>NC_052047.1:114620643-115265192 GCF_903992535.2 Arvicola amphibius
CAAATCTTCGTGTTTGTTTCTTCCCTCTCCTTTTGCAGAGTCTAGCTTTAGCTTTGTGGTCCAGACTGGGCCTCTGTCTTCCTGCCTCATCCTCTTGAGTGCTGGGATTGTAGGAATGCTCCCTCATGCTTAACCTCAAGCCCCCTGCTCCAATCAGATTGTCTGTCTGTCTGTCTGTCTGTCTGTCTGTCTGTCTGTCTGTCTGTCTATCTGTCTGTCTGTTATCATTACAGAAAACAGCTCCCTAAAACATAACTCTCACAACGCTTAATGGTTTAATTTGCATTCACCTTTTTAGATACTATATCCCTTAGTCCAACAGCTGTAAGACCAGAAGGGTTGTCATTTATTTTCAATCAGCAGAATAAACTGTTTAGAGAGGTGGAGAGACTGGGCTATGTCCTTAACACGACAGACATGTTGCGGTTTGAAACACAGGACCGCCGAGCTTTTTACTCTGACAGCTGTGTGTGACATAAGTCTCGGTCTTGAGGTTACTTTGTCAAGTTGGATGGAAACAATGGTTCGTTCCATCTGGAATCCCATGTGTAGATACACTAGATGGCAGAAGTAGGCGGCTGAGAATGCTGGTTGTTTTGAAAGCAGGGAAATTTCTAGGTGCTTCAGGAAATTTTTTTCCTTTCCTTTTTTTAAAAATCTGATTTGATACCAGTCCCTTTTCTGGGGTTTTCTTGGGCTGGGTGAACTGAGAAGATCCGGGGGCGTTGTGCACAGTGGCTGTCAGGAATCTCTTCAGCACAGTTCACTAGTTTGTTGATGGACGAGATGGACAGTGGGCGAGCCATGGTTCAGGTGAAGACACTGTGTTGAATGAAGTCTAGGGATTGTTTTCTACCTGCAGACCCGGGCCGGCTCTGCCCAGAAAGGCCTGTAGTCGCCATGTCTGAGAGTGATAAGCCAGAGCCTGGCTTCCCTCTAGGGTTCCTGCTTACTCTGTGATCTCAGACCTCAGTTTATTTCAGTCTAGAGATTTCTGTTGAGCAGCGGCGGCATCTTCATGGCCACTTTGGACAGAAGGGCAGATGAACAAGCTTTTGCATGGGGATTATTCTCTTATCATCAGAGGTGGCTTTTGGGAGACACAGTTATTGTCCCTGTGTGTTCAGGTCCAGACCAGAGAGTGGACTCGGTGTGGGAGGCAGCCAAGCCAGAGAATTAGGTGTGAGTGGGAGTGGGGAATAATGTATCCTGATGTGTTAACTGATGCCAGCTCTTCTACCCCCAACCCCTACCAGCAGTACTGATCCCCCTTGATCATACAGACTGGGATCCAGGGAGGAAACATGGTGAACATACATGGTGGTACAAAAAGGAAGAGTGTCCTGACAGCCATGGTTTTTCCTCTAGGAAGGCTGGTAGGTAGGTCTTCTCACCTTCCAGGGTTCCACCTCTGCCCCGGAACACATGTACTTGCTACATAAAGCTAATCTCACTGTTTGGTTTACTTTTTGAGACCAAATCTCATTGTAGCCTAGGCTGGTCTCCACTTTGGTATGCAGCTTCAAACTCTTAATCCTCCTGCCTCAGCCTCCCAGGTATCCATATTACAGGCATGCACCACCATGACTGGCTTCTCATAGATTTTTTTTTTTTTTTAATTTCATTTACTTATTTGTTGGAGGTAGGCACTTGCCACAGCTCTTGTGTGGGGTTCAGAGGACGACTTGTGGAAGTCAGTTCTCTCCACTGTATGTGTTCTGAGGCACTGAGGTCAGGTTGTCAAGCTTGCAGGAGTCTTTGCCCAAGGGGCCTATGTCAGTGACCCTAGCTGATGAACCTCTTGTGAGCTGGGAGCAGTTGGGTTTTGTGTTCTCTGCATCAGCATACCATGTTTGCCACAATTTTCATGGCTGGCAAGTTCTTTTGAGCATGTGGATGGATGGATGGATGGGGACAGTCTGGAAGGAGCAGAGGAAGCTGAAATGAGATGGAGGTTGAGATGCCCCTGGGCACTGGCTGATGAAATTTAACCCAGGCAGGGAGGGGCTTGGGCTGCAAGCCTTATTAAAAAGCTGCCTGCTGCAGAACAAGTTAACTCCTTGCTTTCACAAGAACAGACCCAGTTTGTACCAGCAGCCCAGCCTAGGTGTGACATTAGGTTCAGTGCCCACAGTTCAAACTGTGGACACGGTCAGTGATGCTGTGGGCAGAGAGGGTCACAAGTCCCAGCACAGGACCTTTTCCCTCTTTCTAAGGAATTAAAGTCTGTAGCAGTTTTATGCCGTTGGGAAGGAAAGCTGTTAATAAATGGAGAGACTGGGGACTTCAGTAAACTCCCAGCTAGCTCAGTGACTCTCCGAAACTGCTGTCTGTTGTAAATGTGGAAGCCAGAGCTCAAAGGGGCTGGTGCTGCAAAGATAGCGTCCCGAGAACCTGGGTGTTACCCAGCATGTCTGCATTCTGAGCTCACGCACGTGGGGAGATCTCAGCCATGCCAGAACACCATCCTGCTTTCCTAAGGTTGTTTATGGACCTGGATGCCCCGGAGTCCAGCTGAGAATTCTTATTGTGTCTCTGAGAATCGTGGCCTGCTTAGTCCAGATTCTGCCTCTGGTAATGAAGGCAGATACCCCAGCTTGCATAGATCTGAGATTTTTAAGAATACAGAGGAATGCTTGATGTGTTCTCGGAGGCAAAGTTTACTAGGCAGTAATGACACTTATTTAATGAAGATAGGTTTCTTGTAACCTGGCGTCAACAACTACTTGGGTCTCAGTGGAGGTATCAAGAGTCATTCCAAGCCCTTCCAAGACCTGCTGGTCACCAGCAGTGATGAGGTGATGTGCTAATTCGGTAAAGGGCTGAGGGGCAAGGCCAGCCCTTGAGAACCTAGCATTGCTGTCTCAGGACTGTGATGGGGGAGAGCAGAGCCAGTGATGAGACATCCATGTGTCAGTTGCACTTTTGTGCTTGTTTATTGAGTGTGTATGATGTTGGGGCTGAAGAGTATGGTACGTTTATGGGTTTCATTGTTGATTTTTGAGCTATATCTAGACACTGTTTTCCACAGGGAAGTTGAGTCCCAAATGAGGAGAGATTTATCTCTGTTTTGAATTGCCTTCTTTTTTTTTTTTTTTTCTGAATTGAAGCATGAAAAGTTAAGCTTACTATTTACAAATGATATGGGGGCGGACACTGAGGTGATGCCACATTGGTTAAGTGTTTATTGTACAAGCATGGGATCCAGATTTGGATTCGCAGCACCTATACAAAAGATAGGACGATTAGCACATGTCTGTAACCCCAGTGCTGGAGCGTAGAGACAGGCAGATTCAGTGGGCTCTCTGACCAGTCAGTCAGGCCAAATTAGTGGGTTCCATATGCAGTAAAAGACCCTGTCTCAAAAAATATGGCAGAGAAGTAGAAGAAGGCACCTAATGTAGAGTTATGGCCTCAATACATGCAGGCACATTAGAAACACACATATGCACACAAATTACTGACATTCTCATGCATTTATCTGGTGGACATAGCTCCATGAAATAATGCATGCTTAACATGTATGTGCAAAGTTCTGGTCCAACCCCAGGACCAAACCACCAAAAAAAAAAAAAAAAGTTTCTGCCCACCCCTCATTCAAACACTTCTCCATTGTCTCCAGGCAGCAATGGGAAAGGGCTAGGTTTTTTATGGGTACCCTTGAATCCTCTGTTTCGCTGTGCAGCTTGCTTCCCTGGTAGGATCTGGTGGCCAGGTGCTGTTAATCCAGGTCAGGATGAAGAAAATGCACTTTTGTCAATTCCCCAGGCATGAAGCAGCCCAGCCAGGTCTCAGGTATTCCAGATATGAGCGATGTGCTGTTGCGCAAGGTTGCTGCATCGCTCGCGAGGAGATACAGAGGCCTGCCTGCCCCGAGCCCTTTGTTCTCCTGCTTGAAAGCAGTTAATTAGCAACTGTCTCCATAGCAACTACCTCATAGTCCAAAAACATTGTCTAGTTTTTCAGTTTAGCTTATCACACTGTTTACCTGAAGGGCTTTTCAATGCTCCGAGTCTCATTTGAGTTGGCACTGTGCCTGTTAGGGAAGTGAATTGTCAAGAAAGAAAAAACACCATGGTAGTCAGAAGCCACACAGCCTTCTGGCCAGGGCCATCCTGGGCGCTGGTGTGGAAAACAAAAGTCCCACAGGCCCAATCTCTTTACCTGCGTTTTCCTGCTCGGCGGAAACTGCCGTCCTTGCCCACCTGACCCTGGGTCGGAAGGCTGCGTTTTCCTCCGTTCCTGAAAGGCTTTCTGAGCTCGTTCACATTCCCTGTTTATGGTAAATTTTCCATTATCACTCATCCTGAAACCCCAGGTGTTCTCAGCCACAGACCATTCGAGGAAATTTCTTCCTCCTGCGGGCATTTCTGAAGGCCCTGGGTTGGTGGTTTAGACGTGTGTGTGCACATTAGAACTGCTTTGTTTTTTCCATCCTAATGAGGAAGGCTCCTCTCTTCTACCTACCGGCAGCTTCCACGGCTTATGTGGGTCGTGTTTGAGAACAGGTGACTTCAGGTGGCTTTTGGTAAAATAGGAAGGAGAATTACAGCTTTTCATAAGCCACAAAGATGATAATAGTTTTTATGGCTTTTGTTGATTGAGTGCTGTGTGTGTGGCCCACCTGAAGAGACAAGGTGGCAGGCGGGTAGGAGGAAGGCTCTCTCGCTTCCTGAGTACCTGCTGTGGTTCACAGTCGCTGAACAAGTCTTCATGGAATTGGCTCTCCTGGACTGTTCATGGTGACTGCACCTCGGCTGTGTTGTCAGAGGGGAGCCAAGGTCTGGAGGCCACTGGCCTTCAATCTGTAAGAAATTGTGCAGGTTCTCGCTCCATTGTCAGGTGCTCCATGGGATTGTTGGGTGGGGTCAGTCTGTGTGAAATAAACAGATGGCAATGTGCTACACTCACTCCATTGCTAAGAAAGCTGGTGGAGGGGCTGGAGAGGTGGCTCAGGGGTTCAGAGCACTTGTTGCTCTTGTAGATGACCCAAATTCTATTCTCATAACCTCATAACCATTCGTAACTCCAATTTTGGGGGATTCTGCCCTCTCTGTTGCAGGCAAAACACTCAGTCATAAAATGAAAATAAATACATCTTAAAACATTTCAAAAGCTGGGTAAAATTGGGTGGCGTATAATATATACACTATCACATTGCTTAGGCTGTGTCTAGGAGAAGCCTTGAAGCCTGGCTGTTCTGTGAGCTTTCCTCCGGCCCTGTGATAATAGAGTACAGTATGCTGACACCTTGGTTGGAGGTTTTAGCAGGGGAGTAGCTTGGAATACTCTGGAGGGTAGGCAGGTAACTCCTTTGTCTGGGAGATGGTTCACTTCAGTGTGCGGTGTAGGGGAGCAATGGGGATGGGAGGAGACACCCACCTAGCTAGCCAGATCAGCTGCAGCAGCCCTGGTCATCAGCAGGATCACAGGCCAGCGCTGCATCCAGGTCACCTTCACATCTAAGAGCACATCCGAGGCCCCCTCCCAGCTTATGCCTAAAATAAATGTTTTCTCTAAAACAAAGACTGTCCTATGATGTCTCCTGTACATTTTTCCCTTTCCATCTCACTGTATAGCTTAGGGTGGATGGGAACTTGCTATGTAGCCCGGGCTGGTCTTGAACTAACAAACTCTTGATTCTGCCTCCTAAATACAAATATTAATCTTTTTATCTTTTTGGGGAACCTGAAAGGAAGTGCTTGTGTCTGAGCTTGTATTCCAAGGCTTACATTCAATTCTGTGGCTCATTGATGAGTCTGTAACCCCTTTAAATATGGGCTGAAAAGCCTGGCTTTTCTCTAGTGGAGATCTCTTATACCCAGCATAGGCTCATTAAAATCTGGCCATTCCAGGCAAGCTGTCCTCTTTTCTTTGAGAAGCACATTAAGCAGAAACTGAGGTTAATGTAGTAAACAAGACATTTGATATGATTTAATCATGTCTCCTTGTTAAAAATAGACACACATTTTATGGGCTGAATACAGAGACTGATCTGAATTGCAGCTGCTTAAGACCAAGGGTGAGAGCAGGTGAAGTGAGGAGAGCCTTCTGTGGGGGGTGGCCATGCTGTCTTTGGGGCCTGGCCTTATAGTGTCTTGAGTTTGCACCCATGTTCTTGTCTCAGAACGCAGAAAGGAATCTGCCAGTGCTGGGAGAGTAGGGTCACCTAGGGAAGAACATGCTCTAGATGTTCTAGTTTAATGCGGACATGAACACCAGACTCAGCAGCTTTGTTGACCATGAGAGCCCAGCGGTTCATAGGCATGGTTCCTGCAGAAGTGAACGTCATCTCAGGTTACATAGCTGGAGGAGAGGGTGCCTTCCATTGACCGACACACGGAGTTAGGTACTCTTTCCTTCATGTCCTTGGTACATAGGTCCAGTTACTTCTGAATAGGTTGGACATACATAGCTACACAATAGGGAAGTACTCCCCACCCCCGCCCTGAGAAGGCAGCGATTGTGGTGTTTCTTCAGCAGAGGACAACTCAGAGAACCAAGTATCCTGCACAGTATTGGAGGCATGAGCATGCTTGGCATGGTTTAGACTTGGCAAAAATGGAAGCAGCATCTTACACAGTATGTCCAAAGTGCTCATGGCTTAGGGTGAATCAGATTTGGCTTCTGGGTCCAGATGTAATGAATGCATTTTGAAGGCAGCCAAATTGTGGTTGCAGCTACTGCCTCTGCCTCCTGCTCCTCTTTTATGTACTTTCTACAAAGATAGACTAGACTTCTACTTAGGGGTATAGGCAGTTATGTTTAATCAGGGGGCCATGTGACCTTTTGGTGATTTGCTTAGGGTGAATCCTCTTAAGAATTGGTAGTCACAAAAGTTCTGTCCAGAGATGGTCTGCCAAACATGTGAGGGACAGATACTCATAGTGAACGTAAGCAATACAATTGGCACACCTACTTTGCATTATTCACTTGTCTTTGTGAACGTGCGCACACATGCAGTTGTATACATAAGCCAGAGGCAGTCAGTTCAGCAAGAACTGATGTGATTCTCTTGCCTGCACTGCCTCAGTGCAAGGATTATAGACACTCATTGTCATACCTGTCTTTCTGGCTTTTTTGTTTATTTGTTTAAACATGGGTGCTGGGAATCCAAAGTTAGACTCTCGTGCTCGTGTGGCTCACACCTTACGGAGTCATCTCATTCCCTGTCTGTCTCTTTTGAGGGAAAGTTTCAATTTAGAAACATTAGATAGAACCATTTTAAGTGTTTTTTATGAGGTGGATAGTTTTTACTACAAGGGATTCTTTTACTGTAAGATCACAGCACCTGTCCAGTTCACTGTAACTTATGTCATAACTATGGATTGTAGGTGTTTAATTCCTTTTCGACTCCAGAAGTAGAGATTATGTGATGTAGCGCCAGTGATTGTGAAAGCATTGCCATTGTTAGAAGAAGAACACTCCGGTACCTCTGATGTAGACTCACTAATGTTGGGGCTCTGGTTCTTTGCACAGCTTGGTGCATTTTCACTTGCAAAATGGTTGCTCTTCATAGTGGCAGCTCCCCTACCAGTGATAGAGACTGATAGTGACCCTTTCCCATGCAGCATAGTTTAAAGACAGCCCATGGAGGTTTTGCAATTGAAACTGTCTGTAGAATCATGTGTCCTGTGGTTAGATAAAGATTAGTAGGCTCAGAAAACATTGATTGATACACCTTGTACCTTCTTGAGAATTGATCTATTTAAATCAGGTTAGTTTTATAGTTCGTTTGTTGCTTTTCAAGGCTGATTAGGTGATCTCGGGAAGTTTCTTTTATTTACTAATTTATTTTTTAACCATGGTTTTGTTGAGGGTATTTATTTGTTTATTTATTTAATTCGTGAATTGATTGAGGGTTTGTGCAGGCTTCTCACTAGTTCCGTATTCTCATGTTAGAATGGGATCTGACCGGCTTCCTAATATTCAATCCCTCACCCCCAAACAGGTCTCCTGAACCACTTCTTGTCCTGGAGGCTGCACACAGCAGTGACACTGGCTGAGCTTCAGGCTGGTGACCTTCATTGGCCCTAGATGTGTGGTGGACTTTGTGGCCAGAAATCCTGGCACCTTGCTCTCAGTTTTGGTCTAAAGGGTGCAAGGGAAGATCCTTCTGACCCCAAAGACTCTAAACCACCATAGGAGGAGTGTGGCTAGCTCACCAGACATCACCATTGGAGGAGTAGGCCTAGCTCACCAGACATCACCATAGGAGGAGTAGGCCTAGCTTACCAGACATCACCATAGGAGGAGTAGGCCTCGCTTACCAGTTCAGCAAGCAGCCCTTCTGCTCCGGACTCAATATTGTACTGAATATATTTAAAAACACAACCAGGACTTGGTTGATTATAACGATTCCAAAGCTGACAGCGTAGTTTCCACCATTTGGTTGGATTTGAAGACCTCTGCCATCTTGCTGTGAACATGCATGATCCCATTGTCATTGTCACTCCAGTCTGTGAGTTCAGTGGCAAACATGCAGCTATCACTTGGTTGCAGGGCTGGGGGTGTTGACAAACCCTAACTAGTAATACGTGGATTACACTAAGAATCAAAAGTAGCACTCTTTGGACAGAAGCAAATCACATTGCAGGTTTAAAGAAAATGTCCTGAGAGAATGTAGCATAGCGGTACAAACCGTCACACTAATTTTCACAATAAAAGCCCCCAGCACGAAAGCACTCTCTGCTTAGGAAAGGTATTTGGAAGTGGTATTGTTTGTGTGCATTATTGAGTTGACGGTTGTAGAGGGCTGTCATCCGAGTATGACTTGCAGACCGACTGCGACGACCTTGAGGGAACCTCTGGTAGCCTCCTGGTCAGGTGCCTGAGTTTATAATGTGGGAAGGTAACTGGTGGACTCCATCTGTGGCTATGGGAGGTCACCATCCTTGCTGGAGTTGACTTTATGCTGCAGCCTCTTTGGAGTTGGGCTTTTCCTTCCTGGCCTTTCTGGGTGGTTTTGTCAATTTGAGGATCCTTGTTTAAGCTCAGGTTCTTAGCTTTTTGCTGGGGGTGGGATGGGGCGAGGCTCGCTGCCTGGAAGTTCTTTGTGTGACCTTTAACCATAGAGGTTTCAGTCTGTGCCTCTGAGGGAGCTTCTTGTCATAATGCCTGGTCTTGAAGTGAGTTCTTTGCCACAGTAGCTTCCTCTTCTATTAACAGTTCTAGTTCTTTCCTTAGCCTGCAAAATTGTACTTTTGTCAGCTTGGAGGCCACTAGACACTTGTGCAAAGGCATTTGGAGGGTGCCTAGGTGTATCCCAACTCTGCCGGGCATTTACAGCGGCCTCCGCAGCACCTATTCGCCTCTGCTTCCCCAAAGCACTCAGCCCAGCCTCTTCTGTGAACAGTAGGTGATCTGAGCGGCATTGGCCTCACAGTGTACACAGTCAGACAGCCGTGCCGTGGTGACTGTTGAGGGATGGCATATGCCGTGTCTTGTCACAGCTAGGGCAGAGAGCTTCCTGCCTTGCTGGGCCTTTAGGTAGAGCAGAGGTGTCCCTGATTGTCAGGAAGTCAGCTCTGCCTCCTGTGGTGGTTGAGTGTGAGGCTGTGAAGTCTAATATGGCAGGTGGCTTGTGTGCATGCCAGGTCACTGCTGAAAGTTAGTAACATAGCTGGTGGGAGCTAGATCCCCATGGTGCCATGGGAGCTGCTGGAACAAGACATGTTAGTTAAATCAATCATTCAACCTTCTTTCCCCTTCCTTTGGAGCATATGTCACATGATATAAAGACCCTTGCCGCTGGGAACTGAGGACTTTGCAGCAACAGCCTGCACGGATCTTGGTCGTGACATCATGACTGAGGATGACCCTGAACTCCCGGTGTACTCGAACTTACATCAAAGGTGCCACCAAGCAAGAGGCAGTTAGATAGACACGTCTAGCTAGAATCCCCATGGAAAGGCTGCCTGAGGGGATGCTGCTGGCCTTAACCCCAACTCTTGGGAGGTCCCAGCTATCTAGGGTGTTCCAAGCCAGCCAGACTGCTATTTTGTATTAAAAACAAACAAAAACAACAAAACCCTCTAGGGAGAGTGTCATCAGCTGTGTGTCTGAACTAATTTGGGGTTGTGGACCTAGTTCCCTTCTGGGTTTAGGATTCTAGCTGGAAATCTCTCTTTTTAGATTTTTAGAAGGTACTGGGCCTGGTTGGGCAAAGTGCTAGTGTGGGAGGCTGAAAGGAAAGCCATTGGCAAGTAACCGGGTTCTGCTAGTGACCACCAAGGCGGCTGATCTGCGAGGGGCTGGCATCTAACTACTCTGGGGGAATTTTAGTGGCTCTGGAGCGTGGCTAGCGTGGCTTGGATCTGGAGGGAGGAACCTGTGAGGATGGTTGCTCGTTGTGCCCGTGGCTGGAGACTGAGAGCTGGAGGAAGCCCAGGAAAGCAGGGTTTTTTTTGTTTGTTTGTTTGTTTGTTTGTTTTTCTCTATGCAACTGTGGAAATAGCAGCTTTCAGTCCCCCATGAGGATGTCCACAGTTAGGGGAGCTTCAGGTGAGTCATGCTGCAGGCAGTGATGGGGAAGGACATTGTGGGCTGCATGCTGTCTTCTCTACTGCACCCTGTGGTTGGCTCTGGGGGATAACTGTGTATGTTTTCCTGTGAACCCGCCTGTCCATCTCCATCTCTTCATCCCCATCTGTCTGTCTAGGTCTCTGTGTTTCATTTTCCTCCATAGGTGCTGGTAAAACATGGACTTTGATTTTTCATTCTGTTTTTTCTTTGTTGTTTGTTTTAATTCAGTTACTAGCTGTGTGGGTTTGTGTGAGTTCCTTCACTTCTCTGAACCCCAGTGTTCCCTTGCTTGTAGGGCTCTTTGAGGGCTCAGTGAGGTATAGTCTACCATGCCTGTGGCTCGTGTGGCTGCTCCAGGTGTGTCAGCTTCTCTCCCTTCCTGACTCCAGATGGAGGGGTTCTGGAGGATGGCACCCTGAGCTCCAGGCTCACTTTGACTCCCCAGATTCTGTTAGGCTGAGGCTGGCCGGGGTCTTCAGTCACTTCACGGGTGAAAGCAGAGAAGCCCCTGTCCGTACCAGGTCTGGCTCCCCTGGATGTTATTCTGGAGGTGCTGACGGTTGTACTGGTGTTCTGAACAAGTACTCCACAAAGGATGTGTTTCTTCCTGCTGGCATGTCCAACATCCTGGTTCTGAACAGTTGGCCACACACAAGCAGGCTGTTCTGGAAACTTTCTCAGCCTCCCTCCCCTCACCTCCTATTTGTGGCTTGTCCCCCTTCGTCACTAGGGCTGGCTATAGGGAGGCGTGGAAAGTGACAGTGTAGGTCACTGAGTGCTCTCCATGGATGAAGGATTCTGGCAGAGGTGGCTAGAGCTGAGGGCTCGGGTGCTCAGAGCACATCTGCATGGTGTCCTGGGCCACTGGCATTGTACCCAAGTGCTGGTTTCCACTCGAACTCCTCAGGCAGTCTGTTCCTTTGATCTAGATGTATATACACTGTCTTGATAGGTTATTGGAGTATGCAGAGGTTGCTCCGGCCTGCACGAAAGAGGTGCAGTTGGAATATATTGGACATCTTTGATCCACAAACTCTGGTGTGTTTCCCCCTCCCCCCATCACTTTTAGCCTAGCCAGAAAAATTGTCATGGAAGGGGATGCTGAGCTTGGATTAGCGTAGCCCCCACTGTTATGGAAGGGAAGACCAGCTTGGTGGGGGGGTTCAGAAATTAATGAGGCGCCAAAAAAGCTGTGGAGAGTCTTCCTGGTCCTCTCACTGCCAAACCGCAGGGATGGTAGAGAGGTGAGGTGTTACCTCAAGTCCAGCACCCTTAGTCCCAGAGCGCCCCCTCCCTCACCTTTGCGTGCTGAGAGATTGAGTGTGTGTGTGCGTGTGTGTGTGCGTGTGTGTGTGTGTGTGTGCCTGCCTCTGTCTGTCTGTGGCAAGGAGGGCAAGGCCTGTGCTCCTTTCTTTCAGTCCTCGCTGGAGAGGCACCTGGTGCAGAACTGGGCCCCCTAATGGTTGCTGACTAAGTGCTTAATGGAGATGCAGCTGCCGATAAGCAGCCATTGAAAAGGGAGGCAGGCCAGCTTGGCAACATCAAAGCAAGTTTTGTTTGTAGATTAGGGTAGGTTTCATTCTGTGACTCTAGAGGCCTTTCTCCAAGTTGCAGCGAAGATGATTTTGAAAGGGAGGCTGGTTTCTGTCATTCAGGAGGCTGCCAGGGCTGGGGAGCCTTTGTTCCTTTGGGATGGCAAGGCCACTGTCTTCATTTGTGTGTGGAAGCGGGGAGAGCTTCCTTCTTCAGGGGTTTCCATTTGATTCAGTTTTCAGTCCATAGCTAGGCAAGGCAATATACTCCTGCAATCTTAACACCAGAGAGACTGAGGCAGGAGGACAGAAAGTTCAAGACCAGCCGCCAGTCTTTAAATATTATTATATACTTCCCGTAAGTATACTTCCAGCTATACTTACAGTTTAAGTATACTTCCAGTAGGATATTTAAAATAATTTTAAAAGTGTAGTTATTGATAAAGGATGTGGCTGAAGAGATGGCTCAGTGGTTGAGATACTTGCTGCTCTTGTAGAGGTTTGGTTCCCAGCGCCAGGGTTGGGAATATCACTACCTGTTACTCTGGTTGCAGAGGGATCCAATGCCTCTGACCTGTGCAGACCTGCACTCATGTGAGCATACAGGCGCGCACATGCAAACACATGCGTGCATACACACACACACAACACACACACGACAAAAAATAGTAAAAATACTTTAAAATTCAATAAATTTAAAAATAGAAGAATCTGGAGGGAGTTTAGAACTATAACCTAATTAGGATGCAACAGTGTTCTTCCATGGTTGTGTGTGTCCTGACTTCATTCCTCAGTTAATACTGGGCACTGGCCTGATGCCATGTCTCTGAAACCAGTTTTAGGTTATAAATTCAGTCAAATGTAACCAAGTAATTCCAATGACTGGGGGACGCTGCACTAATTTGTAATATATTGAGAAGCATTAGGGATTAGCATTAGATGATTTTAGAATTGCGTGTGTCTCCTATGTGATTTTCAGAACCGAAAGGGGGTTGCACATTTCTTCTGTGCTTTTAGCCCTGGAGTGGGTCGGAGAGCAGGTATTGGCAGCCACGGCACATGGAAGTTATCGACTGCCTTACAGATCAATGAATTCCTTCCTGGCACCACCCCGGCTCAGAAGGAAGCACGAATGCTGTCCTTTTCAGTACTTACTAACTGCTCTACTTCAGGGTTTGATTGGCTCCTCACCGAAATCTTCAGTGTTTTAGAACATAAAGCGTTCTTATGGAGTCAGGCAGGACTTTGGTTGAGGTGGGACAGGCTGGGGACCACCCTGCCTTCCCTTCTCTGGTGGTAAACTACTGAGGGAGCGGATGCCATGCTTACCATGATCATGGCAAATGATCAGCTCATATCCGTGTTCCACGGGGGGCTATATGGAAGGCAGACTGCTGGCCTTGTCACCCCTGTTTCCATGCCAAGGTCTTCCTAGTCACATTCCTGTTATGCCACCAGTAAATTCTAGCAAGATTTTACAGAAGCGGCACGAGAATGTCTGTCTTAAACATGACTCAGTTTCCAGGATGCCTGAGTAAGGATTATCTGCCACTCATCCAGGGATCCCCTTTTCTTCTGCACTCGTTTTCCAGGGACCTCAGGGTTACTCTACCAGTTTAACTCCGCCCCCCCCCTCCTTTGATGGAATTCCTGTTGGATTGAGTCTAAGCATCTGTCTGTGGGTTCTGGGCATTTCCATACTAGGCCCTAATCTAGGAGCTCAGAGAGGTCATTTGGGAGACCCTTAATTCTGGCGGAACAGTTCAAGAAGGAGGAAGTGTTTACCTTCCTCATTTGAGACTTGGAGCACAGAGGGAGAATGTATATACCCTGTGGCTCTTGGCTTACCACATCTGTGCACGTCTTCCCTGTCAGCAAAGGGTGATGAGCAAAGGTCACGATGACTCCAGAACAGTTGACCACAGACCACGGCAGCATCAGAGTGAGAAAGTAGAGAAGGCAGAACTGGCAGTGCCTCTTCCCTTTTCCTTGATGTCTTCTGTGACTGCCTGGGCAGTATTGTCACAGGCCTGCTGGATTGGATTAGTGCTGCTTATTCCTGGGTCTGGAAAACTGTTCCCCCACATCTCTGTAAGGCTTAGACACACCACGTGTGGAAAAAGAGAATCTCATGCATGTTCACTGGTGGCTGGATCAGCACCTGGGGCTGGACACTCCTTGGAAATAGGGTTTTTTCAGGCCTTATAGTGTGAGGACTGAATCACATACCCCTGCTGCGCTGTTAGTATCTCATGGCTCAAAATCAGTGTATGTCAGGCATGGTGGCACATGCCTATAATCTTGGCCAAGGATATGAGGGCTGGAAGATTGTGAGTTTGAAACCATCCTGCACTGCGTACTGAGACCTTATCCCAGAAAACCCCCCAAAAAACAAAAACCAGTGAAACCAGGGTTTATAGTAAACTATTTGGAATAAAAGAAGTTCAGAAAAAAGACAACTGGGAATACTTCTTTCTCGAATTTGGAAATTATCACATCTTACTTCAGAGGGAGGTGTGGATAGATATGCAGTGGTTGACATAAGGGGAATAAGTTACCAGTGCTTGGGGTTTTCCTGTTCTTGTTTCTGGAGAGAAACTGGCATGGGCTTAATAAGCAACTTATCTGTTTCGTGCGTTATTTCAATCTTTCTGGCAGATGCAAACATCTTCCATTCTTTGTGAATGTTCTGTTCACCCATCTGCCACATATATAATGTATTCTCTGCCTTTGAGTTCCAACCTCTTCAAAACTGCTGGCTCCATTGCCTGAGTGCCATCCAGCAATGAGATCTTGATGCCCCCCAAATGAATTATGAAAAGCTTTTCATAGTAATATAATTGATCCACTGTTGGCCACACTTATAAAAAAATCAATGTATCGTGTTAATATTTCATGAATGCCCACATTGCCAGCTTCTTGCAACGGGACTGAACTATAAAGAATGGGAATTGTTTCCCAATAGCTGAGCACATGGACGGAGTGCCAGGAAAAGGGAGTTTGGGGTTGACTTTAAAGTTGGAAGTGCAGTTGGGCCATTGAGAAACAATCCTCTGACTCATGTCAGATTGTTATAATTATTTAATGCCCACAATGCAGCCTTGTCCCCACGGATTTATACTGGAGAGGTTTCTTACCCACACATTGTGGTTATTAGCTGCAAAGAAAGCGGCGTTTGTTTATAGTGACACAGGGTATATCAGTGTGGCAAAGAAAACACTGCAGATTCTGTCCTAGGAAGAAGGCAGGAATTTGGCAGGCAACCTATAGGAAATTAGAAGACATGCTCCCGTTGCTTCTCACACATGTGGGTGATACCATCCAATAACCATTAAGGACCTTTGATTTATTTTTATTGTTTATTTATCTATTTACCTTCGCCTCAGACTGCTGTTATGGTGGAAGAGCATATCCACTTTTCGTCCACAAAGTGTGCAGTGCACAGCCACAGTGTTTAGTGTGCCACGTCCCTCAGAACCCTGTGCTCTAGTGTTGTCCTCTTCTACTTAGATTTGTAATCCCTGACATTGTCTGTGGGAAGATGTGGTAAAGTGCTCGCCGCACAAGCAATGTAGGACTGACTTCAGATCTCTAGAACTCAAGATACGCCATCGTGTCTGTGTGTACTGGTAACCCCAGCAACGGCACCTGGAAACACATGGTCAATGATAGGGGAGTCTAGCTCAAAGAGTGAGGTTCAGTGAGACCTTGTCTCAAAAAATGAGGTGGAGAAGCCACTGAAGAAGCAAGCTGTCCTGATCCCAGCCTGGCATCTACATGTGGTTGCATGAACAAGTGTCTGAAGACTCCCACCCATAGATGGGGTCCGAATGGGTCTGGCATTCCATACCTCATTAATCGCTTCCAGAGATAAAAACCTGAAGGTAAGACTTTAGGGTGTCCCTGGAAATATGGCGGCCTTGGAGGCGAGTGATTCAGGGCGTCCAGCTTCTTGGGTGATGTAAACCCTTTGTGTTGGAGAGGTCTAGCAAAGTCTGGCTTCACAGTTGTCCTTGTCCTTCTGTGTGGACACCCTGCCCTGTTCCCTCCATTATTGCCTGAACTGTCAAAGGAGATTCATTATCAGCAGATTTCTCAAGCTTAGAAGGCAGGGAGGAGACATGGAGCCAGAGCAGTGTGAAATAACCCAGGGGCCACTCACATGCTGGAGTGTGCAGATGCCATCTAGAATTGCACCGGAAGTACTTGAAACCTTTATCAGTTCAGAGGTGACATGAGAAGACCCTTGTGACACCGTGCACCTGAGTCCTCCCAGGCTTTGCAAGAGCAGAGGAACGAAACAGGCACAGGCTGTGCTGCAGGCATGTGTCGGGCTTGTTGTTTCCTTTTGGATCTCAGGAAGCCTGGGAGCTCTGTAGGCCTCTGGGCACCATCGACGATTTCTAGAGACCAGAGAACCTGAACTTTGAAACTGTCATCGTCCTGGATAAGCTGGGATGGATTCTGACTAAGATGCAGGCAGTCCAGTGGAGCGCTGGTGAAAGCCAGGCTTGCATTTGCTGGGGACAGGATGGCTGCATGGTGGTGGTGTGATACTTATGGGACTTAAACTTTTTTAAAAATTAGTTGCATATATAAATATTTTCTCTTCCTTTCCCTCCCATTTGTTGTCCTTCCCTTCCTTCCCCTGGCTATGTTACCCTTCTCCTCCCTTCTTCCCCTCCTTTGCTGGGGATCATACACTAGACAAACCCTTTGTTATAATGCCATATCCGCAGCCCTCTAATCCTTCATTTAAATGTTATACTGCTTCTCTTCCCTTAGTTCCGTGTATATTACAGGAGAATGGAAGACTAAAAGAGCGGCCTGCCTTTTTAGGCCAATTTTAAAGTTTAGCTTATTGGGTTTCGTGAGTCAGGCCCGCTCCATGGATGAGGAAATGGCTTGTTTACTTGCTGTTTCTTGAGCGGTCACACATACTTCTTGCTTTCTCATGAGGACAGTGACAGCTTCTCTCTATTTTTGTTACTAAAGGAGAGGTAAAAGAACCAGTCGAGCAGTGGTGGTGGTGCGCACCTTTAATCCCAGCACTTGGGAGGCAGAGGCAGGTGCACATCTGTGAGTTCAAGGCCAGCCTGGTCTGCAGAGTGAGTTCCAGGACAGGCTCCAAAGCTACAGAGAACCCTGTCTCGAACAAAAGAGCCAAATTGCTGGGAGACCCGCCTGTTCAGTTAGAGGAGGGGGCAAAGTGGCTGAGGGGTCATGGTAACAGGTCATAAAGGATGTTGTATGCCTCCCGTATAAAATCCTTCATCAGCGCAGAGCCTGGGACAAAGGTCTTAAGAGGGAAAGTATGTTAGCGGATGTGACATGGTCCAGCTTGAATGCCATATGCTCAGGGCTCTTTCCTTACAATAATATCCTTCAGTCCCTCAGACCCTGCTGTTGTGGGGGAGGGAGAGCAGCCTCTTGATAGCACCCTCATGGCTGTGTGTCACCCCCACCCTCTTCACCCACAAGCCCATCTACAGCGCTGGTCTGATAGCACTTTGTCTTGTGAGAAGAAAGACACAGTTGTATGTCCCTCGCTCTTATCCCACTCCCAGAGCGGCGTCCTTCTCACCCAAACCATGATCTCAGAGGGTTACGAGTCAGACATGTCACGCAGCCTGTTGGGAAGCAGTTTTCTCCATCCGTGATGAGATTGCAACACCGTAAAAGAGGGCTTTGGAGAGGGAACCGATTGTGAGGAGAGAGCAATTATGGGAAGAATCAGAACACAGAGTAGTGTCTGTTCAGGGGCATGGCTGCAGTTCGAGGGGGCCGGTGCAGCCCGGGCTGCTAAAGGCTCTTGGTTTGTTTGGGCATTGGGAATGGGAAAGTGGATGCTGTCTCCCCAAATGAACTCTATTTGTTAGGTTATCATCATGTTTAGCTGTGTTGTGGATGTACATACATGCACTTAAATCAATACAAGCATTTTCAAAACAGTAAGAATTCTCTTATAAAATAACACAGGATCAGAAAGTATAGTTTATAGTTATGAAACCCTGGCCACCTCTCTTTCAGGTGTCGGCTGTTGGCAGAGGAAGGCTGTCTCTTCCTACCTGCCTTGTTTTGCCCCTGGCATTGAGGAAGCAGATATACTACGGGTCATCTGTGTACTGGGGTCTTCAAACACCACAGACTTTTTCAGGAAAAAGAGATTGTGACAGTTTGCCTCATTTATACCATACTAGGCATTCTGGGTGATCTAGGGGATGTTATTTGCAGATTACATGCAAATATGACACCATCCTGCAGAAGAAACATTAGCATTCAGATTTCGGTACCCAGGGTCCTTCCAGAATCAGTCCTCCACAGATACCAAGGGATGCCTAAACGTAGATTTCAACAACCTAATTCATACTATTTTTGTAACTCTTGTTTTATATAAATCAACTCACTTTTGGTACTGCTGTGTTCCTGTTTAATAGGCTGAGCAAATTGCGGAGCATGCAAGTTAAATCCCAGAGCTAGTAAATAGAAAGACTGGGATTTGAACCCAGGCATTCTGGCTTCAGACCCTTCCCTATTTAGCCCCAGATATTCAGCGTGTGATATTCCCCACCTGGTGGCATTCCCATTCATTTGACAGCCCACAAAATGTGATATCAACACAAGAGAAAAACTTGTTGTTGTTGTTGTTTTGTGTTGCAGTGTGTACTCAGATTGCCCATCCCTTGTCTTTCTTTTGCTTTTCATTTTGGTGTGTGTATATGGTGTGGGTGTGCACATACACACATAACATACATGGGGGAGGTCAGAGGCAAGCAGAGATGGGTCGCCCTCTATCATTCTGTCTTATTGCCTTGAGACAGAGTCTCTCACCAAACTGGAAGCTTGTCTTTTGGCTGTGTTGACTGGCCAGTGAGCCCTCGGAAGCCACCTGCTCGTACTCCCTTGTGCTGTGATAACACAGGAGTAGCCTCAGAGCCACCATGCCTTTTCCAGGGACCAGGCCTTGTGTCCTCAGATCCTGGCAGCCACTGGGCAGCTAAGCAGGAGCCTCTCTCCCCTGCTAGGCACCTTGGAGAACAGGATGTCCTGGAGCGACTTGAGTTTCAGGAGTGCCCTGGTTCTGATATCAGTGTGGCTGCACAGACAAGATTAGCATCCATATTAGTAACGCCCCACCCGAGAAACCCTGCAATTATCTCATGATTTTATCTAATGACTGCTCTTTTCAAAGCTTATTGGGGTAATCTTCCGAGCATGCCTGATTACATGTTGTGGAGACAAGCGAACTGGAAAGCACTTCAGAGCCTAGCCTGAGTTTAATTTGTACTTTTTGCTTTTCAGGACAACATTTTTACTAGGTAATTGTCCAGTGATTTTTTTTTTTTTTTTTTTTAGAGTATATGGCAGTTTTTCTTACATTGACGTTTCCACTCCCTTAGCATATCTCAGCTGCGGTAGTAACAGCGAGAAAAGAGACGCTGTGTGGGTTGTCCCTTGCTTTTTTTCACAGGCTGGTCTCTGAGCTCTTTAGGAATTTTTTTAAATTTTGATTTATATATTTTTACTTTATGTGTATCAATATTTTGCCTACAAGCATATATGCACACCACATTCCTGTTATGTCTTCTAGAACTGGGGTTATGTACAGTTTTGAGTCACCACATAAATACTGGGAATTGAACCCAGGTCCTCTGGAAGATCATCTAGTGCTCTTAATCTCTGAGCCATCTTTCCAGCCTCTCTTTAGGAACCATTTAATGGCAAATAAAACCTTCTAGCACTTGGTTGTGGCAGTAGTGGGGGGTGGGGACAGCGTAAAGTGCCCACTAGTCCTGTCGTCTGGAGCAGGTTACTTGGTCTCTTGAGCCTGGAGGATGTTTCTATTTCATAGATCTGGCCTACTCTGAAAGGCTGTGTATGTGAGGCCATTATAGAAGCTATTTGGAAGTAATCTGGAAGGCCAGAGACATAGGCTTCCTTGATAGCTGTCCTGCTGGGGCTACTGGGTCTTGAGTGACCCTGGCTGGTCATAGTGTTTCCATTCAGAGGAGTTTTCTGTAGTGGGGACCTTCTTGAGGGAAGGGATAGGATAGTAGGCACTCAAAGCCTTCCTCTAAACCAGTGGCTCTCAACCTGTCGGTCACCATCCCTTTGGGGGTTGCATTTTGGATATCCTGCATATCAGATATTGACATTATGATTTATAACAGTAGCAAAATTAAGGTTTTTAAGTGGTAATGAAATAATTTTATGGTTGGGGGAGTCACCACAACACGAGGAACTATATTAATTAAAGGTTCACAGCCTTAGAAAGGTTGGCAACCACTGCCTAAACCATGCAGGGCCTGTGCTAGCATCTCATGATCAAAAGCGCGCAGAGAGAAGAAAGATGAGACGTTTCCTATGTCCCTGGCACTAGGACTTCAGCGATGCAATGACAGTCATTGGGAAATGCCTAAGGACCACGGTGGACCTATGGAGGACAAGGGGCTCTCAGGAACCTGTTATTACCTTCAGAGGCCAGGGACCTTCCCACCCACTCGCAGTGAGCACACATTTGGGTCAGGGCAGGGTTAGGTGGCCAGGACTCCTCCCTCATTTCTCCGAGGTTCTGTAAAATGTGAGCTTCATAAACTGGGGAAGGAAGCCATAGGATAGAGTTCTGTTCCCGTTCCCAGCCTCTTCAGTTCTTTACTTCTCGTGCTAAATTCTAGTCCCCCAAGAGACTCCTATTTCTATTTATTTTCTATGAAATCCTTATGTGTAATATCTAGTTTGTTTCTTCATTTGTCTTTCTGTCTCAGATTTATTGCATTGTACAGTAGACTGTGGGACGCTAAGATTAATAGGCACACCGTGAGTTTCGGTTTCTAAGTGTGGCAGGTGTCCGGCCACAATGAGCAGCTCGTCCAGTTGTGTAAGCCGCAGTTGTGTGCAGAAACTGTGAACAGGATAAAGTCTGAGTGTGTCAGAGCCGGGAGTTAAGCCAGCCCTCACATTCTCAGCATGCCCCTTGCTGGGCCACCTAGCCCTTTGCCTGTTTGAGAAAACAGACTTTGGAACCAGTGTGTTCTTTCAAGCAATGTTGGATGCTGCCTGATTGTGTCCGTCCTAGAATCCAGTTTTTAAAAAAAGTCTGACTGGTTTGGTGAGAAAGAGACTGTTGTGAACAAGCTGCTAAGAGAGGACTCCTTCTGAAGGCGTGTTGTCTTCCAGGCCTCTGTGTAGGCGCTCCCAGTTGGCTCGCAGGGTATTGCGAAGAGACTGTCAACCCAAGTGAGTGGACAGTAGAGACTGTGGTTGGGGCCCCACTCCTGTTTTCACAGGGCTGGCCCAGTTTGGATCCTGTTGGAGAATCTGTAGGAGTCAGGCCTCTTCTCAGTCCTCAACTGCCCTGGCCTGCAGCCGCCCTGGCCTGGCTCTGTTTAGGGTGCCTTATCTTTGCTTGAAGCAATCCCTGCTTGACCTGAACTGTTTTTCATATACTTAGTTGTTAGTAACTTACTGTTTTTTTTCTTTTTTTGTCATCTGTTGGCTCATTTTGGTTCTCCTTAAAGTTAAAACATGCTTTTCCTTTTTTTTTTAAGTTTGCAAGTGTATTTTTCATTTTTGGGGTGCTCATGAGTCATCAGTATAAGAAAATATTTATCCAGCTCTCTAGAGAATCACTTGGATAGCTCACTTCATGCAAATGATGATTATGGTGTTCTCCTCTGGCATCCTGGAGGGCAAGGTGCTGATGACCTCTCTTGCTGCTTCTGTTCAAAATGACACTGTAAACTCAGAATGACAGTTACCTGGATTATAAAGAAGTGAAACTGTCCTTGTCTTGGTAGGTTGGTCTGGTATTGGTTTTATATCAGCAGTAAGCACTCTGGAAGGAGCACTAGAGAAGCAGCTCTAGGGGCTGCTGAGATGGCTCAGTAGACACAGCTGCTCGCTGTCGTGTCTGTTTGCTTTTGGAGACCGGGTTTCTCTGTAACTTTGGAGCCTGTCCTGAAACTAGCTCTTATAGACCAGGCTGGCTTCGAACTCAGATCCTCCTGCTTCTGCCTCCTGCGTGCTGGGATTAAAGGCATGCACCACCACCACCTGGTGCTGCCATGTCTGATGTCCTGAGTTTGATTCTAGGGACCCATGTGATGAAGGATAGAATTCATTCTCCTCAAGTTATCCTGACCTCTATACGCACAATGTGGTACATGCACACGTGCAACACACACACACACTCATACACACACACGCACGTGCACACACAGTTGTGCTAAAAAAATGATTCTTTTTGGTGTTTTGAACCAGGGTTTCTCCATGTAGCCTTGGCTATCCTAGAACTCACTCTGTAGGTCAGGCTGGCATTAAACTCAGAAATCTGACTGCCTCTGCCACCTGAGTGCTAGAATTAAAGGCATATGCCGCCACCACCACCAAGAATAAGATTCTAATGAATGAATTTAATGGAATAATCATGAGGCTTTGCTGAGAAGGGAAAGAAAAGATGTAAACAAGGGGCTGGAGAGATGGCTCAGTGGTTAAGAGCATTGCCTGCTCTTCCAAAGGTCTTGAGTTCAATTCCCAGCAACCACATGGTGGCTCACAACCATCTGTAATGAGGTCTGGTGCCCTCTTCTGGTCTACAGACATACACACAGACAGAATATTGTATGTATAATAAATAAATATTAAAAAAAAGATGTAAACAAACAGAGCTATTCCATCTTCATGGGTTGCAAAATTCAATGTTGTTGATTCTCCCCAAATTGACTTACCTTCAGTACGAACTTTGAACAAAATGCAAGCATTGTTGTCCTAGGGTAAAGTTGGCAGCCATTTCCTAAATCCATACAGTAAAGCAGAGGACCAAAGATAAAGAACATAATTCTGGAAAGAAAGAAAAAGCTTAAAGATATAAACATACTGGTTTCAAAACTTACCGCACTGGACTGGAGACATGGCTCAGAGGCTAAGAGCATTAGCTGGGTTCAGTTCCTGACACCTATGTGGCAGGCAGCTCACAACTGTCTGTAACTCTAGTTCCAGGGGATCCAACAGTCTCACACAGACATACATGCAGGCAAAACACCAATGCACATAAAATAAAAATAAATTGAAAAAGATTTGTTTAAAGGGGAAAAAAACCAACTTACTGTACAGCTACAGTGAAAGACCATGTTTTTGGTATAAGCTTAGACAATTGAGTAGAACTGAGAGAAGAGAAATAAACCACTGTTCATTGTTGATTTTTTTCCTACAGAGGAGCCAGTGTAAGGCAGAAGTAATAGAGTTTAATACTGTACTTTTCCTTAAGACCTGTTCAGAAATTAGATACACACACACACACACACACACACACACACACACACACACACAGAGAGAGGGGGGGGGGGAGAATATTTTAGGACCTTATCTCATATTCCATATACAGAATGTAGTTAAAAATGGGTTGTAGTTCTAATTGGTAAGCAGAACCCCCCAGAAAAACATTATACAAAATCTTCATGACCTTACAGTAGTCAGAGTGCTTAGATATAAAGCCAGACTTAGAGCAACCCATCTTCCTTTCTGGGACATTGGCTGTTATATTTATTTTGTATGTGTGAATGTGTGCATATGTGGGGGGACACTCATGCCATCATGAGTGTGTGGAAGTCAGAGGAGAGTCTGAAAGACTCTCCTTCCACCTGTTTTCTGCGAGATTGAAGTCGGTGTTTAGGCACAGCAATAGGTAGCTTTACATGATAAACCATGCCCCCACCCCCGAAGATTTATTTACTAAGCACTCACTCAAAAATTATAGCCATCGACTATTCTACATTTCTGTTGTACTTACTTTTAACTCACCAAGCCTTTCTGGAGAAGAACCTGAATCGAAGTGGGTGGGAGTTATATGAATGTTGGGTTACATTTCTCTCTGCTTTCTGTAGACCCCCAGATTATGGGGCTCTTTGGTCTTTGGCGAAGAAGATTATGAGTGATTTTCAGGACCTGATTGATGAAGTGTAAATTGGACAGAGCCCAAACCAATAAGCAATCATGATGGGATACAAGCTAGCATGGACTCAGAGCATACTGTATGTGCTTAGCTATACCAGCCTCAAGCCCATCTCTTGATGTCATGTAAAAGAGATAAGAAATGATTTTTCCCATAGGGCTGCTTTGAGCATGAACTGAAAGAACTTTTATTTAAAGAGTTAGCATTGAGCCCAGCAGTTAAAAATCCATTATTCATACTGTTGAGCAGTTGGTTTTCAGGGTAGGGTACTCAGGACTCAGACTCTAGTTCCAGCTCCTAAGTGTTGCCTGCCATGTTCTTATTAAAATACAGTTCAGTTGAAAGTCAGAGCAAGTTCTCTTGTCACTGCAGACATGATTTCCTTTGGCTGCAACTCTCCCCATGGTTTGAATTCATAGAGTAACTAAAGCCCAAGAGGAAATTCTTCTCTAGTCTCTGTCTCCAAGAATCCCCTTGGTGAGGTTGGGAGGTGCCACACTGTTACTGTTTCAGGGCTGAGAGCCTCCGGGATAGAACCCAGTGGAGTTTCTTGAGTGCTGAAGAATGAAGTGACTCAGATAAGGGCATTTAGAGTCATTATCTCCAGTGACACATGCCCGATCTGGCTTTCTCTCTCAACCTGCATTGTCTGGCTCCAACTAGTGTGTTCTTAGTAGGGAACTGCGCCTTCTAACTGTCTCTGCATTTCTTGCTTTGCAGGGAGACTGTGCTTGGTATTTTCTGAGCTTTGTCATAGATGTAGTAAGAGTCCTATCTGTGTCAAATCCAGTGCAGAGGCTTTAAGTCTCTTCTCTGCTGTCAGCAGTGTTGGGGCATGATGGGTGTGAGGGAACACTCATGTGACACTGATCTTCAAGGAGGGTGGAGATTTGAACTTGTGCCTTCATATTCTGTGTCCTGAGGTGCCTGCTGCTGTGCCTTGCAGCTTCTCCTGTAGGCAACAAGAACCTCCTTTCCATAAATTTTCTCCTAGTGGCATTTTCTGCCTCCCGCGGTCCTGTTTTCACACCGGAAGGGTGAAGATAACCAACTTCCATGCTCAGTGAGAGATGACAAAGATCCTGGGTCCCCTTTCTCTCTGAGCTCTGGACAAGCGTTCACAGACGTCATGTTTTGTTGTATGCCTCTTTGTGTCAGGATGCCTCGGATGGATGCTTTGGTCCCTTCCCCACCCCCTTTGGCACCGGTTGTTCTATCCCTAGCCAGTGAAGCAATAAATGAGAGAAAATGACCCTTCCCGGTCATGGAAAGTAGCAGCTGGTTTGAAACTTGAAGTATGTGTTCCAGAAAGAGAGGTGGCCACAGTGGAGTGTGTTTGGATGAAGAATATGTTTCCTTCCTTCATCGTTGTCAATAAAAGGTCCTTAAAAATCCAGTCATGGCCCTGTGTATGTGTCCTGCCTGTGTGCCTGTGTGGAAACCTGAGGCGCACATGTTGGGTGACTTTTCAATGGCGGGCTCTCTGACCTTATTTTCTGGACAGGGTCTCTCATGGGGCCTGGAGCCCACCAGCGAGCTTTAGCTGTCCTATCTCTCCTCGGTGCTGTGGTCTAGGCCTTGCTCCCCCCACCATGGATAAGTGCTATGGATCTGAACTAGGGTCCTCCTGCTTGAACCATCCCCCTGACTCCCCAGCTTGATGCTTGAGTGCCAAAGGTGCTGCTGGGCCAGGGCCAGGGATGGAGACCTCTTCCTGGCAGACACTTGATTCACAAGGGCGCTAATTATTCCTTCTTCCTCTAGCGGCTTCTCCAACAATCACCCTGCTTGTTTGGTGCACAGTGTGGTATTGGACAGTTGGGCCTTTTTGTTTAACTGTATGTGTTCATATTGTTCTTTATGTACTTAGTTTATAGCTTATGCAGCAGACATTCTGGTCAATTAGCTTCTTGTCCTACTAACTGGGCGCTGCTGGGCTCCTTTCTTCTTATGTTGTGTGGGTTGGTTTCAAGTTACAGGGTTTTTATTGGCTCCTCTTTGCTGAACCCTGGTTTCCAAAGCTGGGTGTTTATGAGCTGAATTTCTTAAAGGTACAGCTTTTCTTTTTTATGAGTTGCAATACCCAGTGCGTTAGAAAACAAAACAGAAGAACAGCGGCAACAAAAGCTGAGGTGTATGTGAAAGTGTTTGGTGTGTGTGTTAAAAGAAACATCATGTGCAAACCAAAAGTAAAGGATAGGAAGTTGGCTCAGTAGATGTACCCACCCCCATCCCCAAGCTCCATGAAAGACAAGAGTCTCACTGTGTAACCCTTCCTGGCTTGGAGCTCCATTTGTAGACCAGGCTGGCCTCAAACTCCACAGGGTAGAAAGCAATCAAGGAAGACATATGACATCAACTTCAGGTCCCTATACACATGTACCTATAACATGCCAGCATGTACGTGTATGTGCACAAACACACACACACACACAACTTGAAGCGAATGGTTTCCATTTTGCCTTATCGTTTTCTTTATTGGTCTCAGCCTGGGCAGCCTTCTTCTTAGATTGCCTTCACTTTCTTCTGTACACTCCCACTCTTCTTTTTGGTAGGGTTCTTGCCTTTTCTCATCATTGTGAGTTTTTGGAGCCTGCATCAAACACTTTTGGGAACAAGTTGGAGTAGAAGCAAACTGCTTAAATTCTGTTTGTGTATTTAGGCACAAGTTCTACAGTATATCAATAATGGGAAATACACAGCATCACTGTAAAAGGTATTGCTGTTGAAATACTGGAAAGAAAATTTTCCATTTCTCCTTTTTCAGATTATTACTATTATTACTATTATTATTTTCTGAGACAGGGTTTCTCTGTTAACAGACCTAGCTGTCCTGGAACTAGCTTGAGGCTGGCCTCGAACTCACAGAGATCCGCCTGCCTCTGCCTCCCAAGTACTAGGATTAAAGGCCTCTGCCACCACTACCTGGCCTTTGTTTCAGTCTTTTAAGACACACTTTGGTTTAGCTCCTAAAGCTGATACAGGCCTTGAACTCAGGCTCCTCCCACCTCCACCTCCCCAGTCTGGAGATTGCAGGTGTGCACCATCTTGCCCAGCTCCCTGGGACCCACCCCTTAATCCTATCCCTTTGTTAATACTGGTGCAGGCCCATTGGTGCCATCCTGTCAAAGGCCCTCCTCCCAAACTGAAGCATAACAGGCAGGGTTTTACCCTGGTCCACTCTGACCCAGAATACCCTAAGATTCTGCATGACAGTTAGTCTTGGCTGTGTCCTTGACTTTCCATAGTTTTTCATGGTAACCTAGCCCAGAAAATCTCTTTGCTATCCCTCAAAGTACCCCTTAAGTTTCACTCATTGAGTGAGACTACCCGGCTCTCTGGGTCCTGCCCTGGACCCAGAAGGTGTGTTGTGGATGACGATGGAGAGACCTTTTGAGTCATTGGTGCCCAGTGTGATGAAGCATAAGGTATTGCTCCATCTCAGTGCCTCTGCACCGAGAACTTACCCATTGGTAATGTTCCTGCTGTTGTCCTGCTAGGCTGTTTGTTTGTCCTTGTGTTCACTGAGCTCTGTTGTTGCATGAGAAGTGAGGAAGCATGAACACTAGATGTGAGTCTGCAGCTCCTACCACCCCTCGCTAGACAGGGTTAGTGAACATGGGTTCACAGTGTACAAAACATCACAGTTGCTGGAATCTACATACACCAGTACCACCCTGCCCTGGAGTCTGTACCTGCTTTGTTCTTACACAATTCTTGAGATGGGAACATGGCATATGTTGGTATCATCAGACTTCTGAGGCCATTTTCAGTTCTCCGTACCACTCAGTATGACATTCAAAGGCTTGTAATGGGCAGGCTGGATGGGGGTGAAGTTTGCTGAGATGGATTTGCTAAGCTAAGTCTTGGGATAGAGGCACTGGAGGGGATTAGGCTTCGGAACATAAAGTTCAGGGAGCCACTGGAGACAGGACCTGGGGGATGTGCCAAAGCCTCTGTGCTTTGGGAATCAGGTTAGCCTTGGAAATTGAAGAGAGTCCCAGAGAGTGGTACCCTGATTGAGGGTGAGAGAGATGAGCTAAAGAATGAGGGCATTCTGAGACTTTGCTGATAGGACCTCTCACTACTCAGGTGAGGGCAGGGGACAAACCCAGTGACAGGAGCAGCCAGTGGCCAGACAATGTGATCTGACAGGGAAAACCTAGGGGAGGGACTCAGCCTACTCTCAGCATTTCTCTCCGTATTATTTCATTAACGTCTTCAGTGGGTTCTAATATGCTATTTTTTCTTTTTTCTTAGTATCACTGTTTAATTTCTGAACCCCATGGACAAATTGGCCCTGCTTGCTTTTTTGTTTCTTAATTTGTGCTGCATTTGTCTTTGCAGGAAGTAAGGTGCCCTCTTCCTGATTAGCTTGGCTGACCTACTGGGTGGTTGACTGCTGATGTCACAGCTCCTAATTCCTGGGTCTGGGTCCTGTAAGGACTCAGACCAGGGCTTGCTTTCCCCTCCTCCTCAGATATCAGGGAGTGATGTTTCAGGGCCCAAGGCCGTGGCCCCTGATAGTGCTGTCTGTCACCCCTAACTGAGCCCTTTGTTCTCAGGTACTTGCTGCTTATGTGGTTAATAAAATCAGCCTGGAACATGTTCTTTAAAACGAAACCCATACATGTCTGCACACAGAGATGTTGTGGCCAGTTCAGAAGAGAAACTCACGTAGTAGGTGTAGGCAGAGTGTGTACAGCATGCGTCTCCACACACCCACTAGCTTCTGTTCTGTTCTCTTCTGTTCTGTTCTGTTCTGTTGTCTGAACTTTGCCAGGTTCCTATGTTCTTTGTCAGGGCTCATTGCTCTGACAGGAAGTTGATGGCTTCCCTTCTCCCTCATGTGGGCCTTTCTTTGACTCCCTCCCTCCCTTCCCCTCCCCTCCCCCCTCCCCCAGGTGTGCCTTGAACTTGCAGTGTGGCCAGGATTTCTTTAGCTCCACCTGCTGAATGCTGCAATTACAGCAGTGTGTTCCTGTACCCAAATTGCGCAGTGCTGGGAATTGAACCCAGGACTTTGTGCCTTCTTTGGCTACCAGTTCATCTCCCTCTGACTCACCCTTTCCAGTCCTGCCTACAGCTCATCTCTGGTGTCTTCTGTGAGTTTTCTTGTGGAGAGCTTGCCGTTCCTCACCCCTGCCCAGCTAAAGGCTTTCTCCTGCCCAGATTCCCCCAGTGCCACCTCTGATCTTACACCTGCCCTGTTTACCGCTAATTGGCACTTACTCCCCTCTCACCTCTAGAGGGTGGATGCTCTGCCTCATTATTCTCCTGTCTCGGAGATCTTGCTCCAGTATAGTTAAGAAATCCTTGTTTGGATTAGGTTTTTTTTTTTTTTTTTTTTTTTAAATAGGTTTGTGGAGGTCCATCCCCCATAGGAAAATTGTGATTGCCTGTTAATCCTTAGCCTGGCCTTTCATTTTGCATGCTTTACTTTGAAATGTGTACTTAAATAGAATGTGAGGTGTAGACCTTTGCACCTTTAAATTGGTGTGCAAGGCAGGAGCTTTCCTGTCCTCAACAGGTGCAAGAGGATCTGCAGCCCAGCGGGGTGACTGGCAGGTCCTGACAGATGCCATTTCCCTTACCCGCCCTTCCCATGGCGCACACTGGCCCTGCTTCTCTAGCCGGCCCAGGGTTGGCTCACAAAGGATGTAGTAGGTTTTATATTTTTAATTGTTTTTTTTTTTCCCAAGCTTTCTTTAAATGTTCTGAATCTTGATACCTTTGCGCCTTGAAAGGACCGTCTATCCCTAAATTCAAAGCAAACAAGCAAGCATGAGACAAGACATTGTCAGAGATGGTTCAATTAAGATGTTCAGGGTAACGGTTCTTGCCTGGCAAACCTGATTACTTAAGTCAGTCTCTTTCTCCGTCCCTCCCTCTGTCCCTCCCTACCTTCTTCACCGCTCCTCCCTTCCCTCCCTCCCCCTCTCCCTCTTCTTTTTTCTTCCGTCCCCTAATGTAATTTAAGAATTTTAGGAGAAAAAGATGTTCACAAGGGTTATAGAAGACTGGGGAGGGAAGTCAAAATGTTTGGTAAATCAAGGCTAGTTTGAATCTATTGACATAGGAGAACCACTAGAGTTCCCGGAGCTCTGCTTAATCTACACAGTGTCGCTAAGACTGCTTCTCCCCTCTTGCTAGCCAGGCTGACATTTCCTTCTGCGTTTTGCACTAATCATTAATAACTGGGCTGTTGTCACTGCTCCACACTTTCCTATTGACACGTCAATCATTTTGTAAAGATCTCAAATGTTCAACCTTTATAAAGCTAACCTTTAGTACTCTATTAAAATGTAAGAACCGCTTGATTCCCAGCGAATGCTCTGGCCACTGGATCATGAAAGCGTTAGTTTGTGCCAAGGGCATGAGGCAGTGCACTTGTTCCCTTTTAACAAATAATAAGAAGTTTGACTTTTCATTTACACATCCTGCCAATTGCTAACAAGTTTCCATCTCGTTCAAACACCAGATTGATCCTAAGAAATTGAAAATATTGATTTAACCCTCCGACTGATTCCTACTGCAGGCACCTGCTAGCGCAGCCTCAGCACATCGCAATTGCTTGGCCGTAATTCCTCAGGGGACCACTAATAACTACCACATCTGTCTTTTCATCTTCCGAAATTATGCTAGCAGTTGTCCAAGTCAATTGTGATTCATTTGATAGTGCTCTCCTCCAAGACATACTGCAACCAAATAGACTTGCTCACCAGTAATATATCTGATGACATAGTTAGCTCTCGTTAATTGACAGAATGATTCAGGCTTTTATGGATGGCATTAATTGGTCCCTCGTGTCCATGCAATAATTGACCAGATAGAGGCAGCAGCATTAGCTCTCATCCAGTCAGGCGAGTTTGGAGATGAGGTTACTGTAGTAAGGATGACAAAATGTCTGTGTTTTCAATCAAGACTTTATCAATGAGTTGGGGAAAAAAATATAAAAGGATTCGAGGAGGAATTCAGATCATCTTGATTCTGCATGTTGTGTTCCAGCCTGCAGAGATGCACCGGAGTGCTGCTTGCCCTTCTCCTTAGTCCTCAGGTGTACTAGCATCCAGTTTATGCAGTGCTGGATGCCCCAACCTGAATCGAGGTGACATAAAGGAGAACTTTAGGCAGCTGTTTATGAAACCTGTCCTTAGGAACCCAACACCCAGGCCATGCAAAATCTGAACATGTGGAATTCACCTTCAAGCCTCTTAACTGTGAAGGAAGTCCAGAATGTTCCATCAGCATTCTGAAACTAGTTGTCTCATGTTACCATGTTCCCCCCACCTTGCCAAGATGTGTAAAATTGTTTTACAATGGGATGGCTAGAGAGATGGCTCAGCAGTCAAGAGCACTTGGTTCCTGGAACCCACCAGTAACTCCAGCTCCAAGGGAGCTGACTCTCTGGCACCCTCTTCTGGTATTGGCAATCACTTGCACACACCTGCACATACACACATGCAAATATAAAATAAATACGTCTTATATTAAAAACAAACAAAAGGTATATATAATCAAGTTCTGCTGTTTAGCACCCACCTGTTTAGTCATGCATACTAGATAATCCCAAGTGATAATGTGAATTTATAATTATTTTTTTTTTACTTGGGTGCTCTTTGTCACAATAGCCATTCTTCATTGGTCAGTTTTCAAAAGCCCCTGAGGTGTCCCCACTGCATTTTTCAAACCAAATTAGGAGGTCGTCTTTGTGGTTTCACAGAATGGACCTGGAGCTTGCCTTGGGCCAGGGCTGTGTTTGTGGACTTGACACGAGTATTTATGTAAGGGCTTAGTAAGTTTTTTTTAAAAATTGAGTTGCAATCATTACCTTTTGAGAAATGAGAATTTGAAGTTTGAGTCCAAGAAGAACCGCTTGGATCCAGTTGGGCGTTGTGCAATCCCGTGAGTAAATGACTGACCACGAGCTCAGGGACATTATTACAGTGTGGTGTGGAACCTGTGTGAGGTACGGGGAGGCAAATCAGCTTCTCTGTGGAGAGGAGATGACAAGGTCAGGCACAAGGCAGAGTTCATTTTTTTCATGGTGATTAATTAGCTCAGAGTGTTCACACTCTAGTCCTGTGGGCTGGGGGCGGTCACTGTGGATACCCCACACTTCTCAGTGCTCAGTGCAGGCCGTGGGATCTAAGAGAGCACGTTGCCGTCGGAGGATCAGCTGTGCTGTGGGTGAACTCCTCCACAGGTCTTAGGCACTGCTTCCTCACCAGCCAGATGGAATGCCACGGTCCAGGCCTGAAATTATCAGAGTAGCGAGGAAATGACTGGACAGGTGTTGACAGCCCCTGAAGGTACACACAGCAGACTTTCCACAAATGATTCTTGGTATTGATTAAACATAGGGCTTTTTGTTCTGCTGAGCTTAAATTTTTCAGTGACATTTTGTTTGTTCTGGATGTGCACACTCAGGTGAGTGCCACAGTGGGCATGTGGGGGTTCGAGGACAGTTTGTGGGAGGAAGTCTGGTCTCTCCTTTCTGTCCTGTGGGTCTTGAGGCCTGAAGTCAGCTTGTCAGACTTGGCTACAAGCACCTTTACCCATCTCATTAGCCAAAGAGGGTGTTGGGCTCATTCTTGATCCTCTTGCCTCCTCTTTTTGAGTGCTGGGACCACAGGTGTGTACTGCCCTGTCTGCTATAAGTGGTGCTGGGGGTCAAACCCATGCCTGAGGCTATGCTAGGTAAGCCCCAACTAACCCAGCTACATCCTCAGCCCCCTTGAAATCCTACTTCTAGTTGCTTGTGGCTTCCATTGTTCCAGAAAGCATGCTTTTTTTTTTTTCTTTTTTTTATCCAGGACCCAACAGCAGTGGAGAAGGCCATACTGTGCTTTTCTGGTTGGTTTACTTATTTGACACAAGGGTCTCATTATGCAGCCTTACCTGGTCTGAAACTCATAGAGACCAACCAGACTGACCTTGAATTCACAGATCCATCTGCCTTTGCCTCCTGAGTGCTAGGCCTACACCACCATGGCCCACCAGACCTCGTTCTTCTAACTGAAAAAAAAAATCAAAAATATGCAACCCTATTTGTGATGGGATTGAGGAGTCAGTGTTGTGGGGTAGATTCTGAAAGAGCACTAGGGTTCTACAGAAGGAATGTCTGTGTAGACATTATTCCTCCAGGTGTTTTCATACTGGTAAGAGCTGACATCTGTTTCTCAGTGATGTTATAAATGGAGAGATGAACTGGCAGTGGTGGCACACACCCTTCTTACCAATACTCGGGAAGCAGAGGTGGGCACATCTCCAAGGTTCAGGACAGCCAGGGCTACACAGAGAAACCCTGTCTGGGTCCCCCCCCCCCCCAATGGTGAATGAACAGGTGTGTACTATCCCAGTGCCGTCACTCTACAGTGTGTGTCAAAGCAGCACCGTTGACCTCACCATAAAGCTCTCAATCAAAAAGCAAAACAAAGTTTGTTAAACAAACCCCCCAAAATCCTGCCGTCTGTTCCTCTTCCTGTGTTGTTGGCTAATGTGTTGTTGTCTATTGTAGCTGGAAGGAGTTTAGCTGGAATGCTTGCTTACTCTTCATCCCAAACTGGACCTTAGGGTACAGGATGGGAGACTAGCGAACAGGCTCAAGAACAGAGAGGGCTTTGGAGTCCGGCAGACCCTTGGGTTAGGGCACTTGGCACCAAGAGTAGCCAGAAGGAAATGACTGCCTTCTGTTAGGTCACGTGACAAAGCAGTCAATACTTTCCTCTTCGTCTGCCTGTGGTCCCTGGACTGTGTTCCTTCCCTTGGGGCAGGCTGGCTTTCATGGCTTGGCCTTGCCCATAAACCAACTGCTAGTCTAGCTGATCCAGCTGCCTGCTTCCCCAGTGCCGAAGTCCCAAGTGTGCTCTATCACATTGGCTTTTACATGGTGCTAGGGCTTGTACTCGGGTCTTCACTGCTACCCCAGCTCGAGACTGGCCATGTTTATGCTGGTAGTCCCAGGCAGCTTCTCTGCCTTGGCAGTGGTTGTAACAAACCTTTCCTACATCTTGGACATGGCAGGGGAAAGCGACATTTGTCGTAACAAGATCTGTTTCACAGGGCTACAGAGATGCTCAGTGGTTAAGAGCAAGTGCTGCCCTTGAAGAAGCCTGGAGTTCAGTTCACCAAACCCAGGTTATGTGAATCACAGTGGCCTGTGGCTCCAGCTCCAGGGGATCTGACTCTCCTGTTAGACTCTGTAAACGCGCACGCGCGCGCGCACACACACACACACACACACACACACACACACACACACACAAATATTAAGAATAGATTTTTAAAAAAGATCTGCTGTTTTTGCAAAGGTAATATTTGAAGTCATAGCTTTATGAAATGCAGTTTTCTTTAATCCAACTAATCGGCATCTTCATCCTTTTTTTAATGTTCAGCAATTAAGCACAAGTTAATTACTGCTGAACATCCTGTAGTGACTCTCTCCCTCTAGCCAAGCAGCCACATATACCCTAGTGCAAAGGCAAACAGCTTAATGAACTGACCTCCATCCACTGTCAATCATCTGGAAATTAACTATTTATAATGCTCGGGAGTGTACACCACTATCAGAGTTTTAAATCTGCTTAGCGTCGCCAGGAACCAACACGATTATTTCCCACCCATTCCTCACTTGGGCTTCTTACCTGCTGATCTTTCATGCTTGCAATCCCAGCTTTTGGGAAGTGGAGGGAGGGGGACCAGAAGTTTAAAGTTGTAGGGAGTTGGCTAAGAGGGTGAATAACTTGTCATACAAGAATAAGGACTTGATTTTGGATCCCCAACACCTACATACAGGTGGGGGATTGATCTGCCTGTAACCCCAGAATTTGAGAGATGGAAATTAACTACTTAATTCTGGAAATTAATTTGTGCTCTGGAAATTAATCATTTAATTAGTCTAGCAAGGTGGCTAGCTACACTGGTGGAATCGGTGTGTTCTGAGGTCCAGTGCCAACCTCTGATTTTCACACCTTTGCCCATACACACATCAGCACCCAGTATCCACTCAGACATACATTTAAGCACACACCCTCACACACACACCATATACATGTAAAAGAAAGAGTCTAAGCTCATTCTCAGATCAAGAATGAGTATGAGGCTAGCCTAGCCATACAAGACCATCTCAAAATAATAATAATAAAAAAAGCGGCTGTTCTCATCATACTCTGGTGTTGTGTTTAAAGTTTCTTATCCACTGTAAGTACTCAAAAGCCCCCGCACTGGGGCAAGCGTGGAGTGGGCAGTACTAGACATGGCATTTTGGTGACTGTGTCATTGAGGTTGAATTGGTGTAGAAGCTGTCGCTATCTTGGATTAGTCTGGTGGGACTGTCACACTGTTGATGACCTAAGAATAGCACAGTGTCCCAAATGACACTGAGTGGTGGCATCCTCCCAAATGTTTCAGGGAAGTTGGTGCTTTGCTAATGAGTTCAAGGCCATCTTCAGCTGTATAGCAGTTTTGAGGTCAGGCTAGTGAGGTCTCAGGCAGTCATCTAGTCTGGAAGCTGAAGTCCCAAGTCCTGGGTGCCTTTACTACGGCTGTTCTCCATGCCATTTTTCTGTGTCCATTCACAGTCCCTGCTCTGGTCACAGGCCTCCATGTTTCCTTTCCTTTTTCTTAGGAAGGACATCGTCCCTATCTGATCAGAGCCTTGCTCACCCCCTTTAATCTCACCAAACTTCAACCCCCTATATCCCAAAGAAAAGAAAATGAAGAAGAAAAAAGAATACATCAGGCCGCGGGACTGCCTGGCTGTAACGGGCTCAGTGTGTGTCTCTCGGTATCGGTGGCACTGTCTGATGGACCTCAGGTGTCTTTGGAGCCGGGCATTCTGTCTTCAGGCAGTTCCTCTGAGTCCAGACAGGCCAGTAGCAGATACTCTTCATTGTTCACACTTTGGTTTTTGAATGATAATGGTTTGTAATTAGGAGGCTTGGAGAGATGAGGAGCCACACACACATGCAATTAAAACGTTTCTCAGCAGAAAGAATGTGTGTGGCTCAAATTGGGGAAATAGCCTGATAAATTTCTTTTGACAGAAAACATGTCACCACAGAAGCAGCTCATAAAAAAAAGGAGAGAAAAAAAACCCTCTGAGCATTGCTGTTCACAGACATGGGGAAATTCCTAAGTAAGCCTCTTTTGAGAATAGTATTTTCATTTCAAGTTAGTTTAAGAAGAACCCACACTCTTATTAGAACCTTATTAGAAAAGCATTGCCTTATGTTCTTGTGTTTCTGGTTCATTAGTTTTGGGAGGTTACTGATCCTCTGTGCTACGCAGTGTCTTGGAGACTTGGATACAGAAGTTACAGGAAAACACACTTGCCACGTTGTGTCTTAGATGGTAGACAAGTGTCTTTGACACTAGACCAAGGGATACTTTCAAAGTAGAAGGTCTCTAACAGCGCACAGTGGATGATTTATTTCAGTTAGTTGTTGGCAGGTGCGCTGACCCCCTCTGTAGTGTGCTTGTAGGGTGGTGGTCTGTGGTAGAGACCCCTGTAATGAGTTAGAGGCGAGGAAGACCACAAAAGCAAGACTTAATTAAAAGAGAGAGCGAAGAGAATGGTCAGTCCCAGAAGGAAAACAGGCGGAAATGAGAAGCAACCATACGGGCTGCTGGGCTGATTGTGTTTCCTGGCTCACCCATGAGACATCATTTGTGGACTTAGGAAACCTGCTTTTCCTTTGAAACCTCTAGTGCCTAGGACTCAGTGGCTCTAGGTCGTAGCCTGCTGACATCTTATACACACACACACACACACACCATCATCATCATCATCATCACATGTTGGCATCACTAATATCAAGTATTTGTGTCACGTAGTTTTCAAATACTAAGATATGTGGTGATTTTTACTAGAAACTCTCTCTCTATAGACCATGACTATCATGGAATACTTGCATTGGGTTCCTTTTCCTGCCACATCTTGCACTGGTAGCGCGCTCAGCAGCTACTGGACGGGTGAGTGACCGTCCTCCACTTCAAAGCTTACACACATTGAGGAAGTGTCTGTTTTCTCTTATTTCCTCTACACAAAAGGCTCTGCTGTGCCACCTCCTTCTCTAACCATTGTCACCACCCAACCACTCCCTTGGGTTTCATGAGCAGGCATCTCCTGAGCGTGTGCTAGCGTTCTAATGGTGTCCTGGAGTGTGTTCATAGGAGCCTCACAGTCTTTGCCCAGCATCACGCTGATAAGCTTTGAACTCTTTAAAAGGGTTTCACTCAGTTGCTTCTCTTTTCCTTCTCCACTTCTGCTGCCTTTGCCATTTCCTCCTCCTCCTCCTCCTCCTCCTCCTCCTCCTCCTCCTCCTCCTCCTCCTCCTCCTCCTCCTCCTCCTCCTCCTCGCTCCTTTTTCTGTTCTGTTGGGTGTCATCTTTTGCTCCCTAGGGTCAGTAGTCAGCAGTGTGACCTTGGAGTCCAAACTAGACCCTGCTCTCTGCACAGCCAGCGGCCTCTTGCAGAGCACCACATGATGCCTCTCATGCTCAGTTCATCTACTCAAGGCACAGCTTTCGGCCTCCACTGCTTCTGCCTCCTTCTCCCGTGGTATTCCTTGCTTCCAAGAATTGTGGAGCTAAAAATGCCAGGTGCCTCTGAAATCCATCCATCTCTTCTCCGTTCCTCACTGTCTGGTTTTTTTTTTGTTGTTGTTCTTGTTCCATTTCCTTTTGTTTTGCCCTGTCTTATCTTAGAGTCTTATTTTTTAGTTTAAAGTATCCTAGAACTCATTATGTAGCCCCTACTAGCTTTGCACTCAGAACAGTTCTCCTGCCTCAGCCTCCTGAGTGTAGGATTAAAGGCTTATGCCACAATGCCTGGCTGATGACCTTCTTTGTATCTACACTGCGTAAGTCATGAAGGTCACTCCAGTTCCCCAGTCTTACTTCTCCAGCATCCAGGTGTCTGGGCATTCCTTTCTTGAGCGCATCTATACTCACTTTCCCACCCATAGCATGGAGTCTGACCTCCTGGATAGACTTGCCAAAGTTGACCTTCTGTCGTCTGACAGAAGCGTTATGCTGAGATACTCAATGCATGGCAAGAAGGAAGGCAGGAGTCCTCTAACTTGCTTCTGCATGAAGCTAAATAAACACTCAGTTGTGTTCATGAAAAGATCTCATTAAATCGGAGAGAAAGGTCAGTCAGCATTCTTATATTGGGATTATTATTTGTGCTAGTTTAATAAGTTAATTTTCATGAAATTAACATGTTAATTTCGTGAAGTAAGTATCCATCTGTAATGGTTACCGTTGGTTGTCAGCTTGGCTGGATTGGGTCATTCGCCATAGACAGACTCAGATGAAATGTGAGCAGTCCCATTCCATGTACTGATAGGCAGGAGGAAGCCAGCTCTGCCTCCTGTGTAGACAGCTGATTGACATTCCTTCCCTCCACTGGTAGACTGTACCCTTGAACTGTGGGCCTAGACAAACCCTTCATTTGCTTTTGTAAAAACAATGAGAAGCATCATTTACAGTGTCTCGGCTGGCTGTATGCACTTCATGAATTGAGAAGTCTGGGTCTGTTGGAAGTGGTGGTGCCCCGAATGTGACCTTGTGTGTGGAGGAGAGTAAGATCTGCATGCCGTGGCACTCAGAATCTGATAGACATCTGATCCTCTTGCTTGGTACCTTTGTGGTCTTCATGGAATGGAGGGATGTGGAAACACCTCCTGTCCTTCACCTGTGCTGTCCTGAGATAGACATGTCTTGTGTTATATTCTGTCTCTGTCTCTCTCTTTCTCTCTCGTTTTTTGGTGTTTCGAGACAGGGTTTCTCAGTAACTGTGGAACCTGTCCTGAAGTCCTGGAACTTGCTCTTGTAGACCAGGTTGGCCTCAGACTCACAGAGATCCACCTGCCTCTGCCTTCCAAGTGATGGTATTAAAGGTGTTGCCACCACTGCCCCGCCTCTCTTGTGTTATTGACTGTAGCCACCGGGAACTTGTTGCTGTCTGATAAAGCTTTTTACCTTGTGTGAGGGTCTCCTGTGGTTACAGAGAGGGACTGAAAAATACGTAGTCACTGTGCCTCCCCGTCCCCTACATTTGCTGTTCGCCCTGGCAAGAAAGGATGTGAGTCAGTCCTTGCCTTTCCTCCTGTCCCGCTCGCTAGCAGCCTGCATCCTCCGCCAATAGCTGCAGCTCTCCAGTCTCCTGACGGCTCTGTGCTGTAAGTCAGTCCTTCCTGAACTAGATAGAAGTGAGAGGTAGACACCCTTCTTCAGAGCCTTTCATTCTCCAGAGAGCAGCTGGGGGCCTGTTGGTTCCCATGCTGGTTTTGTAGAGTTTGGTTTAGAATGGGCGGGAGCCTCCTTCATGAGTTCCCTGGGCTGCCCATGTGGCAGACACACTCGGCCTTCATTTATGCTCTTGAAACACAGTGTTCAGAACTAAATGGGAGGGTTATTAATTGAAGGTCCCCAGTAGAACTGGGACTGCTTTCTGTTGTTGTCTAGATGTGTTTGGAGGATCAGCAGCGTTGTATTAAACCTGTGAAGGAAAGGTTAGTGACCTTGCGACAAGCTAGCACTGTTAACAGGAGAGTTCAAGTCTGTACTTTTCCTGTGATTCTCTGTTCACATGAAGGAAAAGTCTTTTTAAAAAATGTATTGTGGCCTCCTGAAGTACAGTTTTCAAAGAGTTATATTATAGATGTACTGTAGTCAGGGCTTGGGGGAGGGGTTCAGATTGGAAAGTAACTTCTGTGCAACCACCGGGACTTGAGTTTGGATCTTGAGCACCCATATTAAAAACTGGGCATAGCCACTCTTGTTTCTAATCCTAGTTCTGGGGAGGCAGAGGTGAGGGCATTGCCAGAGCTGAGTATGTGTGCCCCACATTCAGAGAGAGACTCTCTCTCAAAGAAGAAGGTAGAGCTCATTGAAGAAGAAAGACACTCATGTCAACTTCTGTCCTACACTCACACACACACACACACACACACACACACACACACACACACACACACACACACACACACACACTCAAAAAAATAATAAGGTTGAGGGCACTGAAGACTCTCAGGTCAATTTCTGGCCTACATGCGCGTGCACACACATGAACTATGTGTGATATGTTCAGATTCTTTTGTCTTAGAATTCTAAATGAAGCTGTTACTGACCCTCAAACTGCTCCTATAACACACAGAAAAAAAAAAAACCAGACTAGCGTTAATCACAGGAGCCTATTATGTTGATATATAGCTTGTCATAACACATTATAATATTACAGCAAATATATTTAACTCACTGAACGTTCTCAGGGGGCTCCTAACTCCCTTTCAGATTGTTCTCTGAGTTTCCACTGCAAGGTCTAGCTGCAGAGCCTTGCGATTCTGCCAAGTCACTTTTACCAAAGACCAAGCTTTAGAGTCTCTTTTCGGAGGGGAAATCAGAGCACTGTTTGCCTGGACTTAGAAGTCTGTTCGGGTTTGTCGGCACCTGCAAACAGGAAGTTGAGATTTGAGGAGAAACCTTTGGCAGTGTGCACCAAGCTCGCTGGAGAGCAAGAGTCTCTGTTGCCCTGGAAACCACCCTGCTGCCTCCTGCATTAATGGAGAGTTTTTGGACTTCCAGAGGCACTTTTGTTCGGGCCTGTAAATCTTTCCGGAGAGATGAAGGCTGACTTTTAAGACATTTTCCTGTCCTCTGTCTGGTATCTCTCGCCCCCACCCAGGCTCTTCATGAGCTCAAAGAATTGCATGCGGATTTGTCTGGCGGGAATGTCTGAAGGCCGTTTCCTTCCCTTCATGCTGAAATCACGTTATTCCAGCCCATCTTGCTCCATAAATGACTATTTCAAAGTTACTGTGCTGCCTATTAGAATTATGTGGGTTGAAAATGAAGGAGGGAGGAATGGAGACCTCTGCCGTGCCCTGCATGGGAAACCCGATTCCGGAAGGGTGTTGTGTGTTTCCAACCCTTTCCTAACTCTAACAACCTAAATTTCCCTACGCTTTTGTTCCTCACCCCAACGAGGCCCCTCAAGATAATGTCCTGGATGTTTTAAAAGTAAGCCGGACCCCTGGACCCCCTCCTCCACGTTTCCCCCAGCTAATTGTTTATCTGGGAGAATGCAAATGGTGGTTTTAAGTCTTCTGAGTCATCCATCATGCCTGGCAGCCTCCATTGTCTCAGTTCTGGGTTTGAGCCAAGCCAGACTCTTTCTGTTGGTCCAGGGGGGTTGGGGGAGATTTGTTCATCAGGCTCTGCCAGATCTGTTCTTGGGGAGCTGAGCCCTGGTGTGAGCAAGAGACTTGCAGGCCTGTCGGTTGTCGTCCCTAAGCACTGGGGAAGGGAATTTGTGGGTCCTCATTTTCTTGGGTCACATTAATAGGAAGTAGCTCCCCATTTCAAGTGAAAGAGGCGGGGCTTGCTCTACGCCTGTGTCAGAGTTCCGGTTAGCTTTTAAATGCATTTTTGTGGATGTAATAAAATACTGTTTATAGTCAGCTACAAAATAAGTAATTACTGTGTAGCCAATGAAATTCAATGTAGTTTTGTCGCGGTTTTTTGAATTTTAATTAAGCCAGTCTTCAAGTAAATGAGAAACGCTGCCACTTTTGTTGTGACAAGTGACATTGACAAAATATTAACCTAATGGTGTGTTTGCCTGTAGGCTCTGGGGTGGGATTTATTGTTTCAGTTTGTGCTTTCGAAAGTGCACAGAGAAGAAGCTCTTTGAAACTACATGGAATGAGAACTCCATGTATGGAATATTCCATCATTGATAGCTCGCCAACCTCAATCGCATGTGTCTTCTTTATGGCACGGAAAAAATTTTATGTTTTTAAACCAGATGTCTCTGTGGCTCACTTTTTTTTCATATCGTGAAAACTGCAGCCGGGATAAATAACCAACTATCAACTACAAAGCCAAATATTAAGGAGTATCCAGCCTGTGTTTCTGTTACATCATTTCCTTTTTATTTTACTTTCTAAATTACCTTGTGGCTTAAAAATGACATGGTGGTGGTGCTGGAGGCTTCTTTTTATGGCTGAATTAGTTAAGCCATTTTCTCTGGAGATTCATCTGGAAAGAACGTGCAGTAAGCGTTTTAAAATGAATATTCTTTCTGTAATTTCTAGTTCTCCCTTATGGGACCAGGATTTGATATGTAAAAGAGCAGGTCAATTACAGATTCTGTTAGTTCTGAGTCCCTTATTACAAAACAAATTTTAATCAAACGGTAAAAATTTTAACATTTTCTCATCGTTAGAGCTGACCTAAAGCTCAAAGGTTTAAGAACAAGCTTAGCTTTCCCTGGTGTGCTTGGAATCTGTGACCAGTAGAAGGGCTAGTACTTTTCCTGCGTGTCTGTGAGTCAGCTGGCAAAGGACACTGTTGCTTTCCACAAACACTTGCTTGTCTGATTAGGCTGCTTCCATCACCACTACCACTGTCAAATTGTGGGGGTTTGGGAGCACAAGACGATTGATTCTAGACGTTCAAGTATGGCGGCAGAAAAATCTTTATGAAGGAAGCAGCACGCCGAGGAGCTTGTGCCGACTCCGTGTGCCAGATCAACCCCTGTATTTTTTCAGGGATGCTAACCCTCTTGTAACTGCTAAATTGGATTTGTTGCCGAATGAAGTATCAGCTGCTGTTGGACAAGGCCATAAAAGCCAGCCGGCTGGCCCCTTTGGAGGCACGGCTTAGCCAACGATTGATACGTGTTAGCACTTTCAGAATTATTGTGATTAGGAGGAAAGCATTCTGAATGAGCGAGAGGAAAGGGGGAAGGACACACAGCCACAGCTGGCGAGCAGCATGTGTTTGCAAAGAGGAAGTCACTATTAGTGCTTTCTCCTGGTTCCCGCCCTGAGTGACAGGGTGTGAAATCTTTAGAGGAGGGAACCGTGTCTCTGCGCCTTCCAGCTCGGCCAGAAGCATCTGGAATGTTGTGGGCTTGAGAAATCTGTGCATTTAGAGTTGGGGCATGCACATCCTTACAGCACCCAGTGGCTAACAGTGCTGCTCTCCACATGTGGGGTTAATTGAGTTAATTAACTGTGGAGATTTCAGTAGTAACATCAGTGACTTATCTTTAATTTTCCACACCTTAGGTTCTGTGACATGCTTTTTAAACCATGGCTCTGTGTGCTCTGGCCTGATTGTGTTCCTGCGGGCTGAATGGGAAGATGCAGCACCTGGTTAAGGGTTTAACTGCCCAGGTGCTGTACAGTGGCTTTAGAGTAGGCATTTTTTTAGGTACCTCCCGGCCCAGGACCTTTTTGCACAGATCTTGAAGCAGCCAAGAGGCAGCAGTTTGAGTGGATCAGAGCCAAGCAGCTCCCCCTGGACGCCCAAATGCACGGGGATTGGTTGTCTCTCCGTCATTCCCCGAGGACACCCCATTCCTGTTCAGAGTTTGTTCAGCAATACAGCTCAGGAAAGAGGCCGGCTTGCCAGGTCCTGGGGAGAGCCTCTCCAAGCCTGTGAAAAGCACGAAGCATCTAGCAGTGGAGCCTGCGTACAGCTGGCCCTCCTGGCCCTCTGCTAGCTTTGATCTGCGAATCAGGCCGCACCATGAATGCCCTTATTGTCGTGTTATGTGTACACAGTGTGTGAATTATTGAAAATAGGGAGGCCTGGGCCTCATCTGGTAGAGATTACAGTGCAGGCACGCTGGGCGAAGGGCTGTAATTGAAAATCCCCAGATGCTGTTTATTTGGCCTTTGTCACATGACCTGCAGCAGGAAGATTGTCTGAACAAAACTGTTGCCTGCCTGGAGAGTGGAGCCTGCCATCCCCCACCCCAGAGCCTGCAGGCGCAGTCAGTGCATAGCTTAAACACCTGCCCGGAGGATTTTAAAAGGGCTTAAAATAGATTCGCTCATAGCATTTAAATAGAAGGCATCTTGCTTGTTGATTTAAACTGCTTAAGCGGTTGTTGACTTGTGGAACCTTCTATCCACACAAGGGTTTGCAGGATAATTTCACTTTGAGATATCTTTACAAAGCAATATTCAAGGCTAGAGCCATATAAGGATATGACGTTTGGGCGTTTGAGTGTCGTGAATGAGCTAGCAGATGTATATTCCTTCTATCTTTGGAAAACTTTGTGGATACCCAGAAATGTGGCCCCGAGTTAGTGAGTTCATTCCTAACCTGTTTGACCTGCCATAAAGATGTTTCCTAGAAAATTGTTTGTCAAAGGTTGACTTATCCTTTGTGGGTGGGTTGAGGCAGGATGCTAATTCTAAAAGCTATGAAGCCCCCAGAATTTAAAAAGGGACGCCAGGTGCCCTAATATAAACCTGTCTGTCCACTGCTCCAGAGCTGTTACTGAAGAGATCACTTGATGCATAATTTTCAGGGTCAGCCTAGGCATCATGGAGATACCCTGTGTCCGGTGGGTGGGCAGGTGTTGGAGGGATGGATTTTGAAGATAGAAAGTTCTGAGTTTTCCAAGTTCATTCACTAGGAAGTAGGGCAGGCTGCTCACCCTACTTTCTGGCTCTTTGTCTCAGTTGTTTTTGAGGGAGAGGAAAGGTCACAGATGGCTCAGCATTTCAGGATCTTTTCACCCCGACCCCGAGTACCTCAAGGACAGGAACCCTGGTGTTTGCCTCCCCGGCCATTGTAGAGCTCTTTCCTGTTTTCTGCCACAAGAATACATCAGATTTCTGCTTCCTGTGTGCCATGATGCCCTCTTCAAAATAAAAGTGTGTTAGGAAGAGGCAGAGACCATTCAGTGGCATCTTCTGACCCAGTGCAGTGTGCCAGGACTGTGGGAACAGCACACGGTGTCTGTCTTCATGAAGCTCAGAATTTGCCAGAGTCCACTGAACATATCACCAGGCAATTCCAGTTTGTGTATCCAGAGAGCGGGAGCCAGGGTCAAGATGTTCTAGGCCACGGTGTCTCCGCAACTTAGGCATTGTTCAGCAGACGTGGACCACAGGAATGGGAAGTGTGAGGTCTAGTCATTCTACACAAAGGGGGCAGCACCCAAAGGTATAAGGATGTACAGGGAAGTGTGTGCACAGAGTGGCAGGGGAGAATGCAAAAGTGGTGTGCACACGTGCCATTTAGGCTTTTGTTTTCTTTTGTAAGGTGGGGAGGATATTTAGATATATCCTCCTGGGTAATTAGAAATATAAGATACATAAAAACAGCTAGTTCTCCTGAGTATCAAGTTCCTCCTAGAGAGGTGATGTATTTGAATGTGATTGGTTGGTCACTGTCTTAAGATGAAAGGACATTTCCCGTTCAGGTCACATGACCAGAGCAGGTCAGCCTCAGCCAGCCTCACAGCTCTTGTGTCCTGGACTTTTTTCTGCCCAGCTCCTCCCTTTCACCTTGGTCCGATACTAGAACTCTAGGCCATCCTGCCTCAATCTAATGCTCTTTGAGGGTGGAATGTTCCAGAGTGTACATCTTGTCCACAGTCTTGTTGATAGAGTGCAAGGCTGGCAATGGTGGGGGAGTGTCCTGTGACGGCCTTGGCTGCATGGACAGCAGTTGAGACCCACTCTGTATTGTAGGTGGTGCTCAGAGACCATTTACAACGGAGCCTGCGTGATTCAGTCCATTTCTTGGTTGAATTCTGACCCTTGCTATGGTTTTGTTCTTGAGCATTTTGCAACGGTCAGGTGAGAGAGATGGGATTTTTTTTTCAGAACAGTTGGAAATTAAGCAGTAATGAGCTTGTGAAGCAACACTAGATCCACACCTGAAAGAAGTTTTGAACCCAACTTGCAGCATCTGTAAGGTGGGAACTGGGTATCAAGGCTCAGTGTGTGCACAAAGAAGAGCTTTGCATGGGTACTGGTGTGTGGCCGGCACTCAGCAAGCTTGGGCGGCTCTCTGCCACCTCACTGCATTGTCCGGCTGAGCAATGGAATTGCACTCAGCCTAACCTCCAAGTCCAGATTCTTCAGACTGAGTGCTTTTTAGAAATCCTGCTTGAATATCACGAGTAAGAAGTAGGCATTTTTATTTGCCATGCTTTCTGAGCACCTGGTGATCTCACGTGAGGCTCGTTCTGTTAGGAAGCTGGTGTGACTCACATCTGCAGCTCTAGGTCAGTCACTGTGGAAGCTGTTTGCTAATTCCACTGCAGAGTTGATGCGTCACACAAAGAGCCATGTTGTGGGGCTCCCATTGTTCGACATCCTCCTGCCTGTCCACACAGGTGATTTCTTAAAACTGTACAATTTATAAGATACTTTGCCACAGTCAGCCACTGCCTTGGCAGTTCTTTTTCAAGACGGCTTTTTCTGTGTCTCTGGCTGTCCCGGAACTCAGAGATCCACCTGCCTTTGCCTCTGAGAACTGGGAGTAAAGGTGTGCAACACCCAGCCCTTCTGACTCTTACTTAGCCTTCTCTAAGAACCAGATGTCTACTACTATTTTAGCCAACGGAAAAGGAATTATTTTATCTTTACAGCGTTTAGCATCTGCTAGTTATTTTGTGTGGGTGGACAGGTACTCATGTCACAGAGAGGCCGCCTTGTGAGTTTTGGGGGTTGAACCCAGGCCATCAGGCTTGGTGGCAAAACATGTCATCTCACAGACCAGAAGAATCCGTTTTAAAATAAAAAAAAAATTTCATTGTGTTTCTATTTCAGTAACATGGGAGCTGGCTTATACCAGATGCCCAGTAGGGTGGTATCCTGGACAGAGCACCTTTGTAACCCTCCTGAGGGCTTTCTATATCACTAGATACAGACTGGAAACTCATCCCAGTGCACTGGCATTGCTTGACCATGACAGGCCTGCAGTAGGGTGCCAGAACCTTCCCACTGTTGTGGTTAACACATGCAGCAGACCCTCAGAGACCGTGCTGTTGGCTCAGCATTACAGGGAAAAGCAGTGGTTCAGGGTAAGTGTCTCCAGATAGATTGTGGGGTGGTCATGTTCAGTGGCAGGAGGATCTCTGTGGGTTTGAAGCTGGCCTGGTCTATAGAGCAATTTCCTGGCCAACCAGGGCTACATAATGAGACTTTGTCTGAGAGAGAAAGAGAGATGGGGATAGGAGGGAGAGGAGAAGAAAAGAAGCAAGCATTCTGGGGGAGAGGGTGGTCCTGCATGTATGAAACCCAGAGTGTAGTTCCAGAGCTGGAAGCCGACACACCCACAATCATGAGTCACATCTTAGTAAAGAGTGTCCATGAAGACCTGCGGTTCTTAGCACTTCTCATGTGTGGATTTTACACTCCTCTAAGGCCAAATAATTAATAAACAGACAGAGTGTTCTTAGCAAAGTTTTTCATTAACGAGGCTTTCCTGGGTTAATGTTGAGATTAGCTCTCCTTTTGGACTAGGTCCCTATTTCTGTGGCAGGTGGGTGGAGCATGAAGAAGGAAGGAGCATGTGGTGACCACACTGGTGGCAGTGATAGATATCAGAGCTCAGGTCTGGAAGAGTGTGTGCCTCTGAAATTGTGAACAGAAAGTACTTTTGAGATTGGGTAATAATGGTAGTGCTTCCCCGCTCCCGTGAACCTTTAGCTTTTCCTCACACAAAACAGGAGCTTATTAATTTAACTAATAACAAATATGTATTCGCACGTGCAGTTGGGGTCAGAGGGAAGCTAGTGGACTCTCCTTGGAGCAGGCCCTGTTGGAGGAAGTGAGGAATGCAGCCACAGCAGGGACAAAGGACTAAATGGCTGGCCCACCTGAGGAAATGCAGCATTTGGGGTACTGAGCAAGAGTTGCAAACCAATGAAGGGGGAAAGACTGTTGTTATAGGGAGGATGGCCCCACAGCGGCTCAGACAGAGATAAGGACAACAGAGCTGTGGTGTTGGCAGGCTCTGCCTCATTCTCGAGCAGGAGGCGATCCCTGTGCACAAGTGCTCGGAGCGTTTTGTGTTTTCCTCATGATAGACATAGGAAGGGCACACTTGCTATTTTTCACATGGCTCTGATTAAACACCTGACTAAAGCAACTTACTGATGAAGGATTCATGTGGCTCATGGTTTGAGGGATACAGCCCTTCACAAAGGGGTGGCCTAGTGGCAAGGATGCCTCAGGGCTTGTTGCTCCTTAATGCTACTGACCAGGAAGCAGAGATGGCAAGAAGTGTGGTTGGCCTATAATCTCACGCCCCTCCTTCCCCATCAACCCACTTCATTTAATGAGACCCTGCAACCTCCCAAACACTTGGGAAACCAAGTGTTATGGCATTTGCCTGTTTTGGTCATCTTACCTTCAAACCATTAGCAGCCAACATAAACAGATGTGGGCCTGAAAGAGATACTCTGAAAGGGACCATCAGAACCACCTCTGTTCTGAAACTCCTGGTCAACGGTCCGTTCAGATCACTGCAGAGCTGAAGGCAATAGGTTGAGACTCCAGTAAACCTTATGTGTATCGTGGACACGTGGGATGCCAAGATACTGAAGATACTAAAGGTGCCTTCTGGAAGCTTCCAATCTATAAGATAGGCACTTGTAAAAAAAAGTCCCTGGGTAGTGACTAGGCACACAGGAAGTGAAGGACAAGGGAGACATGTTGGCTCCCATGCTGCTTTCCTGGTGACAGTCAGGCGTCATTCCTTTTGTACACTAAGCTGCTTGTTTTGAACCCACAGTTTCTTACATCTCGTTTTGCTTTGTGGTCTTCCCAGACCAAACACCCCACCCCCAAAGCACCGTGACCTGCATGTTTCAGATGAGCTATACCTAGAATAATTTTGATTGATAATCTGTCCTAGTTTCATCTGTCACTGCGATAAATCACCCTGACAAAAGATTCTTTAGAGGAGAAAATGAACTCATCATTTTAGGTTTTAGGCCACTGTAGCGGGGAAGTGGCAGGAACTTGAGACAGCTAGTCCTCTACAGTTTGGAACCAAGGGAAATAATGCGCTCTCGTTCATTTGCTTTCTTAGCTCCATTCCCCTGCTCTGACCACAGTTCAGACTTCATGCATATAGAGATGGCATCACTCGCTGCAGATGAGCCTTTCCACAGACATGTACCTCACAGGCCAATCCAGTGCAGACAGATCCTCACTGAGATTCTCTTTCCGGGTAGCTCTAGGTTTGGTGAAGTTGACAATTGAAGCTAACTGTCATACTGTCTCGGGGATACTGAGGCTATGGCTGGATGGGTTCAAGGACCTGGGAGCTGGGTGTGCATCCTGATGGTAAAGTGAATTAAATGATGGTGGAAGGGTGCCATGAAAAAAAAAAAGTAAGTGGGGGGGGGGCGCAGACTATGGTAACACACCATAGGATATCTCTTAAAGCTACTGATTTAGGCTGGAGGCAGTGGAGACATTGAAGGTCTTGAAGCTATGGATCCTTTATCCGAGAACCATATTGTCAGTGGTCTGTGAGGCATGGGCAATGGCTTGAACCACAGGTCGGGTACCAGAGCTAGCACTGTCCTCTATTGAGTGGTGTGTCTTTATTGCTTCATAGAGAATTAGCCATTAGAAAACATCATTTTACTGGGCATTGGTGGCGCATGTCTTTAATCCTAGTACTTGGGAGGCACAGGCAGAGGCAGGCGGATCCCTGTGAGTTAGAGGCCACTACAGTGTGAGTTCCAGGATAGCCAAAGCTACACAGAGAAACCCTGTCTTGAACCACCCTCTCTGCTCCCCGCGAAGGAAACCATCATTCCTACTTATTTTTCTACAGAGCCATTATAGCATGGATTGTATGTATGCATAATCAGATCTGTTATGTTCAGCAAAGCCTGAGCCACTTTTACCTGCTCTCCTGTAATTCTGTGCAAATGTATTATAAATGTATCTTACCCCCATGACGAAGGCATCTTATGGGGCTGTCACTTGATAATGCTATCAAGGTGGTGGACACTCCCAGGAAGCTAGAATTTGAATCATTACCAGACAGTTTAGATTTTAGGGAGATCTGAACTTGTGGCCAGCCAGGTGTCCATCACCGTCCTCTGTTCAGCTGTTCTCCTATGGCCCAGAATGAAGAGACAGGTCATCTCGGGGAACTGCCGCCAGTTCCCCTGCAGACCTTCAGCTCAGGAACATGCAGTCCTGACGACCTTCCTGGTGATTTTCCACATTGGCACCGGGTTTTTTTCGTCAATGATTTATATTGGGGATTAACTGAGACATTGGCCTGGCTACTTCCTCCTTGATGCTGCTCAGGGATTGACTGAAATGCCCCTTTTCGTGAAGTCACCTTCTCACACTGATCCTGCATCCCTCCTGTGGAGACGTTCACTCTGTCTGTGCCTACTGCCTGCTCAGTACAGCGAGCAGAAATCCAGCTTTGTTCCTCGTTCCTGGAGCTTCCTGCCTGGTGTGTGATGGGGGTAGGGAAGAGGCGGCAGTGTAGTGTTTAAGCCGCATAGCCATGAGGAGACTGGGCACCAGGTGAGCATACAGCCGGACATCCAGCCAGGTCGTCTTTGGAGATTCTCCAAACACCATAAACTCCTCGAAGTGGCACTGCTTTACTCTCCTCTCGCCTGTGCTCCGTCACATGCACCCCCTTTGGTCCGACCAGTGGGTGTCTTTCCTCTTGATGGGCCTCCCCACTTCCCACGATGCCAGGGCAAATTGCCGTGGTGGTAGTGGCTAATGATTAAACCTTCATGTTAATAAAGTAAGACCAGTGACTGCCTCCTCTGGCCAGGACCACAGACGCACACCCCCTAGACCTCTGCTGAGCTGGTGACACTTGGTTCCTGCAGTGTCCCCCTACTCCTGAGCCTTTTGGGTATTAGTTTTTACATTCTAGACCACTAGCTTTTCCCTCTCATTTAGCTGAACTCCAGTGTAATGAAAATGAATCCCAGGGTTAGAAGATATGTTAATGGCATCCTGTCTGAGAAGGTCCTCCGTGAGCCCCTCTCTGTGCTGTGTATGGCTGCTGGCACTGGAGGACAGAGCCTGCGTTTAACCCCACTTCCCTTACCCCAGGACTCTGATACTTTTGGAAGGCTTCTCTCTCCTTCTTCCCACTGCATCTTTTTCTTGCCTTCATGGTGATGGTCCATGAGCAGATTTGGCTATAGGACTGTTTATGACTCAGGTGAGGGCACACTCCGCTAACACCGAGCTCCTGGGTGGGGCAGGCAGGGAAGACCTGCATACTGACTGTCATTTCAAGGAACAGAGGTGTTTAGGAAAAGGGAGGTCTTAGGGTCTAGTACCAGGTCAGAATTCTGGAAAAATGATGCTATCAGAAAGGTGGATGGACTCTAGACATGCAGAATATGAAGGAACGTTCCAGCTCATGAGACCGCTTGACCAAACTCAAAGTGTCCTTAGAGAACATCCTAGTAATCGAATAGCGCTTTGGTCAAGATCAGGATCTGGGGTGGTGTATGACTAACCCTATAGCTGTACCCATAGATTGATGACCTTCTGATCACAGCATTGCTCAGATATGGCACCTTACATCTGAAAATAGGGGTGGGGGTCCTCACGTTGATCCACAGTGATGGGGTTCCTCACATAGATCTGGTGGAGGTTGAAGGGCAACAGAGGTTTCCTTCTAGTCCTGGGCCCGAACCCTTTCCATACTTCTGGGAGCCCTGCCTAAACTTGAGTTTCTTTCTGTTGGCTGTAGCGGGGACATTCTATTCTCCCCCTCTCGGCAATCTGACTCCATTCAATAACAAAGCAGCTCTTCCTCTGTTAAAGCTGAGTGTCTCTGGGCTACAATTTGTAGCCACAGACCCAGAATTTGCTGGGCCTCAAACACGACCTCGAGGCCACTTTCTTTCACATGTACAGCCCACAACAATGTCAACCCGTCTTCTCTGGGTTTAGAAACCCAGTGTGAACTCTGCTTTCCAGAAAATTCTCTCTATCTTGTCTCTTAGTCTCTCTATCTTGTTTTCTTAGGCAGGAAAAGGCAGAGAGCAGGCCTTCCGTCAGACATTAAATTTAGACATCTAAGGACTGGGGCGTGTGGCAGGATAGGGTAAGCAGTTCAGGCTGTATGGGTTGTGACCTTGACCTCCGGCCTGTGGTCACAACTTTTGGTCTGAGAACCAAAGTGTGTGTGTGTGTGTGTGTGTGTACGTACACCTTTGTTGGAGTTGCACCATGAGGTGACATTTAGCGACAATACTCTTGAGCAGGGATGTGTCAGGAATGCCCAGTGTGGCCTGTATGTAGCCTCTCAGCTTCTGATGGGAGCACGAAGAGCGGGTTTAGCAAGCTCTGGGTCTGGGGTGGCCAGTGTGGTTTACAAGAGTCCCATGATCCTGCCTGTTAGGATAAGGTTTATCTGTCGACAGTGGTCAGCATCGCCCCACCTGCTGGATTGGCCTTGTCATTCTAGGTAATGATATGTTCCAGAAAAGCTTTAGATGCCTTCACCGTATAACAGAATAACAGGTATTGGTGGCTGGGGACAGGAAAGGGGGCGTCTGGAGTACTGCACACACCTGTATTAGCAGACACATCTGCAGTCTCGGCTCTTGGAAGGTGGAGAAGGAGGTTTAGGGCTTCAAAGTCACCTTCCTGGGTTACGTGAGACCCTGCCTCAAAAAACCTAAACAAACAGGACTAAAATATAGCCTGACAATCCCTAATACAGGAATCTGGAATGCATTTGAAACTTAGTGGAAAATTCTAGGTCTGACCTCATGTGACAGATTGTAGTTAAACCGTGTGTGTGTGTGTGTGTGTGTGTGTGTGTGTGTGTGCGCGTGCGCGCGCGCGCGTGCGTGCGCGCTTTAAAATGTGTTACATTTCTTGCAGGCCTGTTGATAAAGGTATATTTATTTTAAAAATACATGAATTTCATGTCTAGTTAGGGGTGCGCCCACAAGATATTCCTTTCATAGATGTAGATATTCCCAAAATCTCAGAAAAATTCACACAATTGTTTCAGATAATGTATAGAAACTGTGTGGGGAGATTGTGTGAAGTTAAGCTTACCTTGTTGGAAGTCCATTTTACGATGCAGTGTTCACAGAAGAGCTGGAGGAGCAAGAGCAAACATGTCTAATGGCCAGTGTTCTGATTGTGGATGCTCAGCAAGACCCCGCAGTGCAGACTGGGTGCCCCTCCCAGTTACTGCATTGCTGGATTGTTGTGGTGTCTGTCCCAGCTCTTGAATAGGAAACTTACACAGTCCAGTTGAGGGTTGGTGGGCTCTGTTGACACCGTGCTTTGAGAGAAGTGGGGGACTATGTTGATGGCTTCAAGGGTAAAAGCAAGCACCAGGAGCTGAGTTTGGATTCCCAGAACCTAGTGTTTGTGTGTGTGTGTGTGTGTGTGTGTGTGTGTGTGTCTGTCTGTCTGTCTGTCTGTCTGTCTAAATAAAAGGAAAACTGGGTTTCTCTATAGCTTTGGAGTCTGTCCTGGAACTAGCTCTGTAGACCAGGTTGTCCTCGAACTCACAGAGATCCGCCTGCCTCTACCTCCGCTATCACCACCTGGCGTAAAACCAGGCTTTGGGGATAGAGTGAAACAGACACAGTAGGACTGTTGGGTCTTGCTGACAAGCTAGCCTAGATGATAAATGCTGAGCCGAGTTCAGGTTTAATCAGAGACCCTGTCTCAAGGCAGTAAAGGAGATTGTGCCAGTGCAGTATGAAAACATTCTTCTTTGGTGTCTAAATGCAAACCCTTGAATCGTGTGTGCAAACCCCCCCCCACACACACACACAGAAAAGAAAGAGAAGTAGCACTTAGGGTGCCCCGTCAATGCCACAGAGAAATGGTAGACAGTTGGAATGCCGCTCTTGCTTTCCAAGTAAGTCAGACTATTTTAATTCAGGCAAGAATTATAAATAAATGTAGAAAATTTTAATAGACTCAACCATACCATTTCTATTTTGGTTTAAAGGATTTCTATCTATCTGCTATTTTAAGTGATTTAAAATAATTTGATCCAGGTAATAGATTATCCCGTGCTTCCAAATTAAACCATATAGTACAGTAATTGAGTTAGGTGGAGAGGGTTGAAATCACAAAGTTTACCAGCCATATTAAGACATTGCTTGCAAGAGAATTGCTCAGGCTTCTCTGCATTATCTTAGGGAAGATACTCTGTGTAAATTAAAACAGGCAGTTTTAATATTTAAAAGAGAAATAATTCTGAAGCAGGGCATGGAAGAAAATAACCCAGGCTTTATAATGTGGTCTTATTAGTCAGACATGGTGGTACATGCTTTTAATCCCAGCATTTAGGAGGCAGAGGTAGAGGGATCTCTGTGAGTTCAAGGCCAACCTGGTCTACAGAGTGAGTTCCTGGACAGCCAGGGCTACACAGACCTCTAAAAATCAAAACAAACAACAACAACAAAGTGGTCTTGTCCATCTCTGGAACAAAGACGAGACAGTAAGATTAGGTTCTCTTCTTATAGTAATGCCAGATCTCTGTGTAAGCAGGCTGGTACCCCACACACCCACCTTTGACTAAACCTTCAGTGGAATGGCCAGAGAAGCGGGCTCAGCACATCCTTGCAGTAGAAGCCTTTGGAGTCACTTTCCAGCATGATTAAAGCACAGTGCTGTTTGAGTAGGCTAGGGGGATCTTGGGCGCTTGGGGCTGCCCTAGATAGCTAGCTTTCTTACTCCTTCAGCCCGATGCTATGAGAAATCGAAAATCATTATGTCGGTATCATGTCACATCTCCCAAGCCAGCTTTTTTGTATTCACAGAAAATAAGCAAGTTTGGGGCAAGAGCCTCTTTTGTGCCACCTGGACAAGGCCCAGCTGAAATTGCATGTCGCACAGAGCCCTGACTGCTCAAAAAGCCCTGAATGACTGCCCAGAGAGTGCCCTGGGCTGGAGGGTACTCGGCGGATCTGTGGACATTGTCATTCAGGTCTGGTTTCTGGTAATTAGGCACTCCTGCCTGGGCTCGGCTGTTAGTGAGCCTTTATGACAAATTGCAAAATCTGCACAGCCTTCTGAGAGATGGACAAGGAGGCCCAATGACACTACAGGAGATATTGGCAGCGAGGACTCTGAAGGGGGATGCTCTCCGAAGCCCTCCCCCGAGACCAAACCTAGAAGCCCTTCTCTAAATGCACCAGAAAGTGTACATTCAGTTACAGAGTTGGGATCTGAAAAGATTTTGACAGGCTGGACTGATAGGCTCAATTTAATAGGGTGAAATAGAAATAAATGGAAAGTTTTTCTTTTAATTGGGGGTTTGAAAAATACCAGCAGTTCTGCAAGGAGGGGGATCAGGGTGAGGGGTGTAACTGAGGAACGGCCTTCACATGCTGGCTTACATCCATCTAGAACTCCAGCCCTGAGGGATCTGAGATGCTTTTCTGGCCAGGCATGCACATGATGCACGGACATGCAGATAAAACACCCTGATACAAATGAGCAATAGTGGTGCACACCTTTAATCCTAGCACTCGGGAGGTGGAGGCAGGTGGACTTCTGTAAGTTCGAGGCCAGCCTGGTCTACAAAACAAGTTCCAGGATAGCCAGGACAGTTACACAGAGAAGCTGTCTCAAAAACAACCCACCCCCAACAACACCCACATATCTAAAATAATAAACTAGGGTGGGGGACGGCATCAGCTGAGTGTCTAGCCTGAGAAGGTGACAGGCACCTTCACCTGCACAGCGTGATCCGGAGACAGGACGGTCCAGGACACAGAGTCTCCCTTGAAAGACAGCGAGGCATTTGTGTGGAGTCCTGCAAGAGCAACTGGGGGAGTCGGAAAGATGACAAAGTTAAGAGAAACCCTGTTTAAGTCAGGCCCTTCCAGCAGGCCTCTTCGTCTGTTCTAAACATGTTGACTTTGGCATGGAGCGATTGTTTGTTTGTATATTGTTTGTTTCAGAGCAGGGGGTGACCCAGGGTACTTTGTGGCATCATTGATGCCTTTGCCCTCTGTGCTGTGTGTGTTCCGTGAGGTCTTGAAACAGGTAGCTGATGGGCCAAGTCACTGTAAGGCCACGGACGTTTCAGGCTGTATTGAACCATGAGTCAGGGCTTCTGTGAGCATAGTTTACTTTATTCTGCCTGGGCAGGGATGTGGTCACCGTCTTGCTAGAGGCAGAGTGTGTGTGGGTGGTTAGTGACTTCTTGTTTCTTTGGTCAAGTATCTGATAGAAACAACTTGAAGGAAACAGGATTGATTCTCATCTTAACGGGAAAATCTTCCTGCTTGGCTCAGCTTAATTCTTTCTGGTATGAGCTTATAGTGGCCACTTCTCAGAGGGTGCCCTCTGAAAAGAAACAGTATTAAGGTTTTTTAACCCTCAAAGCCTGCCCCTGGTGACCTCATCCTCCAGCTAGAGGAAAGCACTGTTTACTTATATTACTCTGTGCCCAGCAAAGTGCTTGGTACCCAGGAGAGCTTGGATAAAAAGGTAGGAGTTCTTGTTCAGGCATACAGTGAGTCTGTAAAACCCGACACAGAGTACAGGCCACAGTGTCATGACCTGGTGCGTTGCCACTTCCAGTGTGTCATGTTAATGCTTGCCTTAAAAGTGATGCAGGGGCCAGGTGGCGGTGACACACACCTTTAGTTCCAGCACTTGGAGGCAGAGGCCCGTGGATCTCTGTGAGTTCGAAGCCATCCTGGTCTACAAATCAAGAACAGCCAAGGCTACGAAGAGAAACCAACCCTTTCTGCAAAACAACAAAACAAAACAAAACAAAAAGATGCCAGTCCAGCTCAACATGGCCAAGGAAGCACATGCCAGATGATTGGCTTTAGACCTGATCTTTTCAAAGAGGCAAATTAAAGGCCACTAGGTTCTGAAGCTGTGTGGTGTAGAGTATATATGATTTGTACCTCTGGTTCCTGAAATTGTATGAAGTGACTCATTGGACCACTTTTAGAAGGTCCACACTTCTAAGAGTCGATCTTCTTTCCCATGGTCCTTTGCCTTCTCAGCTTCTGGGAGAATGTTTTTCTGTCAGAGTGTAGTCCTGCCACATCACAGTGTAAAATTTCAGGATTCTAACAGCATAAGAATGAGAAGTTTGGGCCAGTCATGGTGGCACAATCCCAGCACTCAGGAGGCAGAGGCAGGTGGATCTCCGTGAGTTTGAGGCCGACCCCCGCTAGGTTTAAAGAAAAAGAAAAGAAAGAAAAGATTTTTTGTTCAGATATTTTCCCTTAACTCAAGGCTATAAGGCTTGGAGAAGGTTGAGTCACCACAGGTGAGAATAGTTAGCTGCTTATGCAAAAACCACATTTCGGGGTCTTCTGCTTCCATGTTGTTGAGCTTCCTTTCGTTGCTGTTCCTGACAGCCACAAAAGGCTCACTTGCCTGTGTCTCTAATGAGGTGAGCACAGGGAGGAGCTTGGATGAAGAGGAAAGTGACATTGAGAAATAAAGACTAAAACAGAACTGGAGAGTTTCTTTAGGAGGCGGGTGGGGAGGGGGAGGAGGAGAGAGAAAGACACAGACACCCCGACACCCCGACCTTTGTCCTTTCCAACTCAGCATTTTTAGGTGAAAGCCAACAAGAACACAAAGACTTTTGTTCTAAGCTTTTCTTGTGTTTTGTGAGACAGAGTTTCTCTGTGTAGCCCTTGGCTTTCCTGGGTTTTCCTCTGTAGATCAGGCTGGCTTCAGAGATCCACCAGCCTCTGCCTCCCGAGTGCAGGGATTAAAGGTGTATACTACCATGTCCAGTTATACTGGCATTTTTTTATAAGATACTTTTCAATTCTCAGTGACTGGACAAAATTTAAAGTTTAGTGATCTTTATCTTAATTTCCCTTAGTAAACATTTTCCTCAGACAGTGTACTATTTTTCTGTCAGGAATAAACTGAAAAAGCTCCAATTAGGGAAAAATCAAGGTCTCATCTATCCCAGACTGATCTGAAATCTCTTACCTTCCTACCTCCACCTCCCAAGTGTTGGCTACAGGTAACACCATTGCTTGGTTTATATGTTTTAGGGAGCTAGCCCAGGGCCAGATAAGTACCCCCCTAGCTGCCCCAATTCAAAATTCTGTTTCTTTTAGGATTGATTTTTATTCAATGTATGTGAGTTTTCTGCCTGCATTCATGTGTGTGTGTGTCCACACACACACACACACACACACACTACATGTGTGCAGTGTCTATGAAGATCACATGAGGGTACCAGATCCCCCTGAACTGGGGTTACAGATGATTGTGCAAGAGCAGCCAAAAACCATTGAGCCACCTCTCCAGCCTTTCCAATTAAAAATTCTTGAATCCTGTTTCTGGTCTTAGTTTTTAGGGTAGTGTTTTGTAACCTGTTGTTCTCTCCTGCTTTGGGATTGCATATCAGATATACTGCCTATCAGATATTTACATTTTGGTTCATAACAGTATCACAGTTACAGTTACAAAGTAGCAGTGAACTAATTTATGGTTGTGGTCACAGCAACATAATAAATTGTAATAAAGGGTTGCAGCATTAAGAAGGTTGAGAAGCACTGTTTTAAGGTCTTTATTTATCCTTAAGTAGTCCTACTTATTATAAATTCTTCTTTCTTGCAGGTAGAAATGAATTGATAGCCAGATACATCAAACTCAGGACAGGGAAGACAAGGACCAGGAAGCAGGTACAGTACCCGCCTGCAAGGTTTGCATGTGAGCGAATGGCCCCGAGAAGTTGGGCTGCCTTGGCTGCTGTGCTTCAGCTCTAGGAGCCCCAGTCCCAGTGCCCTGTAAGGAGTCTGCCCTGCCCTGTAGGTGGCCTGGAGTGGCTTTTTCCCACTCTTCATTTCTGCGGCCCGAGCATGCACTAGTGTGATGTCATACACACATGGCATGGTTCCCTGCCAAGCCAGTATCTGAACCTCCTCTTGCTCAGGTGTTTTCAATTCTGCCATTTTTTCCCCACCTCCCTAGTTGCAGAAGACTGCAGGTGCACTTCCTCTGGCAAGCCAAGTGATTTGGAGGTTCTGTGTGTTTTAACATCTTGAAATGATTATGTGATTATCATGCTTTCAATGAAGTCCCGCCAGTGGCCTTTAGCGGTGGCCTAAATGCGATACTGAGCCATACACTTCCAGGGCACTGTGGCTTTTTTAGCAATGGCCTTATGTCAGCCTCCGCTGCTGTAACTGTGAAGCAGTTACAGTTTTTATGTGCTGCAGAGCAGGAATGGGACTTCCCTTCTGACTCTGTCCAGGGCTCTGTCTTCCCTGGTTCTTTTGTACACAAAGCCACCCATGTTTCTGATGTGATCAAATTCACAGTTGGAATGGGTGGGAGATCAGTCTCTAAAATCAGAAAAGGAAAGTAAAGCAAATAACCTGTGTGATGGGTGGCTTGTTAATGGGAAAACATATATATGTTTTTTTAAATGTTAACCTACATGGAATGGCACGGCACAGAGTTCAGCAGCTGCAACTAATTCGATGTGGTAGAATATACCTCTAATCCCAGCTATTTGGGAGTCTGAGATTTCTGGATCTTTTAAGCCCCAGTTCAAGACCACTCGGGCAACATAGTGAGAGACCTTATCTCAAAATAAAGGAGGTGTGGGGGCTATGCCTGAGGCCTGAATGCAGCCAGCTCAACCTTGTCTCCTTAAGGCTGAGCTGCAGTAGGCACACCCTCCTACCCCACCCCTCAGAAAGCTTACCTTTCTGGAGTGTGGATCAAGGGGCTGAGCTGTCCCCTAGAAATGCTGCCTGTGCTGACCCCTTGCTGAGTCAGCAGACAGAGTCAGGCAGGCACTGTCTGCTGGGGATGCACCCAGCTATGGCCCTCATTGAGTCAGGGCATAGAGGAGAGTCTGGGTGAAAATGAGTATCCACAGGAGCCATATGGAGGGGGTGAAGAAGACGGGGAGCCCCTGCTTCTCTGGAAATGGGAAGAAAGTGAATTATTGAAACTCCAAAACCAAATTTGACCACCAAAAGATCTTTACTCCTGCCGAGTCCTGCTGTTAAGAGTCGCTGGAGAGTTTGAGATGAGTAACTGCCAGAAAGCCTATGGCCTTGAACTTGCAATGGGAAGGAGGTTCACAGTCTCCTAATGCAGACTGGCGGGTCTCAAATGCTGAACTGGCTTTTAGCTGGTGAGCTCTGGTCATTTGCCTGGCGACCCCTTCACTCGGGGCTTCTTAAAATTTAATCAAGTCCCACCGAAATAGATGCTGGTTTGCCTGCCCGGTGTGTGTCAGAGGCTTAACTCATCGCCATCTTCAGGGTGCCTGCAAGCCACATTTGGCCCTCTCCAGCGTGCGGTGCAGCAAAGCGGAGTGGTTTTCCAACCCAGATTTTAACTGACTGCCCGGCCCGGCCGGCTGGCTGACTGTAGTCACACATTGCGTTTTGTAATAATATGCAGATCCACTTGGCACACAGGCGATTCCTGCAAGAGTCGAAGGGCTAAAGACATTTTAAAGGCGGGGGAAAAGGCTCTGCTAACTGGGTCCCATTTCTCTTGGTGTCAGTATTATTTCAGCGATTGCCACAGAACCTGGAGTCCTCCAGGAGATCAGAACTCCCTCACCGCCTCAGCTTTGATTCTGTAGAACACGTTAATTCATGGACAGTCCGCTCTAAATTGAGAAAGGGGGGATTTTTCTCTCCTGACACTGAGGTGTAATTATTTTCATTTCCCTCTACCCCTGCCTTTTTAATTTCATAAAAATGCTCTCCCCCTCTCACGGCTTTGCAAATGAGGTTTCCCCAGCATTCACCTGTGATCTCTTCAGGTGGGAACATGGGAGGTGAGCCCGCTCAAACTTCTGAATCAAGTCCCTGCAGTGAGGACCCCTTCCAGAACGCTTTAGATCAGTGCTGGGGGCTTGGTGTCTGGCTGGGACTGTATGTTCCTAACCGCAGAGCTTCGTTGAGATGCAAATAACCTCCCCATCCCCGCCCCTCCCAAGGAGTAGCGATTTTATATTTGATTTCCTTTTTTTTTGTTTTTTGTTTTTTTTTGTTTTTGTTTTTCTCGTTTTGTTTCCCCTGCATAAACCCGAAAAATGTAGGTGTCTAGTCATATACAGGTCTTAGCAAGAAAGAAAGTTCGAGAAATTCAAGCCGCCATTAAGGTACGTCTGGCTTGCCCAGTTGTAGGGGGCTTTTCATCTCCATGGTTACAGGCTTTTCCTTTGTTTTCCTCCCTTCCCCTACCCTGCAGGTGTCTAGTCACATTCAGGTTCTTGCCAGAAGGAAATCTCGTGATTTTCATTCCAAGCTAAAGGTATGCGCTTTTCTGCTTTTTGGCTCGTGGTTGCTATGCACCTCACTTCCTGTTTTCCATGGTGACTGGTGAATGCCTGGTGCCGGGATTCTTGTAACCTAGCTTCCTAGCATGTGAGAGCTGTTTACATTTCTTTGTGTCTAATCTCTCTGTACTGGCCTCACGTTTAAACTCTGTGTGCTTGCGTGTGTGTGAGTGTGTGCGTGTTCCCAGTAACAACGCAATCGCAGCAGAGAGCTGGTCTTGATAACGTCAGCACAGAAACATGATTTTAAAAAAACAAAACAAAACTATTCTAATAACCGCCCTGTAGCACTGAGCTAGCAATTTGCACCTAGAGAAACAGTTGATATACACTTAAAAAAGAAAAGAAAGAAATCATTCCCTAGAGTTGTGAAATGACTTTATAACACACATTTAGAAATGACTCTCCTTTGCATTTTTTAAAAAATGCTTAGGGGGCTGGAGAGATGGCTCAGTGACTGAGAGCACCTGCTCCTCCAGGGAGCAGAGGTTCAATTCCCAGCATCTTAGCTGTGCCCCACAACCATTTGCAACTCCAGTTCCAGAGGCTCGGATGCCGTTTTCTGGCCTCTGCCAGCAAAACACACAGGCACATAAATAACAGTAATAATAATAATAATCTTAAGAAAATGCATTTTCGTATATGTCATTGAACACAGTATTTCCATCAGAAAATATTGTCTGACGTGTTTTTTTTTTTTTTTAAATAGGTCTCTTTTAATAGAGAAGTCTAAACCAGGCATGGTAGCTTATACTGGTGATCCCATTATGTAGGAGGCAGAGGCAGGGAGGATTGCTACAAATTCGTAATAGGGTATCATCTCAAAAATAGAGGAGAGAGCTACAGATATGGCCATAGGCAAAACAAAACAAAACAACAACAAAAAAAGATGAATCTTGGAGATAGCTGAATTCTCAAACTTGTATGCCGGTTTATGTAGAGCTTTTTATATATGCTTCATTTAAAAATCTTCTCCACCGGCACACAGAAATCTAATCAGGCCAAATCAAAGAAAATTAAAATGCCCATGTTTTAATAAATGCAGCACTCTCGGGGGGGGGCGTGGCTGAGAGCAGGGCAGGAGAGACAGAAAACCGGGGATCACATGCAAAACCTGGGACCACATGTTCCTCCTCTGGGCCTCCACCTAAATACCCTGTGAAAGTGGTCCTGACCCCCAGGGGGAGGGGTCAGGATCTGGCATGCTGGGATTTGGAGTCCAGACCAACACAACTCCCAGGCCAGGGGGCTGGGGTGATGCTCCCAACCTAACATCACACCTCTCATATTACTTTAAGTAAAATTTAAGAAATAAGGCATTGACAATTTTTAATTCCGAGTTCCTTTTCCTACTTCACAGTTTATAGTAAAGTGTGCACAACTTTTGCGTTTCTGCAATGCACTAATCCACAGCCTCTGGGGAAAATCTTTAGTTCATAGTAAAAATTAATTTAGAATCATGGTGTATCAAATGTTGCTAGTCTCACCTGCCCCCATTACATTTGTGGTTTTATTCCACACCGAAACAGTATCATTTCATAGTGCTGAACACTGGGACCCCTTTCCTAAATCCATCAACTTTAAAAATGCAATTCAGGCCAACTGGCATAGAGCTAGGATAGGGAGGGACAGAGGATGTGCGCTCTGCAGTGGGCAGCATGCTCGCTCGCTCGCACGTGTGGCTGATGGTGGCTGGCTTTGAGCTGCACTGGCTGAGCAGTTGGAAGGCTAAAGGAACTTTCTAGACCCTGCTTTCTAACCAGAGGTGCTATACTCTCTCTGTGGATGTAACTACTCCAGCGCTTGCTCAGATTCTCACTCTGATTCTCGTTTCTCTAGGCTAATGAATTAATGATGTACAAAGAAGTTTATAGATACCAATTTTGTATTTCCATCTGTGATGTGACAAGCTATTTCTCCACTTGTGTGTGTTCCCTATAGGCTTCTGGGGGGGGGGGTTAAGAGGGTGGGGGTGGGAGCTGAATGAAAACCTCAGAAGGTGATTAAAAAAAAAAAAACCTGTCTAGCTATCTCCTTAAGGTATGAGAGATATCTTGGAGGCTTTTCAACTTTCTTTAGATTAAACATGTCATGATGTTATGCATACACCTGTATTCAGACAGACATAGTTGTTTTTTATGTATTTGTTCTTAAACAATAAAAAAATTGCTTTCTCCCCACTTTCAACCCATTCTTGGGGGTTGGCACAAGGGGGCATGCTCAGTATTTGAGCCCCAGAGTGCCACTGCCTTTCAGTGGCTACTTTCATTCTTTTCTTCCACACTATTCTTTTAGAAATAGAGTTCTCATAGGATGGTGGTGGCACACGTCTTTAATCCCAGCATTCAGGAGGCAGAGGCAGACAGATCTCTGAGTTCAGTGCCAGCCTGGTCTACAGGGTGAGTTCCAGGACAGTCAGGGCTACAAAGAGAAACCCTGTTTTTGAAAAACAAAACAAAAAGAAAGAAATGAAAGAAAAAGAAATGGAGTCCTCCGTGTCTCTCTCCATCACCTAATTCCTATCAAATGTTATAGGTATGACACTCATTGGTGGGTTCTTGGTGGCCATTCCCTGTCCCAGAACTAGCCATATAAATGGGACTCTGAGATACAGGACACTGTTGACTGATAACAGGAAGAGCCATGATTTGATTTGGAGTAAGCACCATGAGCACACGCCTGAAGAATGCCTGTTAGTGCCTGGGATTTCAAGGATACATGTTTAATTCTAATGCAGAACCTTCTGTGTTCTCTCATTGAAGCCCACAAGTTTGCTGTACATTGTTCTGATTTCAAGAAAAAGTATGAAGAAATTATGATTCAATGGGTCAAGACCCTAATTTACTTGGCAGAAGCCACCAAACCTCATAAAAAGCTAGGGAGGGATTTTAACTTGGCTCTTTCTGAATCTTAAACTAGGAGAAGGCTTCATGCCAGCATGTTATAGAGAAGTGGCTACCCCTCAGTTCCTGGAGCTGGACACACAGCCCTTCCACTAAGTGCCTACATTGAGGTTCCTAATATATAGAGGTAAATTGGAGTAGACACTGGTGGTCACCAGTAGCTTTGTGGAAGATGGTGCCTTATCATCCTCTGAGGACCTCAGGACAGTCCAGGAGAAAAAAGGGTGGCCAGCATTGTATATCTGCTTGCCAGTCGTGCTCCATGGACATTTTAGTCTGATGTTATTTCACTGGCCACCGGCAGAACATGGGCTCATGTCTGCAGATCTTGCGCGTGGGGTGGGGTGGGGTGATCTCAGAGTCCTCTCTCAGCTCTCCCTTCTGGTATCCAGCAGCACACTGGGAAGACACAGTGGCGGGTGTCCTCACCGAGTTCCCCTTGGGGACAGGCTGATTGTCCTAGTTGAACTTTCACAATAACTGACGAGATAAACTCACCATAGTTTGAAGACATCTTGAAAAATCACACAAATAGCTTCCGGGTATGCAGTGGGGGTGGCTGTTGTATTTTCCTTGAGAAAGATGCAGGAGGCTTGTTGGAGAAGGTGACAGACGACTTGGCTACCACTGGTCTATTCTCATTGGCAGTGCCTTTTTCCAGGCTATTCCTCATGTCTCCACATACCCAGAAATCAAAGTGGGATGTGTGTTTGGAGTGGGTGGGTACTGTGAGTGACGGGGGTGTTGTGTGTATACCTTCTGTAAATACTAAAACCAGGATCTCCTTTCCTTGTCTTCCCACAGAGTTGGCAAAATTGGCATGTGTACAGCTGGGTCCCTGCTGGGTATTCTTCCCCTGAGCCTACTTGCTTTAAATGTGTCTGTTTTTTGTGTGTGGGAGACACACAATGGAGGTCAGAGAACGGCTTTCCGGCATCTGTTCTCTCCTTCCAGCATATGGGTCTCTTGTCAGGCAGTCACCTTTACCTGTCTCTCCATCCCAAGCCTAATTTCTTCTCCTTTACCAGCACAGGGTGAGAGAGAATTCTTCAGGTTACTGGCTTTCCAGAAGCCGTCTTGTTTGCTGGGATAAACACCATGATGAAAGCAACCTGGGGAGGGAAGCATTTATTTCAGCTTCCAGCTCTCAGGCCATGCTCCATTGCTCATGAAACTCAGGGCAGGAGCCTGGAGAACTATGGAGGAACACTACTTAGACTGACTTGTTCAACTGTACAGCCCAGGGTCACCTGCCCAGGGTGACATCGCTCCTGGTGGACTGGTGCTCCCACATCCATATCAACTATTAATCATGAAAATGCCCTGCAGTTTCCTACAAGGCCTTCTGACAGAGGCATTTGCTCAATTGAGGTCTCTCTTTCCTAATGACTCCAGCTTGTGGCAAGCTTGACAGGGCACCTCTCCCTTCTTTTGCAAGGGTATTTGTAGTTTGTTGGGGGGGGGGGGGGTAGATAAATGTTGACGTTGGGTGTTTTCCTCAATTTCTCTCCACTTTATATTGAGACAGAGCTACAGATTTCCCTGATTAGGCTGCTCTGGCCATGCTGCTTGCTCCAGGCTCCCTTGTTTCTACCTCCTTTGTGTTGGATTACAGAAACGACTCCCCCCTTATGTGGGTGCTGGGGAATTCAGGTCCTTACACTTTCATGGGAGATGTTCCACCCATATTCATCTCCCCAGCCCACTTAAACAGCGAGCCTCAAATTTTAAGTTGAAACTGTAGTGTGGAATATCAAAGTGGATCTAATTGACACCTACCCTCCCAGATCCTTTGTTCCAAGTCATTCTTATTGGCTGCTCCAGGGAGTATAGTTTTGAGAAACCACCATCCCTGCCTCAGGCAGAAGGCCATGGAGGTCTCTAACCTCAGGCTGTTTTTTTTTTCAACCTTAGTATCTCACATATAATGCTTGTTCCTGACACGTTTCTCTGATCAAAAGAATGACTCATGGAGGTGACAGAACCTCTCCTGACATTCTCATTGACCATGTTGCTATTGACTGGTTCTCAGAGTGACTGTAGGCTTGATCATCTCCCAGGTATGCAGACTAAGTCAATCTCCATCTTAGCATGCAGGAAAAGGTTCTGTTGAAAACTTTAAAAATAAGGGAGTGATTGCTTCACTTAACCTCTGGGGTTTCTTCAAATCCGGTGCATTATAGGCCTTGGCCTTGTAGAGCTGGTAATCTGGGGAAAACACTAAACTTTGTGTTAATTCCCTGGTCAGTTTCCCGCATGGAACAGGGCCCAGAGAAGAAAGAACATATGATCTGAGGGTGGAACATTGAAGAAAATTCTGTGGAGTGGATCCAGTTAGACCTGGGCATAGAGAAACCTATTAAGTTTTCATATAGGGAATCTGGAGCACCCCGAAGAATATAGTGGACCATGATTGAAGCAGCCCTGCGTCATGTCACTGAAGTGGGAGCTGCCCAATGTGCTGGGGAGCACCCAGAGGTTATTCAGAAAGCTCTTCTGGAAAGACCTTAAAGCTTGCTCTATCCTAGGTATATAGTAAGAGAGGTCAAGCTAGAGGCAGTGGCCTGGTGCCTGGCCTATGACAGTGTGGTAGGAGAAGTAGGTGCCAGGGCCAGGGACTCTTCTATAGCCTAGGTTCTACTCAGGTACCTTCAGTTGTCCCTTAAGGTCGACCTCCACTCACTCCCCACTTCTATGACTGCTTTGGTGTCCTTCCTCAGAGTTTTCAAAGAGAGAATTATGGGTACTAGTTCTGTTCTTAAGTCTATAAGATATAAGATTTTTAAATATTTATTTATTTATATACTTTCTGTATATGAGAGTTTTGTCTCCATGTGCATCTGCTTACCAGAAGATGGCATCAGGTTCCATTATAGACAGTGATGAACTGCCATGTGAGTCCTGAGAATTGAACTCAGGACCTCTGGATGAGCAGCCAGTACTCTTAACTGTTGAACCATCTCTCTAGCCCCTTAAGTAAGATTTGTAGTAACACATTTAAAACATAGCTTGTTCAGAGCTGGGAAATGGCAGAGTCAGGAAAGTGCTTGTCCAGCAAACCGGAAGACCTGGGCTTAGATCCACAGCACCTATGTAAAAGCTGGTACAGGGGCACACGTCTGTAGTCCTCATGCTGGGGAGCTCTCTTAGGACCCCTTAGGCTTGCTAGGCAGCCAGCCTAGCTTGTCTCAGAACAATAAGGTGGAGAGTGATTGAAGGTGTGCGTGCGTGGTGTGTACACACACACACACACACACACACACACACACACACACACACACGGTGAAGGAAGAAACCATGAATTTCTTAAAGTTGGGTTCTTTCAAAGTGACACTGACTTCCTGAGAGCGTGCATTAGTATTAACTATGAAGTTTTTTTTAGATTTATTTATTATGTATACAACATTCTGCCTCCATGTATCCCCGCACGCCAGAGGAGGGCTCTAGATCTCATTACAGATGGTTGTGAGTCACCATGTGGTTGCTGGGAATTGAACTCAGGACCTCTGGAAGAGCAGCCAGTGCTCTTAACCACTGAGCCATCTCTTCAGCCCTTAACATGAAGTTTTTACTTTTTGCTAAATTTTAAGTATATAAAAGTTAGTACATGGTCAGGTGTGCTTACTCCATATCTGTAATCACAGCGCTGGTGAGACTGGGAGGCGGGGTGGGGGGGAGAGATTGTCACAAATTTAAGGTCAACCTACTAGACTGACCTTACATTTACATCACAAAAAGCAAAGCACAATACTTAGGTTTGTGTACTCACTCCAGAAGTGACTTTTTGCTTCCTTTTGCTGTTGTTACAGAACAATCAAGAGGGAAAACATTATTCTGTACTTTTTCTGATTTCTTCCAACCTCCTTCCCTTCTTCCTTAACAAAACTTAGTCCCTTCCCCTGCTTCCCCTACCCTCAAGCCTTTCTTTTGTTACTTTAATAAAATAAAACCAAGGGAAAACTCTCTCTCCATCTTGCTCTGAAGCTGTATTAAGCTGGATGTGGCTCATTGTCTACCAAGAGTTCTTGCTGTTACCCTTGACACCAACACAAGATTCCCTTTGCATTTACAGCAGCTACAGAAGACAGACTTGGTCACTTGGTGTGACCCCAGGTCTTGATCATTTGGGAGAGATGCAGGGTGGCCGAGTGAGAGTTAGCTGGGATTGTATAGCCCAGGGAGTGCTCGCCTGGCATGGTTAGATCCCTAGCAGTGTGAAAAGGAGACCAAGCATCAGAGAAGGGAGGATGGTGTCAGCCACTCAAGTAGACACTCACAGAGGCCCTCATGGTAGAGAAAGGAATGAAAGGCATTTGTGACCATAGTACCAAGATAGTGGAAATTCACAGTCAAGGGTTTATCTTATCTTGATCAAAATGCCTAAGAAAGGAGCAAAAGTGCTTCCTCCAGGCCTCTGGGAGCTTATCTTTGAGGATGCTTCCCTGCTTTGACAGAGCTCCTGGGACCCAGGACTCTTCTGCAAGTATGTGTTTTAGATGACCCCGGGCTCTGTTGCTGTCCTGATTCCATCAGCAAAGTAGAAGGTCCATCCACACAATGCACTAAGCAAGTACCCTCCAGGTCTACAGCCTAGGTGGATTGGAATTCACAGATGCCAATTTGGAGCTGGCTGTTTGATGTTGTCACCAGCTGCATCTGCTGCTGCAGCACCTGCCATCTGATACCCTAGTCCCCTGCAGTTTAGAACCCTACTGAAATCTCAGCTAGGGTTGTAGGAGACAGCATAGTCGTCTGAGGACCTGCTTGCAACAATTTTCTTTCCTCTGTGGAGTTCCCACACAGTGCCTTTTGCTCTGAGTCTCCTTCTTCACCCAAGATGTCCAGAACTCTCAAGGCAGAGACCCTGGAGTTAATGCATTGCTGTGCAGATGGCCAAGGGAGATGGGCGGAGCCAGCCTTTTCACCTCACGTTCGTGTTTAAATGATTGCACAGCACGAGAAAATATGAAGAGGAAAGGAGGCCTTTGCTCTGTCCTCACCGTGGCAGGAGTCTGTCTTGGGCAGATTTGTTTTGTGTCCGGCTGTGGCGTGCAATGAAGAAAAGCTCCCAACAGTGCCTCATCCAAGCCGCCTGTGCCTCTGATCTATCCAGCGACTGAATTATTAGCTATGCGAACTCTGCTGAGGCCTTCATTTCTGCCCTGGGGCCCTTTGTGATTTGATCTTCGAACAGACCTTTCTTTCTGGTCCACCATCCCTTCTAATAAGCAAAGAACATAAAGTTCAAATCATTGATTTTATTCTTTCAAGTTCAAGAACTTTTTGGAGCATCGCTCAAGTACCGCCTGCTACATCCAGTTAGTGTTAACAATAAGGCATACTCCAGGGGAGACAGCCATGGGCACTCCCTGTGGTTCCTGGGCCACAAGAGGAGTGGGACCTGAACAGAATACAAGGTCCCAAGCCTTGATGGGAACCTGCATCCTTCAAGCCATTTCTCGGGTTTGAGAAACCATGACGGCCTCCTTCAGGTTCCAGTCTTCAGGTTTTCCTGCATTCATTACATTCTTTTGGTCTCAGAGGCACAGTCGCTGATGTGGGGTGGAATTAGAATCTCCGCCAGGAATACGGCAAAGCAAGACTACCTTTGTGAGGGGGTCCAGCATTGAATCTGTTCGCCTCTCTATGCAGGCTGAACAAGACTCAAAGACTCTTTTAGGGTAAACTGAAGCAGCTGTGTTTTATGTTTTTATCTAAATGGGGAAATCTCTTGCTCAGCAACCTCCAAAGTATATCAGAGAACACTCTAGAATAACGCTGGCGACCAAGATTGTACACTGATGGCCAGAGCTCCCGAGCAGCGGGTCATGGTAGGGGAAGCCTGGATGGTGGGCTGCCATCTTGTCTGATCCTGGCTGCCCTTGCTCTTGCTTGAGCAAAGAGGCAGAAAGGGGCTCAGAAAAACTTTGTGACCTGTCTGGGGTTACAGATCTGACCCTAATCTTTAGCCTGTCTGGTACCAAAGCAAGTTCTCTGAGCTATGCAGAAGGGTTCCGGTCCCTGAGTTGGTGCTGTGCATGGGTCTCTCCAGTTGGCCTTTCTCCTCTGAGTTTGAGGGGAATGGCGAAGATGCGCAGTGAAGGCTAGCTCCCACTCCAGAGCTCAGCTGCCAGCTCCCAGACACAGGACCGAGCTCCAGACCGCAGCTGGCCCACATCCTTGATTCTTAGGACCGTCTGAAGGCTCACCTACCCAGCTCCTCATCTGCGGTTCTTTGTGAAGCCAGGGGCCTACATCAGAAGAAAAGAACCACTGTGGACAATGACACGGAGCTAAACATAGCTCTGTACATTTGAAAATGAACAATGCGTAAAAGCCTTGAAAAATTTTTTCTTTGATGTGAATGGAGTCTTCGGCATTTCCGAGTACAATACGATGAATTAATTGCTACTCATTAGGCAGCAAGTCAGGCCAGCGCTGAATGTGGCTTCCCTCCTCCTCAGTAGCTGTGGCCTGACCAGAATAGCCCCTTTTGTGTTTGCTCCCGCCTCCTGCAATGATAGGCAAATTAGACATCCTCGCTAGAAAACATTCAAGTGCCCCATCCTTTGCCCAGACCACCTTATGGTTTTGTGATGTTTATCTGCTCAGGGGTCACGGTTAATTATTGCAGAGGTCACATGTATCCACACTATGCTTGATTAGACAAATCTGCAAAAGTAATTCTTAGGGAAGTATTTCATGTTTTGTTTGGTAGAAAGAATTTTTTTTTTCCCCAAGCAAATTGCTGTTATCTATCCCTTAAGAATTTTTTTTTTCCCCAAGCAAATTGCTGTTTTCTATCCCTTGTGTTATAATTTTATTTTCTGGGGAAAGCATGTTTGCAGGAAATTATGTAATAGCTTATGAGAGCTTTTTGCTCTTGGTCTCTATGACTTCATATGTATTTTCCCGTGCTAGTGCTAATTTTTCCATATGAATAAATCAGATTGGGATCTAAATTCCTAGATAATATAGCTCATGAATAAATTGGTGTGTTGTATCATTTGTATATATGCTCTGTATATTCTATATGTGAGAACTTCACAGGTTATCTATATATACTATATATAGCATGCTGTTCATTAATGAATGTCAGCTGAGATACACTACAAATAGGCACATGCATATTTATTATCCTCAAAGTTTTTCTCTGGAAAATGTCTAGAGACAATGAGATTGCTTCTGCAAGCTAACTATGTGCTGGCAAAACAATGGAAAAGGAGGGAAAGGTTCAAGTCATCACTAGAGTCGGGTTCATACATGTCCTGGACTTGAAGGACACCCTCTTGGGCCATGTGCATTCACATTGCTGCTTTTCCATTCCATTACATACAGGTGCTTCCCTAACACCTCGTCCCTTCTGATCACAGAGGGGAGGCAGCCAGCAGATCAGAGCTTGTCTTCACGAATACGAAAGCCTGTGTACTAACAGTTTGTGAAGTTTCAGGCGGAGGAGTTGATGAGTGGCACAGCCTATTGGACTGTGCAGATGGGGCGGGGGCGATGAGGCCCTCGAGGATGGACGGCATAAATTAAATGGCCAGGAAGGGAGGGTAGATAATGAGGCTCTTACCTCTGGCCCAGACTTTCCCAGCATCTTTGGCCCATGTTTGCCACTCTCTGGCAGTTCGGTGGGCCATGGGCTCAAGAGAAACAGGGACTGTGAACTTGACCCACCCCCTCCCCCCCGACTGTTTCTCGTCTCCTGTGTACACATACATGCACTCAGTGTTTCCTAGGGTCTAAGACAGGCAGAACATAACTCAATATTGACTTACTGCAGTGTTTCAAGATAAAACAGTACGTTCATCCTTTGTAAATCTCATCCTCATCTTGGAAACATTGAGAGGTGCAAATACATCTTAGAGTGAAATTAATTTGGTGTGTGAACACAGCTCACATTTCTTACACGCAGCACTGAGACTTGCGTGGTCCATCAGCCCCTCTTCTTTTGTGTGAGGGTGAGCAGAGCCAACAGATGAAGACCAGGATATTATCCCATAGTGACACAGGCAAGCAATTTACCCAGGTTTGACACTTGGGGTGATAATTTTTCTAAAGCCAGGCACATGTCTCTGTGCTGCAAATGACAGCTGTGAGATTGTCTTTCTGAACTCCCATCAGGGTAAGAGGGTTTGCAGCCAGGCTCTTATCCTGATTTTCATGTAGCCCTGCCAGTGCTTATTATCCATCTCCAGGGTTGCTTTAGATTATAGACCCCCCCAAAAACAAACACACACACATACACATGCACTACAACCCTTTTAATTTTCCCATGTATATCGTGATGAAAGACCACTGCTCTGAGATCTAATGAATAGACTATTTCTGCTGAAAATGGCAGGAAGTCACAAGTGTAGACATTTCAGTCCATTTACAGAAAATTGCCTGTTCTCAGGCAGGTGGGTCAAGTGTAGGAGCCTCTAGTGGAGATAACATTTCCGCCCCACGCTTGGCTTTCTGTCATGACAGGCAGCTAAGAGGTGCCCAGATCTGAACAAACTACTCGGTTGCTTCTGTTCATTAGTTCACTGGCCTTATAGGTTATGATATGCTGGTTACAATGGAATTCACCAGCCACCCTCATAGCTACAAATGCCTGCATTTATAATGGAGCCAGGAGGGTGTAAGATGTTCAGGTACAGTCCTTCCTAAGTGAAGAAAGTGAAGGGCCCTGAGTTGACTTGCCCTGGGTAGGACAGGAAGCCAGACACTTGAATCCCTACCAGGTATAGTTCACTCCAGGAAAGCTTTGGGTACTCCAGACATTACAGAGACAATGCCTCTGCTCTCCTGTATTTGTTTTTATTAATGTACCTGCCAGAGTGGCCAGTGTCGTTAGTAGATGAGTCAGATCTTGTTCTGAAGCTGTGAAGGTAATCAACAAAGATAGTTTCTTTTCTCCCTTCATGCTGGCTAATTTCTTTGTTTCGAAAGAAGGAGAATGGGGCTGGTGAGATGACTCAGCAGGTAAAGCACTTGTGCCAAGCCTGATGATCTGAGTTCAATCCCAGGGCCTCACAGGGCGGAAGGCGAGAACTGCCCCTGCAAGCTGGCCTCTGACCTCCACATGGCAGCACATACATACTTAATAAATGTTAAAAGATTTTGTTTAAGGGGCTGGAGAGATGGCTCTGAGGTTAAGAGCATTGCCTGCTCTTCCAAAGGTCCTGAGTTCAATTCCCAGTCAACCACATGGTGGCTCACAACCATCTGTAACGGGGTCTGGTGCCCTCTTCTGGCCTGAGGTCATACACACAGACAGAATATTGTATACATAATAAATAAATAAATATTTTAAAAAGATTTTGTTTAAGGATACTATCAAGCATTCATGGGCTTTTGAAGAACTTTTGAACATACCTAGCAAAAAGAAATGTTTCAGGCAGGTCTGTTGTAAGGAGGCTGCTTGTTGGTTACCGGCTGCTCAGCCCCGAAATAACCACACAGAAACTATATTATTTAAATCACTGCTTGGCCCATTAGCTCTAGCTTATTATTGGCTAACTCTTACATATTAATTTAACCCATTTCTAGTAATCTGTGTATTGCCACGTGGCTGTTGCTTACCCGATAAGTTCCATCCGGCTTCAGTGGGGCTACATGGCTTCTCTCTACTCTGCCTTCTTCCTTCCAGCATTCAGTTTAGTTTTCCCAGCCTAGCTCTGTTCTACCCTGTCAGGCCAAGCCAGTTTCTTTGTTCATTAACCAATAAAAGCAACACAGACAGAAGAACCTCCTAAGTCACAGGTCCTCATAGCCAGTAGGTCGTGGAGATTCAAGGAACTAGTTTCTCTCTGGACCTGGGCTTTGGTTTCACAGGCTGCCCCCTAAAATGCACCAATCCTATTCCACACTAGGCCTGGCAGACACACCCCCTCCCATCAGCATCTCATAGACACAGAATTCACAGGTCTCTGAGAGGCTGAGGACTTTCTCAGAGCCAGGGCCTGGAGTAGTTCTGTTCTTCAGAATTCACTCCAGCTGAGCAGCAAAAGGTCTGGGCCTCCCTTTTTTAAAAAGCACCAGGTCTGGGCCCTAAAGAATTTGTAAAGCATAGGCAAGACACCTATGGCCGTTCCTCTACCATTACCTCAGCAAATTGCCCAGAGAGCTTTTATAACCTCACCAGGGATGGGCCCAAAGAAAATCTAGCAAGTATGTGTTGGTGTCAGGCATTCTTCACTGTGAGTAGAACCATTCTTACTGCCTATAGATCCCTTCTGAGGGGAGGGGTGGGGCCAGGTGAAGCCATGGGGCTTTCAAAGTGGAGTGACTGGTGCTGACATCTGTGCCTGTTGTGCTCAGCTGTGCTTTAGGACACATAAATGCTCCCAGTCTATCATACAATTTCATTTACACTTACACACACACATGTTTATATGTAGCCTTAAATTCTACTTGCACCAACTTCAGGTTAGGCTTCAGATTAGAGGTTTGACTGGCTAGCCAATGAAGAGATCCTAAGCATCTTTCCTAGTCACGCTAGACCATTCTAGCAGGGGCCAGCAATCAAGCACTGTGCCCTTGATACAGAAAGTGCCATGACATGGCAGGTGTCCTCGGTGTGCCAGTGCAGCCTGGAGAGCTGGCTCAGCCCACTAGCGCTTGAGTATAAAATACAGAAATGTAAAAATGTATCCCTAGCTCCTCCTGTTTTCCCTTCTTACTCTTTCACTTAGTTTCAAACAACTTGTAGTAGGATAGTTCTACCCTTTGTCTCTTGATAATGAGCTTTTAGAAAACTTCTCAAGATGTCCTGGTGTGCTGGTGTGCAAAGTGCTGTCCACATTTTGGAGAATCAAATGCATCCTTGTTAGAAGCTTCCAGAATTGTTTCCGAGTCTGATTCTTTCTCAAGCTCCTCTTAATCTTCCCTTTGGCGGCTTGTCCTGTTTATCCCTCACCTTTGGTTAACTGCATACTTGGAAGCTGCCAGGAGGCTGACACCTGGTGTCGTCTCAGTCACTGTCCCTCACTGTACACTCCGAGAGGCAGCTTTGTAGAAGGTGGTTGGTGTCACTATTCTGTTGCTGCTTCGGTGGCCTCTGGGCTCTGAGTACAGACCCTCAGACCCCTCAAGCCTTGCATGTACCCATGGGGCTTGCCAGACACAAGGCCTGACCATTGTTCTGTTTATAATGGGGATACCACATAACACATATTCACGGAATTGGGGGGTGAGGGCTGTTCTGTCAATGGTTGTTGATAGCTATCTGTGTGGTACTCCCCTAAAGTATAGAAGATGCCCACATTCACATTTTTATAGCACCCAAATGTTGTGTTTATACATATTATTTTTTAACTAAAGAAGAAAAGTAACCCTGCCTTTGTATGTGATTCTTTTAACAAACTGTTTATTATTGTATCCAGGTAACAAGCATGGTAAGTATATCCTCTAAACTGAGTATCTGTATTTTAGCTGTGCTTGGCAGACTCTTTATTTTGGCTAGCTTTGTGTTACCAGTCTTGGCTTTGTAGAAAAGAATCCATTTAGGAAAGGAATAGCTGTAGCATCACCTACACTGAGCTTTGGTATAGGAACCACTGTAGCCTTAGCCCCATAGCATGTGCCCCGACAGCATGCTGCTTGGCTGCCCCCTGCCCGTCTGCTGCTTCTGAGCTGCCCCTCCATAGATGCCTTCTAGGGTTCCTGGGCCTTGAACCATACCAGCAGGGCCTGGCACCGTGGCCCAGTGACAGCAGGCACCCAGGTAGCGCTCCTTACATTCTGTAGATGACGCTGTGGCCCAGTGACAGCAGGCACCCAGGTAGCGCTCCTTATATTCTGTAGATGGCGCTGTAGCCCAGTGACAGCAGGCACCCAGGTAGCGCTCCTTACATTTTGTAGATGGCGCTGTGGCCCAGTGACAGCAGGCACCCAGGTAGCGCTCCTTACATTCTGTAGATGGCCCTGCCTCTGCTGATCACCGTGCTTCTTACCTCTCACTTACCTTATCACCCTTCCCCCTTAGTGTGATAAGTCTTGAGAATTCTTCTGGAAATAGAAACAATGGATACATTGTTTGTCTTCCTGTCTATTGGAAAATGGATTAAGGGTTTAAAACCCAACCTTGCCCCTAGGTATTGCTTGCTAGTAGCCCCAGTTCCGTAAGTCAGAGTCTCAGCCTCCTGGCTGTGTTGATTTCTCTCTGTGCATGTGTGCTTTCCTGGCCCCCGTGTGGCTCTGTATTTTAGTCTTCGTGCTCGTGGCTGTACTGTTTAACCCACATGGTAGTCGTGTGTTCCGTATTAAGTCCGCGTGTCACTGTCATCTTCAAGGATCAGACTGCCAAGGACAAGGCCTTGCAGCACATGGCTGCCATGTCGTCAGCCCAGATCGTTTCTGCTACTGCTATCCACAACAAGCTGGGGCTGCCTGGGATTCCACGCCCCACCTTCCCGGGGGCACCGGGGGTAAGTTAGAAACCGAATCCAGGAATGATGGTTTATTGGGTGTGATGGTACTCATGAGGCCTATTTAGGAAGATCATAAATTTGAAAGCCTGTTTGGTCTACGTAGTAAGTTCAAGGCCAGCCTGGTCTACTTGATGAGGCCCTATCTAAAACTAGAACTAAAAGAGACACATGAGGATGTGGCTTGGTGGTAGAGCACTTGCTCATATGTTAAGCCCTTAGGACAATTCACAATATCACAAAATAAAATAACAGATGGTGGATGTACAAATGGATAGATAGACGACAGATAGATGAATAGATTAAAAGACAGATGATGGATGGATGGATGATGAGTATATAGATGTTAGGTGGATGATTAATAGATGGTAGATGGATTCATAGATATGTAAGACAAGAAAGGTGAGAGATGAGGCTAGAAAGAAAAGAGAAGAAAAATGGAAATAAGAATAAAATAGGAAGATAAATGTTTTGTTTTCGGTGTTCCATTTAGTTGTGGCCTGCCTCTTTTACTCTTTACTGCTTCTTGGTCCCCATCCCTGTATCCTTAGGGTCACTTAGCAACAACAGGGCAACTCCTGAAGGCTAAGAAGCTGTCTTTTGCATCTGTTTCTCCCCAGGGCCTTCTTCAGTAGTCTCATTGTCATGGCCATTCTATAGCGCCAAAGCTGGGGTTACTCAGTAATGAGGCTCCAGTAGAGGTGTCTTGGTCGATCATATAAGTAATACTGTCAGGATTCTGCCCTTCTCCCTCAATGGGGACTAGCAGGCCCCAAAGGCCTTAGGTATGCTCACTGCAAAAATGAGGGCTCTAGTTGCTTCTCCAAGCTCTGGCTTCATTATCTCAAAGTCCATGTGTTGCCCCATTGGACCTGGAGAACTACACACTGGGGGGTGTACAGGAAGCGCTTGGAGTAGAGGAGTGCCAGTCTGTGCAGAATAAACTCAAGTGCTTCCATACTGCCTCTTGGCCAGGACGCAATGGCAAAGGAAGCCCCCACCCCCCACCCCCCACCCCATTACCAGGTCAGGGGTCAGCTATGGTCTTGAAAATACCACTGACCACACCTGTATCCACAGCTGGTGGGTGGGAACACTCTGGTGTGCTCCAGGAGGGACTTAAGATCTTGCACACATCATAAACTGTTCTTTAATGAGAACTTATAACCCTGAAGCCTTTGCCTCTTACCTTCCAGTTCTGGCCTGGAATGATACAGACAGGACAGCCAGGATCCTCACAAGAGTAAGTCTGGGAAGGGCCCAGATAGCAGGGGGAGATAGCCCACCCTGAGGGATTTCTTCTGCACCAGGCTTTCATTGGGGATGGGGGAGGAGATCGTCAAACGGAAGTCCCTGAATCTGCCAGTCCTTATGTTCCCATGTTCTAGGACTTGGCAGAGGACCTGCCTTTCGGAGTTAGCACAGATGCAGATTCATTTGTCCCACCTTCAGTATTAGCAGTGACACAGCCAGAAACTTGAATTAGGTCCCTTAGTCTTCATGGCTTTGGCTGCAGCACCAGGGGCTTCCTCACCTCCTAGAGGTCAGCAGAGACACTGGCTTTCCATTGTGGCAGTCCCTACGATAGGAGTGCCTGATAGAAAATCCCAGAGACCCCTTGAATTTAGGGAGCAAGTTCAGCCCACAAGAGTAAAGGGCAGTTTGGGGATAAAGCAGAAAGGAAAATTTCTTTGTATATATTGAGCCGTGTGGTCTAAAGAGGGGAGCTCCTGACTCATGGCATCCTAAACCTTGCCTGGGCTGTGACAGATGACCCTGGTATATGTGGGCATGAAAAGTGTTCTTCATGGGTACCTGCTACACCATGGGGAAGTCAAGCTGAACCCTGGCCAGTTTATCCCACCAAATTGTTAGGAGTGTTCGGCCTCTGCAGACTGTTGACCAGCCTTTCCTTTGGAGGGAGAAACTTCCTTTTTGTAGATACAGTTCAGCATGAAATGGGCAACCCAGTGCAGGCAGGGAGCCAGGCAGTGTAGTAGGTCATGGGGAAGTCCTACTGGAGGCCAAAGCTACCACTGCACCCACGATTTTGACTCTTGCTAACCGTTTGTCCCTAGCGTCAAGCCCTTTGTGCAGCAGGCCTACCCCATCCAGCCAGCGGTCACAGCCCCCATTCCAGGTGAGTTCTCTTGTTTCTTCTTCGATGGGGAGCGAGGGGCAGCCTGGCCTCTTTTGTCCCAAGAGTGCAGTGATGCTGTTCTTAGCCACCAGTCGCCCCGCTTCTTTTCCCTCCTAAGGGTGAGCCCTATCTTGAAGCTGAGAAAAGTCCCAGGCATCTCCCATCAGACGCTGGGTCCCTTCACTGAAGAGCTCCTTCTCCCGGGGTCTAGAGAGATGGCTCAGTGCTTAAGAGCACTGATTGCCATTGCAGAGAACCTGGGACCATTTTCCAGCACCCACACAATATCTTATAACCATTTGTTAATCCAGTTCCAGGGGATAAAATCCCCTTATCTGACCTTTGGGCACTAGGCACACGTATGATACACATACGTATACGCGGGAAAAGCATTTAAGATGATAAAAGTTACTAAATAAGAATAAAATTTAAACCAGCCATTTCTCCCAAGAGCTCTTCCTGTGGGGTTGTCAGGAAACAGGAAGCCTGGCCACTTTCACCTAAGATGCTGGGTTCCACTTAGAAGGGGAAGTTGTTGTGGTTGCCGTCCTCAGCAGCTGCCAAGTCCTGCAATCTGAGTCAGGCACAGATAACTTCAGCTTTCTTAGATAGTGAATTTCAGTTCCTGGTTGGTTTCCTTCTGCAATGGATCTTCCGCTTAGCTGTCACACTGCCTGGTGCCCCTAGTGGAGGGAGTCTTCCTTCCCTTCCAGGCCCCACTGAGGTCTAGGATGAGGCACACATGGACTTGTGTAAAGGTGACCATTGTTATTTCAGGGTTTGAGCCTGCGTCAGCCCCAGCTCCCTCGGTCCCTGCCTGGCAGGGCCGTTCCATCGGCACAACCAAGCTTCGCCTGGTGGAATTTTCAGCTTTCCTTGAGCAGCAGAGAGACCCGGACTCGGTGAGTGTGCCCAGAGGTTTGTGGCTAGCGGGAAGTGCTTCTACGCCTGCTCGTTTCTTCACTCTGTGGTCTACTCTTTATGGACCCCCTTTCCCTTACATCTGTGTAATGTTCTGTGTAAAAAAACAGCCAGACAGCCGTTCCTCACCCGGGGAAAAGGATGCTGTTGGCAGATAGCTCCAGCTTCAAAGATGGTTGTTCACTGCTGCTTCGACTACAAGCTCGAGGGAGTACCTAGACTGGAGGGCAGGCCCTCACCAGGCTTATGTCTCATAAAATTTAGCAACAGGTAACATTACTGAGCATTCTTGTGTGGCTGCTATGGTATAAAGTAGTTGAACACAATTAGATAAAAGACGACAATGGATTAGTAACTTCTTCAATCATGTAATTAATTTCTCTGGGTTAAAGATTCTTTCTAAAATACTAAAGCCTAAACAGTCAACCATCTATCTAGCATGTCTACGTTTGTACGGTCCTTCTCCCCCAACCCCCCAAAAAAACCCCAAAACAACAAAAACATTATCTCCAGAAGTAATGTTGGTGCTCTGATAGCTACTGTGGACTGCAGTCTTATTGTGCTGTAAGTACCAGAAACACGGGCATCTGAGTCTGTTTGTCGTTCGCTTCTTTTCCTTCCCCACCCACTCCATCTTGTACGCATCATCCCATGCATATGCGCGCCGCCCTTCTTCCCCAACCCCATAAGCCTGTACCCTTTGTTCACGCCCACTCCTTGGCTGAGAGTGTGAGGGTTGCATCTGTGTGTGGGTGAGCCCCAGGCAGCAGTTGAAGCAATCATGAGTTAGTGTTTGGGATCCTCACCAATTCCTTTCCACGCTCTATCTCCCAACAGTGACCTCTTTGGGGACCATGCTGAAAATGCAGTTCCAGGGTCCACTGTGGGTCTTGCTCTCATCCGTTATCAACAGAAAACGTCATAAGCCGGGCATGGTGGCAGACAGATCTCAGTGAGTTTGAGATCAGCCTGGTCCACATAGTAAGTTCTAGCACAGCCAGGGCTCCATTGTAAGACTGTGTCTGAGACACAGAGAGAGGGAGGGAGGCAGGCAGGCAGATAGATGATAGACAGACAGACAGACAGACAAGACAGACAGGTGAGCACACACAGTTTGTCCTACGTGAACACTATGCTGAGCAGCATCAGAGGTGACCCTCTGAGCTTCTGCTTGGCAGTGCCCCAGATGTTATCAGAGTTCTAAGAGTTCATGTGGGATCCTCTGACATACCTGCCCCGCTGAGGACCGGCAGGGAATAGGGCTGCTGCAGTTAGGAGACAGTGAAGTAAAGTGGGTAGCAGAACCTGAAGAGGCACTTGGCTAGAGCAAGGCTGCAGCTGTATGGTCTGCTCTGCTCCTGTGGCTGGAGGCTGTCTGGACTCATCCACACACAGGTGGGGGCTTTGTGATGACAGCAGAAGATCAGTCTTGTTCTTCCTGGAGGCCGCCCTGACCATTTCCTTTCTGCATCTTGTGTTTGCTCCCGAGTACTTTGCCATTGATTCTATCCCCATAGTGTCCCTGTAGACAGGTTCTGTTTTCCTCGCTTTGCAGAGGAGGAAACTGAGGCCAGGTGACTTAAGTTATACAGTTAGCAAGCAGGAGGAGCAGACTACATCCTCTCCTGAGGTGTTCTCTGCTCACTGCTGTAAATTGCACCATTAACGACGGCCCTCACTGCCTGTACGGTCCTGACTAGGTCTCTCCCTCTGTACCCTATTGCTCATGTTTGAAATTACCTAATCAAAAACACATCAGATTTCTTGATCGTATTCCCTTGGTGTGGGTGGAACACCCCCAAAACTTCAGATGCCCAATCCCTTATAGCCTACACACATCCTCCTCTGTACTTGAAATCATGGATTCATTTGAGGGGGGGGTGTCGTTTTTTTGAGACAAGATTTCTTTGTGTCATGCATTTCTTGTTATAAATAGTTTCATACTGCACTGTTCAGGGAATGTAGATGACACCATCCCATGACTGAGGTCCCAAACTAAATAAAAAAGAAAGTAAGTACTCTAAGGGCCAACTAAATAGAGTATATCAGAGGCTTCTAAGCGCCAGTATAGAGTCTTTCCTCACAGTTGAAAGCTGCTTGATCTTCATGCACTGCTCCTGCAGAGAACCCACCCTCCTTTAACTCCAGCTTCCTGAGATCCGATGTCCTTCCTGGCCTCCAACGCCTTGCATGCGCATTCAGAGACTCATGCATACAGACACATGATGAAAACTAAAATCTTTTTAAAATAAGGTTACTTGATCTGTAGTTTAAAAATGTCTAGTTTCAGCTGGGCAGTGATGGTGCACACCTTTAATCCCAATACTTGGGAGGCAGAGCCAGGTGGATCTCGGTGAGTTTGAGGCCAGCCTGGTCTACAGAGTGAGTTCCAGTACAGCCAGGACTGTTACACAGAGAAACCCTGCCTCAAAAAACCAAAACAAAGACAAAACAAAAAAGTTGTGTAGTTTCAAGGCTAGAGATGTAGCTCAGAGGGTGAGGGTTATTAGTATGAATGTGCTAGATAGATCCTGGTTTCTGCCCACAGCATCTGAATAGTAAGAGCCGAACCGTTTTAGGCAATGAAAATACTTTCTAATGTATCTTGATGTTGATGTTTCTGACTTGGGGTTTGACATTTATATCAGATTCATCAAATAAAATCTTAACGGTATTATATAATAATAATGTTGTTATCTAGTCGGCCTCACATTATTTTTTAGAACACTCATTCTGCAGTTAAATGTATACAGATGAATGTAGGGGGGCCGGCTCAGTTGGTAGAGTGCTTGCCTAACATGCATGGAGCCTGGGTTATTGCCAGCACCACATAACCTAAACATGGTGGCCCCTGCCTAATAATCCCAGCGTTTGGGATGTAGACACAGGAGGATCAGGGGTTTACACTCATCTTTGAATTCTACATGTGTAGCAGGCTGAAATTGTGCATCTTCACTTTTAGTGGAAACATGAGGGCCCAAGTGTAGTCTCTGTGCTGGAAGAGAAAAGTGGTAATTGGGTCCTTGAAGTGAAAGGGAATTAACCAAGTTATTTAAAGCATCTAACAGAGTCTGAAGCACCAGCCTTTGCAATGACCTCACCTACCATACACTAGGCAAACGCCCTGTGTGTTCCCTGACAGGCCTGAGTGCTGCTTCAGAATCAAGAGTAGGCTGAAAAATTCAAAACATGTGCATGATTTCTTTGGCTCTTGAGACTTTCTGTGACTTCTAAGACATTAATTTCATTGTATTTTTTTTTCTGCGATAGAAAAGTTATAGTCACTTAAAATACTCAGCTGGTATGTTTAAAGACATTTGGAAATACTTAAAATTTAATGTGAAAATATTAGTCACATTAATTTGATAAGGAAATTAGCAAAGTGGCCAATAACTCTAAGACCTTAACCAAATTAAATGTTGCAGTTGGAGTATCTAGCTCTTTGCTCCGTCTCTACTTGCCCCATGTTTCTTCTGTGTCTTTGCAGCAATGTAGGTTCATTTAAGTTGTGAGGTGGTGAAATATCCCCAGGAGGGGCTGGGGAGATGGCTCAGAGCTGAAGGCAGAAGATGAGTTCAGTTCACAGCATCCACATTAGGCAGCTCACCAGGGTCCGCAGGCACCTGCGCTCATGCATACGTCCCTACACACAGACACACATGCATACATGTGATTGAAATGAAGTAAATCTTAGAGAATAGTCTTAGTAGGAGAGAGGGAATGAGAGTGGAAAAAGAGCCAGACACCGTGCTGGGGAGTTCGCTTACTCTGAAGCTCGGTGCTAAAGTCACTCTCCCTCTTCCTGAGGAAGAGGCTGAAGGGGATTGCTACCTCCTAGGCCGCTTTGAACCCTGGTCTTCTGTGCCATGAGTTCTTAGCTGCCTAACGGCAAATCCCAAGAGCCTGGAACCTCGCCTGTCTCCCTGGTGCACGGCTATACACTCTGTACCAGCCTTTCTTGAAACCCTACTGGCTCACCACATGACGCTGTTGTCATCACTGAGGACTTCTCAGCTCTGCAACTGTCATGTGGACGGTGTTAGTTCCAGTAGCAGTTATGGCCGGCCAGTGCCTCTTAAACCCTTCCTGTGTGCCAACACTATATGTTAGCTCATTTAATCCTTATGAAGTAATGCGCCTAATGTTCGACTGCCAACTGACACTCAAGATGGGATTCATGTCCAGGTCAGCTGACTCCGAGCCCTGAGATTGTGACCAAAAGGCTGTCTGGTTCATTTATGTCTGAGCAATAGCCTGTGTTCATGGCTCAAGGCTGCGAGGAACTAATGGAAGGATAATAGATGGCTGCACGCCCCCTGCTGGCTCCATGTCCTGTTTGCAGCAGATGGCAGCACTTCCCCAAGTTGGTGGTTGTTTATGTTGGTAGGAAACCAGCAAGGCAGTCCCTCTGTTACCTTTGGCTCCACTAGAAGCTAAGAGAAAAAAACAGCAGAGGGTGAAGGAAAGGAGGAAGAACCTAAATAACAAAGGCTGTTTTAGAAGTGGTTGGGAGTGCTTGGAAAGTGCGCTTCCTACGTGGTTTCAGTGTTGGGCATCGAGTGTGAAGTGCAAGCTCCTCCGTGGATGGGGCCATCTAAGGGCCAGTGCGCAGAGGGGAATGTAGGCAGCTGCTTCCTTGTGTACACAAGAGCTCCGGGTAGGAAATGTGTGTGCCTGATAAAGCCTGGATGGTTCCCCATCCCCCACCCCCAACCCACTCCTGGAACCAGGAAGCTTCCTTCAGTGGTGCCTTGCCCTGCCCCTCTACTCACCTACACCACAGCTCCTCCTTGCCACTCTTCCCAGGTGCCAGGTTCCATGCTTCATGGGCACAGAAGAGAATGTACAGGGTTGCTTAGAGAAGGGGACACTGGGAAAGGAGATGACACATGGTCCAGCTCTGGTACTGGAACATGCCTGACCGGCAGGAACCCCCTAAGCTTGCCTTTCTGTGCACCTCCAAAGAGTGAGCTCCAGGGACAAGGCTAGTGTGGAACTGGATAGCCTTTCTGGGGTCTTCTTTTACAGCTCAGCATTCTGTGATGTCAGAGAAGAACAGAACGTCCTCACCTGGACTCCTCTGCCTTACTTTCTTTTTTTTTTTTTTTCCTCAAACCAAACCATTTATTGACAGCAAAAGTCTCCGTAGCTGTGAACCACGTGAGGGGTAGGTAGGGAATAGTGTGGGAACCAGCAGCGGGCTCTTTGCAGGGGTGCTGCCACCCTGGGAATGCTGTGAGCTCATGCCATCATCGGCAAGCAGAGCATAAATAATACTGGTGGGTAGGTGTGGGCAACAGGGATATCATAGGATAGCCACCTCGGAGAGCTGTCAGGGACAGAGAGAATGCTGGGCACAGGGGCACAGGACACATGGACTATGGAGGTACACAGACACAAAGGGGACAATGGGTAGCATAGAACATGCCGAGGTAGCACACAAAGAAATAGGGCTGAAATTCTGGGCTATTCTGGAGACTACCCAGGAGGCTTCCTCCTCCACCACTTAGGCCCTGGGGTTTGCAGGCAAGACACACTGAGGCAGGACTAGGCAGCAAGTCACTTTCCCTTAGGGTCAAGTAAGGGATCCCGAGCACAGCATCTGCAGATCTAAGGCTGAACGGTGCCTTCAGGGTCTTTGTCATAGATATAGCTGCCCACAGCACCGGTATTCACACCCTTGGGTCCAAAGAGAATTCCATATCAAGGCTTGTGGCAGTAGGGCTGGCCGTCATGCTCAGCATGCCCGCCGGGAGTCAGCGTCTTGGAGCAGCGCTCACAGCGCAAGCAGGGCCGGTGCCAATCCTTGCCCAGAGAGGTCACCTTCTCAGCAAAGTACACCCTCTTGTTGCATCGAGGACACATGTTGGGCTCCCCAGTGAATGTAGTGACACTAGAGGCTTTGCTGGGACCTTTGGGGGGTCCGCTGGTCTTCTTCTCCTCTGTTCGCACCACAGGGACCTCGATGGGGCCAGTGACCTGAGGGCCCTCAGCCAGAGGCTTCTCATAGATGTAGGAACCAGCGCCCCCTATATTCACGCCTTTGGGTCCAAACAGTGTGGCATAGCAGGGCTTGTGGCAGAAGGGCTTCCCATCATGCTCAGCGTGGCCCCCAGGGGTCAGTGTCTTGCTGCAGCGCTCGCATTTGAGACAGAACTTGTGCCAGTCCTTGCCCAGGGAGCTCACCTTCTCGGCGAAGTACACGGTCTTGTCACACTTGGGACACTTGGAGGCCATGGTCCCTGTGCTCGGTAGGTCCGCGCCCTCCACCAGAACTGGTCTCTGCCCTCTGCCTTACTTTCATGACACCTGTATCTCATACAAAGATGAGATTCCTTGGCTTCTTGGTGTGTGACCCTCAGTTTCTAGGTTTTGTCGTGAGCCTAATAAGGTCTCTGAGTAGCTGACTATGTTAATTGCATTTTGATGCTGTCTTTAGGCAAATCTGACATTGCCAACGTGACTTTTGATCCGGTCTTGAAGTACTACAGTGGGAACTAGGGCTAGATGGTGGGTAGTGAGAGCAGAGCCTTGGGGAGTAAGCAACCGCAAGAGGCAGAGGGTGCCTGAGATGGCCGAGCACGCTGATGGAATGTAAAGGAGCCATGGGACTAGGGAGGAAGCTCTTACAGTGTCTTGCCATCCTTAAGCCAAACAAGGCATTGACATTGGTGCTGGGATCCAGCCTCAAAAGTTTATGTAGCATTGGAAGCAGTTCACAGATGGAAGGGTTGGCTATTTGAACTTCGAATCAAAAGCCAGTGGCTTGAGGCATTTTAGGGAAATTCCAAGCAATAAATCACTAATATCTAGTGCTGGCTGAACAAGTGCCCTGCCCCCCACACTGACTTTCAGAGAGAGAAAGACATTAACCTCAAAGCGGGGGAGAGAGGGGATCAGGATGGACAGTTAGTTCATAGCTCAGTGTGGAGGATGAGGGCAAAGTCCAGACATTTGTGTTCTGCTAGATGGAAATTGCTGAAGGTGGCCTAGGCCAGGGATTGACAGTGCCTGACTTCTTTCTGCTCCTTATCTCTCAGTGGCTGGAAGCATCTGGACTGTGGGACCCTGGCCTGTGGTATGAGTCAACACCCTCCTTGCCTGAGGGAACCCAAGTTCTCTGCTGCAGGGGACCATGGGCCTCTGATCCAGCTCTCATTGATGTCCCACTGATGTTCCCTCAGATAACCTGATTCCTTCCAGTAAAGTGATTGGGCCAACCTAGGCCTGAAGATGATTTAATTTTCTTATCTTTATAGCTTCTTGCAAAGACTTGAATGCCCAGATCCAGTAAAATTCCTTTGTCAGACCACAGTTTTGACGTTAGTGGGTTCAGGGAAATGTCATCAGCACAAGTCAGAAGAAACTAGCATGTGTGAGAGAGGATGGGTGTTGGCTGGAGATGACGTGGAGTTTAGAGACAGTTCTAAGCAGCCTTCACCTCTTCCCTGGGTGGCTGCAGCAGAGTAGTGTGTCAACTGTGAAGTCTCCAGGTTGGGTAGGGGTTGTGGCTGACTGGGCAGACTGTACAGCAGCTCTCTTTCACTTGACCTTCACATTCACCCCGGAGATGACCCAGCTGGGTGTAGCCTTCTTGTGTTCAGGCAACACGGCACTCCGTAAGCAGATTCCTACCTCTGTATCCTTAACATCCTTAAAATAATGGTCTCAAAGTACATTTGAGCTTTCAGGGCTCGGAGGGGTACTGCACCTTGTTTTGATGGTTGGCTGGACTCAGGTGGGCCTATCCTAGGTTTTCCTCTGTGGTCCCCCAGGAGGACCCGAGATGAGATGGTATCCAGGGCTCTGCATGATGCCCAGGCGTGGTGCAGTCCCTCAGCTCTTTCTCTGAGTGGTGCTAAGTTGTTCCACACCCAGCACAAGGCTTCCCATGGCTGCAGCCCGTCTGCTGGGTGGTTTATATTCTCTGAGCTGGTCTGGGAACTCACCCTCTTTCTTCATTAGCCTTTGGGGAAGAGGCAATTGAAAGCATCTGGAAATGCAGGTTTTATAGACATTTCACAGAGGCCCAGTCAGGCTTTCCTTGGCGGCTCAGCGTCCCTCCCGCTCGCCTTCCCAGTGGCCACCTTGCGCTCAACCATCGTGTCCTTTCTGCCACACTGGGTGGAATTAGGAAGGGGAAAGAGGCACCCTGGTAGGAAGTAAAGGGATACAGCACCCTTAAGCTCAGGAGGACTCCTGGTTCAGGGTCACCTTCTCCCTGGCAGCTACAGAGGCCTGTGCAATCCCCCAGCCTCTCTTGGCTGAATCTGCAAGTCACTTTCTTGACCTGACTCCACACCCATCCCCTGTGCCTGCCATCAAAGGCTGCCCAGGTCACGCGAGGGTGCCAGACAGACAGTTCAAGCTAGAGTGTGTCAGGAAGCAAATGCGGGTGATTTGTCCTCATTCGAATTCAGCTTGGACACCAGTGTCCTTCGACATGAGTGATTTGTCTCGATTTCTTTAGATTCCTAAGTGGATTATAATTTTTCTCTTGGTATTATTTGACAGCAGTCATTTTTCAAGGTTTTACTAAGTTCTTCAAATACTTGGAATTTTTGGGAGAAGTTTAGGAGAAGATCGCCATCTTCAGGTTGCATGGCGCAGTGCAACTTTCAGGCCTGTTTTAGGGCACAGATTTTCTTTTCTCCTCCCTCTTTCCCTCTTTCCCCCCCCCTTCTTCCCTCACTGCCTTTCCAAAACTGAAACAGCCACATCAGAAATCTCTAAATGAGGTAGAATATCAGTCCTACTGGGGAAAGGAAAGAGGTTGGAGTGGGAAGGAAAGAAAACAGTGATACCCCAGTAGCCATTGGGAGAGTTTCTGTTCTTCGTTGTCGTGGATTGGGTACATCCTCAGCTATTCCATTGCCATTTTAGAGGATAGACCTTTTTTGCTTCCTCAAAGGGAGCCTCTGGTTCTGGTATCTGCTAGCATGAGGGAAATTCAGAGACCAGTAGTGATGGTAACTTCGGGATAGTGGGACTCACCCTGATGAGCCTGGAACTTCCCGCCCTCCCACCATCCATTTCTGTTTTAAATCAGTCTTTCCATGTTGTTGCTGTCTGAGGGATCGCACTACTTCAGATCATCCCAGCCCATGCAGAGAAATGTCACAGTTAGAGTGAGTGGTATTTGTGACGGTTTCTCTGTGCTCAATTGATAATGTAGTTTTCACAATTCTCTCCTTAATCCTCCTGCAGTCATGTGTGTAGAACTTGGGATAGAGGGGCTGAAAGCCACAGCCCAGAAGGTTCTAGGAAGTGGGTGGAATCAGCAGCAAATCCAGACCCAGGTCTCAGGGTCCAGGTCTCCTCACTCCTCTGTGGTTTCCATTAGCAACAAAGGGCAAATAGAGCTAGGGACCCGGAAGACAGAAGGAAGACCCTTCGTTAGCCCTTCCCCCACCCCTTTCAGGCTCTTAGTGACTGTGGTGAAGGGCAGACTAAGATCACAGTGGTAGAAAGACAAGCTGAGCGATTCCTAGAGTCTCAAGTGGATTTGCCTTCTCTGGGGTCCCACATGCACACCATCACCCTGATTTCTGTGCTACTGTCTTGAGCCACAGAGGAACCTTACAGTCTGACTCGAGCTTCTTTGAGGCCCAGGGAGCTTGTAGTCAATATCAGATAAACATCCTGAAAGCCATACTTCTTGTTTCCTTTTATGGTGTTTTTTCTTCCTTGTCTCCCCACCCCCACCCATGTTCCATGGTATTCATTCTTGGGCTGTTTATTTAAGCTAAGGCAAATTGAACCACATGGTCCATACGGAAAACAGCCAGATGCCACCTGTGTCTCCTCACCTCCTGGTCCCTCTTATTGCTGATAGCGCTGCATAGCCCTTGTAAACACTTATTTGTGTTCTTTTACATGTAATTCATTATCACTCTGTATATGTGTGCATGCATGCGTGTGCACACATGAATGTACATGCCATGGCATGCAACTTGGGAATCGGTTCTCTTCTTCCACTGGTGATGGAACTCGGCTTTTTTATTCTTTGAGGGGCCCTTGTTCATAGAAAATATGACTTTTAGAAAATACCTACTGACTTCTTACTATGGGAGAGTAGGATTTAGCATTCTCTATTAGCATATGTTAAATATAAAATACCTGCTTCTGTTCTGCTTTTAACCTCTCAGTGTAGTTTACCAGAATTTCTGGTTTAATTCTCATTTCACTTACATCACAAATCAGTTTTATTTTTTTTTTTTTTTTCTTTTTTCGTTTTTGGTTTTTCGAGACAGGGTTTCTCTGCAGCTTTTTTAGAGCCTGGCCTGGAACTAGCTCTTGTAGACCAGGCTGGCCTCGAACTCACAGAGATCCGCCTGCCTCTGCCTCCCGAGTGCTGGGATTAAAGGCGTGCGCCACCACCGCCCGGCTCAGTTTTATTTTTTATACAGCAATGTGACCTGTTAGCTCTATCGCCTTTCTTAGAGATGTGTCCCAAGAGTGTATGACTGCCTCTGTTTGTTATCTGTCCAATTTTTTTTATATCTACACAGGCATATCTCTTCTGGTGGTTCCACATGCACACAGGCATCCCATTTCTAGTATACCTCTAGAACTTTCTCTAGATGTTCTGATAGAGAAATCTCTTGGGCCCCTCTTCCTTGCTACCACCTCTTCAGGAGCCCACAGCCCATGCCCTGCTTGACCCAGTTACTGACCGGGTTTCTCTGAGAAGGACCCTTGCTCATTTATTCTGAGAAATGTATCCTGTAGTTACTAAAAAACTTCAGGGAAGGTCAGTGTTCTGAAGCCTCCTGTGTCTGAAAATGGACTCTACTCTCATATAAACGGGTAACTGGTGTGTTTAATGTGTTTTAAGTGTTTTTGCATGTGAGCATATGTACACGGTACATGTGGAAGTCAGAAGAGCCCTCAGAGGCCAGATCCCAGGAACTGGAGTTATGGATGAAGGCCATGTAGGTGCTGGGAACTGAACCTTCCAAGAGCAAATGCTGAGCCGTCTCTTCAGTCCCCATAGTCATTGTATGAAAAGCACAGTTTAAGTGTGATGTGCAGGAGAGGCAGAGGTGACCCAAGTCTTCGGTGTCCTCATGATTATCAGTTTGTGCAAGGGTGCTTGCTTAGGTGGGTAACGATTCTGGACACAGAACCAGAATCTCATAAGCTGCCTGCCCAGTCTGCACAGAGTCTTTGAAGAAAAACAGCTTGTAGTGTTTGCTTATGGGTTTAGTGTTCCTTGCTCAGTGCCTGGTAGACAACGGTAGGCGGTAGGCGAGTCGACTGGGTACTGTGTCTGTTGTTGCCCTTGGTATACGCATGACTGTTTATAGCTATTAAGTGCCTAGGAAGCTTTGCTTCTTAAAATGTTTGTTTGCTTTAATTTTCTATGTTTATGGTTTATGTGTGGCATGTGCCATAGCTTGCGTTTAGTGGTCAGAGGACAGCTTTGTGGCGTCCTCTCCTTATCCGTTCCACTTTCACCTCCCTGCCCCTCTCTTTCCAGTGATTTAACCAAGAGTGTCTTTACCCACAGAGCCGTCTCCCTGGTTTTTGATGTTTACAAATTATTGTTTTCAACTGAACAGGTTGGGTTTTGAAGAATTATAGTCCTGGGCTTTGCCACAGGTCGTTTCTTGACAGCTACTTTCTTTTGAAAGTGTTTTCCTACGCCGGTTTGTACGTGTGTCCATTCCTTCCCTTAGGGAGGAGTTACAGCCTCACCCAGTGGTCTTTGGAGTTTTGATTTTGTTTTATACTCAGGCCCAAGCACAACAGGTTGTTTTGTTCCTTTTGCCCTTTGGGTTTGCGGCCAGGGCTCCTGAACTGTCCAGGCTGAGTTGCAGGGAAAGCGAGGCCTTGTTTGTTTCCTGCTGTGGTCTCCAGGACACCTTCTCCAGCCTTTGTATTCTTAGAAGCAGAGTCACTCCTTGGCGGCACTGAAGCCCACAGACACCACTGGCCAGGCTTTGGTTCCACGTCCCTGGCCTTGGAGAGACAGTGCCTGCTTCTCTGTCCCTTCTCTGTCCCTTTCAGCCCTTGAGGCACAGAGGTCATATCGTCAAAATAGAAACCTTTGTGGACTCGGTCTGCTGCACTTGTGACTTGATCTAGAATTGTAATTTAATTTCACGGATTTGGGGACTGCTGTTCAGCTTTTCTTCTCAAGTCAGCTTTCAGGAACAGTTGAGTGCACGTTTGGGGGGGCATAGGTGGTTCCTCAGTAACATAGTGGTGATCTCTGTGTGACCCAAAGCCTGGATCTCACGTGGTCAAGCTTTATTCTTGACTCCAGGCCTAGTCCCGAATGTGTAACTTCAGACAACAATGTGTAACTCTGAGCTCCTGGTTCCTCCTGTAAAGAGAAAAAGCCCACTACAGCAAGGATGACCTGAGTTACCCTTATGAAAAGCATGATTCACGACAGCCTGGGGACACCAGACCTGGTCTTCCCTTCCACACAGGCAGGAGGTTCAGTTCACCGAGCAGCGGGCTCTGAGGACCATTATACCTGCCACACGCCACCTTCTGCTTGCTCCCAGCTCTTGAGTGATGGATATTTTTTTTCCCCACCCCAGGATGGAGTGATTATCCATAACCCAGACCATTAGTGGTCTAGTTTATTGACTGCTCTGTGTCTGACAGTCTTTATGCCAAGCACCTTCTGCCTATAATAGTTACCTCTAGGATTCTTCTGTTACCCAGGCCTTGCACTGCCAGTGTGCATCGGAAGTTCAGAGGGTTCCTTCTTTGTGCTCAGTCGGTACTATGGTTTTCAACTTGTATGACCCTGTCTTGGGGAGATGCAAACAAATGCCTACCGACCGCAGATTAGGCATCAATGATAATTCAAAGTAAGGATTCCATTCAAGTTCCCCTTGGGAACCAGTGAATCCACTGGGTTCCCTTATGATCATGAGTGAGTGGGGGGGCTTGTGTATAGTGATGTGGTTTACCCCCTCCTAAAAAAAGAGCCACACCATTAAAAAAACTTAGCTCAGTATCAATGGCAACTGCCCCAGGCTGCACAAGTGAGATTCCCTTTCATTTAACTGTCCACGTTATGTCTACTCATGGGGGTCCTATCTTCTAAAGGCAATGCACAGCTGAGGCAAAGTTACTATGCAGAGATGGGGAAGAGTCCAAACAAGGGACTAGATCTCTAGTGAGGGCCTGATGGCCTTCCCCACTCCCTTCTCCCATGAGGAAACCGCAGCAAGCTGGCTCTTGAAGGTGTCCAGGGGCAATCACAGCTGCCCTCATGGAGATGTGGACGGCTTTGGGGCTCAATGGATAGAGTTCCACAGTGTGGCCGTTCCTTCCTGGCCCCTGTGAGTATGATCGAGTTCGCCCCTCTGTTCCTGACGTCTTGACAAGGAGTGGTCTGAACTCTAACACTTGTGTGCTGACCTTTCAATGTCAAGAGCAAGAAAACTTCAAGCTTCGGAGCCTATTAGCTTTGTTGCCACTCTGCCCTAGCCTGAGGACCGCCATTGGGTCAAAAGAGCTGGGAGCCTAGGCGGTTCCGTGCACTGTGTCCCCAGGGCCCTGCTGTGCTCCATTCTTTCCCATGACTCACTCACTGCCTACAAGAGGCAGCAGGGCTGGCAGAAATGGGGCCTCTCAGATCTCAGGCTAGAGATTCACAGTTCCTTCACCTTCACTGTACCTCACATCTTTCTGTGGCTTTTATTGTCTTGTCATTGAGAAGATGGCCTTGGGACTGGAGAGATGGCTCCGTGGGCAAGAGCCCCTGCTACTTCTGCAGAGGGTGAGTTTGGTTCCCAGCATGCACGTGGTAGCTTACAGCTATCTGTAGCAGCGTCAACTCCATGGGCCTTTGTGGACCTATGTATGTGGCGTATATACATACACTCAAGGACACACCCATACATATAAAGATTAAGATGAGAAGATAGTGTGACAGCATTTGCACAGATGTCCCCTCCCCAAGCCACAACACAGTGGCTTTGCCTTGGTCTTTAGAGGCCTTGGAGCATAGGTTCACTCTCTCCTTCCACAGAGGCCTGTAGGCTCTCAGTTTGGGCTTGAAGCTGCCAGGCATCTGGTTCCTGTGTTGAGCGTATGGCAAAGGTTTGTAGGGTCCTGTTTTCATCTCACCTGGAATCCACTTGTCTTGGAAGCCTTGGTATAAAGTTAGCACCCAGAAGTTGCCTAAGTGAGGGTTTGGCCATCCTGAAGAAGATATCTACCCAGTCATATTCTGCATGCATGGGATACTGGCATCAGATGAGACGTCCATCCTTGCGCTTCTCAGTGTCATGGCCAGAGTTCTTCAGTTGGATAGCAATCAGGATAGCAGCCAACACTCCCTTGGGGTATATTTTCTGGAGTTTATAGCCAGTCAGCCCAGTTGATGAAACTGAATTATCCATGACCCCAAACCACTTCCTTGTGGTAGTACTTTTAATACGCAGGTATTCGCTGTGCATCTCAGGAGTGTCATGCAAAATGACAGCAGCTAGCTTTTGAGTTCTTGCTTTTCATTGGCTCTAGGATCTATGTCAAGCTTCAAAGTATGGTGTCATTTAAACTTTCTGACAACCCTGTGAGATTCACTCCATCATTGCTGCCACTCTGGACACTAAGGAGGCAGAGCCATTGTCAGAGATAGCATACACTGACTCTAGGGCTTTGTCCTTGAACTGGCTGAATCTGGACTCCACATTTTTTTTTTAACCATTGGGCAAAACTGTAAGAGTTTTTCAACAATTTGAATATTAACTATAACAGTCTAACTCAGGGTAATAGTTGGTGAGCTGTTATTTGTGTGTGGGGGGGTGGTCTGCTATGCAAAGAACTGGAGATGTAGTGTCTCTTGTAATTCCTTGAGTTTTCCTGGAGCCCCTGCTCTCCTGAACGTTCCTCGGCCCTGTGACTTAGTGGGAAATGCAGGTCTAAAGTGTCTGGTACCAAGTTTCTAAATAGTAGCTTCATACTCAGCTACATATTGAACCTAATTGAGGAACTTTAAAAGTTACCCATACCTGGCCTCAATTTTTAGAGGTTCCAATTTAGTAAGAGTGGCGTACAGGCATTAGTAATGTTTTAATAATTTTTGGGGGTCAGGACACACACCTTTGTGTTCCATGTACAAAGTCTTAAGCCAGGTATGGTGGCAGTACATTTTTTCCCAGTCTCTAGGACGCAGAGGCAGGTGGATCTATGTGTGTTCAGCCTGGTCTACACGAGACCCTATCTCCAAAACAACAAACAAATCAAATAAGGTCTTAAAGCAAGGGAAGAGAGAGTGTCCTTTGACAATAAATGACTGAATAGAATTCAAACTTTTCGTTTCTTTGTTCCCAGTTGACCTATGCTTTTTTTTCTTACTGTCCCTGTTTGACCTTGGAGAGTCTTTGCTCACTGCCTGCACTTTGCCCTCAGCTGTGTTGACCTGCCCTTCCATATGGAAGTTTTATGTGGCTTCCTATGGTAGAAGTCATATGGTTGAGTCCAGAGGCTCAACACTCTTGTTTCTGCCAGAAGGAAGGGAGTATGTCTTTGGAGAGCTGGTGCTGAAAGTGCACTGTGGGTGGTCCTCATAGGATCTGTAATCATCTGAGGTTTGTGCTGCGGATAAGGAGCTGCAGCAGGTGTGACGGCACTGTCAGGTGAGCCAGGTGAAACTTGGTTTGGTGGTTGACGTTGCTGTGGTGTCTTAGTGTACCCGGGGAGCCTTCCTGAGGCCTTTCAGAAGCTACGCGGCCTTGCCCGGCAGTGAGAATGGTTGTTTTCCTCTGTGCTCTAAAGTATCTTTCCAGAGGTAGCATTTCAAGATTCCCTCTCATTCTCCAGTTCACGCAGGTGAGTCCTGTTCTCTGAAAGCATTTGTAATGGGAATGTCTCCGTTGGTTTCTTGCAGTACAACAAACACCTCTTCGTGCACATTGGGCATGCCAACCATTCTTACAGTGACCCGTTGCTTGAATCTGTGGACATCCGTCAGATATACGACAAGTTTCCTGAAAAGAAAGGTGGCCTGAAGGAACTGTTTGGAAAAGGCCCTCAGAACGCCTTCTTCCTCGTAAAATTCTGGGTGAGTAGACAAAGTGATTTCACTGGTTCCTGTGAGTGAGCGAGCGAGCGAGCGCTGTACAGCCAGCTGTGGCTCCAGAGTGATGGGGTAGGTGGCTTCTTCATGGGGTGGCTCAGAGGTGGCTGGAGTCACAGTGCAATACTTGAGACACTGCTCCCTTTCTGCTGCATTTCACCCCATTAAGCCAAGTGAACCTTGACTTTGACTGGAGCATGGAACCTGGAGTCAGGATGAGGATAGAGTTTTGTGCCTCAAGATTTTCAAAGTGTCAGAGAAGATACAGAATATCTGCTTCATTCCTGGGCTAGGGCGATGGCTCAGTCAGTAAAGAGTTAGCCACACCAACACAGGGATCTGCGTGCAATCTCCCACACCCATGGCAAAGAGCCAGGTGTGGTAGCAGGCTCCTGTCATCCCAGTACTGAGGAGGCAGAGATGGAAGGGTCGCTGGACTTCACTGGCAAGCCAGAGTAGCCTGCCTAGTGAGCTGAGGGACCTTTGGTCTGTATACACCAAAAAAGCAAGCGGGTATTTCTTCTTCTTCTTTTTTTTTTTTCCAAGACAGGGCTTCTCTGCAGCTTTTTTAGAGCCTGTCCTGGACCTAGCTCTTGTAGACCAGGCTGGCCTCGAACTCACAGAGATCCGCCTGCCTCTGCCTCCCGAGTGCTGGGATTAAAGGCGTGCGCCACCACCACCCGGCAAGTGGGTATTTCTTTCCTGCTTTCACAGGACACGGCCACTCGAATTGCCCTTGGTGCTTGGTCTTATGATGGGCCTTCACCTCGGAAAGATACTCTTTGTCCCTTCCCCCAGTGGCCAAGTGTGCGCCAGCGGCCTGCTGATAGAGCGGTGGGGGCTGAGTGTGCGCACAGGAGACAAGCCACGAGCAACGAGAGTTGGCTAGCCCCCAGTCTATGAAGAAGCTTCAAGTGTTTGTGTCCTTCAGTGTGTCCTTCTAGGTCTTCAATGACCAGTTTCCAAAGGGCTTTCCTCCTGGGCTTTGCAGGTCCCTTGGACCTGTGTACCCACACCCCCTTCATACTCATCCAGAGACCATTGTCTTTCCTCTTCTGTCCCCAAGCCAGCTACTTCCTCTCAGCACTGAAGCAGAGCGTTGATTTCCCCCACCCCTGACTCCTGTTTCATTTTGTGGTTAATCAGTTCCCATGCTGGGTCATAATTATTGGGATGTGTATTCAGCTCCCCTCTGGACTCCGCCTGCCCCCAGGGGACCGCATTCACTGAGTGGCTTCCGTTTATTGAGTGCCTGCTGTGTGCTAGGCGTGGGCTAAGTGCTTTACATGGATTTCATGTTGTAAGTGGAATTTGTCTCATATCCAGCTAAGAAGGCAAGCCTGGAGATGACAAAGGATGAACCGCTTCAGGCTGGGGACCTGGCGCTTGAAATCAGAGCTGTCAATTTCAGTACACCTCCCCGTGCCCAGGCAGCTTAACCCGCGGGCCACAGAGTTTGTCATCCTAAGACTCTCCATATTTATGACACCAAGCATGTATCCTAGGGAAGACAGCCTACCCAATATGGAAACAAACAGGTGGATGAGAGGAAAATGTATGTTTTAAATTCCTTGGGGGAATTTGCATATTTTATTTATTCAACTTTTCCATCCTTCCTTGGTGACTAGGTTATACTGATTATGCCGTCAGCATTCAAACCTGGATGGATGCGGCCAGCGTTAACACTCAGGGCAGCCTGAGAATGCTGCCCACGCCGCTTTTCTGAGCTGGCGGCTGTTGTAGAGACCTGTGTGCCACCACTGCCCAGCCTAATTTTGATTTCTTGTTGAAGAAAAATCGGTGTAATCACCTGAATATTACAAATGTCTCACCCTTTTTTGGGGGAGGCAGATTCTCCGTTTGTAACCCAGGCTGGCCTCAAAGAGATCAGACTGCCTGTGCCCCAAAGTGCACAACTTGAAGATGTGCACCAGCACCCTGGGGCCCCATCTTACTACTATAAAAAGTATAGGCGAGCTTAGCCAGGCCTTGGTGGTGAGGCAGAGGCTGGTGGATCTCTGAATTTGAGACCAGTCTAGTCTCCAGAGAGATACATGTCAGCCAGGGTTATACAGAAAACAACGTGTTTTGAAAAGCAAATAAAAAAATCATCCCCCCCCACAAATGATCTGTATGCATGTTTAAAGTTTAAAAGGTGTGTATTAGCATAAATGTATTTTGTGAGGCTACTATAAGGTAAGATAAAAACTGTCTGTAGTACAGAAAATAGACAACAGCTATGAAACAAAAGCTGTGTTATAAGCCGAAGAATGGTCCTCGAGTCAAGTTTGACAGTCCTATTGTCAGAGGTAGGAAGTGGGTTGTTTGTCCAAGTTAATAAGAAATTATAAGATGATTAGAAGAAACCACTTTTACTACTTTCAAATTAAACAGCAACCGTGGGTTTTAATGATGATACGATTTTTCATAATTAACATTTTGTTTGAGTGTAAATTTACATAGAAGGTGCGTGTTTTGTTTTTTGACTTTGCTTCCAGCATTACTCCTTTTACCTGGTGGATGAGCTGCCTTCCCTGAGGGTTCTGCCTTCCCTTGGGTTCTGCCTCTCCCGGTACTGTCTCCTGATAAGGAGGCCTAGCCTGCACATGTGTGGCTGGCGGCATGCAGGCTTAGACTGGTACTCTCGGAGCCCGGATTCTTATCTGTTCTATTCAGATTTATAGGATTAAAATTGAGCACTTCCATGAATATGATAGAAAACGTGACTCATTCAGCACCGCTGTTGGGAGTCCTTAACCTTTCCGATGAAATTCGCGGGGAACTGTTAGAACAGAGGAGAGAACGGCAGTTTCCATCAGGCTGCAGTTTGGAGTCTCACTGGCTTCTGTAATGATTTGGTGAGGATGGGTTGCGCTCTTAGCATCTCCATCCTTGGGTATCAGCAGGTGCGTGACGTCGAAGGTGCTTCAGAAGGTTTAACGCTCCCTTTGAAACGGCTTTTATATTAGCAATTCATTTAGCGGATTCTCCTCTTAGTGAATTCGGTAAATTACAACAGAGACCCCCGTGCCCAGCCGTGCTCCCTTTTGCCTTTTTCTCAAACCAGGAAGGCTCTTAATTTGCTCATTTGATTGCTGTTGAAATTCCATTTTCAGAGTGTCTGACCTGGGTTCAGTAAGGCAAGACAACCTGAGGTGTTTTCTATGGAAAAAAATAGCTCTGCTGCCATTTCACAGCCCACAGCCAAAGCAGATGACAGAACCCGGACCACCAGTATGGTGGCTGCAGGCCATGAAAGCTTAAGCTCACATTGCCCAAGTGAGCTGGGCTGGGCAGACTTAAGCCAGGTCTTTATGGAGGAAATTAAGGGTTTAACCAAATAAGGAATGTAGACGGAGCTGGTATCTTTGAGGGGAATCTCAGCCTTCTACTTTCAGTCCTAATAGTGCGTGAGTATCAAGAATTCTAGCGTCAAATACTCGTGGAAAGAAGCTGCGTTTTCACCTTACAACCACAGACTGTCTAGAATAAATAGCGTTTAGTGAAGCCTTATTCTTAAACTTAATTAATTAAGTAATATAACATTGTGGCTGGGGGCTGGAGAGATGGCTCTTCTCCTGAGAGAGCCTGCTGTTCCTACAGAGAACCAGGGTTCAGACCACAGCACCCACAGCAGGTGGCTCACAACCATCTGTAACTCCAGCTCCAGGGATCTGACCCCCCCCCCCTTCTAGGCTGTGAGGGCACCTGGGCACATTATGTGTACACACACACACACACACACACACTAAATCTGCATACATGTGCATATACACATATAAATAAAATCTTTTTATATTTTTGAGAAGGAAGCCTTACCTGGCTAGCTGGCCTGGAATTCATTATATAGACCAGGCTGACCCTGCACTCACAGAAATCCCCCTAACCTGCCCCAATTGCTGGGAATAAAGGTCAACCCAAAATACAACAAATCTTTTAAAAATTTGTATTTGTACATATATGTATCTTATTGCCAGGAATAAAATTTTTCAATGTACATTTAATATTTTGTTTTCTTTCCAAATCATTATAAATGGTTATATTCTAGGAACTAAGATATATATTACCTGTATTCTTGATAATACTTTTCCCTGTAATGTTCTTGGAATTATATGCACTATGAATAACAGTATGTTTGTTCTCATTTAATTTACATGTTTACCTTTTTTGAGCTTCAGCTTTTAAGTCAGACTCTTGCCTTGTAGCCTTGGCTGTACTAGAACTCACCTTGTAGATCAGGCTGGCCTTAAACTCATAAAGATCTACCTTCTTCTGTCTTCCAAGTGTTGGGATTAAAGGTGTGCACCACCATGCCTGAATAATATTTTTTTTAAGGAATTAAGAAGCAAGGTTAGAGGCTGGAGAGGTGGCTCAGAGGTTAACAGCACTTGCTGCTCTTCTCCAGAGATCCTAAGTTTAATTCCCAGCAACCACATGGTGGCTCACAACCATCTATGATAAGATCCAGAGTCTTCTTCTGGTGGGCAAGGATACATGCAGGCAGAACACTGTATTAGATACATAGATAATCAGAGAGAGAGAGAAAGAGAGGGGGAGGGAGAGAGGGAGAGAGGGAGGAAGGGAGGGAGAGAGGGGGGGAGGGAGGGAGAGGGAGAGAGGGAGAGGAGAGAGAGAGAGAATGAAAAATAACAAGGTTAATTTACTAGCCATACAGATGTGAGAGAATTTTATGAACCAGGGAAAAGGTAAGCAAGTTATCTTGCATGGGGGCACCCTCCAGAATCTACCCAGAATTTCTTCATTTGGGAATTGCCTTGACCACATTGGGAGAATCCCTCTGCCAGCTGGCTGGCCAGCCCTCAACAGCTTTCTTTCCTGGGTCCAGGGTACAGCCATTCCCGTGTGTGGCTATTTAAACATTGCTGCTGTCTGAGGAGAGCTGGCACTGAACAGGGAGCACTGCCCTTCTCACACTTGTTTTGATTTTTGAAGTTGTTTGTAGTTGCAGCGCATCGTGTTAACTAAGCAGACTGTCTACCACTGAGCTGCACTCCCAGCCCCAGGCACTAGCTGCTTAAAACTGAGCTTAGACCCTTAGCCACAGAGGAACCCTCTGATTGGTTGTGTGTTGACAGAGATCCAGTGTCAACTCTGCCCCCTTCAACATTTCAAAGTAGGCTGTAGACAGGGCTTGGGAGTTAAAAACGTACTCTGCTTTTCTGCACCTACCTGTAGCTCCAGCTCCTCTGGCTCAAACACCCCTGGCTCCCCCAAAACACACAGGCACACAAATACATAATTGAAAAATAATAAAAATTAAAATCTTTTGAAAGTAGTGCAAGTTAGTTACAAGTGGTCCAAACAGATAAAGGAATACAGTTTAAAATATGAGGCAGCCTTGACCCAGTTACCTGTCAGCCAAGTCTGTGAGCATCGTGCATGGCTACTCAATAGGTATCCTCACCCCACAGCTCCACCCCTGGCCCCACCCCACCCCAGAGGTTTATGTTTCCTTACATAAGTCGGAATTTGAGGATAAGCCTTATTTTTTGTTCATTTTAGTAAAGATGACTGCTTAGCATTAGTAGAATTACTGGATTTGTAACTAACCTGTGCAAGCTTCCCACTTAAATTTCAGTGGAAGTGTCTAAGATCGTTGGGACATTCGCGGACCAAAGTACCGTGTGATGTTTATTTGCCATGCAGATATTACTGGGTGGCTCGTAGCATCTTTACATATAATTGTTATTTCACTGTGTGTGATTGGTTGCCTGGTGGTTGTTGTTTATTTTAAAAAGACATTTCAGGTATGGAAACTCCAGTCCAGAATTCCTTGGAAAGCAGCGGCCTTCATACCCCTGATGAATCAACGGGGTCAGGCTCTGCCAGGCACTCAGGACTCATTGCCTAACTTGGTTGGAAGGTACTGGCCTGAGACCCTGAGTCTGTAGTCTATGGTGCTTCTTACCTGGCCTGTGGGTGATATTAATTGCATTTTTGGTAATGAATGCTGGTATTGGTGGGAAATTTGCAATGCAAACACACAGCCTTTTCAAACCAGGCATATTGTAATTAGAGCAAGCTTTTAAGAGTCTTTGAAGTACTAAATGTTTATGAAATTCAAATAGGGGTGTGTAATCTGCACAATAAAGGGGCCCTGGTGGTGTTTTTAAAAATCGCCTATTTTGTGGATGTAAATATATGGCATAATTAGCGGAAAGTAACTCGAAGGGCTGAGCCGGCCCAGTTTATTCCTGTTATTATTTAAAACAGCTGTGGCCAGAGAGCCGCCTCTGTTTCAGTTGTGCTGGGCAGGGGCACAATGGCTCCAGTGAATGGAAACACTCAGGGACCCACTTCCCTGCAGGCAGCTCCTTCCTTGTCCCCAGAGGAAGCCTGTCTAACTGGAGAGGTGCTCAGCTTCGCTCCAGCCTCTCCTGCCCAGACCCTGATGGCTTCAGGGGTCTGGGCCAAAGTACAGACGCATGCAAATGAAGCAGGCTGGGAGGACTCTGGGGCTGCCAGTTTTCTCCAGACCCACCTTTTCACCCCCCAGATAGGCTCAGTCTCTTAGGGCTCTTTTGCCTTGTACAGAGCAATTGTCCTTTGGCGCCTGTGGGAGCAGCTGGGAAGCCCGCAAGGCGTACTCTGCCTCACCATGTGGCAGGTCTGGATAGCCGCCCGCAGCAGACAGGGCCCAGCTCCCAGTGCTGCCTGCCAAGCAGCCAGATGCTGCCATTGGGAAGAAATTGCTTCACAATTTGAAATCTTGGTCCTTTGATCATGGCTCAGAGAGGATGCAGAGGAGAGATTCAAAGCGGTAGTTTGAAAACTGCCCATCCATCAGTGCCTATTACCCTGACTCTTGCAGAGACGGTCTGAGGTGGTTTTCATTTGTGCAAGCTCATAATTCCTCCCCAGCCCTTCTGCACACTCAAGAATGATGGGAGAGAAGTAGGAAGTGTCTATAGCTTGCCCCGTCCCTTCATGTCCCTACCTAGGGGTTCTCTCCTACCCGTGGTCCAGCAAGCTGCGACACAGCCAAGTAACCTTGCTGTGTGGACTTCCAGTTCTCAGTCTTCATTGGCAACATGGGGCTTTATCTCCATTGCGCTAAAAATAAAATGCTCAGGTTCCCCTCGTGGCCCGACAGCGATCCCAGGCAGGGAGCCCCATGGCAGGTGAGACAGAGACTAATACAGCACCAAATGTTATGGTTTAGATAAAATGCCGCAGTTCCCTGAGTGGTGTAGTATTAGGTCACAAGACCATGGTGGGCCACAAAGGCGGCAGGTGAGAGACAGAGATCTATTAGGCATGCTGCTATGCAGAGAAAGTGGGTACTTATTTAGTGAGTCATGGAGGGGAAAGGGAAAGGAGGGAGAGGGAGAGAGAGGGGGGGGGAGTCGGGAAAGGGAGAAAAGCAGAAACTTCGGGAGAGAGATGGAAAAGGAAAAGGAAGATGGTCTCAGGCTGGAAATGGTTGGCAGATGGGGGCTGGGGGTAATGGGCGGGGCTTATCTTTTAAAGGGACAGGACAGACCATTACAATCTCCTGTTCCTTTGCCCCTATAGTGGGTTTTCCAGAAGCCAGTTTTTGCAAGGACAGTTGCTCTGTTTTTGGCCTAGTCCTTTACCCTGTCCCCTTCTTAACTGTCTGGATCTCACATACGTGGACTAAACTTCATGTTTTCAAAGATGAAGTCTAGTCTTGGTAGACTTTTAATGTTCACCCAAAATGGGGACAATTTTTAAATGAATGAATGAATGAAGGCCATGAGAGCTAACATAGCCTTGAATAAATAGGCCAGTTGAACAAAAGGACAGTGGGTAGAAACCATGCCATACAGGGTCTCATGTAGCAAAGGCGGCCTGGAGCTCCTGATCTACCTGCCCCTACATCCAGATGTGTAGATTGCAGGCCCGTACCAGCATTCCTGGCTGCAGCACTCTTAAGCAATCCTGAGTGCTGAAAATTGAACCCAGATCCCCATGCATGCTGGTCAGGCTCTCTCCCAGCTGGGCCCATCCCTAGCCCCAGGAGCACTTTGTGGTGGTCTGTTTTTGTTGTTATTTCTTTGATTTGCCTTTGAAATCTGCTCTTGCCCCCACCCTGCTTTCTAGAACTTGCCTGCAAATAGATCTTGGAATCTTTAATCCACTCAAAGTATGTTAGTGAATATAGTTGGACTTTCCTTTGGGGGACTCCCAGTCCCCAAATCACAACACAGAGACTTCATATAAATTATGCAAACTTGACCTTTAACTTAGACTTGTCTGTCCCCAGCTAGCTCTTATAACTTAAATTAACCAGTTTTTTATTAATCTTCATCCTGCCATGTGGCTTTTTTTCCTTTCCACTATTCTGTATGTCCAACTTGGTCCAAGTTTCCCTGTTGTTTCTGCCTCTCTTCTTCCCAGAGTCCTCTCTCTCTTCCTGAAGTCTTGCCTAGTCTCCCCAGTCTTGCTATTGGCCATTTAGCTCTTTATTAAACTAGTCAGAAGGTACCTTGGGCAGAAATACACCTTTACAGTGTAAACAAATATTCCACAACAAATGGCTTCTTTTTTGTTGGCTTCCAGAGGGAATTCCATAATCTCTCTACTTGTGCCTTTGTGGAGAATTGGGGGGGAGGGGTTTGTACCTGTCTGAACAGTTACATCCAGTCTGCCAGGTATGATGTGAAACTCACAAATCAGGCAAGCATCCTGCCTGCCATTCACACACATGTGAATTAAAGCTAAACCTGGTGTCTTGATGGTTATCGTCATGTTTGTTTATTGCACTTGGTAAAGTCTTTATAGATGGGACTTCAGGCTCTGTCCTGGTCCATGTTTCAGTTGTGGGATTAACAGGACTGATGGCAGGTGCTGTTTAATAACTGTCTTTAGTACAGCACCTTTCAGCTTATGGCTGCATGGCACCTTGCAGCTTCCCGGTGCATTGGTGCGCACCCGTCCCTCACCGCACGGCAGCAGCTGTTGCTCATGTCATCTTCCCTAGTCAAAGATGAGAAATGTGAGGCCCTGCCGTCCATGCCATTGTTCAGACGGCAGAGATGAGGGAATGACAGGTGAAGCAGCATCCAAAATATCTGGACTAGGTAGACGGGAATCTAACGTGGGGGGGAGGCTTAATGAAAATAGATTTGTGGTTTGAGTCCTAGGATGGAGCCCACTGGAGAGACTAGGAGATAACAGGAGAGTTCCGCAGAACTCGAGAACATCAAATTGTCCTCTTCACCTGGAGAGCTGGGTGAACGTTACCAGAACAGTGATGCTGGGAAGTCAGGGTCCCCTCTTGGGTGCTTAGTCTCACTACAAGAGAATTTAAGAATAGACTAAATGGAGTGAGAGGGCAGTTCTTTCTAGACTTTAAAAGAAAATCCCCAGGGCAGACACAGTGCAGGTCTCAACACTGCTTTGAGGAGGAGGAAGAAGAGAAGGGTTTGGCAGGCATGCCGTTTGAGTTAGCTGCCATGGAGGTCAGCCAGCCACATGGCAGAGAGGCAAGAGCAGGGTGGGAGGGGAGCTTTAGAGGAAGCATACAGGAGCCCAGGGTGCATGAGGAAGCATGCTGAGAACAAGGAAAAAGAGGAAAAGGAAAGATGAGACTTTTCTGAGGAATTCAGGGAATGGGCAGGTTCATGGAGCCCTCGAGTGACTTGTGGCGCCAGTACACTGTGGCCCTGGGGCAGAAATTCTGGGAGAAAAGTTTATTATCTCATTAAAGCCTAATTATTGCTCCTTTAGTATGACTTGAGATGAATCTGCCTTCCAAGGAGTAAAACCATCTTCCTGAAGGACAGTCAGTTCCTTAGCCAGGTCCTAGACCCAGACCAGAGGTTCCATCCCTGAGTGAGACGCTTTTCTTCCTACTGGGCCTTAGGGTTAGGGCTAGGGCTAGGCAAAGTCGTGATGCCCCAGGGAATGGCATGTCTATCTGTGCGGTCTGTGACTATGTCACACTACCAGCATCCTCAGGGAGGAGGTCAAGTGGGAGGATAGCTTACATTTCTGACTGAGCTCAGTGTAATCATGGGGAAAGAGGAGTGAGAAGAGAGATAAGAAGGAACGGAAGTAGGAGCAACAGATGAGGGATTCAGGTATCCCTAGATGCTAGAAGTGACCAAGAAACAGATTTCCCTCAAAGTCTCCAAACCAGAGACAGCATTGCTAATCTATAACTTGGTTTAACCTGGTGAGACCCAGTAGGATTTCTGGTCACTTGAAGCACAAGATGAATTCATGTTTTAAGCCTCTAAATCTGTGACAGTTTGTTGGAGCAGCAGTAGAAACCACATTGAGAAGGAGCTGTGTGACCATTGACTGCCTCCTGCAGTACTAATGAAGAAATTCATGGAAACACTTAGACGTTAGGTAGCACGGACTGGGTGCTGTGAGTGGAGGAGAAAGAGTTGAACTCTGAGTGGGTCTCTCAGAAGGGCTGCCTCCTTGGGCTGCCTGGTACCCTCCCTTTTCAGAATCCACTCCACAGTCAACCTGTTTCAACAAGCTCAGGGTGCAGGATGTACTTCAAATCTGGTATGCAGTGAGAGAGTGTGGGTTTTCTTTCACTGTTTGTTGTATTTTTGTGGTTACTTCCTCTAAGAAAGCACCCTGTGGTTAGATTAAAAGCTGGCAGGAATGGTTTGAACCCCCCGAGAGCAGCATACCTTTTCTCCCTTTCTTACTTTTTTACCTTCAGGATTCCATGAGGTAGGTGTTTTGTTTTTCAAAGATTTGTGTATTTTATGTATAAGTATGTTTTGTCTGCCTGTACATCCACCTGTACACCAGAAGAGGTCGTCTGATCCCATGAAACTACAGTTACAGATGCTCGTGAGCCACCCCGTGTGTGTGCTGGGAATTCCACGCAGGACCCTGAAAGAGCAGTCAGTGCTCTTAACTGCTGAGCCAGCCCAAGTTAGCTGTCTTTCCACCCGAGTCTTTGGTTGTGGGGAGTCAGCAGGGTGGGTATGAGTTTCTGTGAGCCCCAGGCCCATCACAGCTGTCTCCTTCAGTCCTTGCATCCGTATGTTTTCCTTGCTGAGGGTTGGGGGTGTTCATTGACTTAAGTTTCCTTCAAAAATAGTTCCAATGCCTTCGGCTGACAGGTAATTCTCTTTCACATCCGTGCCTTCTGCCAGAACATCCCTAAAGGACATCCATGACACAGTCGATGACTGTGATTCTCTCTCATGTGCTGGGAGAACTTTGTAAAGCAGCTGTGATATTGCCAGATGGGTTATTTGCCATTCACCGGGGAAACCTTTCAAAAATCTAGACTCCAAAATTTACATCTCCAGTTTGAAGTTCTCTCAGAATTATTTTTGTTTTTCGAAATTTCTCTGTGTAGCCCTGGCTGTCCTGGAATTTGCTCTGTAGATCAGGCTGGCCTTGAACTTACAAAGATCCTCCTGCCTCTCTACTTCTTGAGTGCTGGGATTAAAAGTATGTTCCACCACTGCCTAGTTTGTTCCCTCAGAAAGTAAGAGAAACAAAAAACAAGAATCTGTCTATGCTAAGGTAACCAGGGCTTGTGAACCAGGAGAAATCACAGATAAAATGCCAGGAGCAGCAGCAGCATAGCACAGGGAGCTGCTCTTGAAGTAATACCTATGTAATGCACTGTGTAACTTAAATGCGCTGTGTTTCTGAGGATGACCTTGAACTTCTGGTTCTTCTCTGTTTACCTTGTGAGTGCCCAGCTGTTGAGGTGCATGCTTGGTAAGCATTCTGTCAACCGAACTACAGCCCAGCACCCTTGAAGTTTTTTTTTTCTTCTTTCTTGTTTCGTATGTCTGGGTGTTTGCTGCATTCACACTTGTTGTGGAATCTGTCTGCATACTACATGAGTCCCTGGTACTCAAGGAGGCTAGAAGAGGGCATCAGATTTTTTGGAATTGGAATCCAGACAGTTAAAAGCCACCAAGTGAGTGCTGCGAGTCAAACCCAGGTCCTTGGGAAAAGCAGACAGAGCTTTTAACCTTTAAAGGCTGAGCCATCCCTTCAAACATTTAATAATTGTCTTTTTTGATACCGAGTCTCATGTAGCTCTGGCTGGCCTTGAATTGGCTGTAGACCCAAGGTGGCCTCAGACTTTCTGCAATCCTCCTGCCTCAGCTTCCAGAGTGCTGAGATTACAGGCTGTGCCACCACACCTGACCAATAACTTCACTTTTCAGGATAAGTATAATGGTAGATCGTCTGCTCCAAGTGAAAGCTCATCAGCATATCTAAGTAGTACTAGACAGCAGTGACCCAGGGCAACGTAGACATGAATGTGATTCGGTGCAGGCTTAAGCTAAGAGGGTTTCTTGTCTGGGGGAATTGTCGGGAAATGGCAGGAACCATTTGTTTAGAACAGTCTTTCCATTATTGTCATGTCCTCACAGTTCTGAAGTAATTCTGCTGGTGAAATACCCCTCCAGATTGTTTGCTTAATTCCTAAATAATTAAGAAAATGATAAATTGGAATTTTGCTTTATATACACAGCACATACCTCCTTTAAATTAGCACTCGTAGCTGTGTTGCTAGCCTTTAGTAATGCACTCAGATGTGTTACAGACTCATTCCTGGAGTTGTTTGTGGCAGCTGTCTGCGCTGCACAGCTGCAGCGACAGCTTCAGCTTCAGCTGGGCGACCAGTGCCCCTCGGGCGGCCTCAACCACTGGTTTGTTTCCTCTAATGGGTTTGTAAATGAGTGACAGTCACGTAGTGATGGTGAGATTGAATGGACAGACTCAGCCACTGCCATCTTCTCCTCTTCTCTTTAGAGTTTGAAATTTTACATAGAGCTGAAATAGTGTTAGCACTGGACAAAGAAAGAGAGCTCCCAATCCACTCTTGTGGAATCTGAAAATGGCAGCCTCTCTGGGCGGCATCTTTCCCTTCTTGAAGCTCACAGGGAGGAAGAGTGAACAGTGATCACTGTCATCTGCTCTGCTGATGTCAGACCGTAGCTGCTATTCTAACTTGGTTGATATTTTCAGAATGTGTATTATTATTGACAAGTTATTGTGTGTATTTTAAGTAACTTGAGTAGCTGGGATTTAGCATCTTTGTAGGGTGATCGTTAGTCAGCCTTTCTTCTCTGGATGTGGTGGCTTCTTTACGGGCCTGGTTTTGCTTTTTCTTTTTAAGTCTCTCTCAAGATTGGCAGAGTACACAGTCAATTCATGCCCTACTTTTTTGTGCATTTTAGAAACTTACAGAATTTTTATTTCAAGTGTACGGTGCTGTTCCAGTTCTGAATGCTTGCTGTTAGCAGGTCCTCACAAGGAACAACTTTCCAGATATCTACCACTGCAGGGCTTAGTGCTGGAGTGCTTGCTTAGCATTCACGAGGCTCTGGCTGGGTTTAAACCCTGGCACGTGGGAACTGGGTATGGTGGCACATTCCTGTAAACACTTAGGAGGGGGAGACTGGCTATGCGGCAAGTTCCAGCCCTGCCTGGGAAGGAGGTGTCTTCCCATCAAGGTGGTGTCTGTAGAGAGGTCTCTCTTTCCCACTGCATAGCTGCTCAGTGGTTTACCCTGTTCTTTGTCACCAAGATCCTAGGATGAGAGAATTAACCTGCCCCCACTTCCTTCCAACAGGCGGACTTAAACTGCAATATCCAAGACGACGCCGGGGCTTTCTACGGTGTGAGCAGTCAGTACGAGAGCTCTGAAAACATGACGGTTACCTGCTCCACCAAAGTGTGCTCCTTTGGGAAACAAGTAGTAGAAAAAGTAGAGGTAGGTTGACCCCTGTCGGTGGGAAAGTCCTCTGGGTAACCGGCAGGCAGAGGGGTAGAGGACGGTGCTTTTTCAGGGCACCTTTCCTTCCACTTACGCCTTCTCCCTGACTCATTGGAAAGGTAGAACAGACTGGGTGGCACCTGAAAGCAGACAGGATGCCCTGTGTTTGCCTTCTCTGTGAGCAATGCTGGCCCAGCTGGCCAGTACTGGTCCTCTCTGTGTGAGGCCCCCTGGGGGGGTCTGATGCTTCCCCACTTCCTAGCTGCAGGCGGGGAGGGGGCAATGACGAAGATAGCTGAAGCTGCTTACTGCCCCCATCTAAAACCTGACAACCTTGAATTTGATTGCTATTTTTACTTTTTTTTTTATTTTAATTGTTTTAAGTTTAAATTTCAGCAGGCAGTGTTGACCCATGCTGTAATCCCAGCACTTGGGAAGCTGATGCATGAGACTCCCGAGGTCCAGGCCAGCCAGAGCTACTCAGAATGAACACAAACTCAAACATTCCATCCTGACATTAGGGAATAGCTATATTCATCTTGCATCTTTCATGCCCCCTTCTTTTACAAGCACTTTTGTCTTTCCAGGGTTAGTTGCTTTTGTGAATTAAGTTTGCAGGTGGCATCCCCCTTAACCCGCCTACTTCCCAGTGTCTTTTGCCCTACCCCCACCACCTGGAGAGTCAGGTTTTATTTGCAGCAGTTCTGGACTCTCAGGGCCAGGACCTAACCTGCCTGTGGCAAGACTCCAGCTTCCGACCAAGCTAGAGGGTATCTGGTAGGAGAGGGAGGGGCTTCAGAGCTTAGGCAGAGCCCTGTGGGTATGTGGCTGCCCTGGGGCCTTCAGAGCTCAGCTTGGGCTGTGTGAGAAGGACAGAAGGTAAAAAGGCAGGGAAGGGTACCGGTGGTTTGAGTCGATGGTAGATTTAATAGCGGTCATGAGCTTTGCTGAAACGGCTTCAGTGGGACTCCAGTAAGAGCTTCTAAATGGGATTTAGTGACTGTGTATTAAAGCTTAAAGAGGAGGGAAAGCCAGAGGTCACACTGTTTGCCAGCAGCAGTGACCAGAAAGTCCATTTTCAAGGGACAAATAGGGGATCATTGGAGATACAAGAGTAGACTGGAGAGACAGGAGATAGCAATTGGGAATCCCTAGCTTTAGGGATAATTTAAAACTGGGTGTGGGCAAAGAGCTAGCTGCCCTGACAGAGTAGCAGGAACACAAAATTAGGATAAGATTTGCGGGGTGAATATCAGTCAGTAAGATGGCTTAGTAGGTAAGGCGCTTTCTACCAAGACTTAAGGACCTGAGTTCAATTCTTATCACCCACTTGGTAGAGGAGAGAACTAACTCCTGTAGGTTGTCCTTTGACCTCTACAAGCATGCAAAATACATACATCCATCATACATGTAATGTGTGTGAAAATAGTTATACTTGTTAAATATTAATCTTTTTTCCAGCTGACTCTGTCCCTGTAGCACTCCTGAATATCCTAGCAGCTCTGGGTCCTGTCCCACCCTCTTTCTGTCTCTGTCCCACCTAGTACCCTGTGGCCTTAGTCACGGTGACTTTGTACCTGGGTTCTAGGGGCAGCTGAAACAAGTCTGTCTTACTATTCTTTTTCCGTCTTTGCTAAGCTAAGAACCAGTCTTCCTGTTTCCAAATGATGTGTACTTTATTTAGTGTAAAGAAAGACAAAGTTGGGGGCTGGAGAGATGGCTCAGAGGTTAAGAGCATTGCCTGCTTTTCCAAAGGTTCAATTCCCAGCAATCACATGGTGGCTCACAACCATCTGTAATGGGGTCTGGTGCCCTCTTCTGGCCTGCAGGCACACACACAGACAGAATATTGTATACATAATAAATAAATAAATATTTTTTAAAAAAAGACAAAGTTTGAGCACTATTGTTACATTTAAGATGATATATTAATAGTAAATCTATTTGCATTTCTGTCTCATTATAGGTATTTAATAGGATTTTATGATTTTATCATATTGATTTGTTCCTTGCCAATTCTGAATATTTTATGTTTTATGTCAGTTTTATGTTTCTAGAACAGATGAGACAGGCTTTGGGTTTTGGATCTTGATTTAAAGATCTGTATTAAGGGTTTGTCTTCAGAGCTGTGCACGGTGGTACAGGCCTTTAATCCCAGCAGGTTCAAGGCCAGCTTGATAAACACGTCTAGTTCCTGGCCAGCCCTAGCTGTGTAGAGGTGTAGAGAGACCTGTTTCAAAAGATCTGTTGCTGGGTGGTGGCGTAACACTTAGGCAGAGATGGGTGGATCTCTGTGAGTTCAAGGCCAGCCTGGTCTACAGAGTGAGTTCCAGGACAGCCAGGGCCGTTACACAGAGAAACCTTGTCTTGGGGTTGGGGCAGGAAGAATCTGTCTTCATAGTATCCATCACAGCAGATTGTCCTGTTTGACCCCAGTGGTTCTTCCCTTAGGGTCTTGAGTTCTCTGTGTATTCAGGCTTAGTGGTCACTTCTGCAGTCTCCTTCCTCCATGGTTGTTTGGGTCAGTGCTAGCGGTTGTATTTGGGGGAGAGGGGCAGAGTCATGTCCTCTAAGTTTGTGTTACCTAGAATTTTGTGAAGTACAGTGTGTGTGGCAACACACACACACACTTTTGCTAAAAAACAGACCAAATCCTTTAAAGGTTGCTCTCTGCAACATTTTTTAGACTTATAGAAAGATAGTAGATTCTGTATATAGCAGTGAAGGTAGGCTTTGTTTTTCACTAAGTAATCTACACAAGTAACAGCACATTAACAGATGATTCATTTTGAAAAGTGCGTGCTTTCAGAAGCAGCCATTCTCTGTGCTTTGAAGTGTAAAAAAAAATACTCAAACCTCTTTTCCCTTGCAGACGGAGTATGCAAGGTTCGAGAATGGCCGGTTTGTGTACCGAATAAACCGCTCACCAATGTGTGAATATATGATCAACTTCATCCACAAGCTCAAACATCTACCAGAGAAATATATGATGAACAGTGTTTTGGAAAACTTCACCATTTTATTGGTAATGTTGGTCTCTCTCCTGGTTTGCCACTGACAGTCTGTCCTGAGGCTTGCTGGGCACAGTGAGGGAGGTGTGTGTGGGAGGCAGTAAGGGTTCAGAAAGGGAACTTGGATAGCTCTCTGGTGGTCAAGCAACAACTGAATTACATGACCCAACCAGCAAACTTGGGCTGTACTGGGGTTTGGGTTCAAAGACAGATCCACCTGTTACCTGAATCCAGAGCAGAGACAATAAGAAATGATGGCCCAGGCTCCTCTGCACCATGACTGCCGAGTTGAGAGAAGTTGCCCCAATGCCTTGATTCTGGATCAGTTGCCAGAGTCAGAGGCTCTTGTCCTCAAAACATGTTCATAAAATATGCTGTAATAGCTTTCAACCGGAAAGTCAGAATGCCAAACTAAAACAGAACAGTTTTCCTAAGGGGCTGACGAGGCCATCTGTGGTGGGACGGCACTCTGAATGGCTTCCGCGTTGTTCTGTGACTGGAGTGGTCAGCCTGAGGGTTTCCCTCGGGAATGCCATACCTGGCATGTTGCTTCCACTGGGACGGGTTTCTCAGGCAGATGTACGCTGTTCTGTTTGATTTGAGAGGCTTGTTTACCCTTGTTTTTTATTTTTACAAACAAGTTCTGATTTAAAAGCTTTATGTGGTAGTGCATGCCCATAATCCCCATGCTTGGGAGGCTGAGGCAGGGGGATCAGGAGTTTGAAGGCAGGCTGGACTACATAATAAGACCCTATCTTTAAACAAGCCAATGACATATGGCCCAGGTAAAGGTGCTTGCAACCCTACGAACCTAAGTAGTCATGGCATAGCCAGAATTAGGGGTCATTGCCATCAGGGACTCAGAGCTTAGACATAGGGCTGCTTGCATGGATGGGATCTTTCCTATGAGCTTGACTTACTCTGGAGAGAGAGACTCTTAATGGAGTCTCAGCTGTGCCCGTGTGCTCTGGAAGTCTGAGGAAAATGTAGAGCATCTGTCTCTAGGAGTCACCAGTGCCTTTTGGTGGATGAAGAGTTTACATTGTGGTGGCAGGAGCAGGTGTCTGTCTCAAACTGTGCCCTGCTACAGTCCATGTTTGGGAGCTGGGGAGATGGCTCAATAAGTAAGGTGCTTCCCGCACACGTGTGAGGACTGAGGACTGTTTCTCTGTACAAGAAGCCAGGCTTCATGACACCGCCTGTGATCCTCAGCCCTGTGGAGGCAGGGATTGCTCGATCCCTGGAGGTCATCGGCCAGCCTGGCCTCATCTTGAGCTCCGTGTTTAGGTAGAGATCATATCTCAAAAAGAAAAATAATAATATAGAGTGAAAGCGTGATCAAGGAGGACATGCAAGTTCAAACTCTGGCCCAGATACACGCAAAAGCAAAGTAAGTGCAGGTCTCTGCGCTTGAGAGCAGGCAGGGAGTGTGGCGCTCTTTTCTAGACTCTCAAACCACCCCGATGACTTGAACTCTTAAGTGGGTGGCCACCCACTTTTTGAGCAGGAGTTTCAACTCCAGCTGTGTCTGTGACAGCATGTTGTGGAAGGTGACAGCCCCACTCCCAACTTTGCCTTAGAGAGCTGACTGAATTGAATGTGGCCCTGTGATGTCAAAGCCAAGTCCCTAATTCTCACAGAACCCAGGTACCTGTTAGCAACATGCCTCTGGACATATGACATCCACCAGCAGAGCTATCCTGTGACCTCACTGGCTTTGGTCAAAAATGTATCATTAAAAGCCAGTCATAATGGCACATGTGTGTAATCCCTGCACTTGGCAAGTGGAGGCAGGAGGATCAGGAAGGAGTTCAAGGCCAAACTAGGCTATAGAAAACCCTCTCAAAACAGCAAAAGCAGATAAACAAAATATTTTGATACAAGCAATTAATAGTAGCCAAGAAACATTTGTTTAATAAATAATATCATGGAGCTGAAGAGATGGCTCAGTGGGTAAGAGTACTGGTTATTCTTCAGAGGACCCAGGTTCAAGTCCCAGCACCCACATGGCAGTTCACGACTGTCTGTAGCTACAGTTCCAGGGTACCTAACACCCTCACACGTACATACACATAGGCAAAACACCAATACACATAACAAAGAAAAAAAAAGTAATATTATAACTTTAGGAAACCACAGACTTCAGAACTATGAAGCATAAACCTTCTAGTTGATGGACAGGAGGAGTTACACTATCTGGACAATTTAAAGCCACACAGACTGATAGGCTAGGCTCTCTGGTTCCCTCCCTTGCCTTGGGAATTGAGCTGAATACACAGAGGCAGTGATAGCCCAAGCAGAGCTGAGAAAGACAAAGGTGAGCCAGGAGCCAGTGTGCTTTGATCTCAGTCTCTTTGATATCAAGATAACAGAGGTTGGACCTGGTGCTGTAGTTTATAATCCCAGATTCTCAGGAAGCCAAAATAGGAGAATTGCACATTCAAGGTTACCTGGGCTAGTAGAAAGTTCAAGGCTAGCCTAGGCACCTTAGTGAGACTCTGTCTCAAATAATGAAAAGATGGGGGCCTGAGGGCTGGCTTGGCAGTTAAGAGCACTTGTTCTTATAGAGGACCGAGGTTCAGTTTCCTGCATGGTGTCTCACAACCATCTGTTACTCCAGCTCCAGTGGCTCTGGCTTCTGAGAGCACCAGACGCATGTTACATATACATGCATGCAGGCAAACACGCACACATATAAAGTAAAACCAAATAAAAACTTTAAAACAGAATGAAAAGAGGCCTGGGGATGTTGAGTTGTAGAGAGAACTTGCCTACCATGCATGAGGCCCTGGGTTTTCAATCCTCAGTATAGACAAGATAGTCAGGCAGACAATGAATTTATAAGAAGATTGATGTGTCTAAGTCATTTCTAGCATTACATTAGATACAAAGACCCTTTGTAAATGTTATTATAAAATTCTCACCATGGATTACAGTACCATTTTTATGGTTAAAGAGTCACTATAACCTACCCAGAGTCATGGTGATTGACACAGACTTAAGTCATAAAATCAGAAAGCTTGAGCCCTCTCTACTTTATGTGCCTAGCCAAGACATTTAAAGTCTTGCATGTTGTCTTCGTTCATAAATGGATCTCTCAACTCTGTATTCTCCACCTCAAGATGACCAGTAAGAGTCTTTTAAGCCCCCTCAGCTTACACTGTGGATGTAACCTTAGCTGCTAGGAAGTGATTTAGTGACACAGCGCTTGTGCCATGGTGACTTATGGCCTCTGGCTTGTTGAGTCAAAGAAGCAAGTGAGGAGATATGATACAAAGTCATAAATTGTTGAGTATTTCTGAACTAAGCCCCACGGAAGCCCAAAGAGATGTGGGGGTGTGGGGTTCTAGGGCATTGAAGTTGAAAGATGACATTTTTCACATTCATCAAGGAAGTAAGACTTTACCTAAGTGCATATTCGGGTGTCAGTGCTAGGAATATTGTGATGAACTGAATGTGTGGGGCAGCCATTCCAGGGTCAGGTGAGGGAGGCAGGCATTCATCCAGTAAATGAATGGAAAAGAAAATTATCACCAGTATCTAACAGAGAGATGCATTGTGCTGAGATGGTGTGATGTATGTAGCTCATAGGTGGGTTAGCATCTTCAAACTGATTAGTCTAGTGCCCCAGTCTCCTCTGTCATAGGGAACAGTAGCACCCAGTCACAGAGTTGTAGGTTGGATGCCACCCACTCTGGGCCAAGCATCTCATTCTGTGGTAGATGCATAGTGAGCACACAGCTTCGGTGGCCGTTGTGAGTTTTGATCACTCATCAAATGCTTGGTCACGGCGCACCATGCCTGAGCTGGTTAACTAGGAAACATGGTCCAGTTCTTCATAGTCCACTGGATGAGATGATATTGAAAAACAACCAATCTATATGAATCACATAGCTCCATGGAAAAAATCAGAAGTGAGGCTTTATTTTTTCAATCAGGGACCCTGAGCTCGGGTGCTTGAAAGCAAGGGAAACTTAAATGGGTGAAGCAGACCATTGCAGAGGGGAAATTAGGCTGTCGACAAGCTAGATAAGGCACTCAAGTCAAAAATGTTTTTGAACATGAAAGTCACAGAAAACCATTGAAGCGTTGTGAGGTTGTAAATCTGATTGGATTGGACTTGAGAATGTTCCTTCTGGGGTGGCACGGGGTCGGGCAGGGGAGGCAGTTTGAGGAGCAGAGCCAGAGCTCAGATCTGAAAGAGGCTAATCATGGGAGGGACAGCGACCCAGGGGGAATGGATGGGGAATCCTAACGCATCGGGAGAAGTGCAGCCTGTGCCAGCAGGTCTCCAGATAAGACTCTGTCTGTACCCCTGGTCTTTACACAGCCAATACCTCTGCTGTATCCAGGTACTGCTGGCTGATATGATATACTAATCAAGGTGCCCATGAAGTTAACTCTGTAGTTAGCTGTTGTAAAGTAGAATTTAACTCAATATAAGGTGGGAAAATAAGATTTTAAGTATTTTTAACATAAATAAATAAATATCCTTATTATAGTAATTAGCTTGATTTAACCATCCCGTGATGGATCACACCACCACCCTATAAATTATAATTATTTGTCAATTCAAATTAAGATAAAAATACTAAAATAGTGAAAGTCAGCTAAAACATGTGAATGTTCTATGAGAGAGGATTATTGATGACAGATTATTGATGAATACAGAAACCACAGCAGCTCTGACAGGTGACCTGTTGGTTGCAGGCAATGGGTCTTCCTTGGTTATGGTACAGGGCTCAGCTGGGGTTCCAGTGGGACTTGCAATCCCCTGAACGTGTTGGAGGATACAGAGCGAGGCCGATCAGGTCTTTGACTCACCCGTCACCTTCAGACAGCTCCTCCCATCAAATCATGCTCTTGGCACAGATAGGCCATGATCTCATTTTATGCCTTTTGTTTTTTTTCAACAGGTGGTAACAAACAGGGATACACAAGAAACTCTCCTCTGCATGGCCTGTGTGTTTGAAGTTTCGAATAGTGAACATGGAGCACAGCATCATATCTACAGGCTTGTAAAGGACTGAACCTGGTTATTTATATAGATAGAAATCTGTATATACACACACGTATGTGCACACACACACTCTCTCCATTATCGAACGACTGACTGTAAACCTCACCGCAGGTGATGCCCTGGCCCCCAGGTCACACCCTGACTTTTCTAAATCCTGTTTGAGTGAACTTATTATTATTTTTTCATGTGTTCTTGCTATCATTGTAGCTGTGAAATTGTGATGCAGTTGTTTGTGTATTCCTCAGATCTGCAACCCACGATTCCTTGGGGAAGGTGAATCTTACCAGCCTAAACCTCTCTCTCTGCAGACCTGTTTCCTGTTGTGGTAGAAAATAGTTCTGAGACAGAGGATTGGCCATGGGGCATTGACTGCCTTTATACAAATGTATTTAGTTCTTTTGTTTGTTTTTCCAACATAAAATTCTTGTGTTAAGATACAAGTAAAATTAATCTTTAAATGTAAATTAGTACAAGAAAACTAAGATTCTTTAGACTTATCTTTGTAATTAATTAGGGTGGAAGTTATGGAAGAATGTAATTCACTAAATTATTTTTTAAATGAAATCTTTCTTTCTTTTTAAAACCAAATGTTAAACTATAGCCTTAAGAAATACTTGGTAGAAATATCCTAATGAGACAAATTTTTTACCTTCCCCTTCAAGGTTAAACTAATATCTTAATTCATTAAACTGTTGAAACAGGTGTTGCAAAGGAAGAAATTGTCACCCCTTATCCTTAACATATATAGTATATTTAAAAATGTAAAATTGTATTGTACTAATGTGATAATTGATTATTTAATGAAAAAGAAAAGATGGCTCTTTTTGCAATAAGTAGATAATACCGAAACAAATCTAAGCTTACAATGTTATAGTCTTGTGTGTGCAGTTACATTTTATATGGTCAACCAAATTTTTTTTTATGGAGAAGAGTTCACATTTGAACCACTGAAATTTCATAGCAAAAATTTTAAAATTGGCATGAATACTGCACTGTGAGTTGCAAAGGATGTAGAATCCTGTGGCTGAGAGAAAACTGTCATCATCTGGACAAGTAGAGGGCTCATCGGGCTTGGTCACTGCTCCCCGGACTGTCACTGTTGCAGCCCTCCTCACCAGCCTGTGGGTAGTTGGTTGCTGGTAACCCAATGTGCGTGGCAAGCTCTGTGTTCCTGCACGTGTGGATATTCAGTTCTCTGAACTCCTGTTTCCTGTGGTTTGCTATTGCTCATCACCCCTCTCTTGATCTGCTTTACAGACATGGATCTATTTCCTCTGAGCGCACCTCTTTCCTTGGCATCTCTTCATGCGCGCTCTCTCTCTCTCCCCACACCTCTTTCTCTGATCTTTTCAAGCAGACTCCCTCATTCAGGTAGTTCTGTTTCCAAGAGAGATTTCACCGCTCTGATCTGAGTATTCCAAAGCATTGCCCAGCAGCGTTGGTCTCATGTGGCCAGTCTGGGGTTACTTTCCTATGTGCTTTCTCACTGGGGAAGCAAGAAAGGTTACCCCTCCACTTCCCAGGGAAGGCAAGAGGGAAGCTAGAGTTTCCTTAGACTCACATGCACGCACACACAGATAGGAATATGTGAACACAGTAGAACATGACATAAACTTTTTAAGTTTAAAAATCAAACAACATGGCGATTTTTTTTTGTGTGTGTGTGTATGTGTGTGTGCCAAGACTATCAAGTTAAATCCTACTTCTACTATATCCAGGTGACACACACCCCCTCTTTTCCCAGCATCTGCTCTGGCTGTGCTTATATGGTATTCAGCTTCTTGTGGTCTTCGGTGGTTGGGCGTGGCTGGCATGTAGCTAAAAGAACCACACTGGGTTGACTCTTGTCTCCTCCCAGCTGCATCCCTGGTCCCTGGGAAGACCTGAGGAGAATGTGCAAGACTTTGTCATTAGCAATATGCCTCCCTTGTGTAAGCTAGCAGGGCATTGTTCTCTTCAAGAGAACTGCCTTGGTTCCCTGAGTCTAAGCCAGCCCTCAAAGAATGGTTACCCTGGGTTTCTCCCAGTAGTCTTCAGATCAGATGTTTAAAGATCTGTCCTGGGGATGGCATTAGTTAGTCCCTTAGGGATGTTTCTTTAGCTTTGATTTCCTACGTCCTTCCTCCAGAGGAATGTCCTGAGACCAGGACCATACAAATGGGTACAAATGATCTCCTGTGGCTACAGGCCAGGCCATCCCAGAATGTGATTGGGGAGAGGTCTACCACTCCGGAGTGGACTTGCCTCTCTATACCTCCCAAGCTCTGGGGGTTTATTTCTCAAGTACCACCTAGAGGGTAGTGGTTGTTAATGGGGAGGGGTATGCTTTCTCAGAATTAGGATAATGTCTCTGTTGCCTCACTGTCTGCATCCTCTCCTTCCAAATGCCTTTCCCATGTGAGTGGTAGGAATGACCCTGACTCACTTTTTGCTCTGAAAACAGCTATTAATTCTTTAATATATATATATATATATATATTTTTTTTTCAACCCCCCCCAACTTATTTCCATCCTTATATCTCAACCCCTCCCAGCCTCCTTTTCTTTCTCACCTTTAAAGAAAGAAAATAACCACCATCTTACAGTTACCATCGCCATGATGAAACACCATGACCAAAGAAACAAATCGGGGAGTGAAGGGTGTTCTTGGCGTACATTTCTGCATCGTAGTCCATCACCAAAGGAAGTCAGGGAAGGAACCCAAGACCAGGAATTAATGCAGAAACCCTGAAGAGGTGCCACTTACTGGCTTGCTCCTCATGGCTTGTTCAAGACCAGCAGCACAAGACACCACCCACAGTGGGCTGAGCCTTCCTCTCTCCATTACTAATTAAGAAAATGCCCTGCAGACCCTCCCCACTGCCCTTTCGAGACAGGGTTTCTCTTTATAACAGCCCTGGCTGTCCTGGAACTTACTCTGTAGACCAGACTGACCTGCCTCTGCCTCCAGAGTGTTGGAATTAAAGGCATGTGCCCCCATCCCCCGGCTCTACAGCCATTTCTTATGGAGATCTTTTCTCAGTTGAGGTTCCCACCTCTCAGATGACTATAGCTTGTGTTAAGTTGATATAAAACTAGCCAGCACATCCACCATGGCAAATCCGTGCTGCCTATATACTCAAGAGTGTACAGACATCTACTGGAACCACACTCTTAAAAGAAAACTGGCTTCGGCTACCCCAGAAGCTATCAACTGTCAGTAGCTCCTCAGCCTTGGGATGGAGGCTCATGAGCCCCTCTCAGCCTCATTCAGTGCTGGAATTTGACCAGCTTGTTCTCACGGCTGACCCTTTGAGAGCAATGACCCTTTTATGTCCTAAAGACACTGTTTTGCTCCAGTACCCCCTGCCCCACCTCCTGCTCTCCCAGTCTTTCCACTCTGTCTGTAGGAGTCTTCTGGAGTGTCCCTGTCTAATCAATACTCAGTTAGCCCAGACTCGCTTTATCTCACATGAAAGCCTTGGGTGGGATTGCATCTACTCCTTCTTGGTTCCTTCTCCCCTCTTATAATTCCCTAGACCTTAAGGATGCCCTTGCCGAGTCCTGTCCTCTCTCTTCCCTCACCCCTCCCTTCTTAGTGTTGTCTCACAGTGACTCTAGGGCAGCTCTGTCAGGGACATGTGTAGACATCTTCCTTGCTCACCACCTAGTTTAGAAGCCATCTTTTCAATGAAAGAGACCTACATGTCCTGAGACTCCCACAGTCCAGCCAACTAGGGGTCAGGGACATTTTGGCTAGTTTGCTGGCCATTGCCCTGTGCGCTGTCAGAGGATTTTAGAATCCGTGGCCACTTTCACAGTTGTTAACAGCTCATTGCCCGGGGTTGCGCAAGGTTCAACCTTAGGTGAAAATGGCTGCCCTTTCTCTTGCTTGTCGTTAGCATATTGATAACCAGTTTTTCTCCACTTGTCCTGTGAAGGCTTCTCTCCTATAAGCCTCTTTGTGGGGGAAGGGGGTCAGGAAGAGCCGGGTGGGTGCCATTCTTCAACATCTTCCTTCCTCCTACAGCCACCATCTCTTTCCTGTTGCCCTTTCTCTCATCTCTTGGGAAGCTGGGTACAGCTAGCCAGCACCCTCCCTGTAGCCCTTACTTTACCGGGGCTTAAAAAGTGACCCCCACCCCTGGTTTGCTTCTCACAAACTCCCACTCTCTTCCGTGTCCTTTAGTTGTTGGGGTTGTTGGGGTGTGTTTCTCTGCACTGCTTCATGCCAGCTGTTGTGTCTCTTTCGGCTTTTGGTGGGGGAGTGGACCTGGATCTGTTCAGGAAGGTGGCTCATACTCAAACCAAAAGAGAACACAGTTCATTCCCCTTCACACAGTGGGGGAGAGGTGTGTGGTCCAGAGCCTCCCGGCTAGGTAGTCACAGACAAGGGTGAGGGCTTCTCTTTCTTCTTCAGCCTCTTCTGGGTGGAAGCCATCTTTCCTTGGTGCTCTGTGCTTAAGTAATCCCTGAGAATGCATGAGCAGGGTCACTTCAGATCCCCTGTAGCTGTCCAGGGACCACGAGCAGATGGCAAGTCTGATGCGTCTCTCCACTTCCTCGGAGGACAGTTCTCCAGCCACAGGCTTTGAGTCAAATTTCTGTTTGCCACCACCCCAGCAGCCAAGTCCTGCTCACACACCAGCCAAAACAGAACCTTTGGTGTTAAAATTCCTCAAAGGACTTTTAGATCCAGGTCTTCATTAGGCCTCGATACCACGGTGGTGTTAGCCACTGTTTTTATACAACCGCAAATATTGAGGTCACATGACGGTCAGTTTTATAAACCAGGTACCTGTAATTTATATACTTTCTGTATCTGTTCTGGTATACCACACCTGTCCTAAGAAAGGGTAGAATAACTAACCGTGTGTCGGGGTCCTCACCTGTGATATTAGGAGGATGCACGAGTTGCTGACTTCTCTGTTGATGTTTCTGTGGCTAAGCCCTGCACGTGTCTTTTCTGCAAAGCCTTAAATGTCACGTCGTAGGGTGTCGGTGTGACAGGCTGCCTGGGAACCGTGAGCCCTTTTGTAAGCTGGAAGCATTTCTCTTACTACTGTTACTTTTCATTTCCTTTAAGGGAGTTTTCACTTCCCAGCTGCCAAAGCCTCCCAGTGAAGCAGTGCCTTAGTACTACCTTAGTAGCCGCCAGCCTTTTCTCAAGCCTCTTCTCGGCGTCCTTTTGCTAATTGGCCCAGTATCCGAAGCAGGACAAGCCAAATCGTTCTTATTTTTGTTTCAAAAGCCCGTTTTTAAATCCAGCTCTATAGGAAGCTGAGGACTTGGTTTCAGACAAGCCAGATCGGAACCCAAGTCCATCCCTTGACCATGCTCTCACATCCGCATCCATACCAAAACTAAAGGCTGCCACTCCGCAGTTTACTATGAAGAGTGAATTGTACTTTTCATTGATGCCTTTTTAAATTCATGACCAAATACTTAGCTATTTGTGAATCTTCTGCACTCCCGCATGAAAGTGCCTTTGGCTCGAGATTCCAGCTTAGAAAGTGCCACCGTAATAACGACAATTTGTAGAGAGACCAAAAATATTTTGAGATCATCACCATAATGCCTTTGGTTAACCGGGATGAGTAACCAATCACAGGCCTCTATTCACGAGAGAACCTCGTGGTCCCTGCCTGCTGTGAGTCTGCCTGCCAGTGGGGACCCCACCACCACTCACCTACAGCACAGAGCGGCAGCGGGGAACCTGCGAACTGTTGTGTCTGTGTGTGCCGTGTGCCGACTCCCTCCACCCCCCACTGCCTGGCACGTCCGTCAACTCCTCACCCAGCTCTGCATCCCCGGGAAGGAACTCGCGCACAAGCACCCGAATCCCGGCCAGTGGACAGACACCACGGCTTCGCCTTCCCCGTGTGTCCATGTCCAGTCTGTGGAGACTCTTGTCCACTGGGACGGCAGTGCGCACTTACCTGCTTTACACAGCGATGCCGTTGGGTTGTTGGAAGCCTCGAATTGAGATGACAGTGCAGAACAAAAATTAAAAATGGGTTCATTAGGGTCATTGCAGTCAGAGTGTCTCTGGGCAGATTTTCTGGCTCCGGATGTCCGAATGTGCTGTGAGAGACTTCCAAAGAGCACAACATTTGCAGTTTGGCGTTTTCAAGAATGTTCTAGTCCTCAAAGAGCCAACTCTTTGAAGTCTGTGTCAGCTTAGAGTAAAATCTTTGTACATCTGGAAAACCCTACAGCAAGGAAAAGGACAACGGAGGCAAAAAGGAGCCAGGAAAAAAATAGTTTGCTTGGTTTTTTTTCTTCCTTTTCTTTATTTTTTCCTTTTCTTTCTTTTTTTTTCAATTCCTTTGCTGAGGTAAGTGTAACAGTAATGACAGATAACTTTGGAAGTTAGCCTCGACGCTACCACGTGTTCTCTCTGTCCTTCCCTGGTGTCTAAGAAGCAGCCGCTCTGGGCTCTGAAATCACAGAAGTGATTTGCATCCACCCCAAGTTGTATAAAAGTCCTGTTTGTTTCGTTTTTAAAGAAAAACAACTATCAAATGGAAAGGAGAATTCCGTAGTACAGGTTAGAGTTAGTTGTCTGGTGTCTTGGACTCCTCCCTGGCAGGAACACACCACAACTTGAAGAAATGAGTCAAACGTGTTTCCTTGTGCCTCCTCCTAGTCATTGCTGTCTTGTTTGGCGGTAGTTGTCTCTCCTAAACTCTTGCTTATATCTTTAAAAATGAAGGTTTTGTGTTTTAAATGTACTGCATTGCAAAGGGTAGGCCTCACTGAAGTCATGCGCCGTTGACTAAGCGATCTGTATTTATTGCGCCTTCCTTACCTGTTTTTTCTGTGAATCTGCATTGGGTTCCTGTGCCCCACACTACATCGTTTTAGGTAGAAGCAGCATTTGTGCGTGTGTCCCCACCCTTGCTCGTGACTATAGGGTCAGATCCCACTAGGCTGCAGCCTTGCTCAGCCTGGCCCTTGTTGGTTTTCACCGTGGACATTCTATTTCCCCTCCTTCTTAGAAAGGCGGGCAGAATCCACACGTCCGTCATTTTGGAAAACCTGCCCATGAGTTTTGTGTTTTTAATTTTTCAAATTAATTGTTTTCTGTGATTCGTTTCACTGTGTAAACTAGATATTAACTGCACTTCTTTAAAAACAATGTACGTCTCCTGTTACCTCCTTGAAAGATTAACTTCTCTAGGCCTTTTTCAGTGGGCTTATGACTTCAGACAAGGAAAAAAAACAGTAAAAACAAAAAACAGTACGTGCCTGAAAAATGACAAAAAAAAATCTTTTTTTTTTTTTTTTTTTGGTGACATTTAAAAAACCTGAAAAGCCTTGACTTCTTTGATACGCTCGAATTTTATGAAAATTGGTTTTTGCCTCGTGTGTTTGTTCCCGTTCTAAGTGACTTCATGGCTTCTCTGTTGTCTCCTGTGTAAAGTGCATAGGATGGGCTTGTGGCGTAAGCGTTTCATCTGGTCAGTGGTTCCTTTGATATTGTACTGCTACTGGATCTGGATCGGCTGGAACCTGAGCCTTTGGGTGACTGGGTCCTCTTTGGGGAGACCATGGAGAAAGAGGTAGAGGGGCTTCTCCACGTTTTCTTAAACTGTTTGCAGAAACTTTGAAAAGGCATTTGGCTAAAGCTCCCGGCAGTACAGTATTCTTGTATTCGTTAACGTTTGTGTTTAGGTACTGGTACCTTTTTGTTTAAAAATGTTGTAAGTGTTGGCTTTAAAGTGAATTTATCTTTAGTATGATAGTTATATGAAAATTATAGGGTTTGTGTGCAGAGAATTTTTTTATAAAGTGCTTTGTAAAAAAATGTATTCTAGCTCTCGCGGTACCTATGTGTGATAACTTTAATATCCATGACAGTAAGTGCAATTATTTCTTCACTCTAAAATGCTATTTTTGTGTCAGTTCCTGCAGGTGTTTTCATGTCTTTGCAAAGTGACACATTTTGATGCCTTCTTGATAAAGTGGTAGACATTTTGTAGCTTTCTAGAAACTTTGTATCCATACGGTATCAATGAAAAAATAAAGAAAATGAAAGTGTGGGTCACCTTTCTTGTCTGCAGAAGTCTGTGTTGTTGAGAATGTAGTCTGCCTCCTTTTGTCTTAAATTACATTGCTTTCTTGGGATGGGAAGTCCACCACAGCCAGGAGCATGCTCAGTCCTTTTCTTCCGCCATGTAAGTGTGGATGATTGAACTTGGGTCATCAGGCTTGGCTTGGGCCTCTACCCGTGGGGTCGTCTTGCTCTGTGTGGGGAGGGGTTATGTGAAGGAGGGAGGGAAGCGGGTTGGAGCTGTGGTTGTGTCTACTGAGCCTGATCACTTTCAGCTTTTAGGTGTGCTGTACAGGGTTTCTTCAACACCCACGAGTTCAGTTGGCCTTCAGCCTGTCTGTCTTTGGTGCTTTGTTAAAATTGACAGAAGTGGGCTGACAGATGGAGCTTAGTTGGTAGAATGCTTGCCTAGCGCAAAACAGAGCCTTAGGGTTCAGTCCTCAGCACCAAATAAATGAAGTGATGTACTGCATGCCTTTGATCCCATCACTCCACCCTTGAGGAAAAGATGGGAGGATCAGGAGTTCAAAGCCACCCTCAGCCACATACTTAGTTTGAGGCCAACTTCGGCTATATGAGACCCAATCGCCAAAATCCAAAGTTTTGTGGAATAGCTTAGCTTGTCTGTGGATTCCATACACACCCTAAGATGCCATATCCTGTGAATCACAACTCGTATGTTGTTAACTTACTGTGTGCGTGCCAGGGACCAGGGGCACGTAGAGCCAGGGACTGGCAGTGTAGTGAGGAGGCTGTGGGCCAGCCTGCTTTTCCTCCCACCCAGCTCCCGCATGGTTAGCTTTACACCTGAAATAACAACACACAAACTCTGGATTCTTGGGGTCAAACTCGGGTCTTTCTAACAAACTGAACAATCCTTCCAGCCCTAGGAGTGGTGATTGTGATTACTTGCAGCAGCTGAACCTGCTCTCCCGGTGGAGCATCACTGAAGCAGTCAGCAGCACCTTCCATGGCTGCCTTGCCCCTGGCTTGCCCTGTGGGCTGCATCCCTCGCCCCTGGCTTGCCCTGTGGGCTGCATCCCTCTCCCCTGGCTTGCCCATCTTCTTAGTGTTTCCTCTCTCTGTGGGCTGCATCCCTTGCTCGTGTTGTTTCCCTGTTGCCCCTGACAGCCACGCGCTGCCACCAGAGCGCTAATGTCTCCACACAGTTTCACATCGCTCCTCTTCGCCCCAGTTTCTCAGCAGAGTTGATTCCTATGTGCTGTGGTTTAAGGCAGGGTCCAGACCTTTGGGGCGCATGGTAAGTGGGCTCCCGGCTTCCATCAGTCACCCCAGGAGTGCGGTCCCGGAACTTTCAGAGCCCAGCCGTGTTTACTCCCCACCATAGTTTCCTTCAGACGGCAAGGGGCTTCCCAGAATCACATCAGAACTAGCACCTCGTTTCCTTTGAGATATGAAATCCTAAATTGTAGAAGGGCGCCGGGTATACCAAAGTGCTTTCTGTAATTAGCCCCGAGGCAAGTTCTCAGGATTCGCTCCAAGTTCTGCAAGACTAAAATCTCCCAGTTCCTGCTGAGAGGCATTCAGGTTGGGCAGATGCTGTGGCTCTTACTGGTCCTGCCCTCCAGAAGCAAGGATACAGCTTTCCTGACTGGACCATACTGAGGATTTATTTATCCTTAATCTAGATATGGTGCCAGAAACTTTGACAGATGTTAGGGAGGTGTTCTAAATTCAAGTGTGCACTTAATAACTGTACCTTATTGAACGTGAGACAAAAATAAGAAAGTGTCCCAAATTAAACTCATACATTTCTCCCTGTCATGAATGAAGCAAGCCAATACGAAGAAATGTGTAGACATTTTATATTATGAGCATGCTTGTGTACACAACATAGCCCCAGATTTTCTAATTTAAGTAAATGAAGACTATATTCTTACAAATTAGGCAAATTTCTATATGTCAGAGGATTGCTATAATAATAGTCTCTCTCTGGCCTTAATGCAATAGGAAAGGATTGCTATAATAGTCTCTGGCCCTAATACAGTAGAGCTAAAAATCAATATAGGAAGAATTTTTAAAGAAGGCTATATATGCCTCAGGATGAATAAACAATTTAATTCATAAAAAAATTAGCCATGGAAATTAAATTAGCCTTAGAGTAAGAAGTGAGTGTGACGGCTCATGCTCATAGCACTCGGGAGGCCAAGGCAGCAGGACTGCTGTGGGCCAGAGGCCAGTCTCTGCTACATGAGTGTGAGACCCTAGCAAAAATAAAGAAAACACCACGTATTACATAGAATACCCCTAAATTAGTCTCCAGAGGTGTTATGGAATATTACTTTATGTAGAGATGTGTTACATTTGCTTTTGCTGCATTTATTTAATGATGTAAAGATGTGTTCCCTTACCTGCCTAAGGCACCTAATTGTTCTACTAAAAAGCTCAACAGCCAATAGCTAGGCAGTAGAGAGATAGGTGGGGCTGTCAGACAGAGAATAAATAGGAGGAATCTAGGCTTGAGAGAAGAGAGAATAAGGGAGAAAGAGAAGGAGATACCCAGGGCCAGCCAGTCAGACAGACACAGAAGAAGAAAGAAAAATAGGATGTACAGAATGGAAGAAAGGTTAAAAAGCCACAAGGCAAAACGTAGATGAAGAGAAACAGGTGAAATAAGTTATAAGAGCTAGTGGGACAAGCATAAGGTTGAGCACTCGTAATTAATATGAAGGCTCTGCATCATGATTTGGGGGGGGTGATGGTCTGAGAAAGCCTGCTACAAGGATTCATGCATTCTAACACTCCTAGAACATGGTATAAGAAAGGGAGGTTAATGTTGAGCCAGACATTCATTTCCCAAAGTTAAAGAACAAAAAAATTCAATAGATAGGGAGGGCTGGATAGGAGAACCTCCTGGTGGCTTTTACAAACTAAGTAGGAAACAAACACCAACAAAATTTAAAGTTGACTTTTCAATGTACAGAGAAAGCTTCAGAACACTGGCAGTTTGGGAGAGTAACAAAAATAACACCAGGGAAATGGAGCATCACTGCAGCACTTAGAGGAGACTCGTGAAAGTATGACAGATGATAAAAACATACTACAAGATTTTTATGCAACAAAACTTAAAATGCAGATAAGAGTTAACTGTCAGAAAACAATAGGTAACTTCAGAAAATTGTCTTACGACAATGGTGGCCTTACAGTCACCAAAGAGAACGAAACAGTAGCTCCTAATGGTAGCACACAAACCCAAGGAACAAAATCCTGCACTCTTGCGTCCAGGATTCTAGCTTACCTAAGTCTTCTAGAATGTGGAGTTGGGATGAAAAGTGGAGCTGCTAATATATAGGAGATGCGAGTTCAGGGCAGGATGAACGAGAGGGCCGCTGAAGCTGATTAGTAGAAACCATTGGAACGTGTCGTGCTGTGCTACCCTACGGACTGCTCCATCACAGTCATTGAGGTGCCCGGGCCATTTTTCTTACTCAAAACATGTAGGAGCCAAAGTATTTTAGATTCTTAACTATTTGGAGATGATAGGATAGAGATGGGCACAGTCTAAACAGGAGATGGGCTTTTGTTTCACATGCATTTTTCTCACATCATTTGGGAGTAAATTTGCACACTTTTAACGCAGCTGCATGTTGGCCAGATGTGGAGTTTCTCCCTTGCAGCCTGATGTCAGTACGTGGGAGGTTTTCATTGATTAGAATATTGGGTTGTTGGGACTTTACACTGCAGTTACTCGCCTGAGGTCACTCAGTGTGTGCAAGTGATTTGTGGCATTTGGGCTTTTCTGGAACTATTGCAGGGAGGGAGGAGATCTTTTCGTTACCACTGGAAGAGAGAAAAGGAGCAGTTGGCCTCTCCGGTGAGGCCCCACTTCCTGGTTCTCACTCAGTACTATTCTTCCAATGGGGCTGTTACTGCTTGTCTGTCTCTGCCACCGCATCTGCCGTGTAGTAGCTAATAAAGTCAGGGACGTGGCCTGAGATGAGAGTCATGGAAAGCTAACCTAGGTAGTGTAGGGTGCCAATCCTACAGCAGGGAAAAAGGACGTCTGAGATGGTGCACAAGATGGGTTTTCAAATGTGCTCCTGCAGCGTTTGAGATGAATGCTGTGCACTCACAAGGGCAGTGTGTCAAGGGAGACCATAGGCCAGTCCCACTCAGGAGTGTAAACGAGTCAAATAGTATAATAGCAAGTTGAGTGTAGCAGGGCAAACATCATAATGTGTGACAGACAAGATGGACCCCGTTCCAAGGATGCAAACTTGGTTTAACATGAGAAAATCATCCCATATAATTCCTGCTGAAGACAAAAAGAGCAAAACCACATGAAGAGATGGACAGGTGCATCCAGTAACAGCCAGTGTCACTGGATAAAAAGTCTGTGTGTCCCAACCCTGTCAAATTCCCATGTTGACGCTCTGATCCTCAATGTGAGACAGAGCCTTAGGGAGGCAGCTGCAGTTGCCTGGGATATAGGATCCCCACGAAGGGGCTTAGGGCCTTTACAAGATCAGCACCCTCTGCTTTCCTCCAGGCACGGTCACAGTGAAAGGGAAGCCATCTGCAGATTAGGAAGGCTGTCATGGGCAGACAGAATCTGCAGCACCCTAGCCGTAGACCTGGAAATGTGAGGAGCAAATGGGTTTTGTTTAATTTTGTTTAACCCTAAACACTCATTTATTATTATTTCTTACTGAAAGATAAACTGGGTGGTAGTGACACATGCCTTTAATCCCAGCACTTGGGAGGTAGAGGTGGGCAAATCTCTGAGTTTGAGGCCAGCCTGGTTTACAGAGTGAGTTCCAGGACAGCTAATGATACAGAGAAATCTTTTCTTGAAAAACCAATTTGTTGGAAGAAGGGCACTTTTTGGTTCCCAGCCATGCGGCTAACTTAGACCTGAAATAATCACACAGAAACTGTATTCATTAAATCACTGCTTGACTCATTAGCTCTAGCTTCTTATTTGCTAACTCTTACATCTTAATTTAACCCATTTCCTGTAATCTGTGCATCATCACGATGTCATGGCCTACCAGCAAAGTTTCAGTATGTCTGTCTCTGGGGGCTCCATGGTGTCTCCCTGACTCTGCTTTTTTGATCCCAGCATACAGCCTAGCTTTCCCCGCCTAGTTCTGTTCTTCCCTTCCATAGGCTCAAAGCAGTTTCTTTATTCATTAACCAATAAAAGCAACACATAGACAGAAGGACCTCCCACACCATTTCTCCTTTTCTGTTTAAACAAAAAGGAAGGCTTTAACATAGTAAAATTACGTATAACAAAACAGGTATCAAACAAGAACTGCAGTTACAACATTTATATCTACTTTACCTTTTATCATATGTAAGCAAAACTATATCTATTATTCAACTCCATCAAAGACTACAGAAAGATATAATATTACCTAAGTAAACAGGAAGTGCATTGTAGGCAACTTCCAAAACTCTAGAATTGACAGAGACATCTCGCTGCCTGGACAGTCACCCAAAGTTCTTCTGTAACATTGGGGCATCCATCTTCAGCCTACAGGCCCATAGTATCTGGCAGACTTTTCCATGAAGTAGGAAATTTTAAAGACAGTTTTGTCTATTTTGGCAGTTTGTCAGTCATTTTTTTCCTGTGTCCTGCAGAATGTCTGGCAGACTATGATGAAACATGAACCCCAAAGGATTGTCTCACCTTTAGGTGAGTTTAGCAGTCATTTTTCTGCGGGTCCTGCATGTCCAGTGAAGCAGTCACTTGCCCAAATGGCTAAGGAACCTCTTCGATGCCCATCTTCCTCTCTAAGTAACTGGTGCTGCCAGGAGCAGACGTGTCTTATTGTCACGAAAAGTCCTAAGTTATTAAAAAAAATTTAAATAAACTTTATTTTATGTGCATTGGTGTGAAGGTGTCAGATTCCCTGGAACTGGAATTACAAATAGGTGTGAGCTGCCATGTGGGTGCTGGGAATTGAACCTGGGTCCTCCGGAAGAGCAGTCAGTGCTCTTAACCACTGGGCTATCTCTCCAGCCCTATTAAAACATTTTAAATGTCACATTCTGAAGGTCTCCTAAAGATCTGAAGAATACCTATCTAAATGAAATATATCTCTATACATCTAGAAAATCTAACAGGACCACAAGCTTGACCATTGTAGATGATTATCTATTAACCTATATTTCTTAATTATATATTACATTTTTTTAAATGAACTACACAATCACAACACTTTAATCAAGAGCAGAAATATACATTTAACAAGATTGACCTTAAATTTGTATCAATAATGCAAGATCCATACCAATGCAAAGTATCCATCTCTATAGCATATCCCCCTTTAAATGTAAAGAAACATTTACAGGGGCTGGAGAGATGGCTCAGAGGTTAAGAGCACTGAATGCTCTTCTAAAGGTCCCGAGTTCAATTCCCAGCAACCACATGGTGGCTCACAACCATCTGTAATGAGGTCTGGTGCCCTCTTCTGGCCTGCAGTCATACACACAGACAGAATATTGTATACATAATAAATAAATAAATATAAAAAAATTTAAAACAATATTTGGGAATATGGGCATGGTTTTTCTCCAAACTTCTTCCTGCTGTTTACTGGGCAAAATAATTTTGGGGGTGTTCACAGCGACCTTTCAGGGGATCGTGCTCTATCAGACCACACCAGTCTGCCATTATTCTTAGAAGACAAGGTTGTATATATAGAGAATACAAAGGAATAACAAGCAGGTGTATGACTAGAATTTGACAGTAAGTCAAGCACATCATGCACACAAAGCAATGTATGGTACCTGGAATGCATTTTAGGGGCTGCAGGTGTGGTCCCTTAGTAGAGTGCTTGCCTAGTATGCATGAAGCCCTGTGTTTGAGCTCTACCATCATATAATCAGTGCGGTGATGTAATTGTGATCCTTGCAGTAGGGAAATAGAGACAAGAGGATCAGAAGTTCAAGGTCGTCCTCAGCTACTTAGCCAGTTTTTGATAGCAAACAGGGATAAAGATCATGTCTCAGGGAACAAAAAACAAAGCACAACAGCAACAACCAAACCACATTTGTTTCTACATAAGAGAAATAAATCCAAGTACCATTTTTTTTTGTTTTTTTTTTTTTTGTTGTTGTTGTTTTTGTTTTGTTTTTTCGAGACAGGGTTTCTCTGTAGCTTTGGAGCCTGTCCTGGAGCTAGCTCTTGTAGACCAGGCTAGCCTCAAATTCACAGAGATCTACCTGCCTCTGCCTCCCAAGTGCTGGGATTAAAGGCAGGCGCCACCACTGCCTGGCAGTACCATTTCTTTAAAATTATGAAGGCACATCTTTAATGCCAGCACCTGGGAGGCAAAGGCAGGAAGATCTTTGGGGTCAAGGCCAGCCTGGTCTACATAACAAGTTGCCAATTCCCTGCCAGCCTGAACTAAGACTTTTGTCTAAAATATATATGTATTTTTATGTATTTTTTTTGTTTTTGTTTTTAATTTTCAAGACAGGGTTTCTCTGTAGCTTTGGAGCCTGTCCTGGAACTTGCTCTGTAGACCAGGTTGGCCTTGAACTCACAGAGATCTGCCTGCCTCTGCCTCCCGAGTGCTGAGATTAAAGATGTGCGCCACCACTGCCTGGCTATTTTTTTCATTTTTTTACATAAAGGCTAACAGAAACTCTAAGAAAACTTTCTGAGGAAAAATTTAATGTTACTTAAAAGCTCAGCACCATAGGTCAGTGAGAGGAACTGAGGCTACTCCTGAGCCGACACCATCAATTGCACCCAGTAAATCTCTAGATTAAATGCCTTCAAAGTAAAGATTCAGTACGTTTCTTTGTACCCTCCCGCTTGTTTGGTATGGAAATTCAGAGAACTAAGAATGACTCATGGAGAGGAAGAGCAAGTTAGGAGAATGTATCAATTATTGATTGATTATTCTTGAAGCTCCAAATCCATCCTTGGGCATCCTGGAGCAGTGCCCTGGGAACAACGCTTCGGGCAAGTGCACTGCTTAGACTTTGTGGATGGAGAGCACTGGGGTCACAGCAGAAGGCCATCGTGGTAGGAAGTCACCTCTTCTGGAACTCAGGCATCTGCTCTCAGTGCAGGAGCCTTTGTGGAGCAGCCCCAGCTGTGTCCCAGCCACCCCTCCCCACCAGGCCATTTCCACAGCGGTTCAAACTGCATTCAGACACCAGCTGTCCCACCAAGCAGGCAAGCAGCTTCTCACTTCCATTGCCCCCGCACTCCATGGCAGTTGTGGCCGGTGTCCATACACCAGCTCAGGCAGCATGCTCTAATGGCAAGTTGCATACGCTCCCTCTTTTATGTGGTACGAATCTCAGCCTCTGATGGGAAGGGGGCAGGATCCCCGGCTTCAGTTCCTTCCTTTCTCTGTTCTTCAGTCTAGAGGAAGAAGATGCCTCTTTCAGCTGCTGCTTCCAGGCTCCCTAAAGTAAGTTGTGTGTGTGTGTGTGTGTGTGTGTGTGTGTCTGTCTGTCTGTCTGTTGGTCTGTCTGTCCATCTCTGTGCATGTGAGAACGCACATGTGGCATGTAAGTGAGTGCCCCCGGAGCCAGAAGAGGACATCGGCTCCCCTGGGTGTGGCGTTAAAGGCAGTTGTTGAGACACCTAACCTGAGTGCTGGGGACCATATTAGGGTTCTTTACAAGAATGGTACCCACTCTCAACCTCTGAGCCCTTTTTCCAGCCACAGAAGTTGTTTACTGCCACAATGGACCCTGACGAGTCTAAAGGATGTGAGGATATGAGCCTAGGATCGTGTAGCTGGGAACAAGAGTTCCTCGACTGTGATTTTGTTGATTAGCTGATGTGTGTGAGTGCATGCATGCGCACATGTGAGTGAGTGCACATGCCCCTGCACGCATGTGGAGAGCAGATAACTGATGTGTGTGAGTGCATGCATGCGCACATGTGAGTGCACATGCCCCTGCATGCATGTGGAGAGCAGAAGTTGACACTAGGTGTCTCCACCTGTTTTTTGAGTCAGGGTCTCTCCCTGACGAGTTAGCCCCCGGGGAGCCTCCTGTTTTCACCCCACAAGGCTGTAGATGGGTGTCGCCAATCCTGGCTTTTACCCACTGAGCCATCACCCAGCCTATGCTGTTTACCTTTAAATCCAGCTTTTTAAAGGTAGAACTCGCTCTCATTAGAAGAAATAATGAGCTTGGAAAATTGTATTCAGTTGCATAACCATCACTTCATAAAGTACAGCACACATGCATGGCCCGCCCCCAGAGCTTCCCGCATCCCCCTGCAAGCCATCCCTCCCCAAACCCCAGCCTCGGGCAGGCCAGCACCACTCTCTCTGTGTCCTGTTCCTCCGCCCTTGGCTTTTTCTGGGAGTTCATGTAATTGGAGACACGCAGTGTGCTGTCCTTTCTAATTGTTTCCTTTCAGTTCGAATACTGTGTGTCAGGATCATCAATAGTGTTTCTTAAAGCAACAGTTCATTCCCTTTTCATCACTGAGACTGGTGTCCCATAGCACCGATGCACCAATATTGAATCCTCAGCTGGTAAGCATTAGACTTCTTCCCAGGTTTGGGCTTTAGTCTATCCTGTTGCTGTAAGAAGTGTCTGTGCCAAGCCTTTGTGTTTCTAGAAGGGGATCACCGAGGCTCTGGCAAGGAGTCCTTAACGGGATTGCCCCTCTGTTTCTCCACACAACTGTACTATTTCCCATGGCCTCCAGCAATGAAAGTCATCTTTGGAACTGGCAGTTTCATTCTTTATCATTCAGCCTTCTAGTGGGTATATAATAGCATCTCTTTGTGATTTTAACTTGAACTTCCTGGATGACCTAGTGCGGCCAAGTACTTTTCATGTGCCTCTTGGCTACTCATTTATCTTTATGAAGTGATCACTCAAATCTCTTGCCCATGTTTATTTCTTTTAATCATTGAGTCTCAAGGGTTTTATATAGTCTGGATACAAGCCTGTTCTTGGATAGATGCGTTGCCAATCTTTTCTCCCAATCTGTGCCTTTGTCCTTACAGTTTCTTAGCTTGGCCATTTGAGGATCAAAATCCTCTTGAATCTCAAAGAAGTCTGTTTTATCTTTTTTTAAAGACGCGATTCATTCCTTTTTAGATCCCATTTTCATCTGCGCATTGTGAATACATGGGAATTTAGTTGGCTTGTGGGCCGACCTTGTCTGCACCCTTGGTGAAGCTGTTTGTTAGGTTGGATGGCTTTTTGTAAAGGATTATAGGATCTTGTCATCTGAAAACTTAGTTTGCCTCTCCCTTTGCAATAAACATGTCTGTTTATTGCATGCTTGCCCCGCCCCTTTCTCTTAATCCAGGGTCTGGCTATGCAGCTGGCCCGACTGACCTGGAGTCCTGTGCAGCCCAGATGACCCTGAACTTGTTGTAATTCTTCTGCCCCTCAGCTCCTGGGGCACTGAACCACTGTGATCAGCTTTTGCAGGTGCTTTCTTTGACTGAATAACCACCATCTATTTGGGGGCAGTGATTTTACTCTTTCTGAGATGCTTTTGTCTTTAGCTGAGACACCTCATCTCTTCCTGGGTATGCTCAGTTCAGGGTTAGTCAGAGGCAGCAGCAAGTGGCATTTGGTGTGTGTGTGTGTGTGTGTGTGTGCGCACGCGCTTGCTGGTTGGGAGGAATGGCTCTGGCTCTGGACTCTCTATTCAACTATCATTGCTCTGAGTGCAACTTTCTGTTTCAAGGACCAAAATGATAGCTGCCTTTCACCAGTACCAACAGTAGCTCATAGAGCACTGGGTACACCCCCTGGCTCAAATGTCAGAAGCCGGAAGGGAATCATACTTCCGTAACATCTGTTTCATGCCTGGCTTTTTCCTGAAGCTGGCTGCTGGGTTCACTCTTCAGTGCCTCTGGGTAGCTTCATTTCAAGTGGCATCCACCAGCAGATGTGTCTGTAACCATTACTGTGAGCAGAAGTCTGACTGAACAAGCAGTAGACTGCTCCCTGGATGTGGGATTTAGATGTCGTTTCCTCTCTGTACTTGCAGGGTCTTCCCAGTTCTGCCATGAAGTCAGCGTTGAATCTAGTCACTTAGTAAAGGAAGTTTGGATTGATTTTCATCAGCACATCTGGACATCTGGATCTGGGGCTTCCGGTAGAGGTGGAGGTGGGGTCAGTAGTCACACTGTTTTTATACCCTGTTCCCTTTCTGTTTAAGATGACTACTCCCCAAGATTCATACTGGGTGTGTAAAAGCACAGGTAGAATTGATCCATGTCTACAGTGTTTTCTAATATGTCTTTTAAAAAAAATTTATTATTTTTTATGTATACAATATTCTGTCTGCATGTGTGCCTGCAGGCCAGGAGAGGGCGCCAGACCTCACTACAGATGTTTGTGAGCCACCATGTGGTTGCTGGGAATTGAACTCAGGACCTTTGGAAGAGCAGGCAATGCTCTTAACCGCTAAGCCATCTCTCCAGCCCCCTTCTAATATGTCTTATATATAGCGTGGTCATATAGTTCCACAGCCGATCTGTCCTTCCACAGTTTATGTTGTGTTATCGTGTGTGTTCGGGGTCATTATTAAGTAAAATTAAGGCGATTTGAATATAAGCATGGGGATATTCCATAGTTAAGGATCACCATCAGGTTCACCACGTAACGAATGGTCAGGTAGTGCATACACAGCCGCATGGGTGTACTGGACAAAGGGAGCAGTGATGTCCCAGGAAAGGATGGAGCAGAGGTAGAGTTCTTCACACTGTTCAAGCAGTGAAGTGCTCTGAAACCTCATGAATTGATTATTTCTGAATTTGTTCATTTTGCTCCTTCTCCAACTGCAGTTGATTGTAGTCAACAGACTGAGTGATTAAAACCACAGGAGGCAAAACCACCAATAAAGAGGGACTGCTGCCATTGGCTGCCCAGAAATGTTTACTGGAAAATAATACCTAATACACATAATGACCTTGACGTCAGCGTGCACATGCATAGGAAAGAAAGGAGCGGGAGGAAAAGAGAATGGGCAGGAAGAACGGAAAAGAAAGGGAGGAAAAAGTAAAGAAGGAAAGAAACAGGAGGCGAGATAGGAAACAAGGGGGTCGGGGTCGGGGGAGAAGGCAGAGGAGGAGGAGTGAGGATGGGACAGCCAGAGAGCTCAGGAAAAGGGAGCAAGACTAAGTGTGGCCACTGAGAGGCATGCTTTGTCCCAGGGCATTTGGCAGCCACACAGGTTTATAGCCCCAGGGTAAGCTCTGGTGCTGGGTGGGTTATGTGCATACCCAGCCCTTGATTTGCCTTCCTGACTCTCGACTGACTCTCGAGCGCACTGACTCTCCTCTCCAGGCTCCCGTGACAGCTGCCTGTCAGGTGTGTGTGTGGCCAGGGGAAGGTAAACAAAGTGTGGAGAAGCCGGGATGCTGTCCTTTGTCTGAACCTGCATGGTTGCCTTCTCCGAGGCCGAGTTCCAGTGTGAGGCACCAGTGGTATGGAGTACTCCAGCAGCAGCCTGGCCCCTGGCTCTGGACACCCCACCCCTTACCTCGTCACTGGTTGCCTGAGCCCACACCAGGCCACCCCTGACTCACTGCCCTGATTGCCTCTCAGAGATATCTGCACCATGCCCCACCTCTGCGCACCCCCAATCCTCCTGGCCCCTTCTCTGTGCCTTCCTTTTTCTCTGGATGTACCCTGAGATACAAAGTATAATATTGGGGTGACAGCAGCTGGCCCACATTTTTTTTTGGAATATCTCTCTTAGAGAAAATTGCAAGTGAGTTTTCCCACCCTGTGCTCTTCAGTTGCCTCTGTCCTCAGTGTGGCTCTCTCTGTACAGAGTTGGCATCTGAATCCCAATTGGTCCAGTTCCTAAGACTGAATTGACTCCCAGGGCTGGACAAGGGGTACTGAATTTTTGGCCCAATCTTACCTTAATAGTTGGAAAGGGACTAGATTTGTGATACAAACAGTCTACCCAAGAGAAGTCTGTTTCCAAGATTGTCCTGTTAGGGCATGACCTACCTTTATCATCTCTGCTCCAAACTCTGTTTCATGAAAATCCTTCAGAGGATTAGTGTGATAGGCCCGGGAGCTAAACGTCAGGAGCAGGTGGAAATGAGGCTATCATAGCTTCAGGGCATAAGGCTCCAGTAGGCATAAAGATGCCACCTTCATAAGTGCCCAAAGCTAGCTTAGTATTCTGCTCCACCCTTGGGTTTCTTTTGAAAATTTTCATCTTTAATGCGTGTGCACATGCCTCTGTGTGTGTGTGGGGGGGGGGTGTTTGTAAGCATGTGTGTGAGGGGGTAGCACTCATGCAGAAATCAGAGGACAGCTCACAAAGTAATAGATTTTAGCAAGGTGTTTGGATACCTCAGACTATGCACTACCATTTCTGGGGCCATTTTCAGGCAGGTTGGGCAAACTCTGCAAGGCTGGCTGCCTGGGTCCGTAGATTTCTTAGGAATTTTAAGAACCATCCCAGGAAGTTCCTCATGTGGACAGCAGAGGGCAGCAAACTGCCATGCCAACACTGCTCCTTCTGGAGCATGGAGACTTTTCTGAGGGCTTAGATGGGGGCTGCATTATCAGGTAACAGGGATGAGAACTAGGGTTGGTTGGCTTCATGGTTTTAGCAATTACAGGTACATGTTTGTAACCTCAGAACTTAGGAAGCAAAATCAGGAAGATCATGAGTTCGAGGACAACTTGGACAACATAGTGAACTGAGTCTGGCTTCGACAGGCTGTCTAAGAAAAGACTGAAATAACAAAATCACCCTGAAAACAAGGGCTGGAGATGTAGCCTGGTCGACAGCATGCTTTCCTGTGTACATGAAGCACTGGGCTCCATTCCCAGCACCATGGAAACCAGATTCAGTGTCCTACACATGTAATTCCAGTACTGTAGGGTCACAAGTTCAAGGACATCTTCAGTTACAAGTTTAGACCAGGGTGCATGAGATCCTGTGTCAAAACAAAACACACACACACACACACACACACACACACAACCTAAAACCAAACAAGCTAAACCCAGACCCTCTCAGTCCTAGTCATACATGGCTGCTGTTCCTGTGAAGCCTGACCTCTTTGACCTTGAGAAAGGAAGTCAAGGAAGGGCTTGTAGTGCCCTGGCCATGCTGCTCCTGAAGCAGGCACAGCTCTTATAGATCCTTCCATAGCACCTGCCCCAGAGTCTCTGCGCATCCTGACAGCTTTCTGCCTTTTTCTGTATTGTCCTCTCCCTTTTGAGGATACTGGACTCCAAATCAAGGCAGCTCCCCAAGGCCACACAGCTGGCATGCAGAATGACAGAGACTTGAACTCTTCTCTCCTGGCTTTCTAAAAAGATGTTCTCCCCACACAAAGCCAATCTGTCTCTACTAAGATAGAAATAAAAATGCCATCTTGCCTCCTTGCACCAGGAATGGAAATGTGTTTGAGATGGCAATCCCTCAGGCTGTGGCCTAGCTCTTACAAAGAATCTGTGCTATCGGGACACAGCTGGCATCTAGTGAGTACCCGGGAACTGTTGTCTCTGACCCCTTCACTAAGAGTGCTGGGTAGATTTTTGCTGACTCAGCACAAGCTAGAGCCATTTGGCAACAGGGAACCCTCATGTGAGGAAAATGCCACCATCAGATTGGCCTGTCGGCAAGTTTATGGGGACATTTTCTTAGTTAATGATTGATGTGAGAGGGTTTAATTAATGATTGATGTGGGAGGTACCACCCTTGGGCAGGCGATCCTGTGTTGTATAAGAAAGCAGGCTGAGCAGGCCATAGGGAGCCAGTAAGCAGCAGCATTCCTTACATGGCCTCTACTTCAGTTCCTGCCTCCAGGTTCCTGCCCTGCCAAGTTCCTGCTTTGACGTCCCTCAGTGATTGACTGTGATAAACACATTTAAACCAAATGAGCCCTTGCTTTCCCAAGTTTGCTTTTGGTTGGTGCTTTATCACAGCAGTGGGGAGCCACTAGAGCACTAAGAAAGGGCCTTTGCTACCTCTCGGTTGTCACACTCCTGGGTCCACGCTGCCCTCCTGGAGCTCTGTGGTTCTCGGGAGCTCAGCGTTGATTGAGCCCCCAGGAAAATAATCTTTCTAATTTGTCTCCCACATTTCTAGAAGCTTGGGGCAGTTTTGTTTCAATGGGTATATTTAGAAGTGTCACAAAGGACTCAGTCACCCTTAGGGCAGTCCCAAAACATCTCAAAGTCCAAAGAAGACAGAATTGTAAATGTTCATGTTCAATGGACGAGTGGTCTAGGAGCTGCAGTTCCAAGGCATATCTGTTATTATTCCAGTCACACAGCCCGGCTGGTACTTCTGTGTTCCAGGGCCACACATGTGCAGACAAGCCCTCAGGCAAAATACCTAGCTGCCCCGGGGACCTTAAAAGGCCAAGTGACCTGTGTGCAGCATGGTTGCATCACCTACGTATGACGCAGCTATGTAAGCCCTTTGCATGCATGCGTGAGCTCCATCATCTGCATATGAAGTAGCTACATCAACCCCCTGAGTGCATGTGCTAGACAGCCTTTCAGAACTGGATGCACTTTCTTCAGCCCTCTCTATCTCTGCACACTGACTTCACCAGGCCTGTACACATCTCTAATAAACTTCTAAGTGGGTTTGTTGCACGCTTTGTGCTTCCTTCTCACTCACGCCAGGTAATTCCATTGGTGCTGTGAGACTCGGTAGGCCCTCCTGCCCTCTCCCTGTGTCAGGATTCGGAACCGGGTATTTTTCCACAACAACTGCATGTCCCATCTGCCTGAGCGTGACCTCTACACACATCACCAGCTTCAACTGGTGAGTGTCCCCATTCTGGTCAGCTTAACAGTTTCTCCAAACCCGAGGAATTGACTGCTGAGCTCCCGGAAATCTGGTGTTCCTAGAAATAGGGGAAATACCGCCAACCATGGCCTTAACAGCTACGGCTGAGCCCTTTGCTGGCATTCACCTCTGGTTGCTTCCCATAGCTAAAAACATGACTGGACTAACAGGGTTGGTCCTGCACTAGCACTGCACACCACTATGTGGTGCATTTGATTTGGGGCCGGGGGTCCCTCGGATTTTTCTTTTTCCTCCCCTCCCCTCCCCTCCCCTCCCCTCCCCTCCCCCCCCCTCCCCTCCCCTCCCCTCCCCTCCCCTCCCCCCCTCCCCTCCCCTCCCCTCCCCTCCCCTCCCCTTCCTTTCCTTTCCTTTCCTTTCCTACCACTCATAAGTAGTCCCCTGCCATGAGAGACCACTCAGAGTGGCCTCTAGCCTCTGGCTTCCGAGTTGCCTGGACTCAGAGCCAGTCAGGCTTCATCCACACCCCACCTGTAGAGAAAAGACGTTTTCCTATAGGCTTTGTGATGTCTCTGTTTTATTAATACCCTGCATGTAGAGAGGAGGCATCCTCCTATAGGCCCTGTGGGTTTTTTTTTTTTTGTGAGTTTTCATGTTTTCACCTATGGTATAAACCCTCAAACTATCAGCTACCCACCTATGAATGCTCTGCCGGTGTCCCACAGGCTCTGCTTTTCCTCAATCTATCCCTGCCACCGCTACCGCTGATCTTGCAGAAACCAACAAGATTAGTCGGATCCATGAGGAAGCTGTTTTCCATTCCAGCCTTTGCTCCCTGCCATGGTGGCTTGGCAAAAGGGCAGATCATGCCTCTATGTCCCTCTTGTTATTATATTTAAATCTCACACAGCTCAAAAAAGTGGCTTTAAGGGGCTGGAGAGATGGCTCAGTGGTTGAGAGCACTGCTTGCTCATCCAGAGGTCCTGAGTTCAATTCCCAGCGACCACATGGTGGCTCACAACCATCTGTAGTAAGATCTGGCACCCTCTCCTGACCTGCAGGCATTCATGCAGACAGAACATTGTATACATAATAAATAAATCCTTTTTTAAAAAGGTTGCTTTAACATACAACACATGACCACTGCCATTTTGACTGATGTCAGGTGACCTTACCACCAACTTAACTGGGGTCATGTGACTTACTGCCGTCTTAACTGATGGCCAGATCAGGTGACCCAAGTCCTGCCATCTTTACTGAGGTATACCCTACCTGGTCCCCTGATTTACTTATGTTTTTGTCTCTAAATTCCTCTTGCTGACCCTGTTATGTGTGTGTTTTGTGCAGTGGCATGCCTTTGGTAAGGCCCACCAAGAACATCCACTTTGCCCAATTCCTGTCACTTTGTGTGTGTGTGTGTGTGTGTGTGTGTGTGAATACATGTAAGTTAAATGCACCTATGTTTACTGTTAAATGTTATAATTGTCTGTTCATTGTATCTCATTCTAGACTACAGTACAATAAGTCTCATGTCTTAAATTGGTATGTACTTTTAAGTCTCTTAATCCAACCCTGCTTTACCTGTTAAGTTGAGAGCCAGTATGGTAAAGCTCAGACCCAGCTCTCTAGGCAAATTCTGTACTGTAGTTATAACTCATCTACACCCAATAAACAGCCCTCAATTGCTCAGAGATCTCGGGGAATATGGCATTTAAATATTGTTAAAAAACTTTTCATAACAAAAAGAGACAGGTTGGCTCCTAGCAGAAGGCTTCTTTCTTCAAAGAAGATGGAAGACAAATGGGCACAAAACAACATCCATCTGCAATTCTTTTCAACTGCCAAGCACTGAGCATTGTGCAAAGCTGCCTTTCATCTAAACCGAAGATCTCCAGACAGTGGACAGATCACTGGACTCAACAGCCTAGCTGCTCAGGTCAAGGTAGGCTTGTCTTCCTACAGATTTCTTAGCCCACAGGATCTTCTGGAACCCAGCAGGCCCTGTGCTAAATAGCAAAAGGCAAATATGACCCTCATTGACCATGGAGGACCCTGAGGAGGGGCTCTAGGTGCCAACCAAGTAAGTTCTCTGTCATTATTTTACTCAATAACTCAAGTAAAATTTTATCCTTCTCAAATATCTCTGATGCAGTTTGACAGCTGAGAGGTTTTGTCAGTTTAAAAAGACAACCTCATCAAACAAATTTCAGTAAAATACAAATACAAGTTATTAAGGTGTGTACCTGCAAGTTATAAAGGTGTGAGGACAAATACAAGTTATCAAATTTCTCTCTCATGCTGCCTTTCATAGTCTTAAAAATACTTTTCATTGTGCAAAAAATATATCGGTTACAGTCATTCTGATACAAATATGCTGCTGTTTAAAACTTATGTTTTCACAAACCCAAAAAATTCTTGTGAGTTCCAGGGAGCTGAATTGAAGGATCCACCTTAAACAGGTCAGATATACCCCTCTCAATTCCCTGGTCCTAAATTTTTTTCCCCTAAACTTAATTTTGTCCTCTGTTCTGCCAATACCTTAAACAGATGTAAGAGACACCAGACATTTCCACACCACAAGCACCGGACAGGAGCAAAGAGACCAGCTATGTCAGGATGTGACCAGCACCCAGCCTTCTCCTAAGACGACACCAACAAACAAGCAGGAAGCAATCTTGAGAATCCACCACCCCAATTCCTTTAACCTGCTGTGCCTAACCTCCCGCCTTTTTGTTATAAAAAAGATGGGAATGTAACGGTCTATTCTGTCCTGACGGGAAATCTTTGTTAGCCAATTATCTTTATGAGGTAGATCCAAGTTAAGGAGTGGCTTTCTGGGACCAGGAGTAAACCTGGTGCATGGCCCAGGTGCTTTCTCTCTCTGTGATTCCCGTGGGGCAGCTGAGCTTGGGCTTCTTGTTACTGTTTCATGAGTTTTCCCCTTATAAAAAATAAAAATATAATTGTTTTATCGTTTAGCTAGCCTGGTTATTTCCCGAATCGAGCTAATTTCTACATTGTCCCTTTAAGAGACAAGCCCTGCCCACTCTCTCCCCACCCCCAGTAGCTGAGGCAAGCCAGTCTTCCTTCTGCTTCCAGCCTGAGCTCCCTTTCCATATCTCTCCTGAAGAGGTAGCTGCTGCTGAGGCTCCCCTTCCCTCCCTCCTTCCCTTCCTCTCTCTCCCTTCCTTCTCTCCCCTTTCCCCTTCCCTTCCATAACCTACTAAATAAATAGCCAACCTCACTCTGCATGGTGTGCCTATTCATCTCTCACCTGTCAAGGTCTCTCACCGGCCGCAGCTCTCTACCTGGGATTCACTGTCCCTCATGGCCCACTGCCCGCTGCTGCCACTTGGGATACAGCGCCGTTTTATTTAAACCATAACAATACCCATATTAGATAGAACTCATCAATTTGACAAGCAGAGTCCCTTTAAGAGACAGGACATGTGTTATTGCTGAGTTCGTGATTGTCACCCAGCTGAGGAGCCAGGCTTAAGACTCGGATAGATTTTGCTTTGCCTTAGTGGTTGTTGGATACAAACCAAGACTGTGTGTCTGACAGTGAGGGCTGTACACGAAGGAGGAGTGGAGTCACCTAACCTGGACTTAAGCCTGACCCCCTCTGGGCCTGACAGCTATTACCATCCACAGAGGAGCTGTGTGAGCATGGCAGCCATCATCGTCCTCAGAGCAGCTTTTGATGAACCACAGGCTACCATCAAGGTGTCTCTGAACCAGATGAAGCGGTCTCTGTCCAAACAGAGCTGAACAAGAGGAGACTAACCTCAGAGTGTTCCTGTGTGTCATCTCAGCATGACACTCAAGCTCCTTTGCCTTTCTGCAATACCTGTTGGGGTTCTGTCAGACTCTCACCTGAGATTCCAGACACCCCTTTCTACACCCCCTCCCAGCTGTATGTAAATTTGGTCCTAGCAGCATGTGGTCTCAGGGTGTCCGGAGGTGAGAGAGTATGTATGAGTATGGAAGTCATCACTCATGCAGGGGTGAAACCTTCTTGTGGTGTGGTGGCTTCGGGATCCCCCAAGCTGCTCTCACCTTTGCTCTGTAAGGCACTGGCTGGCTACGTTGGACTTGGGCAGAATGCTTACTTTGTTCTGTTGTTGGTGTCCTATCCGAGGTGAGAAGTTCGGTCACTTCTCCCCAGGAACCGTTCTCTCCAGCACCATAAAGTGTTGGTGATGTTTATCCTGTTGTTTTGTGAAGATGCAGAGGGTGGGGTGTGATGTACAGAGATGGCACAGGGCACTCTCTTAGGTTGGTTCCCTCTCTGTGCTCAGCTCTTTGTTTGGATGGTGCATCTTCTGCTTGTTCAGAGGTTCTGCTTCTGTTATGCCCAGATCCGTGAAGTCCCCCCAAAACAAACAAGGAGACCAAGTCCGTATGTAAAAGCAAAGAGCCTTTATTCTACACAAGTTTGCAAACTTGGACTCTCCATGTGTCCAACATATTGGAATGATTGGAGAGACACAAGCTCAGTTGGGGTTGGATTCTTGTAGTAGCAAAGGTGGGGGTGAGGGATTTCTAAGGTCCAGGACCCTTGATTGGCTGACATTTGTCTAGGGATGTCCTGGTGAGTGTGTGCTGACAGGTGATCCTATCTACAATAATTGGAACACTAGGAATTTCCTTTGGATGGTCTGTTCCTGGGTGGTGCCTGGGTAGTCTCAGTTTGTGGTCTTTCTTAGAACCAGGGTAAACTACTGAGACTCAGGCCTCTATTGAGCTTGTCATGGCTGGGTCCTATACTTTATCTCATGCCTTGCTTTTTCCTAAACCCTCCAGATGTTTTCAGAAGAAAGGCAGCCACTGTAAACTCAGGAGCAATGCACATAAAAGTGAGCAAAGAGCCCCTTAGTCGTCCTCTAGGCTGACACAGCAGATCTTGCCTGGGTCCCAGGCAGAGAGAAGCCCTGCTACTCGCAGGGTGAACTATGTATGGATTTTCTGACCATTAGCAGATACAAGTCTCTAGCTTGGAGCCGGGCTTCAAAGGGGGTGTGTCGCCTATCTTCCACTTCAACCAGAACCTCTCCACGTTTGTGGGCGCAGGTGTTTGGGACGGGGTAGGGTGGGGGTGGGGAGCTGGGTTTATCAAAGCAGTCACCACCTGCAACTTTAGAAGTTGCCTCCAATCCTTTCTGGAACGAGGCTGGCTATGAAAATCGATAAGAGCAAATCTGATTAAAATATCATGAAAATGTAGATCACTGTCAAAGGATCTGTTGATCTGAGACAAAAAGGCAGAGAGGGATTTATGCAGGGAACAAAGAAAAAAGTGCTAGGATCCTAGGGAAAGGAGGCCTGATTTTCAGATCTGGAGGGAGATAGGGAAAGAAAGCAGTGGGTTGGGTCTTGAAGGCTCATTTCCCCTCAGACTGCTCTCTGTCGGTGGGTGGCCTGGGGCCGGCTTTGGAGCCAGAGGAGGTTAAGTCCACTGGGGCACAGGGAGTCAAAGCGGGACTGGATTGCCCTTGAGAAGAGCCTGCTGTTCTCGCAGTGGAGAAGGGCAACTTGAGACTTGACCCCTGACTCTCCTCTCCCTGTTCTTTCTTTCCTAGCCTTTGTCCTGCCATCCTTACACCTTCTTTGAAGCTCCAAAGCCCTTCAAGTGGCATTCCGTACCCTCCCCTTTCCTCAGCTCCCTGCCCACTCTCAAGTGGAAATTTGAAGTCTTTTCCTTCTTCCCCTTGCTTTGATGGGGGCATGCCTTCCTGCCTCCAATTTTATCTTCCTTTTATAAATATTTCCTAAATTCTTGTTCCATAAACATTCCTTTAAACTTGGAGCTGACTACCTGAGAGTCTTTGGTAATTGACTGGCATGCCTCTAGCCCCTTGTCAGCTCTCCCATGCCACCAGCCTCCTTAACATCCTCAGTGCCTTATTGCTGACCCCCCCCCCCTTTTTAGGGCTCTCAGGTCACATCTGACATATCATCCAAGAGGACCGTGTGTTTTCTTAAACCATTGTTAAGAGCTGACATCTGCTGAGCACATTGCTGTCTTGAATACTTAGTGGCTACAGCCTTCCTGGAGGGCAGTGTTGGGCTGCTTCAGAACATGTTTATTGAAAGAGAAAGCAAGAGCCAGGAACATAGTTCAATTGGTAGAGGGCTCCCTAGCATGCGCAGGTTGGATCCCCAGCAGTGCATAGACCAAGGATAGCAGCACGTGCCTGTAATCTCAGCACTCTGGAAGTGATAGCAGGAGAGGCAGACATTCAAGGTCGTCCATGGTACACAGTGAGTTCAAAGCTACAGGAGACCCTGTCTCAGACACAGACGGACGGACAGATTATAAAAAAGAAAGGGCAGTAATTGCAGTTGATGCTGGAGATGGGGTACAGTTCCCCAGCTGTTAGTTTAGTCTGCTGTTGAGATAGCAACAGAAGAGAAGCTGCGGGTCCCAGCAGGATTGTTGCGGCTGTCACAGGTGGTCCATGCACCTTCACGTGGTGGCACTCCTGCGGGTCCTCCACCTGCAGCCCCAGCTTTGGCACCTCCACCTCTTCTCTGATGTCATCCAACCAGGAATGATGCTGTGCTAAGTCATTTGCAAACTTACGCCTGGGACTTGGGTTCCAGCAAGTCCTGGCTGGTGTGTCTGCCTGCTGGGGGCTAAGAACAGGGGTGGCATCCTTCCCTGGCTGGCATGGAAAGGAACACCTGCAGGCCCCAGAAATGTCCCCAGCCCTCCCTTTCCAACAATCTCCTGCTGATCTTGCGCTGTGGAGGGAGATCAGACGCAAAATTCCAGGGGCTGAAAATTCCTCCCACAAGGACTTCCCCCTTCCTCCTTATTTTTCAGTCAAGTAGAAATTTTAACTCTTCAGGGCAAAATTTCAAAGAACAACTACCCATTAGACATGTAAGTCCTAGCATTTGAATGAGGAACTTTGGAAATGTATCTTGAACTTGGAGAGAGAAGAGCCTTCCCAGGCCGCAGCAAATGGCTTCCTTTGAAGAGAGTGCAGCCTGAGTTGGCTTTCCAGGGGGCAGAGGACAAAGATTCATCTGAGTTACAGGGAAGACTCGGTGCCCTCCTGCCTGACCACTCTGTGCTTCTCGCCTATGCTGTCTGCTGGGGGCCTGTTTTGGGGGTGTGGGAAGGAGGTTTGCACCCCTGGAAGAATGGTTCTGGATATACCTGAAAGTAATTTGCCATCCCATTCCTTCTTCTCCCAGCCCTCGCCAGAGCTGTGTGTGATGGCTGAACCACACTGCAACCATGGGGTGTTCTGCACAATGTACTAGAATGTACTTCTAAACACCCTAAAGTCCCCACATTCCATGAAGACCTTGAAGCTGTCAACCAGGGAAGGGCACTTCTTATGGTCAAGGATGCTTGCAACCTGGGGGATTTTGCAAGCAGGTTTGAAGCGCAGTCCCTCGGTGCCATAAGCCCAATAGTTGAAAGCTCAGAAGATTTGAATTCTGAGAAATTTAAGTATTGAAAAGTCAAAGTCCAAAAAATATAAATCTGGGAGAAAAAACTTAAAAATTCTTAAAATAGCAGGCAGCTATATAATTTTCTGCTTGTCTATTTAAAGAAAAGATTTACAAACTGTGTGGAATGGTTTTATGTCTTATAATTACAGCAATGGGGAGGCTGAGGCAGGAGGATCACTGAATTGTACCAGTCTGTGTTTCATTGAGAGCTTCAGGACAGTAAGGACTGCAGAAGAAGAATACACACACACACACACACACACACACACACACACACACACACGTATACACACGCGTACATGCATACATGCACACACATACATGTATACACACATATAGGTACACAATACATGTATGCACATACATGTATATACACACATATATACACAGACATATATATTCCTTCTTTCTTCCTCTGCCTTTATTTATTTATTTATTTGTTTGTTTGTTGTTGTTGTTGTTGCTGCTCTTTCCTTGATGCAGTCTCTGTCACCCAGACTGGATTAGAGTGTAGCCAAGGATGACCTTGAACTTGAACTAGATCCTGTTGCTTCTACGTCTCAAGTACTGAAATTATAAGCACAAGTCACCATCATGCCCAGCTTTGAGAGACCTGACATTAAAAACAAAAGTTACAATAAAAATTTCTCACATTAAAAAGTGGCTTACATTACGATAGATTTTGAAAAGCTTTTATTTGTTAAGTGAAAATATCAAAAATCTTTTTAGAGGTCATTCCACACATTAAAGTAGATAATCGTCACTTATTTCTGTGAACAGAGAAACACAAGGTTTATCAGTGCGTAGTACCCACAGGAGCAGGAGACCCTGCACACACGGAGACAGGGCAGAAGGTGGAGCAGCTTGGGGCTGGGCACATCCCTTTATCACCGCTGTGAGTGATCTGAGATACCAGAATTGGGCCTTTAAGTCTTTGGACAGAATCTATCCAAACCCAAGAGGGTTTGCCTGGCATCTCATCAGCTGAAGGAATACTAACAGAGATCGTGACGCATTATTTTTCTTTCAAATAAAAGGTTTAATTTTAGGAATTGAGCTCACCGTTTACAGAACAGCATGGGTTTGGGACTCTGGATCATAGGCACAGTGTTTCACCAGAACAATTTTCTCACAGGTGCAGGCCAATGAGTGGTTTGCAGATGACACATTTGAAGCCGATTGCTCCATACTCTGTCACATGGCTTTTCCCTGTGCTTTTCATAACCGTTTATTCTTTTTTTCCCCGAACTTCTTCCTTTCTCCATCCCTTCCCTGCCACAGGAATTGCGCCTTTATACACCTGAGAATTTTGATCTCTTGAGTTTGTGACTTTGGTCTTTGGGAATTTCAACACTTGGGACCATGGCATCTGAACTGGAATTTGTAGAGTAGAGCCGATACCAACTGTACACCTGTACCCTCTCTCCAGCTCTGTGCTCGGCTCACAGTGGGAATTAAGATGTTATAAAACTCAGAGTTGGGACCAGCAAGGCTGCAGTTCCTGGCCCTGGTGATGTTGAGCCTGCCATGTGTAGGAGCTGGTGGTAGTTGGTAGTTGTTACATCCTAAGATTTTTTGCTTCCTGGCAGCAGGGACAAGGGATGCCTTTCGGGCTTCTGGCTGGAAACTGAGGAGGCTCTCAACCTCCTTCCTGTCCTTTGAATATTGGGGTAGCCTTAGAAGTAGAATGTCCCTCCTCTTTCTACGCAGGGGGCTACAGCAGAACCAGCTGGGTTGTTTTTGTTTTCAACCTTCAATTTGACTTTGGTCTACTTCTCTCCCTGTAGCCCAGGCTGGCCTCACACTCACTCTGCAGCTCAGGGTAGCCTCGAACTGACCAATACTGCTACTTCAGTACTCATTATAGGCACAAACCTCCACGCCTGAGTGAAATCCGTTAAAAGTTTTTCAAACATAATGGAGAAGCTTTTAAAAAGGCATGTGTCTAACCTTGGCAGCCCTTTCCAGACGCTCTGGTCTGTGTTAGTGCTTGCCTTATTGTACTCTCAAACACACATGTATAAACACACACACACACACACATCTACATAATCTCTTTATACATGGACATACTGTAAGTGTCACAATTCAGATGGAAAGGGATCCTGGCAGTCGGAAGCCAGGAAATGCTGAGTGTCACAGCTCTGGTGGAAGAATGGTCTGACAGTCGGGAGCCAGGGAATAGTACAGGCCACAGTAAGCATAGCAGCTTACAGCCCTTCTCTCAGGAAAGGTCTACCCAATTTAACAGTTCTGCTCTGGGGGTATGGGGAAGTTGTTACAGCTAGTCTCCCTCTTTCTCGGGCGAAAGTGGGCTTCTGACTTCTCCAGTAAAGTTGTAACAACTAGGCGCTGCTCCGCCCAAACCCTGTTCAAGATAGTTATTGCGAGGGAAGAGTCCAGGAGAGTGGCCGCCTCTATCTGGGTGGAAGAAACACAGCTAACTGAACAGGCACAGGGTAACATAGGGCTTTTTATGGGCGGAGTTTTCTCAGGGAGAAGAGGGATTGGTTAGTTTAGCTGGTCTGGGGCAGAGAAGGCTGATTTCAGAGGCAAACTTTGTTTCTTTTGCTGGCCGTTTTAAGCTTTTTGGCTCTGGTTTTGGGGCCAGGGCAAATTTCTTTCACTGACACTGATTCTGGGGATAAAGTATGTTTCTTTGGCACTGGTTTCTGAGTCAGGACATGTTTCTCTGGTTCTGGGCTCAGGGATAAAATGTTTCTTTCACTGGCTCAGGTCTCAGAACCAGGGTGGGTTTCTTTCCCCTGGCCCCTTTATCCCCCCCCCCCCCCACGCACGCACGCACGCACGCACGTATGTATGTTTGTAGTGTATGTATTTTTCTGAACCCTTGAAAATAAATTCTGTAGGTATGCTTTTCTATTGTTATGTCCCATAATTTTTTTAAACTTCAGTGTTAAAGTCCTAAGAATAAAGATACTGTTCTCAAAGTTAATAGTGAAACTTCCCTCCTCTAGACAGGATTTCATGTATCACAGACTGGCCTCAGACATGCTTTGTAGCAGGGGATGACTTTGAACTTCTGATCCTGTTGCCTCTGGAGTGCTGGGATTAGAGTTGTGTACCACCACACCTAGAAAACAGAATACATACTAATGGTTTCCAATATCATGTCATGTCATGCTGTGTTAACTGTGTTTTCATGGGATCTGGCGGTGTATCCAGCACTATCATTTGATTATCCTTTATGATAATCTTGTGAGTGAGAAACACTAGCCACGACACCATCTTGGGTGGAGCCAGGAAATGTTTGTGCAGTGAGGGGTGACTGATTGATTGAATGAATGAACTGGTATGTGAATTACTAGAAAGACTCTTGACTGGTCTTATTAAACACCCCCCTACACACACACACACACACACACACACACACACACACACTTTTTGTTTGTTTTTTGAGACACTTTGTAGCACTGATTGTAGTGAGCTCACAGAAATCCACCTGCCTCTGCCTCCCAAGCGCTGGGATTAAAAGTGTGCACCACCATGCCTGCCCCTGTTTTTTTCTCAGCCTGCTTACTATGCTAATTCTTTGGAGAATGTAAGTAATTGGCTGGGAATGCGCATCAGTTGGTAGAGTATTGCTCTAGCATGCACAAGGCCTTAGAGTTGATCCCCAGCACTGCAGAAGCCAGGCACAGTGCTACAAACCTAAAGTCTCAGCACTGGAGAAATGGAGGCAGGAGGGTCAGAAGTTCAAGATCATCCTTGTTTACATAGTTTGAGGTCAGTCTTGGCTACATGAGATTCTATCTCAGAAAAAAGAGTGGGAGAAAGAAAAAAAGAAAACCTTGGATCAGAGAACCAGTGTATGTCCCCGTTCACGGAATCCATCCTATGCCAAAAAGCGAGCGTCGTTAAGATTATTACAACAGCCCATGTGGTTTTCTCTCCAGCCCATGCCTATCTGTCCTCCTTCCTTGGTCTCAGTACTGTCACCGGGCCCCGTGTTCCGTCTTCTGCGGTCACGCTCACATCCCGTTTCCCCGAAGACACTAGGAACACTTCTCTTCTGTTCCCCACACACCTGCCGGCTTTTACCTCAAGTCTTTGTTAGACACTGAGCCCCGCTCCCCAAGTCCTGCTTTCCAAAACATCCTTGTTCCTACATCCGAGTGGGCGTAAAGAGCACCACAGTATTTATAGGCCACTTAGAGTTCAGGGGAAGGTAGAGACCGAGAGTTCTAGTTCCTCTCTTTCATTTCTTCTTGCAAACCCTTCAGTACTTTCCAAACTTAGATGCTGACTGTAATTCCTTGTCGAATGCAGCCAGTAGTAATACAAACGGAGCACTCTCTTCTCCAAACACCCTACATCAGAGGTCGGCAAACAACAGCCAAGGCACTAATTCCTGTGTGCTACTTGTCCTTGCAAGCAAGAGTTAGTCCCATACATCTGTCGGAGGATCCCTGTGGATTCTCATTGCGCAGCCTGCTCCAGGACCCTGGGAGGCTCTCCTGTGTCCACCTCCAAAGAGCTTCTTTTATCCTGAGCATTGGGGGCGTAGGTAGACATGACTAGCAGGAGTAGGGGCTAGGCAAAAGAAAGGGGGATGCGAAGAAGACATAGGAGGAGGAAAAGAATGAGATACTTGGTCGAAAAGAGACCAAAGGTCTTCAGACGCCTGTGAACTGCGTTGCAAAGGCATCATTTAAATCCAGGGTATCATTAGGACTACAAAGCTATCTGCTCAGTGCAATGTTAGTATTTAACACAGTGAATCAAGCTTTTTATGACTTGAAGGAACTTCAAAAATAAACGTTGCTTTCCCGGTGTCATTGAAGAAGAGTTTGGAGTTCATTTCATTCCTGCTTAATAGATCAAGGTAACAAATCATGTTTTCTACCAGGAGGGAGTGTTCGGAGGGCTTTGAGGGGAGGGCTGGGTTCTTGGCCTGATAGAAAGGAATTTGGGCTCCGTGCCCAGCTCTTTCTTCTGACCCTGTTCATGACCCTGAGAAGTCACATAAACCTTGTTGGAACCTCAGTTTCTCTCTTTGAAACAATCACGGCTTGCCTCCCTGGGCAAGCTGGATGATTAATAATGACGGTGTGAGTAAAATTTCTTTGAGGTCTTTGGATGAAAGACGGCTATAAACCATGCTAAAGATTTACTGTCTTATTAAAGGAATTGCTGCATACAGTACTCCACAGATAAGTGTTGGCAAAGTAAACAGCCTTCATTCATCCAGGAAAGGGTAGGCTGTTCATCTCCTGCAAGGACAATGACAGAGGTGTGTACCCAGCTCACAAGCATGTCCATTAATGCTGTCCAGAAATTTGTGCTGGGCCTGTGCTGAGATGGTCACCTGCGGGCGGAACAAGAAGAGTCAGCCACCTGGGCTTACAGAACAATTAACCAAAAATGAAAAAAAAGCACAAGGCCTAGCTTGATCCCTTGACTTGAAGATGAGAAGAATAGCAAGGGTTGCTACCCAAAACATTAAAGACGGAAGTCAGGTAAAGGAAGAGAACAAACTGAGAAGGATGTGGGGCATCGAGCAAGGCATGGAGTGGCCGGGCCGGCAAGCCACCCAGGACAGTGTACACTGGCCATGGAGGAAGGTCACAGAGAGATTTTACAGCTGCTATCAATTCTGAATGTTTAAGCTTGCCATCACCCCAATCTGCAGAAGCTTGGATATATAGACCTAAGTCCATGTCACCTAGATACTCTAGGGGGGTTTTCTGGCCCTATGTAAGAAACTAAAGATGAATTCAAGAGACTATTCTCACTAGCTGTGCAACTTTGAGCAAAGTGTTTTCTGAACTTTAGAAACATTATCTATAACATGAAGGCACTGGGCTAGTTGGATTTACTGAAAGCAATATTGGATACCAATCAATTACCAGACCCTTTCGATATGCTGGTTGTGTCTCTTCTTACCTAATCTTCTGAGGCAAAAGAGGCTCAGAGTTGACTCTTGGCTCAGACGTGCAGTCATTCAAGTAGTTGATAAGTTTTTCATGTTTACTAGATAGCAGTATAATAAAAGTCAAGGAAAGATATGTCATCCCCATCCTGAGATAGCTTAGGAGTCAGGCCTAGGAAGGGGAAGACCGACTGAGGTTGGGAACGTCTAGCCATAGCCTCTCCAAGCAGCAGCGGTAGTACTCCAGCCTGCTGATAGTTCACCGTAGCGACAAACCTGAGACTTTGCCCGGCTTTCCCTCTGGCCACCAGGCTCGTCTTGTTGCCTCTCCTTATCGAATTCTCACAGTGAGTAGACTTCCAGTCTCCAGGGCCTAGCCTCTTCTTCTCTCTCAGACTCACCTACCCAAGCTGCTAACCTACACGAAGTCTCACTGTGGCCACCATGGGACTCCATCTGCTGAATCCACTGGGTAGCTCTCACCCCTCAGTTGACACTCTTGAGCATCCCTCTTCCTGTGATTATTTTTTCCTCCTGACCTTCTGGCCATCCCTGACTTTCCTTACATTTTTCTTCTGACTGTAGCTTTGGTTACTGTTAATTGTTTTTGTTTGCTGAGGTCTCTACCTCTCGTGAGATTTTTGGTATCATAATATTTCAGGGCTCAGGCTTTGGACCACTTCACACGCATTCCTTGGTGAAAGCACACAGTTACAAGGCTCTTCCGCATCATCTTTATGACAAGGATTCCCAATTCTTTATCTTTTTTATTTATTTGTTTGTTTTTGTGTGTTTTTTCTTTTCTTTCTTTCTTTTTTTTTTGGTTTTTAGAGATAGGTTTTCTCTGTGCAGCTTTGGAGCCTGTCCTGGAACTAGCTCTTGTAGACCAGTCTGGCCTTAAACTCACAGAGATCCACCTGCAGCCGCCTCCCGAGTGCTGGGATGAAAGGCTTGTTCCACCACAACCCTGCTTCAATTCTTCATCTTTAATATAAATAAACCTCGTTCTCAAATTTCAGCTGTTACTCAGCCTCTTGGCTTGGATGGCCAGAATGCTCCAGTACAAAGGAGAACCTCTTGTCTACCTCCAGCTTCCTCCATCTCTGATGATGTTTACCTTCTAGGCTCTTATGCCAGGACCCTTGAGTCCCATCTTGTATCCTCAACTCCTGACTTGTATCCTTCTGATTTTGCCCTCCAAACATACCGAGGACTTGACTGTCTCACTTGCACCCTGGCCCCCACCCTGGCCCAAGGCAGCGTTAGCTCTTATTCGGTATTTTCTCTATGCTAAGCTTTGCACCATGTGCCAACACATTGATTGCAGGCCTGGCTCACACAGAGAGTGCCCAGTCTACTGGAACAGTGAACAGAAAGCTTCAAAACCATCACAAATTATGATTAGCTGCTATGACAGATCTGGAAGTTTGGAAGGAATACCATTTCTACTTCTCCTCTCTAGTTCAATTAAAGCTTCTCACTTATCATCTAAGCGTGCATATGTACAAGGGCATGCATGTGTGTCACATGTGTATGTGGTTGTCTATAGGTATGCATGTGTACATACTGTGTGTGCATGTGGAGGACAGAGAGTGATGTTTGATGTCTTCCTCTATTGCTCTCTACTTTGTTTCTTGAAGAAAGTTCTCTCGTTGAACCCAGAACTCTCCTATTTGGCCAGAATATCTGGCTAGCAAGTCCCAGGGATCTTCATGCCTCCACTATCCTAGCATTTGGGTTACAAGCACACACCTCTGGTTTTTTGTGCTTGTGAGGCAAGCACTTTATAGATAATCATCTTTGTAACCCTGCACACTTATCTTTGAAGTCAGGTGATCCGTGTGAGCTGACACCGCCACTCAGATGACTGCAATCTTTGGTCCACCGAGGGGTGGGCTACGTTACATTACACTTTTCCTTCCGTCTTTCATTTTTGTCTTCCCTTCCTGGTATGGTACTCAGGAGATAAGAAACAGAACAGAACTCAGGTTTGTCCAGCACTGACATCCAGTTGTGGTTTCCAGAATATAGCCGGTCCTAACCCTTCTTTTCCCTAGGAACATTAGCAAAGTGCCCAATGGACTATCTCTAACCCCAGGAACTCAGTCCAGTAGCCTGGCTAAATTGAGTCTATGGAAATGACAATGGCCCTCTATCACAATTATTGCAAATTCCAATTGAATTGACTAACTTTGATTCTAAATTAGAGTGTGGCCTTGAGACCCTTTGAGTTTGATTTTTGCCTACTCCCTGTATTCCACCCCTTTCTTGTTCTCCATTTTCTCCAGTGTACCTGGTTCTGTAAAGTGATCCAAAGAAATCATTGATTGAGAGGACAATGGACTTCCCAAGAGGTCATCACTTCTGCTCTGGAATACAGCCTCGCCATCATGAATGATTGTCCTCCTCTGGGGCAGATGGTTGATCCTGTGAAGTTTTGGCTGTTCCTAGAATCTAAGGTGATGGCAAGTTTAGGACAATGACTTATCTGTGTGTCATCTGTCAAAGTTAAGTGGATTGGCACTGAATGTCTGCAGACACCAGGCTTTCATTCCGCTTCCAATTTTACCAATGAGAGGTCCGTGTTTTTTCAGTCAAAGCCCCTGTGAGCCCATGGGCAACAAAACATATTTCTATTATTTTTTAAATTTGTGTTTGTGTGTGTGTGTGTGTGTGTGTGTGTATGTGTGTGTGTTTAAGTGCAGGTGTAAATGGAGATTGCTTTTGTTTCCTGGCCACCCAGACCCAAATAATCTCACAGAAACCACATTGATCACACTACTTGGCCAATGGCTGAGGCACATTTCCAGCTAGCTCTTACATTCCAAATCAACCTGTTTCTATCAATCCATTGTAAACAGAGTTTCTGTCCCACTCAGTTCCATAGCTGTTAAGTCCCAAAGAAACACACAGAGGCTTTTATTAAAATTATAAACTGTTTGGCCTATTAGCTCAGGCTTGTTATTAACTAGCTCTTACAACTTAAATCAACCCATAATTCTCATCTATGTTTAGCCTTGTGGCTTGATATTTTTTTTTCAGTGTAGCATTTTCATCTTGCTTCCTCTTTGTCTTGGTGGCAACTGCAGACTGAAGCTTTCTCTTCCCAGATTCTTCTAGTCTGGTTGCCTCACCTGTACTTCCTGCCTAGCTACTGTCCAATCAGTGTTTATTAAACCAATATGAGTGACAAATCTTTACAGGATACATGAGCACAGTACCCAGGTGGCTAGGTTTGGGTTCAGTTCTGGCCTGAACTGAACCCAAGCATCAGGCAAATAGCCTTTTTATAAATTCGTGCCCTATATTGGGTGTCAAATGAAATATGATTAATAAAAACTCAGAGAGAGAAATTGGGGTTCAACCTGAAATCTGAAATTCAAAAAAGCCAGCCACTCTCTCTTACCTTGACCTCAGTTTGAAATGGCGGTCCTGCCTCCTGGAATCTCAGAATAAGACTGTGTCTGAGAGATGTTTCATCCCATTTTATAACCCTCTCTAGAGCTGGGATTAAAGATGTGCACCACTGGGATTAAAGGCATGCACCGCCCAGTTTCTTTGGCAAACCAGTGTGACTACTGGTATTAATGGTGTATGTTACCATTAACTGGTCTGTAAGGCTGACCCATGGGGCTATTTTACTCTCCAATCTTTAGGCAAGCGTTATTTATTAAAATACAAATGAAATACCACTGCATGCAGGTGCCCTCACAGGCCAGAAGAATTTGTTAGAGCCTCTGGAACTGGAGTTACAGGTGGTTGTGAGTCACCTGACATGGGTTCTTAGAACCAAATTCAGGTCCTTTCAAGAGAAGTATGTACTTTCAACCACTCAGTTATCTCTCCGTCCCTTTAAAATACATTTTCTTAGCCAAGAAGTGGTGGTGCATACCTTTAATTCAAGCACTTGGGAGGCAGAGGCTGGCAGATTTCTGTGAGTTGGAGGCCAGTCTGGTCTACAGAGCGAGTTCCAGGACAGGTTTCAAAGCTACAGAGAAACCCTGTCTTAGAAAGCAAAAACAAAAGAACCAATAGAAACAAACAAACAAACAAAAACCATTTTCTTACATTTATGTATCTGTGTGTAAATGTTTTCTTACATTTATTTGTGTGTACACATGTACACACATATGTGTATGCCCACAGGGCAAGTGTGTGCTAGTTAGAGGCAACTTTCAGGAATCAGGTTTTCTCTCTCTACCAGATAGGTCTTGAGGATTAAACTTGGGTAATGAGGTTGTCAGTAAGTGCCTTTATCCAGTGGGCTATTTTGGTGGTATGCGTGCACACACACACACATCCACACAGAGTCATACACATGCATGCACATGTTCTTCCTCTAAGTTTTTGACATTTCTGTCTCCTTGTTCATTTTGACGCAGTGAGGGAGGTCTCTCCGCATGTGACCTTTAGAAACAAAGCACAACTTGGGTCATGATCAAGGTCAAGATGAGGCAGTCCAATAAAACCCAAGCCTGCATTGACCTCTTCAGGCAGCCGGCTTGCTTCCGGAGGCTTAGACAAAGGAACCTGAGACCACATCAAAGTCTTTCAGCAAAGAGGACTCTGTGAAGTTATGCTAGTAATAGACAAGGCTTCCTCTCCAGTGTCCTGCTGGAGTCCAGAGAGTTGAAAGAGCCTTCCGCTCCCAGTCCTGAGCCCCATCGGCTAATGGAACCCCAGAGGCAGCCTCTACCTGCTCCCTGGAGTGGCGGTCTTTCCCTTCCTCCTGGTCTCAACAGATCCCAGGTCTCAGAGCATCCTCGAAAGTCTTTTATGCTTGCAGACTTAAGAGAGGAGAATTTAGATTTTTCTCCCTGTGCAGAAAAGGCAGGAAGTGGATTCTTTTGATGCGTTAATTCCAGGGCTTGTCCTCTGTCTCGATAATAAAATGTCAGCAAATCCCTTGTCCCATAGCCATCTCTCTGCCTCCTTCCCTTTTATTCTCCCTTCTTTGTGTTTGTTGAACCTGGGCTTTATTTGGTTTTCTGCCAGTTTGACTCTGTCTGTCCCCTCCTTCTCAGTCCTATCATCCGTGCCCAGATCCACTCTCTCAGCATCGCTCACTAACCAGTAGCCTCTGGCGGGCGGCCACCTCCATGATCTTATAGCTTTTGTTCCTTTTAAGCAAAGGAAAAAATGAGTCAGTCTCATATTGTCCGGGCTAGTTTTGAACTCACTATGTAGCCATGGACGACCATGAACTCCTGGTCCTCCTACCTTCAAATCCCAAGTGCTGATATTAGAGATGTGTACCACCCTGCCTAGTTTTTTTTTTTTTACATCTTATGCAATAAATCTACCTTTGGGCGAATATAATCAAAATGTACATTGTATACATGTATGAAATTCTCAAGGAAATAATAAAAAATATATAAAAATTAAAATTGGTCATGTTTGTGGTCCATTGTAGTTATTGGTCACAGGTTGGCTCTTCATTGCCTATAGTACAGGGTCCCAACATCTTAGACAACATGAACAATATCCCATACTGTGATGCTTCAGCTCCATTTCTGTTTCCTAAGCATCCTCTTTACATAGCTCTCTCCTGTTATTTCAAGGAGTCCAAAGCTGGGCTGTGGCCTCTAGGGCTCTACAGGCTACTCCCTTCCCTTTCTCTCCAGGTGAGCTTCCACTCATCCTTCAAGACCCAGGCTGGAAACTTTGGAACTTTGAAAAAAACATTAAACCCCCGAGCTCAGCTAGGCAGAGGTGACGCATGCCTTTAACCCCAGCATTGGGGAGGTGGAGGCAAGCGGATCTCTTTGAGTTCGAGCCCATCCTGGTCTACAGAGTGATTTTAGGGCAGTCAGAGAAACCCTGTCTTCAGAACAAAACCCCTGAACTCGTGTTACTATTGTAAACACAGTGGCTTAAAGCCACCGGCCCATGTTCTTTAAGGCAGAAACTGAGATGTGTTTTAGGTGAGTGTTCTAGTTTGCTGTGCCCCCATGAGGCTAGAGCTATGGTGTTAGGAGGGATTGTAGGCATCTAAAGGCTTGAGTGTGCCTAGGGGGCTTAGTCCTAAGATCATATGGCTCAGGGAGAAACTTCATTCTTGCTAGCCTGGTCTGGAAGCTTGGTGTCTTCACCAATGAAAAATTTTCTTATGACGTGGCAGTGACAGTCTGTAGAATGAGCCAGTGGAGAACAAGGCAGAAACCGCCGTGACTTTCTTGACCTGATGTCCAAGTGACTTCCAAGTGTTCAACACACTTCTACACAGGTGTGTGTGTGTGTGTGTGTGTGTGTGTGTGTGTGTTTCTGTGTGTAGGATCTCACAGGGTGGACACCAGGAAGCACAGAACTCTCTGACTCTGGGGTTTCAGCTCTTTCCATATTGACAAGTTGTTAACCTAAAGATTTAATTATTTCCAAAATTTATTTCTCACAGATGATCAACATTTAGGAGACTGGTAGGCCACTCACTGCCAGTCATTTCCAGGAGCCTGAGAATCATGGATGCCACTTGAGAGGTGTCTGTCCCAGGGAGTGGGGCCAGCAGAGCCCCTTCGGGTCTTTGTTTCTATAGACATACATGTCTATTCTAATGGACCTTCCACAGAAAGAAATAAGCACAGAGTTTAGGGCCCTAAACCCTTTTGTTTTCTGCGTTGGACTTCAAGATGACTCTTTGGATTCCTTTTACCTGCTTTAGTCTTTCTTCGTATGGTCCCTGCCCGCCTCAAGCCTACCATCAGCCTTTCTTTTCCCACCCAGGGATCTCGGGGGCAAGTCCCTGGAAGCATCCCAAAGCTCTATGCCATCTGGTTTCCTTTGAAGTCACAGAGGCACTGGCTAGAGGCCAAAGGGTAGCCACAGAAGAAGGCTACAGGATTTGCTTACAGATTCCTCTGTGCTTGTCTGTACCTCTGGCAGTTACATCCCTGTACTGGGCCACAGCTCCTGCCAGGGTGGTTGCTCTGAGACACTGGCTCCCACTGGCCCAGAGTGTTATTTCTTACCCCAGTCCATGCAGGCCTACAGATGTTGATTCCTTCCCACTGATGCTAATTAAATCATATCCTGAGCTATAGTCTGAGTCCATGAATTTGCAGAGTATTTTATTGCTCAGCAAGGCTTTCTAAATGTTAATTCTCATCAAAGGATACTTTTTACAGCCCGTTGCCTTACCTAGGCTTATCAGACCTTTGTCCCCCCCTTCCCTCTTTTCCTTCCTTCCTTTTTTAAAAAAGATCTTATAGGCAGACTTTTCTGTCCTGCCAGCCAGTTCCCAAATAATGACATAGAGACTTATTATTAATTATAAATGCTTGGCTAATAGCTTAGGCTTGTTACTAACAAACTCTTAATTTTTAAGTTAACCCATTTCTATTCTTTTACTTGCTGCCATGTGACTCATGGCTTGTTACCTCATTTTGTATGCATCCTGCTTCTTCTGCGTCTGGCTGGTGACTCCCAAGATTCTGCCCTTCTTCTTCCCAGCATCATCCTATTCTGGCTCTTCTGCCCAATCTCTTCCTGCCTGGCTGTAGGCCAGCCATCTCTTTATTAACCAAGGAGGGTAATATATATTTACAGTGTACAAAGATTGCTTGACAGCAGGATCTCATGTATCCCAGGCTGGTCCCCAGCTAGCAATCTCCCTGCCTCTGCCATACTACTTCTAGGATTACAGATGTGCACTCCAGGCCCAGCTTGGAATCTTACAAGAAGGAGGAGTTCAGACACCACAGTGAGAGGAGCAACTGAGTGCAGAACTTGTCAGGACAATGGTCAGGAGACAGTGCCGAAGATGCTGGGTCCTGTCTGGTGGGATGCAGAACACAGTTGGAACTAGCTACCAGTGTACATTGGTGTTACCAGGAGATGAAGTGCTTGGGCTGTGCATAGAGCAAGGAAGTGGAAACAGTTCCTCCTGCATCTAACAGCTCAGGCTTTGTGCTGATGTCTGGAGTCTTAGAGACCAAGGGAAGAAAACGTCCACTGAGGGATGCAGAGGTTTCATCACACCAAGCCACTCTGGGCTCCTCGGGTCATTAGACTAAGAACAGAAAAGGGGGGGGGGATCTGAAATTGGAAAGAATTACTTCACATCTGTATATCTTGTATGACAGCTACATCAACCATGTTATTACAGAGATTAAAAATGAAAGGGATTAGAAATCCTGATCATTCCAGAGCGCTAATTAAAGAAAAACTTACTGCAGATCCTGATAGTTAAATTGCTACAACTAGTCTTCTGATGTCCTTGATGTGTCCTTTAGGAAAGATGAGGCTGACAATCCCACGCCGTGCCGTAACTTGTACACATCTGCAGTGTTTGGATGCTGCCTTTTATCTTCAAATGAATGAGAAGAAGCCTACCTGATCTGTTCTGTTCGTGACAAAGAGCCTGCCTGTGAAAGTCTGATCTTAGATGGACTTTTCGTGGAAATTTTCAGTGACTGTTCTGATGCAGATGAGATCAAGTTCCAAGAAGATGGTTCTTGGAGTCCAATGAGACCCAAGAAAGAAGCTATGAAAGTAACCAGCCAGCCCTGTACAAAAATGGAAAGTTCAAGTGTCTTTAGTAAACCTCGTCCAATGGCTGTATCCAGTGATGCAGGCAAGAAGAAGATAGATGTTATTGGTCTAACAATAGAGAGCTCTTCTGATGAAGAGGAAGACCCTCCTGCCAAAAGGAAATGCATCTTTCTGTCAGAAACACGAGCAGTCCAACCAAAGGGGTTCTCAGGCATCAGCCGTCTTCTGTAAGGGCGCCCAGTGTGACTTCGGCTGATCCTGCTGTCATTCTGCCTTCATTAACAGAATACTCAGTACCATTCCACCATACGCCAGTGCCAAGCACGTCATCAGATTTGCCAGGTATGGATGTTCTATCCCTTATTCCTCGATCCACAGTACTGTCCTCCTATGCTTTAGGACAGTCTCACCTCACCCTTAACAGCGAGCAGCACATCCGTCCCCTCCACCCGTCCCCACGAAAGCAGCAGGAGCGACACAGGGGTCATAGCCAGCAGTGGAAGTAACATTCCTGACATCACCTCACTGGACTAAAGGCGGCCATACTTGATTCTGGGAATCATTCATCAGAACTACTCTTGGATATCTAGTCCATGGAAGCTATTTTTTTTTGCAATTTAATATTTATTGAAATGTCAGATGGATTCTTTGCTTTCTGAAAAATGAACACAGATGACTCCAGCAAGAACCAGATGGCGGGCTGGAGAGGTGGCTCAGAGGTTAAGAGCACTGACTGCTCTTCCAGAGGTCCTGAGTTCAATTCCCAGCAACCACATGGTGGCTCACAACCATCTGTAATGAGTGCCCTCTTCTGGCCTGCAAGTATACATGTAAGCAGAACACTGTATCTGTAATAAATAAATCTAAAAAAAAAAAAAAAAAAAAAAAAGAACCAGATGGCAAGCAGGGACTTTTCTTATGCCGTACACTGAGCATCAGATATATTTCATCTACAATGCCATCTTACTGAGCAGTGGATTTCAGTTTCTACATTGCTGGATGGATTCTACAAACAATTTTTTTGTTATAATAAACATCAATAAAATTTATGTAAATACTTTAAAAAATAACAGAAAAGGGAGTGGCTCTGCCTGCTGAGTGCTTGGCTTCGATTGCTCGGGGTTGTGATTGTGGATTTCTGCCACATGGTCAGGGCACGGGAACTTTATCTGGTCCTCAGAGGGTGCCTGGGGACGTTAGAACCTCCATGTGCACTAGGAAGAATTCACAAAGACAGGCGGAAGCACACTGACACTGGGCTCATTTTACTGGGTAGGGAGTCAAGGCCATCTCCCCAGCCCTCAGAACACAGTATCCAAAAGAGAGGGCCATAGATTAGGGGACAGACAAAGAAATCAGCCAAGGCAGAATTAGACGACACTCCACAAAGTCACCTAACACTTGTCTTTTTAGAAAGTGTTAACATCCTTAATGCAGTCCACATTAATACCTTAACATATTTATTTTTATTAATTATGTGTATGTGTGGTACCTGTGTGCCTGTGTAGGGATCTGTGCACATGACTGCAGGTGCCCAAGGAGTCCAGAAGCAGTAGATCCCCCTGAAGCTGGGGGTTCAGGAGATCGTAAGCTGTATGACATAGGTGCTGAGAACCAAACGCAAGTCCTCTGGAAGGAGAGCAAGCTGCTCTTAACTGCTGAATCTTCTCCCCAGCCCCTGATACTGGTCTTTATGATGAATGATGTTTTCTCTCTTGGAGCTACTGATTTATCTTTCTGAGTATGACTATCACTGAATATTCCTTGAGGAAATATCTAACTCAAATGAGAAACAGGCAGGCAAGGGTGCAAGATGGAGAACTGGCTGGAGAAAAGAACACACGCTGGGCATGGTCAAGAGGTTGGCTCGGCACCAATGTGCTATGGAAATCCTGGGCCCCATCCAGGAACCAGTATCCCCTGGGGTTTGTGGAACCAGGAAGAGGGGTCCAGGAGGGTTGCGAGGTCAGTGTCACTCTGGAGGCAGCGACAGCAGCTCCTGGTCTGCTGGGCTCCCTCACGAGGGCTGTGTGCTGTCTTTCGGATACTTCTGAATTGAGCGTTTGAACGTTTCTCACTCCTTTTTAAAAGTTGATTGTAGTAGAGCCTCACCTAGATCTAGGGAGGTAGGAAAAGCTGTTTCCACTCTGCTCTGGGTGAGGAAAGGGAGAACTGGGTGGAACAAGGTATTAATGAACCGGCAGAGCTGAGAGTGGATCCCAGAGTTTTGACTCTTAGACGAGGATTCTCCTCAGAGAGAAGGGACAAGATGATGCTAGCTGAGTGCTGATGGCGGAAAGACACAGAACCCAGGAAGGTGGCAGGACGGCATGGTCCAGGTCCTGCTGGTAAACTGGACCAGGAAACCCCTGGGTGAGACCCAAAGACACAGGGACACGGATGGACCAGGTCATCTCTGTGGCGTCCACTTTTGCAGCCGTCAATCCTCCAGCCCCATAAATCAGCCCATTCACATGTTTAACCAGCATCCATTCCTACAGTGGCCTGTGGGAAATCTTCAGAGATGCCTTGTTTACTATAAACTACTAGATGTTAGTATTATTAGAAATCTCATGGTTGTGAAGATAATGATGCTGATGAGGGTGATGATAGTGGCTTGCTGCTGAGCTCAGTGTCCACTCAGTTTAAGTGGGGTTCTCTCCAGAATGAAAGAACTTAAGAGCGCTTTGTAGACTCTTGCCACAGAACCTTGTTGAATGTCCCCTAAAGTGCAAGGAGCCTATGCTCGTTTTCTTCTTCCTTTTATTCTACCCTTTCGATCTTGCCTTCCCTCCCCACAGTCAAGAGACTGAGCAACACAGATGCTTCTGGCAGGCATACTGATTCGCTTCTCTAAACTGTCGACAAACAGTGCCTCAGAACCACTGAAGCCGAACATATTTGCTTGGCTCGTGGTTATCAGAGCACTTTCGGTTCATCGTGGTAAAGTGTGGGGTTCAGTTTGTGATAGGGGAACCCATGATAGAGTTCCTCACGTGGTGACTAGACCAGGGAACAGAGCACCAAAAGAGAATTAAAACTCACCCCCAGTGACTACCTGCTCCAGCCCAGCAGCACCCCCAAAAGGTCTCAGAGCCCCCCAAATAGCACCATCTGATGGAAACAAGGTGTTCAAACACAAAATGAGCTGTGGGGGACATCTCAGCTTCAGAGTGTGACAGCAGAGGATTTAAGAATAGAGGTTGGCTCCGGGCCACAGCAATGGAAGGAAATCAAGATAAAAGTGGGGGTTTGAGGGAGAATGGGAAGATGAGTGACTTTCCCAGGGTTGCAGAGTAGGACATTTCCAGTTACAGGTGGCAGACGGGGTTCTTGATTCCGGCCTGGTTCTCTGCGTCCTATCCAGTCTTCCAGTGTGGCCTCTCCTCTTGTGTCAGGCACCTAGATTCTGAAATGTTCTTTGACTTTTGCCTTGTTGGGTGTCATGAGTGCACTTCTCAGTGACCCCTGCAGGGACACTTTCCTGGGCAATTTGTCGGTCCTGAGAACAAGGGCTGGTGAGAAACCAAGAGTGTGGTTCACTAAGCCCTAAGTGCTTCTTTTGAGTTCCTTCAAAATGTCATAGGCCAACCATGATGTTCTGAAGATGTTCTTGCTCTGGGTTGTGACCAATTCTCAACCTTGGAACACCAGAGTCACATTCAAAGCTTTTGAAAAATATTAATTTCTGGGTTCCATTTTAGAGCAATTGAATCTAAACCTCAGGGGAAAGATCTAGGCCCTGAAACACTGCAGATGCTGTCAGGATATAGCCTTGACTCACAGATACAGTGCTGCTATCTGAAGGCCATGCTTTAAATCTGTAAGAGCTGGTGGGTTTAGTTTGTGCACTTCAAAGTTATCTTCAAATCCACAGTTACTCATTTATGGAGATGGTCCCTTCTTCTTGTGATCAACCAAGGCAACCATCCACCTCAGCTGTTACTTCTGCCTGCTTGGTCTCCCAATCCCCCACAGCAGCCCTCAGACAGATGTCCCGTGTTTCTCAGCAAACTCATCATTTTTCACACTGGCTTCCTCTAGCCTCAAGACATGCATCACTAATTAGACTCTAGGTCAACCTGTTTGCCTTCTCCAACCACAGATGACTCCCCAGGCCACTGAATGGGGTGGACGGTCATCAGAGGAGGAAATGAAGAAAATAGGGCCCTGAGTTTCTGAACCCATGTTTTACCCTAATTTATATTCCTTTGCCTATTTGAAGCATCCATTTATTTCAAAAGGAATTTAAACTAATTTATCTGTGTATAGGTCTGCAAATGTGCCATGCAGCACAAGTGTGAAGGTCGGAGGACAACGTGTGGGGTCGGTTCTCTCTGTTCACCGTGTGGGCTTCAGGGATAAAATTCAGGCTGTCAGGCTTTGTGGCAGGTGCCTTTACCCCCTGAGGCAAATCACTGGACCTCACTCACTTTTTAAAGCTGATTTTGTTTATTCTCATCATGTGTGTGCACATACACATGGGCTTGCATATCTCAGAGAGTGCATGTGGAGGTCACAGGACAAATCCGTGGAATTATTCTCATCATGTGTGTGCACATACACATGGGCATGCATATCCCAGAGTGTGCATGTGGAGGTCACAGGACAAATCCGTGGAATTATTCTCATCATGTGTGTGCACATACACATGGGCATGCATATCCCAGAGTGTGCATGTGGAGGTCACAGGACAAATCTGTGGAATCTGTTCCTTCCTTTCACCTTTCCAGATTCCAGGAATCAAACCCAAACCATGAGGCTCGCTTCTGAGCGGACCACCTTCTGTGACCAGTCTCCTCCTTCCGAATGCCTTTAAGGATTCCCGTCCTAGCAGACACATCACCTACAGTGTGACCTGTCACAGGGTGTGTTTTCCAAGCACCACTTTCCATACCTGTCACTCAAATAGCTTCACCTCTCGGTCTCTCCAGAGAATGAAATGTCTCTCCACATTGCTCATTCAGATGCCGCTCTTGGCACTCAGGGCCCGCCTTGGTAGTGCCTGCAGACGGCGCATCTGGGTGGGCTTAAGTGTCAGCACCGGTCTGGAGAAGGATGCTGGGACGTCGCAGTGGCCTCCAGACAGAAGGGTACTGGTTCATTCTGAACCTGAGCTACCAGCTATTCTGATTTATTACCTCCAGGTAGACAATTATGGCTTCCAGTTTTCCCACACTAGAAATGCAAGAACCTCTTTTCCCCCAACTGATTACAGTTGGCGAACTTTAAAACTAGATTCCTTGGTACATCTTTCCTGCCTAGAAAAGATGCCTGTGTGGTATGGCTTGGAAGACTGCTCCCCTGTCCTTCTGTCTCTCCTGGAGGAAGCCTCAAGTTTCCCAGTACTAGATCCATTAAGCTATGGTACCCACCCTTGTACAAAGATCTGAAAGCTGACCTTGCAACTCGCCTAACTTCTTTATTGCTGGACAGGGAGTTTCTACCCACTTCCCAGGTGTGGAGAACGGAAAGAGAAAGGGCAGGAAAACACCCAGTGACTGCTCTTAGCACAGTTCCTAACTGCAGGGGAGTTGTGGATGGCTGTGAAGGCACAATGCTCATCCTGGGTGGAGATAAAAATGCTAATGCACAGGAAGGTTCAAGCTGAGCTCCATACAACACAGCGTGGGGAAAGCCCACACGTGCAGTGGGGTTGTCTGAACTACTAAACAGTCTCCTTGCTCCAGTGTGCTTCCCCCTTGGGAACGGTACCTTTTCTTGGCAGACTGTCTCCGTTTCTGCTGCAGTTAGGTTTCATGGCCCGATTTCTTGTGCCAGGAAGAAGAACCTAGAATCCCAGAGGATGTGTTGTCTGAGCCCCCGAATCAGCGCTAAGCCACTTCATGTACCTGTGTTTACTTTGTCTGTTGATTGCACCAAGGGGCCACGCAGGGTAACTGACCCATGCCACTCGGGGTCAGGGCAATTATACTTCGCACAATGGCATCACCCAAGGAAGTTCTCAGAAGCCACCTCCTGGTTAATCAATGCAGACTGTACACACGCACGCACGCGCACACACACACACACACACACACAAACACACAAACACACACACACACATACACACACACACACACATGCAGTTTCACTAACTGACTTACAAATGAAGACTTAGCTCTGCTTTCTATCACTCCTGAGACAGAAAACCTGCCTAGAAACCTAGTGCTCCAGGGAACAGGGAAGAAGAGCCTCTGAATCCATCTGACTCTATTTTTTATTATATATATATATATATATACATATATATATGTATATATATATATATATATATATTTTACTATTGCTTAATACACAAATACTTGCTGGGATGGTGTGCGTTCCTTGCACGGTCTCCAGGCACTTCAACAGACTGTGTGCTGTTGATTCTGCGAACAGCTTTAAGAACAAGGTGCTGTGCAGGCTCCTGAGCACAGTTGTTGGTGCCCAGCGTCATTTATCAAGCTTAGCAGTGTGTGCAAACACCTACCGAAATTTTTGATAAAGACCAGAGCAATGAAGACACGAACAGCGCGCATGGATAATACACATTACACAGAGCTGTGGGGAAGGGGGGGTGAAAGAAGAAGGAAGACAACTACTTATTCAAATGAGTAGTGACTGGAAATTTGGTGTCTCAAAAAAGGGGAGGGGAGTTAATGAAATGTCACGTGAAAGATATATCACACACCCTTGAAACAATCGAAGGATATCTTAATAACAAATACAGCATAAAGCCTTTAAAACGATTATTATTTGAGGCTGGAGAGAGGGCTCACCAGTTAAGAGCACTGGCTGCTCTTGCAGAGGACCTAGGTTCGATCCCAGCACCCACATGGCTGGGTGTAACATAATAGTCTGTAAGCCCATTCCCCACTCTCTTCTGGCTTCTGTGTACTGCATACCCAGAGTATAGACATACATTCAGGCAAAACACCCATGCACATAAAGGTTTTGAAAAAGAAAAAAATATATTATTTTCTTTGAAAGATTTATTTTATGTGTGTGTGCTTGTGTGACTTTATGTGTGCCATGTGCTTGCAGGTGCCTCCTGAGAACACCTAGAACTGGGGTTAAAGGTGGTTGTGGGTGCTAGGAACCAAACCCATGTCATCTGCAAGAGCGGTAAGTATTCCTAATCACTAAGCCATCCATCTCTCAGCCCTTCGCTATTATTTTCAAAAGTAGTAAAATGTACACAACTTAACAGTTAGCCTCTGTATTAGTTACTTTTCTAGGGCAGTGGTAAAATATTCCCACCAGGGCAACAGGACAGGTTTATTATCTGACATACACTTCCAGAGGCATGATGGGCCATCACCATAGCGTGCAGCAGACATGGCAACTAGAACGAAGATGGAGTCTCACATCTTGAACCATAAGCTTGAGACAGAGGGGATGAACTGGAAACAGCGTTGAGTCTCTAAGCTCTCAAAGCCCACTTCCAGCCACACACTTCCTCCAACAAGGCCAGACTTCCTAAGCCTCCCCAAACAGCACCACCGATTGGAAACAAGATATTCAAATGCTCAATACAATGGCGGACTTCTTAATCTTAAATGGGATGCTATTCAGCCGCATTTAGTATGCATACATGTTGTGCATCCACCACCATTATCAGGGTCCAAGACTGTTTTTATATAGCAAAAGTGAAGCCACTTGAGAGAGTGCCCCACTTTCTTCCTCTGCCCTGGGACACCATTGGATTCTCTGGCTTTATGAATTTGATTATTCTGGCACCTTTTCTAAAAAGAGTTATAATAGCCTGTCTTTTTAATAATTGCCTTGCTTTGTTTAGCTTTATTTCTCAAGGTTCTAAATCTTTTAACAATTCCCCCTCTTAAAGGCTGAATAACAACCTGTTACGTGTATTTATCTCATGGTACGTATCCATCTATAGATCAATTGGACCCCACAGTTGTTTCTGTTTCTGGTATTGTGGATGATGAGTGTGGTGTCCAAACGTCTCTGAGGTCCTGCTCTCAGTCCTTTGGGGTTTGTACCTATTCAAGAGAGAATTGTTGCATCCTATGGAGGAGGAAGTACATTTTAGAGCTTGCATAGTTTTGAAAACCGCTGAAAAGGTGTATTTAAAGCAGTAAATATCCTCAAGCTGACAATCTAGCAGATTTCATCTTGAAACTTGACTGGTACAAGAGAGAAAGCCACCCTGCAAGACTTTTGTAAGATCAAGTGGCGTCTGTGCTATTCACGGAGATTTCGGCTAATAGGGGTCCGATTGTATTCTAGGCTTGCATTTGTGTGGGTCTCTCAATAACAGGATCAAGTATAAGAGATCCACAGTCTAACCCAGGGTTAACCCAGAACCCAGCCCAAGAAAACAACGCTGCACTTCAGGAATGGAACAAAGAGAAGCTTCTTCAGGAAGCAGGGAAAAGGACACTAGGGTACCAGATGTAACCTATTTCCCTTATCTAGCTCCCAGCCTTCCTCTTCTCTCCGGATGGATGTTCTGACAAAGGAAAGATATCTTCATGTCTTCCTCAGTGGAAAAAAATCAGAACACCTTGGGATGATGCTTTCAGCATTTGAGGGTAGTTTTCATCCAAAGTTCCGCTCAGTCCAATTTAATTTCTGCGAAGCAATGTTCCTTAAACGGACTTGCGAGTCCTTGCACTTAGTACCAGCTTCTAAACAGCCACTCTTCCGAGCTCATCAATATGGTATTGAAACTCCTTTCGACTCAATGAACTTCACTGCAGAAAGAAAGCTGGCATTTTGCACACACACACAGAAGAGCAGAAATTCAAGCACAGGCCTTGTACTGTGTTCTGAGAAGCAAGCAGCTGACACACAATAATTCGGTGTTGGGGACACTTGGAGAGAGTACTGTTCCCTACAATGAAGAAAGGGCACACTTTGGGTCAGGGCTATTCTACTCTGACAAAGCTGGGACGGGTTCAGATGTGGCATTGAAGACACTGTCTCGTTCACACACTCATTAACAGTATCACCTTTCATTCCTGGGTAACAACAGATAATGGAAATTAATCAAACAAAACCCCTTTTGACATGGTCCTCAAAAGTGATGTCATCAGCATTGAATAGGTGACAGCTCCGCTCTGTATGTACTGTAAATTCCCAGAAAGACGGCTGCCAAACAGACGCCAGGCTCCCTTGCTTGGAACAAAGACCAAGCAAGCTTACTCACTTGCAGAATCTCTTTCCCATACCTGGAGTGACTGTTGCTTTAGAGTCCCTTACCTGAGCCTTGCTATGTTTTCAGCTCACAGCCCAAACTCCTGACAACCATTCTCCAGTCCTAAGAGGAGAATGGATAAGCAGTTCCCTTCATCCTGCGGAGCTCTGCTTTTTCCTTCCTGCCTGAGGCATCTCTTTCTAACCTGTCATATGCCCCTGCCGCTTCTTGGGTAAAGATGCATATCATTGTCATCTATGGGCCAAAATGACCAAAACACATTCTCATCAGGAGTTCTTAAATCCAGCTCTTAGATCTCCATATATCTGCGTCAAAGTTTAGTATACATAAGCGTTATCAGGGGAGGCCAGATGGAAGCTCATTAGGCAGGAACACACAAGCCTGACTATCTGAGTTTGATCCCTAGAACTCATGGTAGAAGGCAAGAACGGCCTTCCAAAAATTGTCTTCTGATCTCCATGTGTGTTCTGTGTCATGTGTGTGCTGTGTCATGTGTGTGCCCATACTCACACAATATTCCCCCCTCTTGCATACACACACACACACACACACACATAATGATAATAAATTTTAAAATCTTGACTATAAAAAATAACCACCAAAGGACAGGGATTCCCATTTACTAGAGTCCAGTAAACTGCATTTTAAAAAACACCATGCCAGGTTTCCCCTCATTTTAAGAAGCCATATGTCTCCGTGATGATAGCCCAGCATTTATATGCCAGTCCTGGGTTTAGCTTAGTCAGAGAAGGGGTTGTTCGCAAGGTATATGGGAGTGGTGGTGCTCAACTTCCTCCACCAAGCCAGAGAGAAGCCGTAAGTTTCTGTAAACAGTTTGCCAAATGATTTTCTGGAGCTAATCATTACAAGAAACCGATTCAGTCAATAAAATCCAGTCACGTTTTTGTGTGGCTCAACATAATTAAAGGCAGAAGTTTCTGTTTGGGGGTGTTCCGGACTGCTGTGAACCTTAACTGACAGATTGGAAGGGTAGTTCCAGAGAGATGCCAACTTCCGCAGAGCTGTGTGAGCTGGGAAACTAGCCAACCCCTCCCCTCCGGCCCCAATTTTCTCATGGTAAGAGAGCTAGGTTTTACCTCTCACAGGTCTCAGGAAAGTAAGCGAGGGAACATACTCCCACAGGCTCGAGTGACCGGCCATGTTTGAGAGCCAGTGTGGGAAGTTAACAAAGGGCTCTGTCACCTCTCTGAGAATTGAGTTGTGTTTGGGAAGTGTCCCTGGAGCGAGAAGCAGACACTGTGAGTCTCATGCTGCCTTCCATCCCTTTGCCAGGAGCATGATTATTCTCACAAGCATTAGCACAAAGTTGGGAGCTCCAAGATGCCCTACAGGGAGAAGGGAAGAGTCACAGCTGTGTAGTGGCTGGGACCACAGAAGGGAGACACAGGCAGGTAAGGGAGGGGACTAAAGGAGAATTGGCAGTGAGTAGTGATTCCAATTCTAGCATCTTCACTTTTCACAGTTACACATCCCAGAGATGGGTGTGGCAGACACATGCCTGTGATACCAGCACTTGGGAGGCTGAGACAAGGGGACTGAGTTCAAGGTCAGCCTGGGCTACAGAGTGAGAACCTGCTTCAAGCAAGCAAGCAAACGAACAAGCAAAAGTTATTCATTGTGACTGCATAGTTAATAGATGACTAGTTCCATATAAAATCATTACAACTCGAGGCTAAATCTGACAGTCCCTGCGCAAGGGGTCATTGCTTGAGCTGGGTGTTTGCTAGGACCATCCTCTGTGCACGTCCATACAGGTGTCTGGACTCCTGGAAAACACAGAGAGCAGTTTTATGTATGTGTATGTGTTTCGTGTGTGTCTTTTATAATACAAGCAAGATCCTCTCACGTGAATCCTTTCGAAACTGTCATTTTGCCCTGGTTGATGCATGTTGGAGATTCATTGTTGCCTATGCAAATAAATCTACTTTACCAGTTTAATTGCTGCAAACCTTGAGAGCTAGGGGCGACATCTTGTCTGTGGAGTCATCCCTTAATGGGTGGGTATTTCCATGGTCTCTGTTAAGAACAGCGAGTACCCTTTGTGTGCCTCCTTGTGCTGTGTTTTATTTAGTGTTCGTTAAGTGCCTTTTGTTCTGGGACCCTGGTCCATACAATGGTGCTCCCCAGATTCAGGGGGTCTTTCTGCTTGGTTACTCATTGACAGCACCCTCACAGATATGCCAAGAGGTATGTCTTTCGGGTGATTCCAAACCCAATCAAGTTGAAAATGATTAACTGGGACATAGACATTTTATATACCATTCATTGTTTTGTTCCACATGATGTCAACTGTAAAGGTTCTGCTATTGTTCTTTACCCAGATGTGAGGACTGTGATTTACAAAACCTGTGGCAATTGTGATATGGTGCACAGGGTTTAAAAATATTTGATTATTTTATATATATATATGTATATATATATATATATATATGTCTGCATAAGTTTATTTGTACCATGTGTAGAGAAGCCCAGAGAGGCCAGAAGAAGGGGTTAAATTCCCCAGAATTAGAGTTAATTCTAATGGTTTTGAGCTGCCGGGTGGATGCTGGGGATCGAACTCTGGTCCTGGGCTAGCACTCCTGACTACCCAGTCCTCCCTCTAGTCCACGTGACATACAGTTTTAGACTGCTGAACAACAAGTTAAAGGGATATGTTCTGAGAAATGCAGTAGTGGGGGAGTCTGTCATTGTGCAAACATGCAGAGCACGCTCACACAAATCTAGATGGTATAGCCAGCACACACACACACACACACACACACACACACACACACCCCTATCGCCGCTAGGGTCATGAGAGACAAGACAACACAAGATGAAATCAAACATGAGTGAAAGCCTTTCAGTGGAGTGATCCAGTAAATAGGAGCTGTCTGAGCTGCTTCCTGCACAGGACAGGGCACTGTTCTGCAGCCAACTGTGTTTGTGTAAGTACAAGTTCACTCTAGAATAACAACCAAGAATGCAGTATACTAAGAACACAAACCATAAATGCAAAACAAACATGGTCGTTTATTTCCATTCTTGAGTAGTAAAACTGTCTGTGTTTTGCTTTCATAGCACTGGCTGCCGGCATGGCAGAATTGTTTACATGACCCACAGACAGCGTGGGGACATGAGGCTGGCTACAGCGTCCCTAGGCAACAGACCCTTCGAGCGCTTCCATTCCGTTCTTAAGGACCACCACCCTATATGCGGTCTGAACTTGGCAGTTTGTGACTGCCAGTATTTCTTTTTGCTTATGAGCTCCTGGCTTGGAGCCACTGTAGCTTTTGTAATTTCCTAAATGATTTCGAGCAAGAATGGCATTTTTTTAGGGGGTGGGGAGGGAGGTCAAACATTTGTTCTTTTGTCCTTGATTCTTGAAAGCAGCTCCAGAGTGATGAAAATGGCAGACAAGCTATTGTTTTTTGGGAGCCTTGCAAGCACCCATGAGATGATATTTGGAAAGCCTATAGAATGAATACTGGGTGGGAGGGGTGGTTGCCAGAGGAGCCAGGCAGACTCAGAGGGATGCAACCCTCATTCCCATTCCTCAATATCGTGGGAGGGCAGAGAGGCTGAAGGTTAAGTTGGCCATCAATGGCTAATGCCTTCATCCATCAAGCCTGTCTAATGACACTTCCACAGGACTCCCCCAGATGATCAGGCCAGAGAACTTTGAAGAGCTGAATACATGGAGGTTCCTGGAGGGTGACATGGAAGCCCCTCATTCCTTCTCCCACATCTTGCCTTGCACCTCGCCATCTGACCCCCAGTTCAAGCCTGGGCTTGTGGCTGTCATCTGAGGAAAAGCAGGAGGCAGTCTGAGGGGCTGAGCTCTCAACCTGTGATCTCTCCGAGTAGACAGCGTCAGAGTGAAGCTGAGTTAGCAGGCACTCTGCTGGTATCTACTGCAGGACCGATGGCCAGCTTGGTGGGCGGGAGCCCTTTCCTCCTGATATCTGCTTCTGCCGAGTGAGAGGACCGGAGGAGGTGAGTTTGTTTTATTTCTTTATCCTCAGTGCAAACATAGTTGGGGTGAATTCTAGAACCCCTAGTCTGAAACACTGCTAAAGACCATGCTCACATCACCATGAGTCGTTTCTCTAGAGACAATGTAGCTTGCCATCTCTTCTTTTCACGAATGGGATAGTCTCAAGGGCCTTCTAGCCTGTCACTACACCCCTCCCTGCCCTATGGTCCCTGCACAGTGTGAGGGTTCAACAGTGAAGATCTGACCACGTTATCACTAAGCTCCCTGGTGGGGACAATCCCAGACTGGCCTCAGAGCTCCTCCACTCCCACTCCTGTCATTGCTCTGGTGACTGATACATCACACAATCAAAGTCATTGTGCAGATGTAGTTCAGGTGACCATCTTAGCTAGGGTGACTGTTGTTGGGATGAGGCACCATGACAAAAGCAACTTGGGGAGGGAAGGGTTTATTTCACACGTATAATTCCCTATTAAGATCATCATCAAAAAACAGTAAGGGCAGGAACTCCTGGAGGCAGGAGCTGATGCAGAGGCCATGGAGGAGTGTTGTTTATTGGCTTGCTCCCCATGGCTTGCTCAGCCTGCTTTCTTTTTTTTTTTTTCTTTTTTTTCTTTTTCGAGACAGGGTTTCCCTGTAGTTTCTAGAGCCTGTCCTGGAACTAGCTCTTGTAGACCAGGCTGGCCTCGAACTCAGAGATCCGCCTGCCTCTGCCTCCCGAGTGCTGGGATTAAAGGCGTGCGCCACCACCGCCAGGCTCAGCCTGCTTTCTTATAGAACCCAGGACCAGCACTCCAGGGGTGGAACCACCCACAGTGAACTGGGTTCTCCCCCACCAGTCACTAATTAAGCAAATGCCCTGCACGCTTCCCTACAGCCCGGTGTTATGGAGGCATTTCCTCAACCAAGGTTCTCTCCTCTGTGATGACTTTATCTTGTGTCAAGTTGACATAAATCTAGCCAGCGCAGTGACTAATCAGTCGATCTTAATAGAGAGAGTTTCTCCAGGTGGGTCTGCCTGACGATGCCAGCCTTTTACAAGCAGAATTTTCTCTTGCTGCTAGCAAAGGACGATACCAGCATGATGAGATGCCAAGAGGACTGGGTGATTCTGCCCTGCCATCGGCGCTTTAACTGGGGCAGACACTGCCACATGGGAAGAGTCTATAAGAGACTGAGAGAGGTTCTGATGAAGGCCACCATGAGGATGGGGGCTCCAGTGCTACAGAGGAAGTGCAGTGGTTTCTGGAAACACAGCTGAATGACTTTGAAGTGACTTCCCTCTCCATCCCAAACGTTAACCAGCTGAAACACCCTGCCTTTAAGCAGGACCCTCTGAGCAGTCAAGCCCAGAACAACCTAGAGCCTTCAGAAAAGTGAAATCAAGTGTGGGTGTTGCTTTTAGCTACCAACTTCATGGTAACCAATTTTATAGCAAAAAAAACAAAACCCACACACCTCCCAGGTTTCTAACGCTTTAATAAAAAAACTTCTGCTATAGACGTACCATGTTCTGCCATATGATCCTTATTGCAGTTACTTTTTAAGTTACCACCGCTTTACAGATGAGATGCAGAGCTATTACATATTTCCCCTAAGGTCACAGGCAGGAAAAGCACCCCATGTAAGCCCAGCACCTGCGCCATGCTTCTGATAAACTCAAAAGCATGCGCATGGCATTGCAGACCCTTCCTGACCTGGTTTCTGTTAGTTCATCCTTGTCAGATTCTTCTGTCACTTAACCCCTTATGGCCTGATGACTGTCACACTGCCTTGATTCTTTAGTTTGCACATTGATTCCTTCTGCCTGCCCTGTGCCACCTCTTTGTCCTTTGGAAAGTTCCAATGGTTCTTTTTTTGTCCTGCCCCAGATGGTACCTCTGATGGGAAGCCTTTGTGGACTCTCCCAGATGGGATCTATGCTGCTATGCAGAATCCAGGCATGTTCCCCCAATACATAGTCTTCCCTGTTCAGAACCCAGAAGACCTGGTGGTGGAAATGAGCTACGGTGAGCTCCTTGTTGGCCAGGAGATTTATTCATCATTACATCCCTTTCAGTAGGAACTCAGCAAACGTTCCAGGAAGGAATCGTTCCATCAACAAAAGTACTTTACAAGAAATAGTGAGACATCCAGAGTCTTACGGCAGGGGAATGAGCTGTCAGACCTGTGCTTCCCAGGACAAACCCAGAACAAGCCTCGCACTGAGAGGGTTTAAGAAGCTCCGCATTGTGGCTTTGGATTTGTTTTCTGACACTTGACTCTTAGCATTTCCGGAGTGCATGTGATGCAGAAAACAGCAGAACCAGTCATAGGAACGGCCACACTTCCCCCTTTGAAAGCAGGACTGGTGATCAATTTAGGCCTGGCCCCAGACTCCCTCTGTAAGTTTTTCTGTCGGGAAGGTTATGGGAAATGGAGTCGAGGGTCCACAGTTCTGACTGACGCAGAATGGAGCACCGCCATCAGACCACTGCATTATCTGCTCACTGACCCCACTGTGGTTGAGGAGGACTGGAAGACTTAGAGACAGCACTTACAAACCTGAGTCGGTCAGGTAGTGGACCATAACGCCTCCACTAGAAACTGTTGGGTGCCTCCGTTTCCCCGCCTGTGCAAAATGCGGTGTGCAGAGGGCGCTGCCCTGAAAGACCAAGACCACTGGCATCTGTCGGGTTAAGATGTTTCTAGCTTTCGACGAGAGGCAAAGCCGAGCCGAGAGGGGCACAGAGCTGATGTCAGGTGAGGCGCGGGCTCCAGGCCTTGTGTCAAGGAGGTACCGGAGTCCTTCTTTGCTGGGGTAAAGGAAACTCAGAATTGGACTCCCGACGCCAGCAACCTGAGCCAGGGGCAGATCCGGCGGCGGGGCTGGGAGGGGCAAGTCTGGATGCCGCGCCTGCGGTACTCTCAGCAGCAGTTCAGGGCGCTAGGGGCGGGAAGAGGTGGAGCCAGGTGGGGAGGAGCAAAACCCGGAGGCCTCGGGCACCGCGGGCAGAGCCAGAGTCCCTGGAACCCGAGCCACCGCACGCTGCCTCGGGAGAGCCCGCTGCCGTCCCTGCCGAAAGCAGCCGCTGCTGCCGAAGCCGCCGCCTGATTTCAGTGCGCAGCGGGGGAGAAAGGCTAGTGACGCCGGAGACCGGGTCGCGGATTCTTTTTCAGTTGGGAACTGCCAGGTTACCCGCGCTGGCCCTGCCGCCCCAGTAGCGCCTAGCCGGACCCTGCCCTTTGTGTGCCTCTCAGTCGCACCATGGATCCTTCGGAGAAGAAGATATCCGTGTGGATCTGCCAAGAGGAAAAGCTGGTGTCCGGCCTCTCCCGCCGCACCACCTGCTCAGACGTGGTACGGGTGCTTTTGGAGGACGGCTACCGGCGGCGACGCAGGCAGCGGCGAGGCCAGCGCCGGGGGAAGGCGGAGGACCCCTCCAGTCCGTTGGAGCAGCCCGAGCCCCCGGACGAAAACGACGAGGATGACGACGACGTGATGCCCCAGGGCATGCTATGTGGGCCCCCGCACTGCTATTGCATCGTGGAGAAGTGGCGCGGCTTTGAGCGCATCCTGCCCAACAAGACGCGAATCTTGCGCCTCTGGACCGCCTGGGGCGACGAGCAGGAGAATGTGCGCTTCGTGCTGGTGCGCAGCGAGGCGTCGCTGCCCAACGCCGGGCCACGCAGCGCCGAGGCCCGGGTAGTGCTCAGCCGCGAGCGCCCCTGCCTGGCCCGGGGAGCCCCGGCGCGGCCCAGCTTGGCCATGACCCAGGAGAAGCAGCGGCGGGTGGTGCGCAAAGCCTTCCGCAAGCTGGCCAAGCTCAACCGGAGGCGCCAGCAGCAGCCGCCATCGCCTTGTTCGTCCACGTCGTCGTCCACCGCCTCGTCCTGTTCGTCGCCGCCTAGGACCCAGGAGAGCGCGTCGGTGGAGCGCATGGAGACGCTGGTGCATCTGGTGTTGTCGCAGGATCACACTATCCGCCAACAGGTGCAGCGGCTCCGGGAGCTGGACCGTGAGATCGACCGCTACGAGGCCAAGGTGCACCTGGACCGCATGCGGCGGCACGGGGTCAACTACGTTCAGGATACTTACCTGGTAGGGGCTGGCATCGATCTCGATGGGCCGGCTCCTGGAGAGGAACCCGAGGAGGCGACGCTGACGGAGAAGGGGACGGAGGCAGTGGCATCCCTGGACAGCGAGGTTCAGGCGGCCGCGCTGGAGGAGCTGGCCCGGCGCTGCGACGACCTGGCGCGGTTGCAAGAGGAGCGCGCCCAACAGGAGGAGTTGCTGGAGCGCCTTTCCACCGAAATCCAGGAGGAGCTGAACCAGCGGTGGATGAGGCGACGCAATGAGGAACTGGCGGCTCGAGAGGAGCCCCCGGAGCCCGACGGCGGTCGGGATGGTGAGCTGTCGCTGGAGCAGGAGCGGGTCAGGACGCAGCTCAGCACTAGCCTTTACATCGGGCTGAGGCTCAGCACGGACCTGGAGGCGGTCAAGGCTGACTTGGATTACAGCCAGCAGCAGAGAGACATTAAGGAGCGCGAGCTGCAGGGCCTTCTCCAGAGTTTGCGCACTTTGGAGCAGACGGTGGTGAATGATGGGGCTCTGGGTTCTGGCGGACCTTCACGGGAACCCCAGCCTCAGACCTGTGCAGAAATGTGGGTAGACCAGGCCCGGGGAATGGCTAAGAGCTGTCCCGGCAACGATGAGGACTCGGATACTGGGCTGAGCTCCATGCACAGCCAAGACTCGGACTCGGTACCCCCTGTGTGCGAATCCCTTGTGTAGGAGTAGTAGGGAGTGAGCCTAGACGCTTGCAGCATGCACAGGCCTGACCTGCTCAAGGACAAGAAGTGAGGCCGAGGGGGTGAGCTCAGAGTTCCGCGGAAGGGTCTGAAGAGTGGAGAGGACACCTGCCAGGCAGCGTGCTCCTCTGACTCAGGAGTGTGTAGGAGGGCCCTGGGCAAGGAAGCCCTAAACTTCTTAAGCTTCCGAGGGAAAAAGAGGTGAGAACCCTTCACTGATTTTAAATCGACAAGGTCCCCCCATTTTCAAAACAAGAAAAAAGAAAACCATTGTGGACGTTTTAAGCACTCCTCGGTCTGGGAAGGACTGACGACAACTAGAACTATGGTCTGTGGCCTACAGTGCTGGTAAAAGAAAACACTTGGGTGAGAAGGAAATTCCTTGAATGTTAATTGTGACTGGAAGCGTGTTAAAACTAGCCAAAGAGGACGCACTAGTGTTGGCCTCTGCCTTGCTTAACATCTTTGATAAAACCCATAGGCACCAAACCCCTGGCTGTTTACATTTCTTCAGGTTTGGGAATTACCCATCTGCTAAATCATTTGCCTTTTATTTCTGTCAAAGGCCAAACCGCAGGGAAATCTAATGCTGTGTTTCTCCCTACTAGATACAAGGTGTTAAAAGCCCACCCCCACCCCGGCCCCCTCAACTCCACCCCAAACATAGCCATTTTGAATTATAGAATCCTGGCACACATAATCCAGGGTAAAAAAGTAATCTGGCTGTTTGTGTTTCTGCAAAGAAAACCGTGCTGGCTTCTAGTTCATGACGCCTATCCATTGACTCAATCACAGGAAAAAGGGAAGTTGCAGGATGAGGCGCAGCCCACTTTGCTGTTTTAAGGAACATTCTAGTGTCAACTCTAACTTGACAGTAAAGATCTTTGCATAGTGTTTAGTCCAGCTCTGTGATTTGAGTCAGCTGTGACCTTCATGAATTTTACCCAGATCTAACTTCCGTCTCTTCGGTTGGAGATAAGGTTCTGGTTCAAGTAAATGGCAAATGTCAATTCACTTCAAGTGCAAACATCAGAGTTTGTGCAGCAAATGGCCTCCAAAGGTGGGGGGTGGAGTGGGAAGAAAGGAGCAATCTGATAGGCCACTGTGGGTAAACAAATAGGTTCACCATAGCAGGGAGCCATGGTAAAGGCACAGGAGCTTCCTAAGGGAGCTAAGAACTTGAGTTGCTTCTGCCTGACCAGTCCTTCTGCCTCTGGCAGGCGAGAGAGAAGGGTGACATTGTCTGCTGTAGCTGGTGATAGTGCTGTGGGGTGCTCCGTGTAATTGTTCCCGGCGTTTCTATTGAAATTTATCAGCTGTAGTGAGCCCTCCTGCCTGTGGAAGGAGCCTGCTGGTCCCCTTTCCTGTGGAGCCCAGGACCTTCGGAGGAATATGGGTCTAACGTGTCCGGAGGAGGTTAACAATGGTGTGTGTGTGTATGTGTGTGTGTGTGTGTGTGTGTGCGTGCTGCCAGCGAGGTACAACTGAAATAGTGAGGGCCTGGCTCCCACTTCCACAACAACAGGCAAAGATAAATTCAGAGGCCTTGGGATTGTGTAGCTGTCTCTTCCTTTGAGAGCTCAGCTGTCTGAGTGTCCCCAACAGGAGCATATCTTCCCAAACTCCACAAGTCACCGCTGGGGCATTTCCTTTTCACAAAATGTCTCAACAGGGATGCTGCTGTGGCATTATAACACACGTGACTCTTCTCAGATTTCCAAGTAAAATCAAAATGAAAAGGCGGTTTTCCTAATTGATATTCTTTGAAGGACCTTATTTGGTATAATTATGTTGCTGCTGCTGTTGTTCTTGTTTACATTCGTCTGATGCAGTAAACATCCCCACACTTAGTCCTGCGGCCTCATTCAGATGAGGAAGGGACCCAAAGAAACTCCCTGTCCTCAGACAGTCATTTGATTCCGTGAACACAAAGTGCAATGACAGCCTTCCTTTTGAGGCAGAGGTAAAATCCTCATTAGAGTGTGACAGATGCCACCTGTCTGAATGGTTTGTGCTGGCAGTGGGCTGACCTGGTGGTTTTTTAAATTATTGTGTGTTTTTTTTCTCCTCCCTAGGGTTGTAGGGGAGGTGGCTCTTGGACGTTTATTAACTCAGAACATAGAAGTTGGCAGAGCATGACTGCCTGGCAGAAAGGAGCTGTTTTCCTCTTGACTATTATTATTTTAAACTTTGATGGGTAGCTGACGTCAGCAAACATGCCTGAAACCTACAAAGCAAACATGCCACATCACAGGAGGAAGGCCGGAGGGGTTCTGAGAACAGTCCTGTCCTAACCACCTGAAGATGTTTCCCTACTTAAAACTCCTCAGGCGCGGGGGTGGGTGGGCGCTTTGCTTGCAGGAGATTGCAGAGGACAGTCCGGTCTGCTCTCTCTCCATTCTTTCCAGCCAATGCTATTCCTAAGCAGTACTCCGTGTGAACAGGAGAAAGGAGAATTGGGGCGAGAGGAGACAGGAGCTTCTTCCGTGAGAAGTCCTTGTCACAGTGGTGCGTGTGGGCTCCAAGGCTTGGTGACGCTTAGTATTCCATTTCCTGCATCTCATGTCACCAGGGGTGAGAGAGCATTGCAGCCACTGTCCGCGGAAGAGGGACTCCCGCTCTCTGGCTGTTTTCAGGCCCCCTAGAAAGCCAGTGAACTTGTGAAGGGATTACCATAGGGCTGCTCCCTAGGTCGTTCTTCTGGAACTAGGAGATCCACAGTGTGTTGATCCTATGCATCCATTGACAGCGTGCTTCCAAACCCAGATCCCATATGGTCTTGCAGGGTTTGTTTTCCTCCTTATCTAAAATGTGATTATTAGGCTCAGGAGATGATGGCTTAGTGGGTAAAAGATACTTGATCCCCAGGGTCTGCATGTGGAAGGAGAGGACTGAATCCCGCAAGTTGTCCTCTGACCTCCACAGGTGTGCCTTGTCATGAGCCTGTGGCCACACACATGCACACACACACACACACGATAAATACATATAAAAAGATGGTTATTGCTTCTTCCTCTTTTTCTTCTTCATCTTTCTTCTTCTTCATTACTATTATTATTATTATTATTATTATTATTATTCTCCTTAGAAAAGCTACACAACACAATCTTGGTGAAAAACCTGAAAATAGCATGAATTTTGGAATAAAAGAAAAGCTACAATCCAGTCTCTTACCACAAAAACCCTGTCATGGCCAAAGTTTGCCAAAGTTCTCTTCGGGATGTTTTGTGCCTTTTGAAGATTTCCTATTTTGCTCTGTTATTACAAAGAATCATCTTGTCATGATTCCATGCATGCTTTGCCCCGCCCTCCCCGCCCCCCATACCTTGGCCAACCACTCAGGAGCAGATCTGTTCAGCGGGTAAAGACTTCCGAGTTTCTGTGACAGTTCATGTCGTCAGTCCCACTCTGACCACTGTGACATTACTCTGTGCTAAGCTTCTCTGTGAGCGCATCTAATTAAGCTATACAGAAGAGTAACCGTTTTACCCTCGATGGCAGTAGATTTTTTTTATTGTTAAAAAACAGTTTCACCAAAAATTTAGTCATTCACATGGCCTCAGAATCAGGGCTGAGCGTCACTGTCCTAAAATACCTTTGTAACAAGATGTGTCGGCTGGTAGAGGTGTTGAGGGGGCTGGGATGCAGCTTAGTGGTGGAACTCTTGTGTAAATGCTCACAGCCCTGGCTTTGTTCCAAGGCCAGAGCAACAACAGAAGCCTTTTCATAGAGCTAAGGTGGCCTGGTAGTGAGTAGGGGTGGAGCTTCTTGGTACAGTTGCCTAGCAGGTAGGTCCCTGGGTTCGATCCTCACCATTGCGTAAAAGCAGGCACTGTAATCCCAGCATTCAACAGGTGAAGAAGGAGGAGGGTCAAAGTCATTCACAGTGAGTCCAACCTGGACTACATGAGACCTCACCTAAGAAAAAAAAAATAAAGGAGAGGAGGACATAGTGTTCTCTTCATTTTTTTCCCCCCTTTTCTTTCTCTTCTGGGCTGACAGGTTGCTGATAGGAATCTTGTCTCCCATCACAGCTGGCTAATGATGGAGAGTAGGAGGAGCCAACACTCCCTAGGAGCAGGGCAAGGAAGATAACAGAACTAGAGTTACAAAAACAAACAAGTATCTTTTTCATCTGAGTCTAGCGGGACAGTGGTTCTTAGAAGGTGATGTCACGAAACCATTTGTGTTTCTCTTTACATGTCTCTACTGAAAATTAAACCTAAACATAATAAACACCCAGGCCAAGTTGCTAATTAACAGCTGCTAAGTTTAGATTTGTCTGGGGTTTTCTTTCTAGCGAGGACCTTGCTCTTGGGCGCATTCTTAAGTTCTTTTTAATTTTTAGTTATCTGTATCATTCTATTCTTAGACTAGTCACCCCTTTTACATTTATTTATTTATTATTTATTTGGGGGAGGGGCACATGCCAAGGTATGAATATGGAAATGAGGACCAATTGTGGGATTCGTGTCTCCTTGCACCATGTGGGTTCTGGTGTAAGTCAGGTTGTCAGGCTTGGCAGCAAGCATCTTTACCCATGTAGCCATCTTGCCAGTCCATTCTTAAATTCTTTTTCATTTGTTTGTTTGAGTTGTTTTTGAGACAAGGTTCCTTTGTGTAGCCCTGGCCATCCTGGAACTTGCTCTGTAGAACTGGCCTCAAACTCAAAGATCTGCCTGCCTCTGCCTCTGGAACGCTGGGATTCAAGGCGAGCATCGCCACCACCCAGCTTAAATTCTTGAAAGGAAGTAAAGTCTCCAATGCCGAGATGTTTGTCCAATCTACCTTCTCCCTACAGGAAGACAGAGAGTGACTGTTGCCTCAATTCTTCCAAGAGGCCATATCGTAGGATGACATTATTCCCCAGCCTTCCTCTTTTGAGGTGGACCTCTTGAATCTCCACCTTTAACAGAGAAATTGTTTGTCTTTCTGATCAATAGCTGGCATGAGAGTTCAACCCAAGCCAGACTTCACAGCCAGTGCCTTGCTTGCTGCACACACCAGACACCTGCACAAAGAGCCCTCAAAGGTCCCAGCACTGGCAAGGCTTAGACACCAGCAAGGCCTTGTTCAGCTGTTCCCCCAGTGAGGTGCAGTCATCTTCCGCATATCCCAGGGCTAGTAATGACCTATTTAACACAAAACAGAGGTGAGAAATCCCCAATGAATATGTGAGTGGCTTCGAGAAATGGAGAGAAGGCCAGGTACAGTGGATGCCCACCTTTAATCCCAGCGCTCAGGCTGGCAGAGCTCTGTGATTTTGAGGCCAACCTGGGCTACATAGTGAATTCCAGGACAGTCAGAGCTACATAGTGAGACTGTGTCTCAAGAACCCGAACAAACTGACAGACAGACAAACAAAAAGAAGGAGAAGAAAAGGAAGGAGAAAGGACAAAGGGAGAGAGGGAAGAAGGGAGGGAGAGAATCCCCACAAAAGATTACACTTGACACATTAGCCTGGAGGTTTTAACTGAGTGCTGCCCCAAGGGGGTAGCTAGCCTACAGAGCAGAGCTGTGTGGTCCTTGAAGTCCTTGGTGGCACCACCCCAAGCTGTACCAAAGCTGTCTCTAGCTTGCAGTTTTATTGACAGCCCGCCCTAGCTTTGAAACCCCTATGTGGCCAAGAGCGACTTTGAACTCCTGACCCAACGACCTCCAGCTTAGAACTGGAAGTCCAGGCACTATGCCAGTTTATATGCTGGGGATAGTAACCAGAGCCTCCTACAAGCCAGGCCAGCACGCTACCCATTGACCCAAACCCCGATCCACCCAGCACTTTTTTTTCTTGTTTTTGTTTTGTTTTGTTTTGTTTTGTTTTGAGACAGTGTTTCTCTGTGTAACAGCCCTGGCTGTCCTGGAACTCTTTCTGAAACAAGGCTGGCCTCAACCTCACAGAGCTTCATCTGCCACTGCCTCCCACATCCTGGTATTAAAGTGCCTCACCCAGCACTTTTAACTGGGTCTTTACTTAGGAAAGAGACAAGGGGGGTGGGGTTACTGTGCCCTGTAATGTTCCCGCTCCCATGCATTTAAGCCTGTGCAGCTGGGTTAAAGGCATCCTTGGCCATGTGGCCCGTTCTGCACAAGAGGACATGAGGTCTGAAGACCACCGTCCCTTCCTCTGCCTTCTTATCTACTCAGTTGCAAATCAGACACTTGTCGGACGCCCTTGGAGCTTTTAGGATGACATCCATGCTTGTTTGTTTGTTTGCTTGCTTTGTGTTTTTTAGAAGCAGGATTGAAGTTGTTGATTTTCCATCTAAGGGCCCTTTTCTCATGCCATCATGACCTTCGGGAAAGGCTGCAGAGTTGAGTCAACCCTACTTCTTATTCAGACTACACCTCAACCCCCAATGATGCCGAAGGGCACTCCTCTGTCCTATTTTTCTATGGGTTTCCTGTGTCAGTTGGCAATCCACCACTGCAACAGAATGTTTTGAGCAATCAACTTAAAAAGAGAGAAGGTTTATTTGGGCTCCCAGTTTTGAGGATTTCAATCCATGATCGATTTTAGACCTCTGTGGAGACAGTGTGTTGTGGCAGGGAGGTCATGACGGAAGAAACCGTTCAAACTTATGACCAGGAAGTAAAAATGAGAAAGGAATAGGAAAAGGCCAGAGTCCTAAAATCTCTCTGAAGAAAGACCCTCCATGACCCAAAATCTTCCATTATATCTACCTTTTAAAATTTCCACAACATTCCAACAGCAATAGGAATGGTCCCAGAGGCTTTTTTGGGGGGGGTCATTGCAGATCTAAATTACAATATTGCTATCTCTGATGGCTGATCTAAGTTGTCAGCTCGAAGGCCTCTGGGCATGCCTGTGAGGGATCATCTTGCCTGGGTTAATGGAGGTGGGAAGCCTGGCCACAGAAGGCGGCACCATTCCCTAGGCTGGGACCCTGCCCTGTGGGAAACAGAGCAAGTGAGCTGAGCTCAAGCATGCATCATCCTCTGCGTCTTGACTGCGATGCCACTGTGACCCAGAATGAGCCCCTTTCTCCTTTATCTGCCAGGGCGTTTTAATCATAGCAAGAGGGAAAATAACTAACAAACCTCCGTGACACTATTAGTCTTCTATCCACAAACAGCTCAGACATCTTTCTGTTTATTTATTAGTTCATTGTAGCTCTTGTGTAGTTTTCATGCCCAGTTTTTTTACGTCTTTGCTGAATTATTCCTAAATATTTTAAATTTCTTTTATTCCAGATTCTTACTTTCCTTTCTGGGCCATTAATCCTTAGAGTAGAGAACTTTTCTGTATTGATTTTCATTCACTGAAACTTTACGACACTTATTGATCAGCAATGCCTGTGTGTCTGAGGATGCACATGATCTTCATGCTATTTCATGTCTGCGTGTCTGAGGATGCATATGATCTTCATGCTGTTTCATGCCTGTGTGTCTGAGGAGCATGTGATCTTCATGCTGTTTCATGTCTGCGTGTCTGAGGATGCACGTGATCTTCATGCTATTTCATGTGTGCGTGTCTGAGGATGCATGTGATCTTCATGCTATTTCATGATCTAAGAACATGCTGTTTGTAAGCAGAGATGTCACTTCTTTCTGATCTGTATTATTTTAGTTCAATTTCTTGACTATTTTCTTTGGTTGGAACTCACAATACATACTGAATAAAACGGTGAGAGTGGACATTCTTATCTTGTTTTTCCTCTTAGCAGAGAAACTCTCAGTCTTTCATTATTGCATGTACTGTCAACCTTGTGTTGTCCTAGGTCACATTGAGGATGTTTTTATTTTTCTTTTTTAAATCAAGAACGAAGGATGTTAAAGTTTGTCAGCTTTTTTTTTGTGACAGGGTATCAAAATACATAAACAAATTATATGTGTATATATGCATTATTTACAGTCTTAAATATTTAAGTATAACCTGCTCAGTGTGTCTAATGTTACTTGTACGTATGTATTTTTGTTTTCAGGGCTGACCAACTGATATGTTCTTCTCCTGCTTGTTCCCCTGCTCCCAGCATTCCTTAGGTGTCTGCAGTTCTTTGTGTAGGGTTGAGGCCTTTGATGCATTTATCTAACTCTTATTTATAAATAAGAAATTAGGGGGATGGAGAGATGGCTCAGTGGTTAAGAGCATTGCCTGCTCTTCCAAAGGTTCAATTCCCGACAACCACATGGTGGTTCACAACCATCTGTAAAGAGGTCTGGTGCCCTCTTCTGGCCTGCAGACATACACACAGACAGAATATTGTATACATAATAAATAAATAAATATAAAAAGATGATCTGACCTTGAGTCACACTTTTTAAAAAAAAAAGAAATTGGGAGTCAAATATTAGGGTAAGAACCTGAATGATCAAAGAAGCAGCAGAGAAGCAACCAGTGGCCTCTTATCTCTTTGATTCCTCCGTCCAAAAGGACTGAGATTCTCTTTAAGCTCCACCTTACTACTTCCTGTCTCTCTATCTGTCCTCAGTCCTCCAAAACCTCTACAGTTAACTTTAGTCACCTAGTAGCTAGCTCTGCTCTCTGATTCAAAGCAAGCTTTCTTCTCAGAACATGATCAAAATATCACAGAACATTTCCCCTTATTATCTAAATAAAAAGGGAAGGTTAAGAGCGAATATAGAAATGATAGGATAAAAAGGTATACAATTGAATCTACTTTTAAAATAAAAAGCAACTACCAGTCTTAAATATTTTTATATTGGTATAGATTTTTGTATATTGATATAAATTTAAGGTAATTTTTGTGATATTGTGTATATGTTTCTACTCTTGTTTAAGTTATTTTTTATATTGATACAAATATTTTAGGCTATTTTTGTTAGAACATACTGTATATATGTTTTTACTCTTGTTTAAGGTATTGTACCTATGCAGCTCATTTAACAATATAACTATGTAATATGAATTTCTAGTTCTAGAAAGTTATTATTACAAACTATTTAGGATAATAAAGAAATGCAAGTTAGTAGTTAGTCACTTATTACAATCAAACTTGTAGTCATGTTAGATATGTTTTCAAGGTCATACACAGATATATTTAGATAGAAAAATCATCTTCAAAGACTTCAAAGACTATGGCATTTAATGTTTAACAACCTAAGGCTTTTCATGACAGTGAGATACATCTGCTTCTGTTAGTACCAGTCTACTTCAAAGAAGAATAATGGGCATCTAAGAAATTCCATCTGGAGTTTGTTTTTCTTTATGGCAATAGCTAGTCGTTTGGACAAAGAAACTTCCTTTGCCTCGATTGCTGACAGTATACCATCCAAACTGGACCATCTGTATGCAAAAAGAAAGAAAGAAAAAGAAAGGAACTGCCAAACTTTGCTAAGAAAAGTAAGACAGTCCTTCAAAATTTCTTGCTTCTAAAAAAAAAAAAAAATCTGTCAGATATACTAGACCTATAGGCCAAAGATAGTTGCCTTAATGTTATAGAAGAAGTTTGAGTGACTGTCCAGGCAGCCAGTTGTCCCTATTGTTATGTAACATTATACCTTTCTAGGTTTTTTCATTGGAGTTAAAGACTAAATAATTATATTTAAAGTTTTCCTTATTTATGATAAAAGGTAAATTAGGTATAAAACTTTAGACTTATAAAGATAAGATGGATAATAAACTATTTTCTCTAAATTTGCTAAATACAAATGAACCGGATATTGTAACTGTAATTCTTACTAGATAACTGTTTTTGTTGTATATAATTTTACTATATTAAAGTTAAAAACCTTCTTTTTTAATTAGACAAGAAGGGGGAAATGCTGTGGAACAATATTTGTACATTGTAAATATGTATTACTCTCATTGGTTAATAAAAAAGCTGAATGGCCTACAGCTGGGCAGGAAGAAATCGGACAAGAGAATCAGACTAGGAGCATGCTGGGAAGAAGAAAGTCAGAGTCATGGGAGTTGCAAGGAGACATGGAGAGAGGCAAGATGAACGTGCAGTGCTGAAAGAAGTTACTGCCACATGGCAGAACATAGACAAGAAATATAGGTTAGCTTAAAATGTATAAGCTAGTTAGTAACCAGCCTAAGCTATCAGCTGAGCATTGATAATTAATATTAAGTTTCTGTATGGTTATTTGGGAACGGCTGCTAGGACACAGAGAAACTCTGCCTGCAGGCCTTCTTAGCTTTCTTCCTCCATGTTAGCATGTTTATTACCACTGTCCTTTTAAAAAATATTTTTTATTTATGCATCTGTGTGTGTTTATAGGTATGTGTGTGCAGGTGCTCATGGAGACCAGAAGACAGTGTTTGGATCCCCTGAAGCTAGAATTACAGGCTATGTGAGCTGATGTGGGTGCTGGGAACTAAACTCGGGTCTTCTGGAAAAGCTCCTAACCACTGGCCATCTCTCCAGCTGCTTCCCCAACCCTCACCCCCACTTTTCTAATCTCTATTTCACTCATGTTTGCTTTCCTTTGTTGTCTCCTGCTTCGAGCTGAGCTTACTCCTCCTTTTCTAGATACAAAAGGTAGACAGTTAAGAGACCTACCTAAGACCTTTATGTCCCAACCTTGTTTAGTGCTCTGAATAGTGGTTTTAACTGCATCCCATTTGCTTTGATGCTCTGTATTTGTCTTATTTCTATTGTGATCAAATACCCTTATAAGAAGCGGCTTAGAGGAGAAAGGGTTTATTTTTACTTATAATACCAGATTACATCCTATCGTTATGGGGAGGTCAAGGCAGGTGCTCCAAACAACGAGTCACAGCATAGAGACAGAATGAATGCACACATGCTCACTCGCTTGCTTGCTTGCTTGCTTGCTTACACTCAGCTCCATTTCCCCACTTGTAGACAGCCCAGAGCCCCTGCTAAGGGGATAGTGTTTTGTTTTCATCTATTTCAAGTGTTCTTAACTTCACTCATGATTTCTTCTTTGATGGATTCATTAGGAGTTTGTTGTTTAATCTTCGTGTACTTATGGATTTTCTAGTCTTCTTTCTGTTATTTTTGTTCATTCTGGTGTGATGAAAGACAGTTTTTTTAAAAAATGATTTCAATCTCCTTAAATGGTATATCATCTGTCTTGGAAATTTTTCCATGTGCACTTGAGAAACTGTCTTTCGGACCCTTGGTAGGAATGGCATTGTGTGTGTCTTTCCTAGGTAGCATTGCCTAGGGCATGCTTCAGGGGCCCATTTCGTTTCTCTAGTCGTTCTGGTTGAACGCAGTCTATCAGACTCTTGCTGGGCTGTAGGGTGCTGTGGAACTGTTCTCTGTTTTGTTCAGTCCACATTTGCTCTCCTCTTTGGTTTTCTGATACCTGGTGAATATATGTTTGTACGTGCTATGTCTCTGTGGTGAACTGACATTTTTATTAATATTTGACATCCTTCTTTGCTTTTTTTGCAACAGATTTTGACTTAACATTCATATTGTTTAATAGTACTAATAAGGCTACCACAGTTCTCTTTTGGCTACTGTTTATATGCAATATATTTTTCTATTTCACATTTAGTATGTTTTTGTGTTTGAATCTAAAATGAGCTTTTCTTCTGTATTTGTTGTGACACAATTTCCACATGTTTATTTATCTAATTTTTTATGTGGAGTTTGGGTTTCCCCTTGAATACCTGGTCTTGAATAACTAAGCTCAGGTGAACTTCCTGCCTCAGTCTCTCAAGTAACTGGGACTGCATGTCCAGGTTCAATTCTGGATAAGGACATTCTAAAATTAATGACTTTGAGTCAGGTATGGCAACACACTCCTGTCATCCAGGACATTTAAGGTAGAGACATGAGAGTCAGGAGTTCCAGGCTAACATGGTGTGCTGGCTAGTTTTATGTCAACTTGACACAAGCTAGAGTCACCTGAGAGGAGGGAGCTTCTATTGAGAAAATGCCTCCCTAAGATCTGGCTGTAGACAAGCAGGAAGGACATTTCCTTAATTAGTGCTCAATGGGAGAGCGCCCAGCTTATTGTGTGTGGTGTTGCCCCTGGGAAGGTGGTCCTGGGTCAATTAGAAAGCAAGCTGAGTAGGCCATGGGAAACAAGCCAGAAAGCTGAACTCCTTCATGATCTCTGTATCAGCTCCTGCCTCCAGGTTCCTGCCCTGTTTGAGTTCCTGCCCTCACAGCTTTTAATGATAAACTGTTATATGGAACTGTGAGCAAAATAAACTTTTCCCCCAAGTTGTTTTTGGTCATAGTATTTCATCACAGCTATTGTGACCCCAACTAAGACATCTGGGCTAATTGGAAGAGCCTATCTGAAAAAAAATTAAAATAGATGATTTTGTCTTTGTCTAATAATTTGTACACCAGAAACTCATCATGGGAAGTTTCTAGTAGCTTCTTTCCTTCCTGCATGTAGACCATGCTTCCTTGTCTGTCACATTGCCCATAGCTTGTAGTTAAAAGCTAGACATTATAAACAATATAACATCTCAAATATGGAAATCCAAATCTTCTCTTTCTTGTTGTCTTCGATAGTTTCCTTCTGTTTGATTAGTAATTTTCTTGAATTAATCCTGTAAAGTACTTTTTAGCATGTGGCCACAGAAGTCTGTATAGGTAGCCTTGTGGTCATTAATGCTTGGACAGAGTTCCTTAAGTGCTAATTCATCTCTCAGCCATTCCCAAGGGGCTCTGTGTCTGCACTGTAGAGACTCAGCTTACTGAAATTCACTTTTCCCTGGCTCAGAACCCGGAGGCAGTCAGAGCTGAAAACTTACTGCCTTCTTAGGTCTTCCCTGGTCACATGCTCCCATATTCAAGATGAGACTGTCTATCTCAGAAAAATACCAGAGTCCCCGGAAGCCTCTGTGGTCATTTTATACACTAGCTTTCCTATAACTGGAAACTGCTCATTGGTTTCCTGGCTGCCCAGACCCAAATAATCACACAGAAGCTACATTAATTGCAACACTGCTTGATTGATGACTTGGGCATATTTCTAGCTAGCTCTTACATCTTAAATTAACCCATTTCTATCTACTAATCTGTGTAACATCACAAGGCTGTGGCCTCCCACTAAGGTTCTGATGTCTGTCTCCTTTGACAGCTACATGGTGTCTCTCTGACTATGCCTACTCTCTGTCTTTCTCTCTTTCATTCTGGCTATGTTCTGCCCTGCCATAGGCCAAAGCAGCTTTATTCATTAACCAATAAAAGCAACACATATACCGAAGGACATCCCACATCACTTTCCCTCTTAATTTTTTTCTTCTTTTTCTTTTTCTCCTCCCCCTCCTACCCCTCTTCTCCTTTTTGTCAGCTTCTTGATTTTTCTGCTATAATCTCTGCTTCAAGCAGTTGTGATGTTGAGCAATTGCCTGTAACTGCAGGTGAAAGGAGCAGGTGAAATAGATACCAGCCAGACAAGTCAAAGGATGGTGACACTCAGAGAAACCCATCCTGTCCCCTACAGTCCGGGTTTGCATTGTGGTTGCAAGACTACTGGTTTGCATAGTTAATTAATCACAGGGCTGCTGGTCTGCATTGCTATTGACCATAGGACTGCTGGTTTGCACAGCTATTGATCACAGGGGCACTGGTTTGCACTGCTATTGATTACAGGGGTGCATGCACAGCTATTGATCACAGGGCTGCTGGTTTGCACAGTTTTTGATTTCAGGGCTGTTGGTTTGCACAGTTATTGACTGCAGGGCTGCGGTTTGCATAACTGTCTATCGCAGGGCTGCTGGGACTTGTTTCTCTGACTTTAGGGCTGCTCGTTTTCAGGGCTACTGTGGAGCTGGGGGAAGTAGTGGAATAATGTTAGTGCAAACACCAGAGAGCACCAGCCTTCTGGATAGTCCCCTTCAATTATTCTCCCTTTCTCTCTCCTTCCCTCCTTCTCTCCTTCCCTTCTTCCTGTCTCCTTCCCCTGCTCCTTTCTCTTGATACAGAGTCTCATTACATAGGCCCAGACTGACTTCAAATTTGTGATCCTCCTGCCTCCCAAGTTTTGGGGTTATGGGTCTCTTTCTGTTGTTGGCCACTTGGAATGTTGGGATATACAGAATTCTGGTAGATTTATTGGCATTTTTCTGTCAGGTGGCATTTTGGAGGTTCTCACCATGCCCCTCTCTGCTGCACTGCTAAACTGGAAGTTTCCTGTTTCCCCTTTCATTGGATTGCTAGATTTTCTTTGGCCAATTTGAAAGTGGTGCCTTTAATTTAGCTCTTCTGTTTCGCCAGACTTACTGAGAACCATACTTACGCTTCTTCTGTCTGACCAATTTAGAAACTTATCAAACCTATGTTTGCCCTTAAGAAAGAGACGACCAGTGAACAGCCCACTCTCTTGCCTCTGGTTTCTCTCTCTTCACAATGTTGTCATTCTTGATGGTAGTTCTAAAATGTTGTTCCTAGCCAGTAAGAGCCTCTCCCAGTATATTTTATTGGGATCACATGAAATGTACGCACTACCTTGAATAAAATATTAATTTCATGTAGCTGAGCCATTCACGTAAAAAAAATAAGATGATAAGGCTGAGAAGGTAGCTTTATAAACAACGTGGAGGCATGTGAGCATGAGGACCTGAGATCAAATCCCCAGGACCTGCAAGAGCTGGATGCAGTAGTGAACATCTGTGACTCCAGTGCCCTCACTGGGAGGTGAGCTGGTGTTAGGGGGTAGTGCACACCTGTAACCCCAGTACTTTTACTGGGAGGTGAGCTGGTGTCAGGAGGTGGTGCACATCTGTAACCCCATTGCCCTTACTGGGAGGTGAGCTAGTGTCAGGAGATAGTTAGTGCACATCTGTAACCAACCCCAATGCCCTCACCAGGAGGTGAGCTGGTGTTAGGAGGTAGTGCACATCTGTAACCAACCCCAGCGCACTCACTGGGGGGTGAGCTGGTGTTAGGAAACTCTCTGGAAGCTCCAGGTAAACTAGCTTAGAGGAGGCAGCTGTGAACAGAAGACTCTGCTTCAAACAGCTGGATGGTGAGGACTGACACCTGAAGTTGTCCTCTGTTTTTATAGGCTGGCTGTGGTACATGCATGAACACACACACACACACACACACACGTAAATGTAATTTAAAAAATTTTAAAGATTCTTGTTTGGGGATTTGTTTATTTATTATTATTTTTATTGAGGCAGTATCTCATTGTGTAACTCAGGCTGACTTCAAGGCTGACTTCACATTTAAAGATCCATCTACTTCTGCCTCCCAAGGGCCGACATTAAGGTAAGCATCACCATGCCTGGCCTGGTATTGGGATTTTAAAATCTATCCAATCCATCCACCACCTTCACACTTTCAAAACAGCAATTCCACTTTTAAGAACCTCTGAGAACATTTGCACACATCAGAGGGCAAATTCATAGAGCTCACTACATTTGCACACGTCAGAGTGCAAATTCATAGAGCTCACTACATTTGCACACGTTAGAGTGCAAATTCATAATGCTCACTACAAGCCTGTACATCAGAGGGAGAGAGGAGAGATCATCTCAGTGGGAAACTGGTTCTAGTCGTCTTATTTTCACATAAACCTGCACTGTGAACACGGAAGAACATTTCCTCTATGGCATTTGAGCAAGAACACTAGCATGTGGGAGTAGCATAAACCACTTCTTATTTCTGAAGTTCTACAAAGTATATATTTCTTAGCACTATTCTCTGAAAAGGCCCGGAATCAAAGTGTGTCCACCCACCCTGAACACTCTTCACACCTGGACTGTGGCATCTAAATGTCATTTCCATGAGGAGGGAAAGGGCTCCTGGGCTCCGGAATCTTCCTGACTCAGAATCTGAGGCACAAAGGAGCTGTGATGGGCTTCTGCTTCTCAAGTGCTTTGAGGAAACCCAAAGCCTTCATGTTCGGGAAGTAGGGTGATTGCCACCAAGCCTGAGGACCCGGGTTCAATTCCTGGAGTCTACATGACAGAAGGAAAGAATCAACTCCTGCAACTTGTCCTCTGACCACACACACTAACCTCGGTACCTGAGCTCTCCTACCCCTCCACACAGAATAAATAATTGTTTTTTTTTTTTTTTTTTAAAAAAAAGGTCTTAAAACAACTACGACAATTGTGTTTATGTCTCCAGAAATTGGTGTCAACCTAAGGGGCACCTGATGGTTAAAAGTGAGAAAAACTGACTTTGAATGACCATGACAATTGTAATGGATTCATCCTAAAATATAAAAACATAGAGCTTCTAAATGACCCGAAGAAAGAAAAGAAATTAGCTTGTTAATTACCTTTGGGGGTTGCTAGGATACCAAGTTGTTTTTCTTGACATCTATAATGAAAAGAACATTTATTCTGCCTTTCCTGAACACACGGTGTTTTTAAGTCATCAAACAGTTGACGAGGAGAAATTCTTTTCATGAGGATTTCAGCGAGCTTTGGAGAGGGTGGGAGTGAGCCAAATCTCTTTTGTGTGACCTCGTGATCACCGGGGGATGCTGGGAAGAGCTGGTGTCAGGGAGATATCGAGCTACAGGGCCACATGAGCCACTGAGACCCACGGCCCCCCCAGTCTTGCTGTCCCTCCTGGTCTGATAGCACGGGGAGGACTGGAGCCTGCTTAACAAACAGTCCCCTTGCTTGGTGCGCTCACCTCCAACCAGGAGCGTAGTTCTACTGAGGAAAAAGAAATGACAGCCAAAGGGAACATGTGGGTGTGACTTTCACTATGCAGTCAACCGAATTCATGTTTTATGACCTTGTAGCGAACTCAAGAAAGCCTATGAGAAGGAAGGGGATTTAACTGCTAAGGCCAACCTAGATTAAGAGACACAATGACCTGTCGTCCATCATTCTTGGCAGTTTCTAAATACAGCTTTGGAGAGAGGAGAAGATGCCCGTGCCACTCTTTGAAACAGGATGTTTATGGAGGCCTTCAGGTTAAATTAAGGTCACTAGGGAAGGTGACCCTGACCATATGCCCAGTGTCCTTCTAGAAGGGAAGTTTAGATCAGATACAGATGCCAAGGAAGGAGATGTGAAAATTCCCCGGAGGAATCACTGAGTGACCAGTGCTGTGTCTGCTGGGGACTTTGAGGACCACCAGCCAACCCAGATGGTAGGATGGACGGAGTTGTCAGAGTAGTACCCCCACCCCTTGAACTAGACAATACCTTTGTAGTCGTTTGAGCTACCCCACGTGTGGAACTCAGTGATAGCCCACAGGGACTAACAGACTGGAGAAGACGGGTTTTCTGTCTTTTATAGATTCCCAGGGCTTGGTGAGGGTTCCACGCCATGACCTAGCCCGCGCGTCTTGAGTCAGGCGGGCACTGAGGACGAGCTATAACCCAGACCACCATTGATCCGGGCAGCAAGGAGCTGTAGGCTGCAGCTGCAAGGCGGGAGGGAGGAAGAGCTGCACAGTGACAGCAAATGCTACCAGAAGCTTTCTGTGTGAAGAGAAAGGGGCTGCTGAGGGGCATGGCTCGGGTTTGAGGAGAGAGCGGCAGCTCGTGGGGCTGTGATGTGATGGACAGTCCTGCCCCTCCCCAGCGCAGGGAGGTAAGGAGGCCTGCGTAAGGTGGTTTGTTGAACAGTCATTCTACCACAAGCTACCCGTTGTTTGTTCTACTGTGGTAGTTGACATTTGATGGTTTGTAGGATCTAAAATAACCCAGGAGACAAACCTCTAGGCTCATCTGTGAGGGAGTTTCTAGATCAAGTTAATTAAGATTCAAAGGTCTATCCTATAGTGGATGGCACCATCTCATGGGGTGGGATCCTGGAGTGGGTAAAAAGCAGCAAGCAAGCAAGCAGTCGCGCAAGCAAGCAAGCAAGCAAGCAAGCAAGCAAGCAAGCAAGCAGTCAAGCAAGCCAGCATGCCCCAGCACTCCACTCTCTGGTCCTGACTGTGGATGCAGCCCGAGGAGCCCCAGCCTCCTGCTGCCATGTCTTTCCTGCCATGCACCTGGAACTGTGAGCCCATAAACCTTTCTTCCCTTAAGTTACTTTTGCTAGGTGCTTTGCCGCAGCAATGAGACAAGTAACTAATGCTCATATTCTTAGGGGATATAGCAGGAAACAAAGACTTCCGGGCTCTTGCTAGGGGAGGGAAGGAGGAAGAGCCAGCAGAGTGACCCTCTCTGTGGCAAGCACCCGGCACTCACCACACCATCCCTGAGCACACAGTTGGTATTGTCAAAGCACAGAGTAGGTATTCTTGGAGCTGCTGCTCCGGTCTCGCGAAGGAAAGAATGAAGAGCCCAAGGCAGAATAACAGGCTATAAATTTGTATATATAAGTACATAAAGCATCTATCTGGGAAACTTCAGTGAGGAGTAAGCAGAAAAGTTGCCAGGGAGGGATAAGGGAAGAAGATTACAAAGTGCAGAAGCAGCTGAACCGCTTTCAAGTGATTCGTAATCAGTCGCATCTATTCTAATGACCACCAATTAAGCCGTCTCCTGACGGCTCTCAGAGAAAGCGCACTTGCCCCAACAGGCCTGATGAAAAACGCCTTCCAACACCTTTGCCTGGCAGGGATGGTAATCGCTCAGAGAGCCATCCAGAGCAGACTGCACGCATTTCCCCCTTCCAGACCCTCTTTTTTTTTTTTTTTTTTTTTTTTTTTTTTTTTTTGGTTTTTCGAGACAGGGTTTCTCTGTAGCTTTGGAGCCTGTCCTGGAACTAGCTCTTGTAGACCAGGCTGGTCTCGAACTAACAGAGATCCGCCTGCCTCTGCCTCCCGAGTGCTGGGATTAAAGGCGTGCGCCACCACCGCCCGGCTCAGACCCTCTTTCTCTGGAAAAATTTTCACATAATTTTCATATACCTGGCTTATAGGTAAGTAAAATAGGCATATGAATCAAACATCTACTGATAATAAAGTCATTAGAAAATATTTAAAAATCATTCTTTGATGTATATATAATTTTTCTATTGATTAAAGATAAAGGTGAATTTGTATGCTAATGAAATAGATAAGCTGGTTTATTTTTACATAAGGGCTTAAATCTTTGAGCCGGGTGTGGTGGCCCACGCCTTTGATCCCAGCATTTAGAAGGCAGAGGTAGAAGGGATCACTGTGAGTTCAAGGCCAGCCTGGTCTACCTACTGAGCTCCAGGCCAGCTAGGGTTGCATAGAGAGGCCACATCTCAAGAAAAAGAACAAGAAAGGAAGGAAGGAAGAAAAGAAAGAATTGAATCATCAGATTCAAGGCCCTTGTCACAGGACAAGGTGCTGTTCATGCCTGGTACTGTAAGCCTGACTCATAACCTCTGGCTGCCCAAGACCCTAGGATTGAACTGTTATTTTGTTAAGCGAACACCCTTTCCAACTGCCTTCTAAATACTTACCTCCGTGCTCTTAGGTTAGTGCAGCTCTTAAACATCATCAGAGAAGGGCTTTTTTTTGCTTAATATAGAGGCTCATATCTGGTCAAGGTTCAAGGAATACACGTGGTGGTAGAGTGTATAATCCTAGTGAGTTACCTACATCACAACCCCTCCCCCAAGGCTCTCGGATGTTAGAGGAGAGAAGCAGGAAGATTACAGGAGCCCGGGCCTGCTGCAAATGTGTCTCCCGGATGTTGACCGGACCACTAAGCTCAGAAGCTCACAGCAGCTGTGGCACCTGCCCGAAACCTGACGAAGGTTTTGCTCCAGATCAAGCCAGTCAACATTCCAGCGAGCATGAAGGAGGGGCTCACGAGGCTCCACCCCCTAGGGGAGAAGCTATTGGCTGCTGCAGAAAGAGAATCAGTTTTCTTCAGGGACGGTGGCCCCTGGTAGGCCAACCATGATGGCCACTGCACTTATGAGCATACAGGTAGCATTAACTGGACTCGGTGGGTTATTAAAAAAAAATAAAAGACACAGAGTTGGGCGGATACAAAGAGCAGTGACTTCTGGGAAGAACTGAAAGAGGATAGTGGGGTGGGGGCGGACATGATCAAAAGACTTCATATACATGCGCGATGATCTCAAAGCATAAATACAAAACATATTTAGAGAAAGACATAAATTTGGAAGTTGGTGTGGTGGCACATGCTTGAAATCCCAGGACTTGGGAGGTAGCTTCAAGAGGATCAGGAGTTCAAGGTCATCCTCGGGTATGTGGCAAGTTCCAGGCTAACCTGAACTACGTGAATCTGTCCTAGAGTTAAATCCTGGCGCAATATTTGACACCACAGGACAGAGAGCCTCTTCAGAGTGTTTCAGGGTGGATAAATGTTTTGATTTTATAATGGCCTGTGCTGAGAACTCCGCTCACCTTAAATACCCAGTACAAAATGGTAAGGACATGTCTAGGGCCCTCTCAGAAATTGTAGGAAATTCTGTCCTTTTCCCAGAATAGTGCTCATTTAACAATTTTAAGAAATGAAAACCCAGTCAACGACTCAAACAGCAATTTTAAAAATCAAATATTCTAACACAACACAGGCAAAATTTATGCTGATTTAATATTTCCACGCTGAGGAATGGCAGTGGGGGAATGTTAAAAGTCATGGTCTTCCATGATTAAATGGGCATAAAACTCTGCACATACAGTAAAAACACTGCCGTCCGTAACGTGCAGCAGTCTCCGATCTTAGCTGGGGCGTCTCGGGCAGTGTCTGTTTCATGGTGTGACATCATGTACAGAGCAAAGAGCACATGTGTGTTTGGACCCAAGGCTTCAGTAAGGTTGCCGGCTACAACACAGAGGGGTGCTCTCAGGAGCACCCTATATTTATTAACAGTTTGACTTGAATTTCTTTTTGGTCAATGTTGCCAAATGCCTTGGGAAGATCCTTTGGAGTTATTCGACTCCAAAGGAGTCATGAAGGGGTCAGTTTGCTTCTGGTTTAGCACAGTGGTTCTCAGCCTTCCTAATGCTGTGACCCTTTAATACACTTCCTTATGTTCTGGTGACCCCAACTATAAAATTATCTTTATTCCTATTTCAAAATTATAATTTTGCTACTTTTATGAATCATAATGGAAATATCTGATATGCAGGATATCTGATATGTGATCCCTGTGTGAAAAGGTTGTTTGATCCCAAAGGGGTCATGACCCACAGGTTGAGAACCACTGATCTAGCAGTTCTTCCTCACAAGGCCATTTAATAATAACAAACAATTATAATAATAACTCCTACTATAATTTTGGCGACAGGGTCTCACTCTGTAATCCGGTCGGCCTGGAACTAATTTATATAGACCAGGTTGGCCTCAGGTTCACAGAGATCAGCCTGCCTTTGCCTCAGGAGTGCTGGAGTAAAGGTGTGTACTGCCATGCCCCGTACAAGGGGTCGTTGAATACCCAGATGTTCCCTGTGCTTCAGAAAGGCAGACAGTTCTTGTGAAGGCCTCTGCCCCATGTCATTTGCTGAGCTGCCTCCAGCTGCCAGGAAGGGACACTGACCAGAGCCTGAAACCGTTCGCTCATTAGTCCAGCTAACAAAGAATAATAACTATAAAAGTTAACCTAAAACCCATGCCCGGAGGAAGCATGGTACCCCCGAGTACCCACTACCTGAAATACCAGGACCCAGGGGCTGGATATCTCAAAGACCTAGGATAGAAGGAAATAGAAAAATTTCCCCAAGAGTGGAAAAACAAATTTTTCAGCAGGAATTATTCTCTAGGCAGCATTTCTACACTAGGCTTTAGTTCAATTCTCTCTAAGTAGCTGCCCTCTAGACATGAGAGAGCAAATGACTTCCCATGGCCAAACAGGAAGTCGAAGGTTGAGTTAGAAATGGAACCCACTTCCACTAGCTCCTGAGTGCTCGTATCTGGCTACTGTTACACGAGACAGATCTCATGCTGGTACGACATGCGGTTCTGGCTTCAGAGGACCTGGTTAGTCTATGGGAAGACACAAGCACATGAACAGTTCTAAGCAGTATGGCGGGTGCTCAACTAGACATAGCAGGCCTGCTCTGGGGATCCTAGGAAAGAAGAAAAGTGCTCTCCTCAGCTGGGTTGCATTGGGGAAATGATTTTTTTTTTCTCAAAGTGATGTGTAAGGTGAGTGTCGGTGGATATGCAGGCGTTTGTCTACAAGCGCAAGCGTTAGTCTTGGAGGAAAGGCATGCCTAGCTTGGGTTTTCAGCGCTATGCTAACCTACCTCCATTTATATCACAATGTTTCCTGACCGTTCTTTTGTCCACCCAGAGCTTGTGTGGAAACAAAACAAAAAACTAACAAAGAAATTGGCTTAATACCAGTAATCAGACCAGAGAATTTACATAGGCATTGTCTTTGTAAATTTTGAAATGAGTCAGGAATCTGAAGTGTGTGCCGGAAGACAAGGCTGTGTGCACTAGAGACTTGGCTGTGTAGAAACTGCTTGTAGGTGGATCTAGCTATGGAGCTCTCTAGCAAGTTTCTGGGGGGAACTTTCCAGATGCAAATGTTAGCATCAGGGAGCTGTATGCAGGGAATAAGGCTCAGGTCTCAGAAGGACTGGCCTATGGGGTGTGGTAAGGTTCCCTTAGACTATGTTAAGAGGAGAGTGGGTTGCTGGGGGGAATGTTTAGCTTTGTTCCCAAGACGATGGCTCAGTATTAGTATCAAAGAGTTTCTGTCCCAAGAGAAGTACAGAGCATTTGTGCTTCTATGAAGCCCCTATCTTGCAGAGAGACTCCAGATCCAAAGGAGAGTCCTCCAGTGAAACCTGGGGTGATGGGGGTGGGGGCGCAACTGCTTAGCAGGGAAATGGGATGTAGGATAGGCCTAGGGCATGACTAGGAGCAAACAATGTTTACCACGCTCAATGGAATAGTAAATACGGAAATTGTAAGACCAGCGGGAGCGCCGCATGCTATCTTCTTCCAGGAGCACATGGTAACTGTGAGTATGGATAAATCCACAGCATCCCACAAACGAGAATAGTGACACACGCCTTAATCCAGGCACTTGGGAGATATAGGTGGGACGATCAGACGTTCAAGATCATCTTAGCTATGTGAGACTCTGAGGGGAAGGAGGCCAGGCAGGCAGCCGCAACAAGAGGGACAATATGAAAGGTGGCCCTATCAGCATAGAGGGGGACCCATCCAGGCAAATTCCAGTGTTCCAGAGTGGAGCATAAAGGGAAATGGGAAGGTGGACCCCGGAGGAGACAGGGAATGAGAAGAGAACCACGAAAGAGTGAGAACAATGGAAATATTGAGAAGTGTCCCTAGGAACAATCTCTGTCTCTCGGGACCATTCCAGCCACTGTTCAAAGGCTGGATTGTAGGAAGCAGTGGCAGATGGTAGGAGTGGGTGCTGGGAACTGCTGCAAGCTTCCCAGGAATGGTGGTGAGGGGAGGTAAGGGGGCAGGGGGGAAGGATTACAGGTTGGACAGTATGGTGGTTTGAGTGGTAAATGTCCCCCAGAGGCTCAGGATTTTTAACACTCAGTCTGCAGTCGGTGATGCTGTTGGGGAGGTGGTACAGCTGGAGAAAGTGTTGCCGGAGGTAGCATTGAGAGTTCATAGCCATAGCTGCTACATACACAGTCAGGAAGCAGAGAAGGATGAATGTCTCTGCTCATCTATTTTGGTTTTGTAAACATAATTTATCCATACTTGAGATTAAAATGTGTTCCCTGGAAGCAGATAGCATATATTACTTTTATGGGTCTTATGTGTTCCGTATTTATATTAATGGATTTTCTCTCAGGAGCTAAAGCTCAAATAAACTTCCTTCCATAAATTACTTTGGTCATGGCATTTTATAGAGATGGGAGGACCAACAAGGCTTGAGGGAAACGGGGAGCTCACCATTCAGTCCTGGAATTTTTACTGGACTAATAGGTGGCATTGCTCTTTGAGGAGGAAGAGTGGAGGAGATCCTATGGAGGTTGTGTAGGGATTGTGGTGGTTAATCTTCACTGTCAACTTGACTAAGTTTAGAGTCACCTAGGAGACCTTCTTCCAGGCATGTCTGTGAGGGAATTCCCAGAGATATAACTGCAGAGGAAAGACCTACCCTGAATGTGGGGACCACCATCCTGTGGGTTACAGTCCTAGATTGAATGACAAAGGCAGAAAGGATAAATCAGATGAGCAGCAAGTAGCACTCATCCATCATCTGCTTCACTGCAGATACAGTGTGACCAGACAGCTTGTGATTCTGCTATTGCAATACCTCGTTTGCTGGACTGTATCCCCTTAAACTGTGAGAAGAGGAGGGGGAATGGCAAACAAAGCCCACAAACCCTCTTTCTCCCTTAATTACTTTTCTCCGGTCATCATAGCAATGAAAAAAGGAACCAACACATGTATGAGGATATTTAAGTTACTGAACATGGGGGTGTGGAGCCCATGGGAATATTTTGGAATAGAGACACACATTTAAAGAGATTTTGTGTATATGTGATGTTAAGTACAAATAAATGATAGCATGCTACTAAGCAACAACCTGTTTTCCATGTAGATACTTATGACAGTCTCTATAAGGCCCCCTTATATTTTTAATGGGTCACATGATAGTCTGTTGTATAAATATAGTGCTGTTATTCACACTTAAAATGATAAATACTTTAAAAACAGAAAGGTCTACAGTGTGGACCAGAGATTCACACACCTAGGCTCGGCAGACATACTAGTCCTAGTTCATGTTATTCTGCATTTGAGGAACTTGGGTGCAGGTCAGCCCTGCTCCTGCTCTCCCTTGTCTGTCTCCCTTCTCTTCAGTGCTAACTAATTAACATGATTTGGGGGTTCACGTTTATACTTTCTAAGCAATATTAAAGTTTCTTCTTTAAACCATATGTGTTAGAAGCATAAATGTTCTTGCACCCACAGATCTCCAGGGAAAACAGGAATGCTAAGCACCCAGGATGGTCCTTAAAATGGGAAGGACACATAACCTGTTTTTCCAGAAGGCTGTCATTTAGAGGTCATTAATAGCCTGGTGAACTGTGATATCTGTTGAGCCAGGCCGTATCAAACTCGTACAACCAGGACTGGAGGTCGTTAGTAATCTAAATGACCCTTACATTACCCGTACAGCCAGCAGCTTCCCCAATCTTCCACAACCAGGTTGCTAATAGCCTAAATGACCTCTATACTATCTGTAGGACCAAGATCAGGCTAGACTCTTCCTTAGGAACTTGTTAGTACAGGTAGCCTATCTCTAGAATCCATCTTCTTGGAAGAAATGACATATACGATGAATTAAATTTTAATATAATGATTGCCTCCTTGTACATGGGAGATTGTGTTACACCAGGAAACTCTTTTCCAAATTCTATTGTGTTTAAATATGCTGGCAATACATAGTCAGGAAGCAGACTTGGCATCAGACTCTTTAGAAGTTTGACCTAGCCTGGAAGACTAAGTCAGGCTGAACTGACTTTTCATTCTCACCTCTTTGTGGATTGTTTTCCTGCCTGCCATGACACCTGCAGGGACTTCCTCAGATATGTAATATAATTTTTAGAAATTTCCCTACACTGGGGGGCTGGCAAGATGGCTCAGTGGCTAAGGCACCTGCTACCAAGACTGATAACCTGAATTTCATCCTCTGTACCCACAAAATGAATGGCTAAAACTCACAAAGTACCCTCAAACCTTTCCACTTGGTGTTCAGGTGGCACACACACACACTCACACATACACGTAGGCATAATTTTCTGTCCCACCTGCCAGCTCCCAAACAACCAAGAGAGACTTATTATTATTATATTGTTATTATAAATGCTCAGCTGATAGCTTAGGCTTATTGCTAACTAGCTCTTACAACTAAAATTAACCCACATTGCTTATGTATATTCTATACATGGCTCTGTACCATTCTTTAATATGTCATGTTCACCTTCCTTCTCCAAGTCTCATTTCAACTCTGCCCTTCTTCATTCCGGAGCTTCTCCTTGTCCGCAAGTTCTGCCCAACCTCTTCCTGCCTTTATCTGTTTATTAAACCAATGAGAGCAACACATATTCACACACACACACACACACACACACACACACAGAGAGAGAGAGAGAGAGACAGACAGACAGACAGACAGACAGACAGACACACAAAAATGGGAATTTAATTTTTTAAAAGTTGAAAATGTTTCCCTACATTGCTTTCCTGTTCACACTCTTTTGCGATCCACTGTGGCTGCCTTTTACTTTAAAAGAGTAAGTGGAGAGATGGCTCAGCAGTTAAGAGCATCGACTGCTCTTCCAGAGGACCCAAGTTCAATTCCCTGCACCCACATGGTGATTCATAACTTTCTATAACCCCAGCCCCCGGATCCGAAGCCCTCTTCTGACCTGGTGCCCTCATGGTGCAGACAGACATACCTGCAGGCAAAACACTATACACATAAAATAAAACAAATAAATCTTTAAAAAAATAAAAAGAGTAAGCACTCTTGTGATGGTGGCTGTTATTGTATGGCTGACCCATATTGCCACAAAGAAGTCAGGATGGTCTGCACGAATGGGACCTCGGGGATGTATCCTGGAGTAGGCCTTCACCAGGCACCCTCCCTGAACACTGGGGAGAAAACCTCTGGGTGTTGACGTCCTGACCTAGCCCTGGAGTGCTGGCTCTGACTATGACAGCAACACCTCAGCCTCTGGCACAGCAGGTGTTATATAAGGTTACGTCATGGTTCGAAGGTGCTGGAAGCTGCTTTGTCATCATCACATTGGTTCACAGGAGAAAGGGGTGCTGCTGGACGAGAGGCACGGAGGAGCACTGCGAGGACGGAGCGCCCCACTTCCCTTTTCTATTGCTCTTCATGGGGCCTTGACTCTGGGGCCTCTTCCACCAAACCCACCAAACAGAGGGCTTTCCTCCCCTGCTTCTTTTCTTTTTCATGTTCATCCAGAACTTCTTTGGGGGAAGGAGAAAGAGGAGGAGGAGGGGGGTGAGGAGGAGGAAGAGGAGAAGAAGAAGAAGAAAAAGAAGAAGAAGAAGAAGAAGAAGAAGAAGAAGAAGAAGAAGAAGAAGAAGAAGAAGAAGAAACAGCACCAGAAAAACAAACACTCCTGAGTGCTTTCAGTCTCAAACAAAGCTTTATACATTTGTTGGCAGGAAATCCAGGGTGGAATTTGCCATTAACCTGTAGTAAGGTAACCCTTCAAACACCCCACACTGAACAATCAAACACTTTTAAATGTCATTCTCCAACAAAAGCGTACATTGTCCCTGGGATGCCCTGGTGGCACTAACCTTTTCAAAGCGGGAAGAGTAAATCATTTCACTTCTCTGGTTGAAAGCTAAATGGAACTTTCCAGACTCTGTCACAAACCAGGCCTCCTACAGGCACATTTCAACTCAAATAGCCCCTTAATGGAGCAGCTTTTCTCCTTTGGTGGTGGTGGTGGTGGTGGTGGTAGTTTGTGTGTGCGCGCGCAGTGTGTGTGTGTGTGTGTGTGTGTGTGTGAGAGAGAGAGAGAGAGAGAGAGAGAGAGAGAGAGAGGAGAGAGAGAAAGGGAGGCGGGCAGGAGGGAGACAAAGAGAGGAGTGGATAGAGTTTGTGTGATAAGCGAGAGAGAACGCGAGCGCGTCGAGCCGAGCGGAGAGCGAGCGCGCCCGCACGGGGGTTGGGCGGAGGGAGCCCACGCGTTGGGCGCGCATGCGAGATGTGTGTGTTTTCCGCTCTCGCGCGCGAGCGAGACGAGCGAGAGAGCTCTCACATGTTGCGTTCTTTTTTCAAAACTAAAATTGTTCTTCATGATGCCAAAGTCAGGTAGAAAGCTCAGTCTCAGCTTCCATGTTTCTCGGCCTCTGGAATGTAATAGCTAAGACTGCCCGAGCACTTACTGTGCGCTAGAGGCTATTGGCTCAATCTACGCAGCGTACCAGACGTCATGACTTACTCCACACTCCAGAGGATGGAACCGGGTATCACAAAGAACGACCGTGTCATGGTCCCTGGAGTAGAAGAGGGGAAAGCAGAATTTAAGCTCAGAGAGTTCAACCTTGAAGCAGGTGTCCTGGTGCTGTATTATTGCTGCTGTTGTTATTTTACACAACGCCCGATAAAGGCAGCCCAAGGAAGAGCTGGGTTCGCAGTTTGAGGGTACAGCCCGTCATGACCAGGAAGGCAATGTGGCAGAAATATAAGGCAGTGGCCACACTATCCTTGGTCAGGAAGCAGAGGAAGACGGGCGCTGGTGCTCAGCTCACGTCCTCCTGGTCCATGGGATGCAGCCTCCCACATCTAGGGTGGGTTTCCCCTCTTCAGTCAGACCTCTCAGGAAACACACTCACAGACAGGCCCTGCAGTTTGTCTCCTGAAAGACTCTAAATCTATCAAGTTAACAGTCGAGGTTAATCGATACAATTACCGTATTGATTTAATAAATCTGAAAAAAGATTTCTCATTTTCCATCTACCAGGAAGAAGAACGACCCAGAAGTGTGTGCTTACGGGGGTCAATATTACACAAACGCTTCTGTGTTTAAGTTTCTTGACACGTTTGGTACCAGGTGTCATCTTGACTAATTATATATGAGGATTCTGTAAGTACTCACCTGTCAACAACAGACAATAACTGGTTGGCTTACTGCTGGAATCCAGGTGCAGGACACAGCTCATTTCTCCAGCTTTGAGAGAAGGGCTGAGTACTGGGAAGTCCTCCTTGGCAAGGCTTTAGATTTGATAGGTCAGATCCATCCTCTCTCTCTCTCTCTCTCTCTCTCTCTCTCTCTCTCTCTCTCTCTCTCTCTCTCTCTCTCTCTCTCTCTCTCTCTCTCTCTCTCTCTCTCTCATTGCACCAGGGAAACAAACAAGTTTTCCCTAGATTGCCCAGGCTGGCCTCAAACTTGCTATCCTCCTGCCTCAGCCTTCTAAATGTTGGGAATGCAAGCATGTGCTACAATGCCTGGCTTCTGAATTAAAGACTGCCAATTTGTTTGAATGAAGAAAGTATCCATTTACCCATTTAATGGGCAAACCTAAAAATAAATAATGCCGTAATATCAGAGGTCAGGAGAGAGCAGCTGGAGGAGATCCCGTGACCCTGAGGTTTTGCCTGCTGCAGTTGTCAATCACCCGTTTCTGACCCGGTGCCCCTGGAAAACACACACTCAGCATGACAGATGTCTGTTGGGTAAGCCTCTGACAGACAGCCTGGAAGGCCACCTTCCTAGCCATGGGAATTTGGCATTTCCCTAACTTTGTCTGTTCTCCCAAATCCCCAAGCGTCTAAGTTCAGAGGCCTCCCAGGGAGTTATTCTGTACACGAGCCAAAGTTATGTAAGGTTATGAGACAGAAGAAGGGCTATGTGGAGCATGGTGGGGTGTGGCGCACTCTGCGAGGTGAGGCGCTGCTGCAGAAGGCGGGCCCAGCCCCGTCATGAATGGAAGGAAGGCGAATCTCCACCTGTTTCACAGGAACAGCCCTGCACCTGAGACAGGGACAGCCTGGCCCTGGCGAGAGGACAGTGAACTCACGGAGGAGGTCCTCAGGCAGAGGGCGGGGCCCTGCGAGAGGCTATGGCAGGAAACAGAGGTATCATTCGCTGTTTTCGTTTCCAGGGCAGAAATGGGGCTGGAGGGGCGGAGGAGTCAAGAATGTTCTAGACCCAGAGCTGGCTAGGGAATGTTATTAGAAATGTAAACAGGGCTTGAGCTGACTAGGCTGACTGGCCAGTGAGCTTCAGAGGTCTAACTGTTGCTCCCTCCCTCCCTGTCGGAGAATTACAGGCCCGCACACCTTCCTACCTGGCTTTTTAAGTGGGTGTGGGGAATCTAAAATCAGGTCTTCAGGCTTGTGGGGACTCAGGGCCCCTGCTTGTGCAGCAAGACCTTGCCGCCCGAGCATCTCCCGACTCTGCTCTTCAGTCCTCTCTATCCACAGCTCTTCAGGAACACAACCCTTGGCTCTGCGTTAAAGGAATGAATTGATGCTTTGTCACAAGGACAGTCCTTACTGGGACACTGCAGAGATGGCAGGTCCCCTCTGGACCCGTGATGTCTTTCCTTCCCCTTCCTGAGGCTAACTTTGATCACCATTTGGGCTGTTGCTTGAATTTTTTTCCATTTTATACTCCATTTTTTCCCCTTGAAGCTGACAACTGGTTTGAGGGAAACACTAAGATGTATAGAATATTCCACTCTTTGTCCAAATATCTCCCTAGGTTTAGCTTCATTGCTATTCTTATAAAGTTTGCAAGATGAACATTTTCCCACTATAGCCCTCTCTCCACTTTGGCCAGCTCATCTGACCTGGAATTTTATTTCCTCTTTATTTAATCATCCGTTCATCCATTCATTGTTGGTGAAGAACCTGACATTCTTTCCAGTGATTTATAATTCATTGCTGTTTATAACTGATGGACAGTCTTGTCTGCTCTGGCTCCTGCATCCTTGTGAGGTCTCCCCTGCCCCTTCCTTACTTCCCAGCACACCAGAATGTCTTAGGGCCACCTTACCTCCCTTCCTGTCAGCCCTGGAATAAGTCCTTTCTCTCCAGAGCACTGTTCCTTTTGGTGGGTCCAACATTAGACACCAAGCTGGGAATCTGAATGAGCTGGATCGAGCTTACGTCTAGCAGAATGTCTTTGCTTCTTGACTATTGCAGTGGTAGGAGATATACACCCGTGTATTAACATGCACACATAAACATTCACATGTGTGCACAAAGCATGCATGTTCACACACATGGATAGGCTTTAGAAGTCATAAGGATAGACTGGTAGTTCCACACCACATGGGATTCTTCCCTACTCCCTCCCAGTTGTTCACTTTCACAGACGCTCCTGCCCCTTCCACAGTGAAGCCCTGCGTGTCAGCAGTGACCACACTCGCTCATTCCTCAGTGCTATGCCACATACACAGTTGTGTATGGATGGCTTCCCTTGTGCCTTTACAGTAAAAAAGCACTCATGGAAATGTACGTTTATCTTTTATTATTAAAATTCGTCGAGGATTTAGTAGCTAATTGTGAGCAATCTGAAAAGCTTCCAGATAACCCAGAATCCCCTAATCAAATCTGTTAGCAGGACTGGATGGATAATTTAGAGATTAGGAGCACTTGCTGTTCTTCCAGGGAAATGAGTTCTGTTCCCAGCGCCCATGTCGGGTGACTTACAGCCACCTACAGCTCCAGCTATAGAAGGTTCAGTTGGCCTTTTAGGGCACACACACACACACACACACACACACACACACACACTAATAAAATAAATCTTTAAAAAGCCCAACCTGTTATCAGTCATAAATGCAAGTCAGTCCACACTGTGCTATTGGATTTGGGGTGCTTTCTTTCTGGGGTGGGAAGGCAACCATAGTTTCTCAGGAGAGCAACTTCTAATTGAAGACATGTTTGAAAATATACTGTGTGGTACTAGAATTCACTCCAACAGGCACTTATGCTCAGTAAGTCTTACGTGGGTCTTGTTGGAGCACGCCAGCAGACAGCCGGCCCACCAGCCACACTTCATTACGACTGGCTGTGCTGAGCTCCTCACAGAGTTCAAGGAAACAGGTCCTCAGGCCTGTCCTGCCCGGAGAGGCTAAAATCTGCCTGCCTTCCTCTCACTTCAGAAAAATCAGCAGAGGCAGCCAACAGTCTTAAATGAGGTCCAGACCATTCTGGATATAAGCCTGGGCCACCTCTCCCCAGCGATTCATGAGTCCTCATTCATATTTCCCTCACTGTATTGAGTGCAAGCCCCTTCATTCACAGACTTCTTGCCTTGATGTCAGGTGTTTTTAGCTGTAGACACAGGCCCAGGGCTCTGGAAAGCAGAGGTCCCTGGTGCACAGATGTCAATGGGGCTGCAATGTGCAGGAGATCCGCAGTTCCCTAGCTCCTCTCCCACCGGACTGAGAGGCAGGTGCAGGGGTTCGATGGATGATATCCATACAGCCTTACTAATAATCAAAGGTTAGGCGGCAACCCAGGGAAAGGTGTATATCCCCCGGCCTCCTTTTGAGAAGGATTGTGTCATTTCCCAGCTCCAGGGGGGTTTGCAGGTCCCTCCAGGTAGACAGAATTCATGGGAAACCACTCAAGTATAAGATATTACACATACACACATGCACACACACACACACACACACTCACACACTCACACACACTTTCTGTTGTGATGTCAATGGTCATATAGAATACTAATTAATTCTAGACATACGTTTCATCCAGTTTCCTATACGTAATTTTGGTCTTGAGTCTGAAGCAGGTAACTAGGAGCTAAGTTTGTACACTTTGATTATACTTAACTGATTGTGTTCCTTTAACCTCTCCGAGATCTGCTGCATATGACATTTGAAATATTTAAGTTTTCTGCAGTGAACTGTGACCATTCCTAACAGTGACTTTTGAAGTCTTCAAAAAGATGATGGGGCTCCACAATGATGATTCCACCTGGACTGTGGTACTGTCACTAAGCTGACAAACACCACCCAAAGATCAGCTTTGGGTTACAAACTGCTCAGTACAACTTCAGAGTGGTTAGCTAATATGGTCCAACCACACAGACTACTCTGCCTAGGACTTCAGATAAGTCCTTCACTTTTCCATTACATAGACTGGACAACAAAAGATACAGCTAACTCTTCTAGAACTTGACCGTTATCTCAACTTTCTCAGGGTCCCCTAAGATGCCATCACCCCCAAACAACAAAAGTAATTTTAAGAACACAATGCCCACATTCCCAAGAGGAAGGGTGGTTAATTTTGGTCATTTGATGGGTTTGGATGTTTGTTGTCAAATAGGAAGGTTGGTTGCAAATTGTTACTGGTCACGGTAAGGGAGGAAGCTACACAAGGGAGATTGGATTCAAGAATATTATCTTAGTTAAGGTTTTTATTAAGAGGCACCATGACCATGTCAACTCTTGCAAAGGAAACATTTAATTGGGGTGGCTTACTTACAGTTTGAGAGGTTCAGCCTGTTATCATCATGGTGGGGAGCATGGTGGCATGCAGGCAGACATGGTCCTGGAGGAATAGCTGAGAGTCCCACATCTTGAAGGCAACAGGAAGTTGACTGTGACACTGAACAAAACGCTTAACCAAAAGACCTCACAGCCATAGGGACACACTTCCTCCAGCAAGGCCACACCTCCTAATAGTGCCACTCCTTATGAAACTATGGGGGCCAATTACATTCGAGCTACCACAGATCTCTTTCTGAAAAGGAAAAGGGGGGTATGGAAATGATAGAATAGCACTTGGGAGGCAGAGGTAGGTGGATCTCTGTGAGTTTGAGGCCAGCCTGGGCTATAAAAGCTAGTTCCGGGACAGGCTCCAAAGCTACAGAGAAACCCTGTCTCGAAAAACAAAAACAACAAAACAAAACAAAAAGATAGACTAAGAGGGTAGATTATTAAATCTACTTTTAAATTAGAAAAAAGTAACTAATCTAAAATATTTTATATTGGTGTGGATTTTTGTATATTGATACAAATTTAAGATTATTTTTGTTTTATATTATATATATATATATAATTATGCATATTTCTACTCTTGTTTAAGGTATTATACCTTTGCAGCTCATTTTAAAATGTAATGTAAAGTTCTAGTCCTTAAAGCTTGTTATTACAAACTGTTTAGGATAATTTTAAAATGTAGGTTAGTAGTTAGACATCTATAACAATCAAATTTGTAGTCATGTAGGAATGTTTTTAAGGCCAAACAGAGATATATTTTAAACAGATGATCTTTAAACACTTTAAAGACCTACAGAAGATAGCATTTAAGATATTTTAATAACATAAGGTTTTTCATGGCAGTGAGATAGGTCTGCTCCTTGCAGCATCAATCTACTTAAAAAAATGATGGACATCTAAGAACCTCCATATGGAGTTTGCTTTCAGTGTGACAAAGCTAGCCACTGGGCAAGAAACTGCCCTTGCTTCGACTGCTGACAGTATGCTGCCCAAATTGGACAAGCAGGACACAAAAGAGGGCGACTGTCTAATTGTGTCAAGACAAGGTAGGAAAATCCTTGAAAATTCCTGCTTCACAGAAAAGTCTGTCAGATATTCTAGGCCTATAGGTTGAAGATGGATGTCCCAATGTTACAGAGGAACCTTGAGTAACTGTCCAGGCATGCAGCTGTTTCTGTTATTCTATAGTTTTGGAAGTTGCTTGCTCTACACTTCCTGTTTACTCAGGTAATATTATATCCTTCTTGGGTCTCTGATGGGGTTGAAGACTAGATAGTTACAGTTTTACAGTTTTCCTTGTTACCAAATTCAAAAAAAGAAACTTACATAAGTAACATAAATCTTATAAGGTTGAGAAACAGAAAAGTTTAAGTTGTTTACCTAAGAAAATCTTTTAAGGTCTAAAAAGGTATTTTTAGGATGGTAAGATAAGTTATGATAAAAAATGATTTAGGTATAAAACCTAAGATAAGGTAAGATAGAGTAATTTCTCCAAATTTGTAAATACAAATGGACTGGACATTATAAATGTAATTCTTACTTGATAATTGTTCTTATTGTAAATAGTTTTACTGTATTAGAGTTAAAACTTCCCCTTTTTATTTAGACAAAAGGGGGAGAGGCTATGGGATATCTGTACACCGTGTAAAGATGAATTGCTGTGATTAGTGTAATAAATAGCTAGGCAGGAGAGAATAGGTGGGACTTCCAGGGAGAGAGGACTCTGGGAAGAAGAAAGGCAAATTTGCCAATGAGATGCAGGAGAAGCAGGACATGCAGCACCGAGATGAGGTAACAAACCTTCAGCAGAGCATAGATTTAAAAATATGGGTTAATTTAAGTTGTAAGAGCCAGCTGGTAAAAAGCCTAAGCTAAGGCCAAACTTTCATAATTAATAACAAGTCTCCATGTCATTATTAGTGAGTTGGGGGCCCAAAGAAAAGTCTAACTACACACAGGTAGCTTGCACCCAGGGATTATCACACAAAATCCAACCACTCCTTTCAATTTGAGACATACCCAGTGTCTTAGTTAGGGTTTCTATTTCTATGAGAAGACACCATGACCATGGCAACTCTTTTTTTTTTTTTTTTGGTTTTTCAAGACAGGGTTTCTCTGCAGCTTTTTTAGAGCCTGTCCTGGACCTAGCTCTTGTAGACCAGGCTGGCCTCGAACTCACAGAGATCCGCCTGCCTCTGCCTCCCGAGTGCTGGGATTAAAGGCGTGCGCCACAACTGCCCGGCCCATGGCAACTCTTATAAAGGAAAAACATTTAATTGGGGTGGCCTATAGTTTCAGAGGTTTAGTCCATTATCACATTGGGGACATGGTGCTGGAGAAGGAGCTGAGAGTCTTACATCTTGACCTGCAGGCAACAAGAAGTGGTCTCAATGTCACATAAGTGAAGTTTGAGCAAAGGAGACCCCAAAGTCCACCCTCATAGTGACATGCTTCCTCCAAAAAGGCCACACCTACTCCAACAAAATCACACCTCCTAATAGTGCCACTCCCTGTGAGTTTATGGGGGACAATTATATTCAAACTACCACATTCCACTCCCTGGCCCCCATAAGCTTGTAATAATATCATAATGCAAAATGCATTTAGTCCAACTTCAAAAGTCTCCATCACAGTCTTGACAATGTGTAAAAATCAAGGGTTCAAACTCTCTTCTGAGATTCATGGGATCTCTTAGCTGTAATCTCATGTAAAATCAAAATAAAAAAAGCAGATCATATACTTCCAACATATAATGGTACAGTTTATACATTATCATTCCAAAACTCAGAGAAGGGAGCATAGTAAGAAAATATTGGACCAAAGCAGATCAAAAACCACCTGGGCAAACTCCCATGTCTGATATCAAAATGCTCTTCAGATCTCCAATGCCTTTCAGCTTTATTGATTGCAACACACTTCTTTCTCTTGGGCTGGTTCCACTCCTGTTATCAGCTTTCTTGGCATGTCTCCCATGGTTCTGGCATCTCCAACCTCTTGGGGGTCTCCAATCCAGGCTTCAACTTAAAAACTTTCCTCAATGGCCTTTCTAGACCTTCATTCAGGGACACACCTGGCCTCAGCAGCTTTCCTCAGTAGCTCCTTGATGCTAAAACCAGAACCACATGCTGAAGCTGTCATGATCTACTGCTGGCTGGGGTTGGAACAAGGTCTGCTCATTCACTCACATCTTTTCCCACCAGGTTTCTGTTTTCCATGCTTTCCTTCACTGCCTAAGCCTTACTGTTCTGGAACTTTCTCTGTAGACCAGGCTGCCCACAAACTCAGAGATCTGCCAGCTTCTGCCTCCTCAGTGCTGGGATTAAAGGTGTGCCCCATCACACCTGGCTCTAAGCTTTTCTTTAATTCCTTTTTGCAAGTTGGAAACTTAGCTGATTGGGATCTTTCCCTGAGGTCACCACTTCTTTTATTCCATTTCTTCTTTTTTTTCTTTTAATGTTTATTGATTCTTTGTGGATTTCACCTCATGTACCCTGATTCCCCTTATCTCCCTGTCCCTTTTCATCTTCCTTCTGCCCTTGCAAAGTCCCCCCTCCAAACAAAACAAAATTTAAAAGGAAAACAAAAAACCAACCAACCAACAAACAAACAAAAACAATTAAAGGAGAAGAATCTCATCGTGGGAGCTGTTGTGTGGCTTTGTGAGTCACACAGTGTATCCTTTAGTCCATACATCTTTACTTTTAAGTGTTCATTGCTATGAGTCATGGGTCTAGTTTGAGGCCTCTGGCCTCTGCTACACTATCGATAAGGGACTTTCACTGGGACTCCTGTTGTCCTGTGTCTTAGAGACCCAGTTTTGAATCTGCAGGTCCATCTACTTCACAAGTTCCAACCATAAATGAGGTGGATGTTGGGGTGGGCCGACTCATAGCCTTGGTTCTGGGCTTGGGTGGTAGCTAGCTTGGTCAACCCACTGGTTTTCCTTCATCATCACTACCTGGGTGAGCTCTCCAGCACTACCTCAGCTAGCTTACCCAATACAGCCTGCAACAAGGAGTGGGGCCAGTTCTGCTCTCAGGGCCCTGGGTCTAGCTCACTCACCCTCACACCACCAGGGCCAATGCCACCATATTGGCCCAGTGATGTGCAGGGCCACCTCTCCCAGTTGTTGCAGGGGGAATGTGGGGAAGGGGCAGCAGGTTCGCTTTCCTGCTCTCATGCCTACCAACAGGGTCAGGTCTAGTGTACTGCTCAGGTGGGGTGCAGGGCCCACTCTCCTGAGTGCTGCAGCTGGTGAGGGGCAGGGCTACTTCTCCCACTTTCATAATATGAGGTCACTTTTCTTGCCTGCCGTAGGTGGCAAAGGGCAAAGGGAGAAGGGCATCTCTCCCTCACCCAGGCTACCACATGGCAGACAAAGTGTGTGTATGTGTGTGTGTGTGTGTGTGTGTGTGTGAGAGAGAGAGAGAGAGAGAGAGAGAGAGAGCTCTCCTGTTTTCACACCCTCAGAGCCTGCTCACCTTCACCCCTGCCAACAGGGTCAGCTCTAGCATGCTGCCCAGGTGAGGTTCAGGGCCTGCTCTCCCAAGTTCTACAGCTAATGAGGGGCAGTGCCAGCTTTGCCACTCTCAAGACCTCAGGCCCTGCTCTCCCACCTGCCACAGGGGGGGAGGGGTGGATGATGTAGGTGTGCCTTCTATCTATCTGATGATTTCATTGGTTAATTAATAAACTGATTGGCCTGATAGGTTAGAACATAGGTGGGTGGAGTAGACAGAACAGGATGCTGGGAGTGAGGCAGATGCCTCGGGCAGATGCCATGATTCTCCTCTCTGAGCCAGCCACCAGGTCAGACATGCTGACTCTTTCCCGGTAAGATACCACTCATGGTGTTACACAGATTATTAGATATGGGTTAGTCAAGATGTGAGTAAGAGGCTGAAACTAATGGGCCAGGCAGTGTTTAAATGAATACAGTTTGTGTGTTGTTATTTCAGGTGTAAAGCTAGCCGTGTGGGATCTGGGTGGGACGAAGAGCAGGCCTGCCCGCAGCTCTTTCTATAGGTGGAGGGAAGGGGGAGTTCTCTCCTCCTTTGCCCACACCACCGTATGGCAGATGAGGGGTAGGACCAGATCTCCTACCCACATTCTCGGGGCTGATCATCTGCATTCCCATCAGTAGGGTCAGCCCTAGTGTGCTGTCCAGATAAGGCACAGGGCCCAGTCTCCTGAGTGCCACAGCTGGAGAGGGGGAGTGTCAACTCTCCTACTCTTGTGATCCTGGGACCAGCTTTACCATGCTGGTTCCACCCAGTAGGTTGCAAGGGGTAAGGGGCAAGAGGGGCATCTCTCCCTCACTACCACACGACTGACAGTGGGGCTAGCTCTCCCACTCTGGCTCACCTGCACTCCTGCTAATGGGGACAACTCTACTCTTCTGTCCAGGGCAAGTGCAAGGCCAGTTCTGCTTAGTGCCACAGCCAGTGAGGGGTGGGGCCAACTCTGTTCAGCCCTATTCTTCCTGCCTTCAGTGATAACAGGAAACATGGACATCAACTCAGGCCCGAACAGTACTATGGCCCCTGGTGGCAGTGCATGTCACCCAGGTCTGTATGGGCCCAGTAGTGGCACAGCCCTCTGACACCACCATGGCCACAGATCCTGGGCATCCATATGGCCTTTGGTGGTAATGCAGGCCACAGATACCAACACAGACTCAGGCTGCAGTAGGACCACACGCCTAGACATGGTCCTTGGTAGCAGCCCAGGCCCGGATGTCATCATGGCCTTTCTTGGCATTACAGGTCACTCATATAGGCATGGCCTTAGGGACAGTGTGGACCCTGAATACCAACATGTTTGCAGGCATCTGCTTGACGTTTGATGATATCAGGAGTCACAGATATCAACACAGACCATGGCTACGGTAGGGCCACAGACCCAGACATGGCCCTTGGACACAGTTCAGGTCCAGATGGCACCATGGCCCTGGGTGGCAGCACAGGCTACCCAGTTCTGTATGGCCCCAGGGGCAGCCTGGCCCTCAAATATGGCTTCAGACTACAAGCCTCTGCATGGCCCTCACAGGTGACAGGAGACACAGACATCACTACAGGCCCCTCCCTCAGTTGTGTCAGGGCCTGAGATCAAGACTTGGTCCTTGGCAACAGCCTGGGCTCAGACATCAGCTTTGACTCAGGTGGCAAGCAGGGCATTCATGTCAGCCTGTTTCTCATGAACATTGCCTCTTCAGATCCACCTTTCTCCCCAGCCCATGAACCACTGTGCCTTTCTCTCCCATTTCCCACTCACTTGCCATAATGGTGCTCTACTGCCTGGCACCATTTGTGGCTGTGTCCTCCTGTCCAAGCCAAAGGTCCGCCACAGTGATGTTGCTGTTCTCCTCTTGCGTGACCAGGTCTAGAAACACTGGGCCTCCATTTCTTAATCTCCCTGAACTGAGTTTCATTTCACTTCCTGGAGCTCTTTTTTTTCCTCCTCAAATTGTACATTTTGTATTTTTCCTTGATCACAGATTCATTATAAATCTGTGTAAGAGTGACAAACAATAACCACACAACAGAGAAAAACTAAACTTTATTGAGAGTTTCTATGTCAATGGAATTAATCCAAATCTCTCCACTTTAGCCTCAGGCTGGCTTTTCAGACAAGGGCAAAAAGCAGCCACATTCTTTACCAAAACATCACAAGAATGATCTCTAAGCCACATATTAATATTCTCCTCTTAAACCTCTTGAGCCAGGACTCCACAGTTCGTCAAATCACACTCAGCACCACTGTATTCTGTAGCACAATAAATAAAAGCCCAGAGAAAGAAATTGGGGTTCAACCTGAAGGTCAGAAAAGCAAAACAGCCAGCTACTAGCTCTTACTTCTACCTCAATCCAAAATGGTGGTCCTGCCTCCAGGAATCTCAGAATGAGACTGTGTGTGAGTGCTGTCCCATCCTGTCTTATATTCCTCTCTAATGCTGGGATTAAAGGCACCACTAGTGCCCAGTTTCTATGGCAAACTAATATGGCTACTGGGATTAAAGGTGTGTGTCACCACTGCCTGGTCTGTAAGGCTGACCAGTGGGGCTGTTGTACTCTTTGAACCTCAGGCAAACTTTATTTATTAAAATACAAGTGAAATATCACTACAGTCTTCCATGCTTCTACTAGAGTGGCCCATTAATCAGCACTTAAAGAATTCACTTGCTTTTATAATCTACAATCCCAAGGTCCATGTTCCTTTAAACAAAAGCATGGTCAGGCCTGTCACAGCAATATCCCAATACCTGCCACCAACTTCTGTCTTAGTTAGGGTTTCTATTGCTGTGAGGAGACACCATTACCATTTGGCAACTCTTATAAAGGGAAAGCATTGAATTGCGATGGCTTACAGTTTCAGAGATTCAGTTCATTATCTTTATTGTGAGACATGGTGACATGCAGGCAGACATGGTGCTGGAGAAGGAGCTGAGATTCCTACATCTTGACCTGTAGGTAACAGGAAGTGATCTCAGTGTCACACTGAGTGAAGCTTGAGCAAAGGAGACCTCAAAGCCCGCCTCCACAGTGACACACTTCCTCCAACAAAGTCACATCTCCTATGAGCTTATGGGGGACAATTACATCTAAACTACCATCCCTAGGAAGTCACTGAAGCTTTCCAAAGGACTGCACAGTCCCCAGTCCTCTGTCTCTGTTAGGTCAGCCTTCTTCTCTTTCCTACACAGATGCCCAGGCCAAGAGAAACTGTTGAAGAACTTCCTGTGTGCTGCTGTTTGAATCTGTCCCCCAAAAGATGGAGTCAGGGGTGCAACCAGCCAGAGAAGGTGTAGGCTGAGTTTAGGGAAGCTTCAGGTGAAACAGACAAATAGATATTGTGTGATTTGTCTCAGGGATCAACCTACATGAAGTTTGGGGACTTCAATCTTTTGCCCATATTCTGCAAAATGTCCAAGACCTGTCTGAACTTGAAAGAGTGTTTGTTAAATGTGTTGATAATGACAGAGGACTCTTTTATTTTCATTAGACTGTAGGCTGTGTGTTTTGTTTATTTACAATGGGAGAATGGGAAACAGAAACAGAAACATGAAATAGAAAGACCAAGCAACTGAAGTGGGGAAGTCAAATATCCCACCAGAGGTAATGCTTTCCTTGGGAAGACTGGTACTTTCATGGTAACTGTATCCTTCCATCTTTTTTCTGTATGGTAAGACAGTCTTTGATGTTATCTATCTGGTCTCCTTTGGCACCTCTTACTAGCCCATCCCACTTCTTTTTCCAAAAATCCAGGTATCTTCCAGATAGTGCCATGGAAGAACCAATAAAGTCTTCTTGAGTTTTACATTTTGGTCCTGACTCCCTTGTTTCTGCACATCAATACATTTTATGCCCCCTCATCCCATACCCAACTGCTAATTTATATTAGAGTAAAAATTTGAACCTTCAGAGGGAAAAGAGAAAAGTGGAAATTTTTCTATATTAACGTTTACTGAGCCCCTATTATGTGCCATGTCGTTAAAGTTTTAACCCCAAATGACCTCCATAACCTCATGTTTCAAATGCATGTTCATTAGCGGATGGTACTCTTTTGAGAGGCTGTGAGAGGTGAGGCCTAGTTGGCAGAACTAGATCACCGGGGGTCGTCTTTGAAAGTAACAACTAGCCCATGGCTCCTGCTGCAGTGTCTGCTTCCCAGTCTGTTGTGATGTGAATAGCCTCTGTCACATGCTCCCTCACTGTTATAACCTGTTCTGCTGTGTCTTTCTCCACCATGGTAGATCAAAACCATGAGCCGAATAAATCTTTCCTTCTTAAGTGGTTTTTACCAGGTATTTTGATCTCCAATGCAAAAGTAACTAATATGGAAGTGTTCAGGGATATTGGCTAAAGATACCCTATGTGCTGTAGGCAACACTTCATAAGCACTACCTGTGGGATTTGGAAAAACACAATACTGATAGAAACGTGCAGTGAAGGCTGAGCTCATGCAGATTTTATTCAGATGGGAACAAGAACTCCATTGGGAATTAGGATAGAGACCATTTGTTTTACATTCTGGAAAGATGACTTTTTTTTGTTCATACACTGAGGATGTAAGATTGAATTAAAACGTTTTGGGTTAATTTGATGAAGGAAATTCCAAGACACCATAGAATTCAGTCTGTCACATAGTTACTGTTACCTGCTTTTGGCTAGGTTTATAGTGAGAATCAAAAAGAAGAGTCAAGAGATTTTTTTTAAGTGCATTTTAGTCAGAAATTTATCATGTTTGAAGTGACAGAAAAAGAGACCTTAGTTCTCAAAGAGATTAGCATCATTAATAAAATACCAAGGAAGTTGTACTGGGATATGCATAAAATGTATTAATGTACAGTAACATGGTAACCATGCCCAAAGTATGAAACTCAGAAGAAGACTAGACAATGGTGCTTCTATAGTGTTAAGTAAAAAGAGAGAGGCCTGAGCTTCAGGAAGAAAGATAGGGCACACTATGCATGGTTAAGGAGACTAGACATACAGCATTAAGGGTGGCCTTTTCATGCAGATGAAGGTACCAAAGTAAACCCCACCAGAACTGCCCATTAAGTTCTGCCTATACCATGTAACACTTTAGCCCACAGCTCCAAGGTCTTCCAAATTCCTCTCACAAACCAGTTCCAAAAGCCTAAGAACCACATTGTCAGATTTAGTCACATAACAACCCCACTCCTGGTACCAATTTTCTATAGGGAAATAATAGGAAAGGTATCTTGAAGGCATTCCATGAATTGACAAGATTCTACCCATTGTAGACTCTAGAATTTTAACTTCAAATTCATTTGAAAGTCTTTTCTTTAGAGAAAGGATACTGTGGGTATTCTACTTTCACAGAGAGGCCTAAGGAAATATCTTTCCAAGCTCAGTCACATAGATACTCACAGAAGCCACTGCAGCTTTGACCCAATAAGGTCCTACAATTCAACGTGGTGGTAGAACTTGACATTGTCTGTGTGGTGCTGTTTTGATTCTTGAATTTTAAAGAATTCAAGAATCATGAATTATGGGGGATTCTATCAGAATATTTGAGAAAAGTTTACAGTGACGATTTAGCAGGGACAGATTCTCTGTAGGGTTGCCCTTAGGAGGGCCATACATGAAGAGGTAAGGGTTGTTGTGGAATATTCCTTTATACTGTGTGAAGATGTATCACTGTGATTGGTTTAGTAAAGAGCTGAATGGTCAGTAGCTAGGCAGAAAGGTTAGGTGGGACTTCTGGAGACAGAAAGGTCTTGGAGAAGAAGAAAGGAAGAGTGACCAGCCAGACACAGAGGAAGCAGGACATGCAGGAGGAGAGGTAAAAGCCAGAAGCCATGTAACAGCACGATGATTATTAGGAGTGGGCTGATTTAAGCTATAAGAGCTAGTTAGAAACAAGCCTGAGCTAAAGCCAAGATTTTGTAAATCATGATAAGTCTACATGTCATTATTTGGGAGCTGGCGGGACAGAGAAAAACTCGGTACAGAGGATGAAGCTGAATTTCAGTGGAGACCCCAGGATGATGGAGATGCCGGGAACATGGGACATGCACAGTCAGCCCAGGAGAGAAGACTATGGGCTGTAATGGAAGACTGTAGAGGTGAGGTTTGCCAGGCCACTGAATTCAGTGCTCTATACAGTAGCTGTGGAGCTGTAGGACCTGTGTTTGTGCTGGCAAGTTTCTGTCTATTTTTAACCCAATCTTCCCATGCCATCATCCCATTCCTCCTTTGGGGATGGCAATGTTTACTCCTTGCTGTGATATATTAACAGCAAGGCACCTTGCTTTTATTTTGTAGGGGCTCACTCACTCGCAGCTCGGAGATTGCCCTTGAGTCACAGAAGAGACAGAGACATTTGAGCAACACTGGCAGGATTAAGACCTAGGGGACTGTACTGGCTACTTTTCTGCTTCCTGTGACCACAAACCTGATAAGAAGCAACCTAAGGAGGAAGAATTGATTTGACACTGTTTGAGGCGATGTGTCCCTCACAGTGAGGAAAACTCAGAAAGCATGAAAAGAAGAAAGGAGCAGGTGAGTGGAGCATCCATCTTCCTCTGGCTCCTGACTGTAGGCAAATATGGCCAGCTTCCAGTTCAAGAGATGACGTCACCCCATGTTCGTGGTGGCTTTTACCTCAGCTAAACCTCTCTGAAATCCTCCACAGTTACATCCAGAGGTGTGCCTGAATCTTGTAGGTCTTTCTTGTTAAATAATATATTTACCTGTATGTTATGTGCATTGGTATTTTTCCTGTATAAATGCCAGGGTGTTGGGGCAGAAGTTGTAGGCAGTTGTGAGCTGTCATATTCATGCTGGGAATTGAACCTGGGTCCTCTGGAGGAGCAGCCATTGCTCTTAACCACTGAGCCATCTCTCCAGCCCCTTTCTTAGGTGTTTCCAAATCTAATTAAATAGACAATAAAATGCAACAATCACAGGCATGCTTGAAGTTGTACTAAATGTATTTTGCATTATGGGATGGCTGTGTCCCCTTTGGAAATAAGGGAGAAATGCTACAGTTTGAATCTGAGATGTCCCCTACAGATTCATGGCTTGAATTCCTGTCCTCTGGTGGAGGTGCTACTTGGAGAGGCTATGGAATGTTTAGGTGGCAGAAGTAGGCCACTAGGTGTTGTACCCAGAGCCTGGTTCCTGTCATGCACACTGCTTCCTGATCCTGTGATGAGGACACTCTCTGCTGCACACATGCTCCCGCAGCCGTGAACTGAGCCACTCTGTCTTGCCTTTTTCACCCTGAGGGACCCGAGCCCTCTGAAACAAGGAGTTAAAAAAGAATCTTTCCTCTCTTAAAATGTTTCCAGCAGGTGGTTTGGCTCCAGCAAAGCAAACATAATTAATACGTAAGCACTTTAGAGACTGGAGAGATGGCTTAGCAGTTAACAGCAATTCTTGCTCTTGTACAGGGTGTGGACTTTCATTTCCAGCACCCGCATGGTGGCTCACAAGTATCTGTAACTCCAGTTCCAGGGCATCTGACACCCTTTTCTGACCTCCATGGGCACCAGGCACTCACGTGGTACAGATACACATGTAAACAAACACTCATGCACATAAAACAAATAAATCTAAATACATTTTTAAAAAAAAAAAACTTAAATTGTTTCACATCTTCTCTTATTTGTATTCCTAGCGAGCCTAAGAGGCAGCCACCATTGTTATTCCAACTTTATAGACAAGAAAAGCAAGGCTTGGCCAAGTTAAGAAACTCATGTCTGGTCCAAGAGCTGTGAAACTCTTAGTCACATACACTGCAGACTCCCTGGGGACAAAGAAACTGGAGGCAATACAGAGTCTGTGGTTAACCATGGGGTCTAATGTAAGAGCCGGAGCGGCTGCAGGCAGATTGGAGCTGGAAGGTCCCAGACTCGTCTTTGCCTGGTAAACCAAGGCAGCACTGTGAAGGGAGGTGCCAGGCTACAGGTGAGGAAGCCCCTGGCTCAGAAGCTGCAGAAGGTGTCTTCTGCTCCTGCCAAGAGGAACTAGACTGACCAGTTTTTCTTGCCTTTGGAAAAGTAGGCACAGGCATAAGGGCGAATCTTAAGAGACCAAGCAGAGCTCCATCCCGACCCCCAGTACCCACCTTTGCAGGAAGTTGTGAGTGTCCAAGAGGGTAGGTGGGGGTGCTTTGTGAAAAGATTGCCCTTGCAGGAGAGGTTTCAGTGCACAGATCCTCCCAAGACTCTCGGTTGTTTCTCCTCCTTTCAATTATTCGCTCAACATCCGTGGAGTGTTCACCTGTCAGATGGGGCTCAAGGTCTTCTCATGGAGCCCATAGGTCAGGGTAGGCCAACTTGATCCTAGCTGACCACTGTCCTGTCTGTTCTGTCTAAGCCTGGTTACTTAAACGTGGATGGTCCCATGGCTTGCAGAAATTGGTAACTGGAGTTCTTCATGATCATGGACAAAGAACAGCCAGAGTGTGGGAAGGTCCTTTTGCCACTCAAACCCCAACTTCTCTATGTTGGAAGACTAGATTCCATATCGGCTTCTTAGTATCAAGAGTTCATTCTGATGCTGTTGGCCCAGGCCCAAGCCCCTTCCTTCCTGTCTAGGTCTAAGGTAGGAATCATGAGATAGATAGGCCAAGCTGACTCACTGCATATGTGAGAAACTCCTTCTGCTGGGAGTAGGCGCTGCATGCCTGTGACATCTCACTTTGGTGGGAGAAGCAGAATTGGGAAGACAGTGTTCAAAGACTGAGAGAATTACATGGCCAGACTGTCTACAAAAACAAAGAGGAAAGGAAAGAGAAAGGAAAGGGAAGAGGAGGGAGGGAGGGAGGGAGGGAGAGAGGGAGGGAGGGAGGGAGGGAGGAAAAGGATCTTAGTGACCAGCTTTCTATTACAGCCAGAGACCTGGACCAGTGCTGGTCCCGGGCTGGTGTCTTCAAGCCCTGCTCTACAAAGCTGGGGCTCTTACCTCTGCAGCCAAGGATTTCCTTTGGATCAAGTCAATCGTCTTCAAGCCCAGATCAGTCACAGTGAAGCAGCCGTGCTGGAGAAAGTGGCTGTGGCATGAAGCAGAGCGTGAGTTTCAGTCCAGCATCACCTCCTTGAAGCATAACTGCCCAGAACAGCGTATTCTGTCGTGTAGCTGAGAATACAGAATCTCCCACAATTCCCCAAGCAACAGAAGGGCTATAGGAGAGAGGCTCAGACCTGCAACAAGTATGTGGTTGTCACTGGCTAGATGTCAAACAGTCAGTGACTTCAGATCCAAGGTCACTGTTTCTGCTTAACCATAAGGGAGCTGGAGGTGAAATAAACAACTCTATCCTAAAGAAATCCTATTATTTTTATAGAGTTCTTTTTTATGTTTTCCTTTTCTTTTTGAGACTGTGTCTCTCTACATAGCCCTGGCTGTCCTGAAATTTACTCTGTAGGTCAGCTGGCCTTGAACTGACAGAGAGAGATCCATTGGCCTGTTCTTCCCAAGCACCGAGATTAAAGGTGTAGGCCACCAAACAAAGCTTTAGTTTGTTTTTGTTTATTTGTTTTGCTGTCATTTTTGTGACAGGGTTTCATGTAGCCCTGGCTATCCATGAGCTCTGTATGTATTCAAGGACAGCAACGGGACCCCTCCTTCCCTCCTCCGCCTGACGAGTGCTGGGTGTTACAGGCATGCATCACCATCTGGCAAGTTTTAAATGCAGTGCTGGATCACTCACTATAAACATGCACATATGTATTGCCTCAGTGTGCTCAGGCTACTGCAGCATGAGACAGAAATGAGCACCAAGTGAACATTTGGCCAATTTTAAATCCCTGTGCTTTTCGTAAGAGACTGCGTAATCATGGGGTGTGCACAGTCTTTGGAGTAAAAGCTTCTGAACGTGGGATGAGACGGTGGGCTGGAGGCCTGGGAGTTGCCCTCTTCCTGAGGTAGTTAGAGGTTTATAAAGGCCACGCCTCCAGCATGATGCAAAGCAGACATGCTTTAGCTTTTGGCAGCGCAGCCTGAGTGACAAAATTTCTACCGAAGAACCCACGCTTCCACTTTGAGTTGCTTGGGTGATTACAAACAAGGATGGGGAGATCCAGGGTTACAGAATGGGGAGACTCTGCAGACCAGAGGAACAGTGCTCTCTATTCTTCCTGCTTCAGCCCAGATATGGAGAAAAGATGCACCCAACAGAACAGCCAGAGCATGCTAACTATGGCCCAGCACATCGTGGGGAAGACACGTGGAAAGGCCTCAGGGATAACTGCAGACAGAACTTAGACCAGACAAGGTAGCAGACTGGTGCACTTTGGCTTACCCTGGCTGGGAGGAACATGGGGTGAACACCAGACCCATGTGGTTGTTTTAATTATGTGCCATTGGTTTGTTCTGGTGTAACTATATTTATCCTCAAATTAACAGTTTTGCCTGGTTCCCCATACATTGTGGACTAGGTCATTTAAACGACAGTTTTGTTGACACGCCCCTACAGGTATTGCCAAGGACATGGCACATGTAAAGGCCTCATGACTATGAACGTTGCCTGGTGCCACATGGGCAGGCAGACTGGGTCACCCCCTGGAGAGTGGGCTTGGCTGAGGGTTGGATATGAGATTATTTTAAAAACACATGTCGTAGCTTTTCTCCTGTGGCAGAGAAGGGAGCTTTGAGAAGCAGAGTTCATAAATAATTGAGAGCTACACTTGAGGGATGACAGCTGCTGAACAGTAGCCTGAATTTAACAAAGATTGGAGCTTGGCACTGTCTCTATCTAGCCTTCCTTTGCTACCTGAAATCATTATTCCTAGGTACTTGGGCTGTTTCCAATGCTCTACCTTCTAAAGCCTTCTAGAATGAAATGTCCTCTTGTCTCTTGATGGGATATATAAAGAACCTTATAGCCTCCCCTGTCATCAGCTTTCTGCCTGATTGTGGGACAGATCCCAATGTAGGTGATACCTCAGTCCTGACCACCTTCCTTCTGGGCAGCAATGAGTTTCCACTGACTCCCTAAGAAGGCTCAGTCTATGAGAAATACGCTCCCCCAATTCCTACTTGAGAATCAACTTCAAAAACTACTCTCTGGGACTTATTTCCTACCCTTCCCCACCCTGTTGTCTTGACTTACTGGGAAATAAGAACACCCAAGACTTCAAGACTAGGAGGAATGAAACCAAACAACCAATGGGTGTATTCTGAAATTGTTCATCTTGTTACTGAGTGCCTAACCCATGGCAGCCTCTGTGCTCGGCACTAGAGACACGACAGACTCTGCCCTCACAGAACCTGTAGGTTAAAGAGACAGTCATGGTGAAGAGTTTAATACAATAACACTGAGTTACAAAGGTGAAATGTACGGGGCATTTTATTTCTAAATACAGGGTATTATGAACGACAGAGCTGACCTAGCTGGAATATGGAGCAGAAAGTTTGACTTGGGAGTGGGGAGGGAATGGGGATGATGGAACAGAATGTACAAAAGATCTGAGGCGAGGTGAGCGTGGCTTATTTCAGGAACCAAATGAATGGTGGGTTGTGTTGCGTCCTCTGGAAAATGGCATGTTCAAGCCTGACTCCTCCAGTTCCTCATAATATGACTGTCGTTTGTTTTCCTTTGCTACAATGAAATAGACAAGGCTGGGAACTTTACAAAGTGAAGGTGTTTATTCAGCTCTGGGTTTGGAGAATGAAAAGCATAGTGTTGGTACCAGCTCTTCTCTAGGTATCCATGGTAGATGGCAGGAGTGTGTGTGTGTGTATGTGTGGGGGTGTCACATGAGAAGCAAGAAACCAAAGAAGGAGAGACACTTAGCCAATAATGACTTCTTACAGGGTCCCATATCTTAAGGACTCCAAACAGCTCTCATTGTCACTACAGCGGGCATAAATCTCCCAGCATATGGAACTTTGGGAGACATGCACACTCCATAGCAATGCATTGATTCTGAAAGAGAATTATTGCAGATATATGTTGTAGGAGGCTGGCTTCCCTGCAGCTCAGACCTGAAATAACCACACAGAAACTGTACCAGTTAAGTCACTGCTTAGCACATTAACTCTAGTTTCTTATTGGCTAACTTTTACATCTTAATTTAACCCATTTCTATTAATCTGTGTATTGCCACAAGACTGTGGCTTACCGGGTAAAGTTCCAGCGTCTGTCTCTGGCGGGACTACATGGCTTCTCCTGATTCCACCCTCTTTCTCCCAGCATTCAGTTTAGTTTTCCTCACCTAGTTCTACTCTGTCCTATCAACAGGCCAAGGCAGTTTCTTTATTAATGGTATTCACAACATACAGAAGGGAATCCCACATCAGATATAATTAGGGCACACTGGAGCAGGGTGGGCCTCCTGCAGAAGGGTCTGCCAGCAGTGCTCAGAGAACTTGATTGCTGACTGGCAGTCTCCAGAAATCTGTGGAGCTTTGTTATAGTGACCCCAAGAATCGGCAGGGTTGAGCTGTGGTATGAAGAGGGTGAGGGAGGATGGGAAAAGTCAGATCACCCCGGCTCAAGATGCTGATCTTTACCTGGAAGCACTGAGGTTCTATGAGGAGTTTCAGCAGGAGAGTGATGGTGTTTCCTTCTCGTGGTAGAACTAGTGTGTGCTCGCAGTGTGGGGAAAGGGGAGTAGGGAAGGGGCTGGACTCCCCTAAAGCAGACCCTAGATAGAACTGCAGCTGATAGAGCAGCCACCATCCTGCTGGGCCACCCTGGCTGATGCGACCAGGCATTGAAGCTTCCATTGTGGTCAGTCACATGACACGTGACATCCTAGAAGGGTGTGACTGAGGTGGCTGTATGCAGTGGGCCAGGTTGGACCCAGTACAACAGGCAGTAGAACCAAGGTGATGATGACCTCGGCCAGCTCGTGCCTGTGGAGACACAGGGAAAGGGACCGGTTCAGGAGTGGGTTAGGAGCTGAGATGTGACAGGCCTTGATGGAATGAATGCTGGGAGAATGGGGGTGTTGGAGGGAAAGGGGTGTCAATAACGGCTTCCGGGTTTTGACTTTGCACTACAGGGGTGGAAATGGAACTCTGTAAGAGAACAGACGTGAGGCAGTGGAAGATGGTGTGTTTGTGAGGGCATGGCTAACAAGAGCTAACCGGACAAGTAGGGTATAAAACCCCAAAAGAATACACACATGTCCGTACATGAGAAATGGTAAACATGTACTCTCTCTCTCTCTCTCTCTCTCTCTCTCTCTCTCTCTATCTATCTATCTATCTATCTAGATATGTGTGTGTGTGTGTGTGTGTGTGTTTCAAGAAGAGCTACATGCTTGTATCTCACTCTTAGAAAGGCCACCTAGGAGCTGGGGAGATGGTACACTGGGTAAGAGCCCTTGCTGTGCACGCATGAGGTCCTGAATTCAAATCTGTGTCGCTAGCATCCATGTAAAGAACAGTGTTCCCATGTGTTCACACATGTTAGTGCTGGCCGGGCAAAGGCAGCAGGGTTGCTGCACTTTCTGGTCACGAGCCTAGCTGGAAATGCTTAGTTCAGATTCAGCGAGAGACCCTGTTTTAAGGGAGTAAGGTGGACGATGCTAGAGGAGACACCTGAGATTCCCCTGTGGTTTCCACACACTCAGATGCCCACACATCTGTGAAACACACACACTGAAGGAAAGCATGTATTTATCACTGTATGTTCCAGATTTTACCTTCTTCTGCTCTAATTTGAATCAGTGCCCACAGCACACATGATAAAAAAAGATAAGATTAAACAAAAAGATGTATATAGGTATGATTATTTGTATCAGAAAGAACAAGCTTGGTTATGCCGCAATAATAAACATTCCCCAGACTCTGAGAGCTTTAGATGTACAAGGGCTTATTTCTTTCCTATATTACAAGTGACATTTAGGTGAATCAGACTTCATTCTGCATTTTGTCCCCAGAGACCCAGCTGCAGACTTCCTAGCTTGCTGACCCCCAGTTTCTGACCCAGTTCAGGAGCACCCTTCCCAGGCTGCATGTCCAAATGACCTCCCATCAGTCCTTGTTCATGTCTCTGTTTCCTCCAGGACAAAAGGTTTTGGTACCACCCAGATGAATAATGGAGTGCTAGCCACCCAGAGCTTGTTTTTTTTCCAGTCAGTGAAAATAGGAAGTACCTCCCCTCATAGCTCAGGAGATTTGTGGAAGAGGAGGCAGAGCAAGTTTTAAGAGCCAGAGATGATGGCTGACACCAAGGGCGCAGTGCCTTCTGGGCATTCCAGGACTGGCACCCATGAACTCACAGAGACTGTGGCAGCGTGCACAGGGCCGGCATGGGTTCAAGGCAGACAGGGTCCCAGCCCTGAGAGGCGGAAGAGGATATGAGCTCCCACCCTTAACCAAGAAGTGAGCCCCGGGTGACATCTGCTTGCAAAGAAAAACTTAGTTTTCTCCATGTAATGCCATGGGTGTATAAACCACAATTTAGGGCAGGCCCCACGCCCAGCTGTAGGCAGCCAACACAAAAGGTACTCAATTTGCCTCATGATGCTTTGTTTGGGCATTATTTTGTCTTACTGATTTTTTTCTTGTATATTAATGGTTTGTGAGTTTTATGGGTTTGTGTGTGTGTATGTGTGTGTATATGTGTGTCTCTTTCCTGTACCCTTTCTTTTTAATTTTTTTAATTCTGTTTTTTTGTTTTGTTTTGTTTGCCTGTTTGAGAGAGAGAGAGAGAGAGAGAGAGAGAGAGAAGTTATGGAGATGGGCAGGTGGGGAGATGGGAGCAGTTCAGGGAGAGGAAACTGTAGTCAGAATATCATATATATGAAAAAACATTTTCAATAAAAAATCAAAATTAATGTGCAAAGCAATATCAGTAGGCGCAGGGCTCCTTATTCAGGCTCCGGCCTTTGGTTTCTTGAGGTAGGGTATCTTATGTCACTCACTCTGGTCTCAAGCTCACAATCCTCCTGCCTCAGTCTTCTAAGTGCTAGATACTCATCTCTATGTCCAGCTCCACGCAGGGTTTGGAGCAATTATCAATCTGGATACTTTTTTTTTTTCAAATAAGAAACTTAGAAATAAACTACCGTGTGGTGTGCTACAAAGCTACAGAGGATGGCTAACGGGGATTTGCTTTTTAAGTCTAAGTGTGGGTTTACTAGAAAGCTGAAGAAGGCTATGTGTGACCTTGAATATCTAGGTTGCAAAAGTAAGGATCTAAAAATTCCCAGTGGTGTCCCGGACTCTATTCACAGGCACACGTTCCTTCCACAGATCTCAGAAGCGAGATGATTTTAATGAGATCTCAAAGGAGGAGGCATGACTGACGTCCGTATCATGCCAGATATAGCAATTCCAACAGGCCTAGGAAAATACAGCCCCGGGAGACGAACGTTCTGAGAGAACTGTTGGCTTCCCCGGAGGAAGGAAAAGGTGCTGTCCTTTCGAGGCTGTCTTCCCCAAAGTTTTGTGCTCTCCAAGGTTCCACGTTGCCACCTGCAGCTTGCCCCCTGAGTCACCAAGCCCAGCGGCTGCCCAGAGGCAAGTTCACCCATGGGGAGACGGGTCTTAGCTTCAGCAGCTACATTGCTTGAAACCAGATTAGGTCTGAGTCATTGCCTGAGCTGAATCTCTGAAGATAAACATCGCAGGGAAGTTTATGGTTTGCAGTTGGTTTAGGGATGAATGTGCTGGATTGGGTGCCCCTTTCAGGCCCCACCCTACTCTACCCAGAGCCTGCAGGCTACAGTGAGGTGCCACATCAAGTTTTCCACTCTTAAGATGACAGAATACCTTGCCTTGCTAGATGTGGTTTTAAAATATAGCCAAGGCTCCATCAGAGTTGAGTTTCTGGATGTCAGTGACCAAATGATATATCTTCAAAACATTATTACATTTTATCTATTTATTTAATGCATGCATGTGTGCATATGTCATAACATATTTGGAGGACATGGCACAACTTGCAGGGGTTAGTCCTTCTCCTTCCACCATGTGGATTCTGGGATCAAACTCAGACTGTCAGGCTTAGCAGCAAGCACCTTTACCTACTGAGCCATTTTGTTAGCCCAAGTGGTATAACTTTTAAAAACTGATTAAGCTTCCAAAAGTCAAGAGGCTTTCTGGTGTTGTCATCAAATGCAGTCAGATTGGAGATGTAACTCAGGGGTCAGCACTTGCCTGGCATGTGGAAGGCACTGGATTTGATCCCCAGTAATGCAAAAGTTAGAAAGCACATTATTCGGGTGCTCTGGGCTGGTGGAGAGCATGGACATCCATTTGAGTTCCTATGGATGAATGTTAAGGAATTCTTTCTATATAAGTCATATTTTGGAGAAAGGGAGAGACTTCTGATCAGAAGATGGAATGGAGATGGAGTAAGAGGGATGGATATACTCCCTGCTTGGAAGACCCAAGAAAAGACAAAATCCATAAGTATATAAAGGAATAGCTTTGAAGACACAGATAATGGACAGTGGGAGAAAGAGAAACAAGATGAGCTAGGATTAGGGTCATGTGATCCTTCCTAGCCATAGCTCAGCTTAGGGGGAACAGAGCTGAGAAGACAGAGGAGAAACCAAGGGGACAAGGACAGCTGAAGTGTTGTAGGGCAGGGGTGAGGACAAGGAAGAGGGAGACGCTGGAGAGAAAAGCCCTGAGCCCTTGAGGTCTCAGGTGTTGAGCAGGAAGGATGGGCACACCTTCTGAGAAAAAGACCCCCTATCTGGAGGAAGGATATCCAAAGTGCTCAGTGGAATGGCTCCCACTGTGCAGTGTCCTTACCAACAGCTCTGCAGGAGGAAGGAGTAATTCACAGGGCAGTGAGCGGACTGTTCGAGGTGTTGCCTCAGTGGCACAAATCAACCCAGTGCAGAGTGTTACTCTGGACCCATCTAATGAGTTGAGAGGGAAGACCCAAAAGATCCAACTGTTTCCAAAGAACAAATTCAGCTTTAGAATGCTCTTAGCAGGGAGCACCTGTTCTCACAGAAGACCTGAGTTCAGTTCCCAGCACAGAAACTCACAACCATCTGTAACTTCAACTTAAGGAAATCCACATTCATACATGTGGTACACACACACACACACACACACACACACACGCACACACACACACACATACACATGTATGTACAGCACACATACACATGCATATACACTGACACAGAATTTTATATAGAAGATTTTCAATAAATAATAGGTTAGGTTTTTTTAATTAAAAAAAACTCCTACTTAAGTCTTTGTCTACAGCATGTTGCAAATGCCTGCATGAAGGTCGCTTCCTTCCTCCTGTGCCCAGCATATGCAGTGCTGTGGGCATAAATACCCAGGCTATTTGCTTTCTGAACACCCAGAGGCTCTACTTAGAGTATGCAAGTCTGTGGAGCCCCCTGGACCTCAGCAGTGCTCATGTAATGCCATCAGGGTTAAGATCTATGGTCATGACCAATATAGGCACACCATAGTCTAAGAAATGGAACAGGCCCGAGACTCTGCCATATAAGCAAATCCATTTCCTTTACCCTGGTCTGCAGAAAAGGTGGCCATTCCTCATCCCCTGAGAGGCTTGCCCCTCATGGTTTCCATGAGGAGTCTGAAGACAGACTTTCAAGAAAGCATTTGGGTTACTATGGGCAATTTTTCACTCCCTGTAACATAAAAGGGACACTCATTCACAGCTGGAAGAAGACAATAGCATCCTTTCGATTGGTGAGGTGGTTTCTGCTGCACAGGCTGGCTCAGATATGGGGCGCGATGGCCCTCCAGGGAAGGCAGGAAGCCTGGAGCTAGTTCAGAGCAGAGCAGTTCCTGAGGCCAGCTTAGGTGGCAGGAGCTAGTTCAGAGCAGAGCAGTTCCTGAGGCCAGCTTAGGTGGCAGGCTGAGAGAGGGCTGCGGTTGGAAGCTGAGCGTCTGCCTGCAGTGTGTGAAGATACCAAGTGTGACCACTGCGGTTCACGTGAAGAAGCCTTGACTAAGACAGGAATCTGGCTTCCTGGAAACCCTGAACGAGATTAGCTGCAATTCCACCCAGAGAAGCACACCCCCAGTGGCAGGCAGTGCACGCCTTCCCAGATCCGTTCACATCACTGCTGGTCTATGAAACAAAGGAGTTTATCCCGGACATACCATTTGTTTGCATAAACTGTTTATGGGCACATACTATGGAGTACAAACACACATTACCATTACTAGAGACACAGACCCAGTCTTTAAAATGTTAAAAAAAAAAAAAACCCAAACCATGTGGTGCTGTGGACAGTTCTTGATTTCATATGTCACACATCTACACACCAACTAGACTTTGGAGGAATAGGGAGGGAAGGAGATTGTCTGCAGTGTCTAGTGGACTTGGGTCTCCATGTAGAGGCAGACAAGGGCCAAGTGCCAGCAGCAGCAGTAGCAGCAGCGGCGGCGGCGGCGGCAGCAGCAGCAGGACCCTACTCCTCCAACCTCTGCTGGACCCTCAGTTATTCATTCCTAAATTGAGTTTTGGTGCTTAGGTACTACTAAAGGCTCTGGGGAACAAAGCAACACACAAGACAGATGGCAGAGTTTCCATTTCAGGAGGAATTACAGAAATTCAAAATGCATCAAGTACAAATGTAACACAATTTTAGATGTCAATAAGCACCCCTGCCCCCCCCCCCAAAAGAACAGAAAGAAACCATGTATGGTTTATATTCTCATCAGTGGTCCCATAAGTGTCTAAGGGTCTGGGATGTCACCATGCTTCCTCATCAGCTCTTTATATTCGCTCACTGCTCCTCCTTTGACTACAGTGTTGTATACCAAAAGCCCACAATAGGAATCGTGAGGATTGGAACACTGGATGGAAAGCGAGCCATGCACAAGCAGGGGCAGACACGTTACAACTCCAGCCGAAATCAGCGGCAAGAATGCTGGGAAGGATCAGAGAAATGAGCCAGAAGGACCCAGGAATGCCAGGCCAGCCAGGGCAGGAATGGTAGTGGCCCTGTAGGGAGCCACCTCTGCCAACTCCAGGAACAGTAAGTGGGGGGCAAGAATGGGGCCCGGTGAGAGGAGAACCGGAAATAAGGAAGTAAGTGAAGCAGGCTCTCATCTTGAAAACACTACGTGGCTGTTTCTGTGTTTCTGTGACCAAAAGTGACTCTTGTTTTGAAAGGGCACTTCACCTTCTGCAGCCAAAGAAAAATTCAGCTGCTACTTTAATCTCCACCCCAGTCCTTTTCTCTTTCATGGGGCTTACAGGGCTTGCTGTGGGAATGGCAAAACCCTTCTGTCCAGATTCTGCAGCTGCTCACAGCAACCCAGCTTTGGTTAGTGTTGGGAGGAGGAGGCAGGTGGTGAGGGCTGCACTTTGTATAGCTTTTACTGGTAACGGTTAAACCCATATAGCCAACAGGGTCAAGTTCAAATAGTCCATGGAGTCAAGTTCTGGTCACTTGATTTGTATCGTGTCAAATTTTCTCCTTAGCTGAGTAAACAACTCGGATCTTCTTGGCTTCCCTCAGCCTGACTTTCTGCTTCTGTCTGGTGCTTGTGATGGAGGAAGGAGGAAGGCTGTTGCTCCGCCAGCTCACCTGCCATCTTGCCCAGCGGGAGCAGCCCACCTGTGCTCCATTTTTTTCCCAGCAGGAAGGCTCCAATTAGGTTTACTTCTAACGTGTTTAAAGTTATAGAAATGATTCATGGATTTTTCCCCCCTGACTTGGAATTAAAACCAGATTATTAAATAACAAAATCACATTTAAATAATAGACATGTTTTATGGGCTGGTGAGATTCTTCAGTGGGTAATTGTTTCCTGTGCACACCTGAGCTTGATCTCCAGGTCCTGCTAGGGAAGAAGCTATGCAGACACACAGACACACACAGACACACAGACAGACTCACAGACACACACCTACATACACACACACACAGACACACAGAGAAACAGACACACACAGAGACACAGAGACACACAGAAATACATACTACACACTGACACAGAGAGAGAGACACACACAGAGAGACACACACAGATACATACTCTCTCTCTCTCTCACACACACACACTATAATTTTGACAAGAAGATAAGTAATAGACACCTTTTAAATGTCATAGGGCTAGAGATGTAGCTTAATTAATTGAGTGCTCACTGCCACTCATGAAGCCCTGAGTTCAATTCCCAGCACCACATAAATCCAGGGTTGGTGACACCTGCCTATAATCCCAGCACTCGGAAGGTAGAAGAAGCAGGATCTCTATGAATGCAAGGACAGTCTAGTCTAAAGACCAAGTTCCATGCCAGGCAAGAATTACACAATGAGAGGAGGAGGAGGAGGAAGAGGAGGAAGAGGAGGAGGAGGAAGAGGAGGAGGAGGAGGAGATTTGGCTGTATGTTAAATTGGAGGACAGCCTGGGTTACATGAGATCCGGACTATAAGTGAATGGATAAAATAAGGCAGACTCATTTAAGAACTAGTGTTAACACGTAATCATAAGCCACAAAAGAAAAATAGATAAATTGATTGAAAATTTAAATTTCTTTAATGTAAATGTTAAGATTAAGAAAGTAACTCAGAGCCTGGGAGAAAATATTCATGAAGCATATAACTGGCAAGAGAGCCGCACCAGAATACATAAGGAATTTTACAACTCACCAAAAGGCAAGTAATTCCACGAAAAATTGGGCAAAGGGGGCTGGAGAGTAGCTTGGTAGGAGAGAGCTCATCTGGCATGCACGAGGTCCTAGGTTCAATGCCAAGCACCAGCCAGCCAGTCAGTAACAATAAAGGGCAAAGGATTATGATAAACACTTTTGCAGAGGAAATATACAAGTAAATGATCCATAAGCGTATAAAATGTTCAGTATTAATCCTCAGAGAAATGCAAATCAAAACCTCAGTGATATACTGTAACTTCTGACTCCCTAAACTGAGAATGAGCAAGGGTAGATTAACCAGCACCTGGAGATGGTTTGGAGAGCAGCTGGAACCTTGATACCAGCAGGGAGGAAGTAAGCCAGAAGTGATGGCGCACGCCTTTCATCCCAGCACTCAGGTGGCAGAGGCAGGAGGATCTCTGTGTCTCCGTGAGTAAGCCTGGCTTATGCAGTGTGTTTCTATGCCAATCAGTACTATATAAGACCCTGTCGAAAAATTGACTAATGAATTCAAATAAAAAATAAACACCAGATATTGTATATGTGATAAAGTCAAAACTGCAGGTCCAGAGCAGGAAAATATTTTTTAAGAATAAGAATAAGTAGAAGGGGGGCTGGAGAGATGGCTCAGAGGTTAAGAGCATTGCCTGCTCTTCCAAAGGTCCTGAGTTCAATTCCCAGCAACCACATGGTGGCTCACAACCATCTGTAATGGGGTCTGGTGCCCTCTTCTGGCCTGCAGGCATATTGTATAGACAGAATATTGTATACATAATAAATAAGTATTAAAAAAAAAGAATAAGTAGAAGGGGGAAATGTTCTAAGATTATATTGTGATGATGGCTATGCCATCTTGGGAACATCTTGTATAAACGCTCAACTGTATATTTTAAGTGGGTAAATTGTGTAGCATGTGAATTGTATCTTAATAAAGCTGTTTTGTTTTTTTAAGAGCTCCAATGATCCAGAACAGACCCTGAAAAGTAACTCTTGGATTTTTTTTTTTTTTTTTTTTTTTTTGGCATCAACCGAAGGTCGGGCAGAGGAAACTTCCTGAATGGAACCCAACGAGCCTTACTCTAGTCACAGATCAGCCTTCCTGGGCAATCCCCGATGTAATCTTTACGCTGAGCTGAACACTTTCCCGTTGACCTCGCGAAGTCTCTCCACTCTCCTTGGGTTCCAGGAGGCAAGCATCACTGTGCAAATCTCAGACCTGAGGGAACTGGGGTTCAGAGAGTTTAGGGGTGGGTGAGACGATCTGATCGTTATTACTAGAGCTGGAAGGCTTCGTCCGCCTGCCTCCAAAGCCGTCGCTCCCCAAAGTCTGGGAGGGCAGGGACCGTGTTCAGGCTTGCTTGCTGAGACACCTTCACTGCCTGCCAGGGTGGCAGGGTAGATGAATGAGTAACAGGATACCACGCTTTGAACTCTGCAATTGAATACTGCAAAACATGGCTCTTCCTACAAGAAGGAAGATTCTAGAAGGATGACTTAGAGGGAGGTGCATGCTGGTTTGCTGTCTGTGTGGGACTAAGTAGAGGCTTTGTCTCCAAAAGTCCCACTGACTTGATCCCCCTCCAGGTCAAGGTCACCTGATACTGTATCAGAACAGGTGGAGACCCATTTCTCAGGAGCTCCCAGATCAGCCCAGGCCAGTCCTAACCCCGATATCTTGAATTTTGTTAGCACTGTATCTGAAAGAAGCTGCATGTCCCTAGGCTGAGGCCTTCCTACAGGCAGTCTATCCTAATCAGGTCCTGTCAGGTGTCACACAGTTGAAGAGGTGGCACAGTCAAGCTCTTGTTTTATTAGGACCCAGATTGATCCCCAGCACCCATGTAAAAAGCTGGGTGTGGCAGACTCCCCTGCAATCCCAGCACTCGGGGGTAGACAAAGGAGGATCTTGGGGCTGCTGGCTAGCTGATCTAGACACACTAGCACACTCAAGGTTCAGAAAGAGACCCTGTCTCAATAAATAAGGTGAAGAGTGATTGAGAAAGACACTGGATACGGTCCTCTGGACTCCACACCTACCTGTATACATGTGCACATACATCTGCCCACAAGAGAACACATACATATACCAAAGATGTCACGCAGTCCCACAAAGGAGTCTCACACAGTGGTTGACACTAATGGCCCGAGCAGACAGCAAGGGCTGTTTCCTAAGCGCTTCTGCCTAGCACACTGAGGTGGCCGCTAGCTGAGTTTGGCTGCTTGTATTTCAGATGGTCAGAGGTAAGGGAGCGAAGATGTTCCAGTGTTTTTGCTGAGATTCCTACTTCTCCTTGGGCCAGAAATTAGAGGATTTGGAATCATAGCAACCTAAATATATGCTTCTGCCATGGACCCTGGTGTCCTCTCCGAGCCCAAGCTCTTCATAAACCAGTGAGAGTCTCAAAGTGCTCTGTATGAGGCACAACAAAAAAGCAGAGGCCACAGCCAATCACGGAACTCGGATGAATGGCCGAATGAACTCGTGCTATAGAGAAGAGATGTGTGAGCTACAGGCAGGCCCCTGCCTGGGACCACTGAACCCTTCTGTAGGATGCGGGCAGGGCGAGACAGACGCAGGTGAGGCCACAGCTCCCATTAGTCAGGGCAAAGCGAGCACTGCACACCCAGTGGAAGGTTTAGCTTTGAAAGAGTATTGCTACCCCACAGAGCCTGGACCCAGGGGGCTCCTGGGACATCAGAGATGCCGCTCAGGTAGGCATCCTTGACCAGGCTTCCACTTCACAATCCAGGCTGCATTGGGGCCACACCAAGAAGGGTTTGTGTTTTTGTTTCTTTGGATAAAAGGATCAAAAAGATTTCTCTAGCACAGTGCTCTCAACCTCCTTCATGTTGTGACCCATTAATACAGTTCCTCATGTTGGGGTGACCCCCAGCCACAAAATTATTTTCACTGCTACTCCATAACTGTAATTTTGCTACTGTTATGAACTGTAGTGAAAATATATGATATGTAACCCTCATGAAAAGGTTGTTTTACCCCCAAAGGGGTTGAGGCTAAAAGGTTGAGAACTACCACTCTAGAGGGTTAGCCCAGCAGGGATGGGAGGCTTTGGGAGAGGGTAGTGGTTAGAAATAAGGATCCAAGCTTGAGATACACACACACAAACACCCCGCACACACACACCATACATATACCGCACACATATTGTACACACACACCGCACGCACACACACCACACACATACACACCACACACACTGCACACACCACACACAATACAATACACACCACACACAATACTGCACATACACCCCCCACATCACACACATACACACACATGCATACTGCACACACACATACTGCACATACATATTGCACACACACACACCACACACATACACTATACACACACCACACACATACACACATATATACTACACACACAAACCACAGACACACACCACACATACACACACCACACACACACACACACACATACACACACACACACACACATACACACACTGCTATCTGACCCTGGCCACCCTTATTATTTCTGTGTGACCTTCAGTCTCAATCTTAGGTGTTCGGATTCTCATGACTGTAGGTTCCCTTTTCTCTCCAGTCCTGACCCTTTCCTCTGACTCCCTACCCAAGTTCATTGAGGTGATCTGTACAACAGAAACTATGGTAACTTAAGGTGTCTAAAATGCTTTTTAATTTATGTATATGGCATGGAATTATTGCTGTTATCAAGCCAGTGAACCTAACCGTCTGCCCACACAGCAACCTTCTTCTGCGGTGTCTAAAATGCTTTTTAATTTATGTATATGGCATGGAATTATTGCTGTTATCAAGCCAGTGAACCTAACCGTCTGCCCACACAGCAACCTTCTTCTGCGTCTGCTTTCAGCAAGTGCCAACCATACAATGCAGCGCTGGTAGCTACCGCCTGTGCAGCTTCAGAGCATACTGGTCCTGCATCCCTGAGACTTTGGACCCTTAGACTTACTTCCTCCCTTCACCTATACCTCCCACATGCACCATCAGCTTTCATGAGCTTTTCTGATGTTGTTTCTGATTTTTTTTCTTTTTAGGTTCTACATAACAGTGAGATCACAGGCTCTTCACTTTTCTGTGTGCAGCTTATTGCCCTTAACACAATATTCCCTTGGCCCAATCATACTGTTACAAAAAGCAGGACGTCTTTTTTAAAGACTGAAATAGTCCTCTCTGTGTATGCATGTGTGTGCTTGTCCGATGATCCCTCCCAGGGTTAGCGACTTCCCAATGATACAAAAACAACGTCTGTTCAGAAGAAACTGTATTTGACATTCTGAGTTCTGATCTTGTCAGATCAGACTAGTGATATGTGGCACAGTCTTCAGTAACAGAGAGCCACAGCTTCCAGTCAGTCACAGGAAGTGCCCTCCACGGAGCACTGTGTGGATGAGCGCCTGGCAGGTCTACCTAACACATTATTGGCTATGACACCTTCAACCTAGGATGTGTCTGCCAAGACATTGCTCTGTTTTAGGTCAAGTAAACAGCTCATGGCCTATCTCTCCTTCATGCCCTTATGTAAAGTGCAGCTCCCTCTACAAGACAAGCCTGCTACATCCCAGTCTTGCCTCCAGGCCCAAGCCCCTGACACCACTTCCCTCTCTCCACCAGGCTCCTACCCCTCTCCAGCCCTTGCGGCCAGAGTGCTATAGTGACCCATGATATCATACAGCTGAGTCACCTGGAGATGCTGCTACATCAAAGGGCGGGGAAGTAGGTGCCCAGGAGTTTCTAGCCCTCCCTGCACGTCATTCCTTTGCCTGCACAAGCACATCCTTTTCACCTGGTGTCACTGGTCTGGGTGCCTATAGGTCACAGAGAGTGGCTGATGCCAGGGCTCCCAGGCAAGGGAGGAGGACTTCTGTCTGGTGTCACTTCAAAAAGAGATGACTAGGTGCAAAGGAAGATGAAGTATGTCCTGACAGGAGACACAGGGGCGTCCATCCTCTGGCCCTTCATTTTCCAGACACTGAAGGGCCTCCTGAGTAGAAATAAATATGCAGTCTTTGATAGGTAAATCCACTCATAGCAAACAGCATTTGCTTCATAAATCCTCACCTGGCATTTTCCTCCCTCTGGGCACTGTCGTAAGCAGCTTATGCCAATCTGTCTCGTTTAATCGTTTAATCTTTCATGTCAGCTCCACGGAGATGATCGCTCTGATCCCCATTCTTCAGGAGAGAAAACTGAGGCCGAGAGAGGCCGAGAAAAGAACTTCAAACCACAGAGCTAGTGGGTGGCAATGCCGAGCTCTCACTCCCGAGGTTGCATTGGAATCCCTGTGTTATTTTGCCAGCTCACTTGAGTTAGAGCTTTCCCTTGCCAGCATGTGTGTCATCATCTTGAGGTCCCACAATCTCTAAGGCTTGGGAGGTGTCCCAGAATCTGCAGATCTAAATGTGCCTATGTGGTAACACAGCTGAAGTCCTGTCCTTAGGCTTGCAGGGTGGGTGTATGCATGTATGTATGTATGTATGTATGTATGTATGTATTCATTTATTTTTGGTTTTGGTTTATCAAGACAGGGTTTCTCTGTGCAGCCCTGGCTGTTCTGGAACTCACTTTGTAGACCAGCCTGGCTTGGAACTCACAGAGATCTGCCTGCCTCTGCCTCCCAAGTGCTGGGATTAAAGGCGTGCACTACCAGCGCCCAGCCCTCCTGGCCGGGTTTTATCATGCCTATTTTGTGAACAAATGAAAATATTTCCACAAGGCACCATACCCACGATAGGTTTGGAAACTGAGTGTTTATGAACCCATGTTTCTTGCAGCCGCTTAGGCTGACGAGCCTGGCCATCCTATCCACTCCATCTATCCCTTCTGGGATGTTTGTGGCTGAGGAAACACATGCTGCCCTGCCTGGTCTGTGGCACTAGCATGGGCCGGTGTCTTCACAGGTAAAGGGAGATGGGGGTGGGGTGGACAGAGCAAGAGGCTAGCCGTGGGAGAGGTCACTCACAGAGAGGAGATGCCAAGACAGCAGGGGCAGGAAGTGTGGGTACTAGGGAGGACTGGCTCCTGTTCAGACATCTCTGGTTCCCAGTGGCCTCCCCTTCTGCCTATCCCACAGTGCACACTTTCTGCACACAACCAAGGACACCTCCTTGTGGAAAGCGGTGACAGTGGATGCAGGGATTCAAATTCTGGTGAAGAATGGGGTGGGGTGTAATGCCATGAGGAGAAATTGGTCAGTCAGTAAAAGAAGTAGGAGGCTTCTGGAAGGTTCTCTGCCTCCCTCTTCCTTCCTTTCCTTCTGCCTAGCCTGCTGTTGGTCCCACTGTCCTTCTCCTTTATCCTAGTTCCCTCAGCCATTTTTGCAGGTCCCTCCCTATGCTGCCCCCCTCCTTTTCCTGGTCCCTCATCCCACTATTGACATCTGTAAATGGGAGGCATTGGCCATGCAAAGTTTACTTTTTAAGCAAAGTTTTTCAACTTGCAAAACAGAACTGAAATGATTTTATTTTTGCTTTTCCCTCTGAATGAAAGGCTTTCTCTGTTCAAAAGGAAGCTACTTTTGGCATCTACCTCCCGCTGAGTTTTATAGGCAAACCTGTGTGAGGCTTTCCCAAGACAAAGGCCACCTGGTTCCTCACTTCTTTGGAAGGGAGAGGATAGTTTCTGGCTGAGGCAAAAGGGAGGCTGTGCCTCTCGCCTTCGCTCCAGAGGAAACAAGCTCTTTGCTAAGATGAGATCACCCAGCATGCTCTGCAAGGTGCTAAAAAATAATTGCCCTCGATGAAGACATACAAATAAATCTTTGTGCTTGGCAGCCAGAATATGAATGTGTCGGCGAAACATGCAGGGAAAGTTCCCCTCCAGCTACTGAGCTTGGAGCAGGACAGTGCTCTGACCTGCCCAGGACACTGGGGACTGGAGCCCTCTGGGACAGGAGTGCTGCTGCAGGGGAGCCCGCCTTGGTGACACTCTCCCTCCCCCTCCTCAACTCATTCTTGGATCAGAAATAGAAATCAGGCCCCAACTGTGTAAACACTCTCCAGGTGGGCTCCAGTCAGCGTCTCCTCAGTGGGTGCTTGCACACGTGACTTGTCATGGAGTTAGCTCCATCATGAGCTCCCATGCTTTCTATTCGGGGCGTAGAAGAACAAACCATGTGTTCTAAGTGTATGTTCTACCAGGGAGTTACATCCCTGCTGTGTGACTATTCTTGGGGAGTCTATTTATATTCCCCACAGAGAAGGTAGGCAATGGCAGACCAATGACATTATTTTATCCGAGCTTAGCTTGGTGAAGCCATGAGATTGACTGGGGTTGTCCACAGGAATATGGCTAGGGAGTTATTTACAGGAGAATGGACATGTTAAGGGCATCTACATGACGAAAAGAAAGGATCCCCCATCGCCACGGTAACTGCTATCAGATTGCACATTCTCAAGGAAGGAAAGGGTCTCCTGCGTCTTGAGCCTTCCCCTTCTCCTATGAGGATTGTTTGTGGGTCTGGATTTGTGAGGGGCTCATCACAGCTGCTTTGATTTTGAGACAGCCACGTCTACGTCATGTTTAGAGAACAGAGTTACCCAATACTTCACCCCACTCTTTCCTTCTACCCCCTTTTCAGTAATGTTCCCTGAGCCTTGAAGGGTTTGAAATAAATGCATGATTATTTCCTTCCATTTAAGGCTACCTAAGCATTAGACAGCCTTATAATATTAACAGGCATTTATTTTTTTTATCATTTTGACCAGTGTGAGTCTCTGTTATGACTGTCATTCTCTGCAGAAGGAAGTATCCCTTATCAACACAATAATTTATGGGTGTAAACAATAAATGTTTGTACATTCAGCAAGATCACAGCAGTAGCTTCCCCACCAGGGCCTATGCCCTCCCCAGCAATAGATTTTTGTCCCAGCATAATATTCCAAACATGGACTCTCTCCTGTTTAAAACCCTCCTATGGTTTATTGTTTCCACCCATATCAGTCATACTACTGTTTATTAGTGGGCACATCTTTCCGGCAGGAAAGGGTCCATTGCTGAGTAGGGACAATTCTCCCCCAGTAAGCTACACAGTCCCCTCTGGCTGTCAGTACTAGCCAGAGGTAGAGAGCTTCAAGCTCAGTCCCAGCCTGATTTCTTCCTGTCCTCTAACCAAAATATGCAGTGTCTTCAGCAATAAAGACTTGCCATCCAGTTCTGGTGTGTAACCAATAACACTGGCAGTAGCCTGTGCTGGGAGGGACCTCCCCCAGCCAAACACTTGTATGGAGATAGCCCATCGGTGGCACCGAGATTTTCATCGAACAACGAACAATCTATGGGTATGCCTTTTCCTACTCATATAAGGGGTTTGAATTATTTAATTCAACTATTTGAGTCTGAATTACTCAATCAGTGCTTTTACATTTATAGACACAGGGAATTGCGGTATTTTCTTTCATCACCGTGTTGAGTACTCTCTGCACATTATCCAACTCTAAACTTCCCTGGATGCTCACGGCTGTGCCTGGTCCCTGAGTCCTGCATGGGCCGACTTCCGACTCTCGCTCCATGAAGTGTATATGGACCTCTTTCACATGATTTTCTGAATCAGTAAAAATAACCCAGAGGGCAGCATTATACAGTGCACCTTTTCCAGAGGGCGAGCAGATATGTAAGGACTACTGCCATTTATTCTAAATAAATAAATTAACTGGCCTCAGAATTCAGCACCTAAGGAGATACAAACAGACAAGATGTCAGCAAGGCCCAGTTCATGCTACAAAACCCCCATCAGTGTGATCAGTTGCTTCCTCCAAAGATCAGTGCTGGGTGCCGTGGCATGCATGGAAGGCCCTGGCTTGGTTAGTTCTTTTCAACCCACAGTCCGTCTTAACCCACATTCTCCACAAGCTCTCCAGCCTTCTCATTCTGGAACACTGTTGTGAGGCTGCTATGTGTGTCCCCACCAAGACGGGCTTGGAGGGAAAGGCTCGGACTGTTCTGCCCAGCTGGGTGCCAGTGGGGAGCAGAGCTCTGCCCTCCCCTATGGCTCCAGACACTTAGCTCCAGTCACCTCTCTGGGTCTGACAAGTCCTTGACCGGTGATGTGGCCTTTGCCTTTTCATTGGTCATGCCTGGCTGCTGAAAGGACCCTGAGTGGATGATGAATCTGCACCCTTCAGGGTAGGAATGTATACAACATTGTCTAAGAGGCTAGTCCTCCATCTCTGCGTCAAACTTAATCACTTGTTCTACTCAGTTTCCATACCTATGCACTGATGTCCCTGATGCTCCTAGAAGCCTCCAGGAACCAAGACATAGCTGCCTAGCATCCACACCAGCCCAAATATGCTTTGTATTAGCAAGATACCAATAGATCCACGATTCAACACGGTTTCTCTTGCATCCTATGAGGTCCTCACTTGTAGGCATCGTTGGTCACCCAATTAGAGATGTGGTTAAAGGTGGTTCCCGTGAGCTCTCCCTCCTCCACAGCAGCAAGCACAGTGATGAGGAGCTGCGCCTCTCTTGCCCCTTTGGTGGATGCTTGTTTAGGCTGTAGAGCCTTGCAGAGTGCTCAGGTGCAGCATTTGGCTTGTGTCAGTTTCTTCCACAGGAACTCTGGCTGGACTCAAATCCTGCACCTGGAGGTAACTTTGAGGTAACCTAGAGAGGCCTCTCTATCTGGTCTTTCATTTTCACATCTCTTCTGATTGCATTAGCATCCCATGAGTCACATTTGAATGCTAGCCTGTCACTTGGATCTGTCAAAGTCTTCCCCATTTCATAAAGATCATGACCCCACCCCCGCAGACCGCCCAGGGACTCAGCAAAGCCCTAAGAACCCACAGCAGTCCCAAGATCCTTGACAATGCACTTATTTCTTAACTCTCCCCCAAAGACAGTCTATCATGAGCAGTAAACGGGGTATTAAACACTACCCCTTTCATGCCCAGTTCCTTCAGTAACTCCCAGCTTCCTCTCTCACTTTCCTGCCCCTGGAATTTTTGAGGCTCAGCCAGTGATAGCCATATGTCCCTCCTGGCTCTCCTAAGTCAGTGTTCTGGGTCTGATTTTCTTCCTTCACTCCAGATCACACAGTCTTTGTCTCAAGGAGGAACGGATAAGCTCGCAACACTCAGTTTCTAAGCCCGTGTCCCACAACCTCCCCCACTATGCTGTGAGGGGCTTTTCCATCTTTAGTTGAAAAAGACTTTCCCAGTTCCATCGGTTCAGACAGTACCCCTTAACTTCTCGAGTGTCCTCTCCCGGGCTACCATCAAAGCTCCCACCTGCAGCCGGAACAGAGTCCCTGTCCTCCACAGTGAAGCCACAGAGAGGTTAGACATGGAGAGTAGCTTTTAGCACGCCTACCTCATTGCCTCCCTCCTCGCTGTCACCTCTCCCCTTCTTTCCCTGCTTATCTGCCAAGTCAGAAGCTAATGTGGAGGAATTGCCAACATAGCCTTTCCTCCGTCAGAGGAAGTAGCTGAGCCTCAAAGCGAAGGTCACACAAGGCAGCGCCTCTTGTTCACAGTCCCAGACCACATGTGCTACTTTCAGGGATCACAGATATTTCCTAGTTCATCAGCTCTATTCGGGTCAACCCTGTGCTCACATGGCAGGACATCATTCATTAAGGAGGTGTGACTCACTATATCACATCAAAAAAGGTGGTCATCGTGCTGGTTGATTTTTCCTTTACTAAAAAACTTATTTATTTTTATGTTATGTGCATTGGTGTTTTGCCTGCATGGGTGTCTATGCGTTGGATCCCCTGGACCTGAAGTTGCAGAGAGTTGTAAACTGTTATGTGGATTGTAGAAGTTGAACTCAGGTCTTCTGGAGGAGCAGGCAGTGTTCTTGACCACTGAACCAACTTTCTAGCCCTCAAAAATATGCTGGTCTTTGGTTCGGAAAAATTGTCTATATTCTGTCAGTTATGTTTTAAATAAATGTTGATTGGCCAGTAGCCAGGCAGGAAGTATAGGTGGGACAACCAGACAGGAAGTAGAGGTGGGTCAATGAGAACAGGAGAATTCTGGGAAGGAGGAAGCCCATTCCTCCCAAGTCCTGTCCCAACCACAGAAGAAGGAATGTGATTGCCCTGTTGAAAAAAGTACTGAGTCATGTGGCTAACATAGATAAGAATAATGGGTTATTATAAGTTATAAGAGTTAATAAGAAGCCTGAGCTAATGAGCCAATTAGTTTATCATTAATATAGACCTCTGTGTGATTTCTTTGGGGCTAAATGACTGTGGGACCTGATGGGAGGACAGAAACCAGGCAGGACAGAAACCCAGACAACAGGCCTGGAACTCATGATTCTCATGCCTCTGCCTCCTTCAGCAAATCCTACCAGTATGTGCCACCACAATCAGTGTGATGATGATGATGATGATGATGATGATGATGATGATTTTGTCAACTTGTTACAGTCTGAGTTTTTTGGGAAAAGGAACCTTGATTGAAGAATTATTTGGATCACATTGACCTGTGGCCATGTCTCTGAGAGACTAAATAATGTCTGACATAGGAAGGCACAGTCCAGTTTGGGTGATACTACCCCTAGGCAGATGGGGCTGGGCTATATAAGAAAGCTAGGTGTACATGATTCAGGGAGCAAAGCCCATAAGCAGCATTTCTCTGTGGTTTCTGATTGAGTTCCTGCTCTTAATTTCTTCAATGATATATTATAACCTAGAGTATAAGTTTAAGCTAAATAAACCCTTTCCTCCCCAAGTTGCTTTTGATCAGAATGCTTTATCATAGAAACAGGAAACAAACTAGAACAGAGATTGGTACCAGGAGTGGGGTGTTGCTGTGATGACTCTGACCACATTGATTTGGGAACTGGGTTGTAGAAGAGTAAAATAAAACACACTCATTCCTCCTCAAGTTGCTGTGGTCAGAGAGTTCATCAGAGCAACAGAAAGGCAAGCTAGACCAGCCACCTGGGCTTCCCCCCAAGGGCACTCTACCCTCCCATGAAACAGTCCTACTTCATGTCTTAGCATGAATGCTGGGCCAGAACAGCTTCTAGGGTATTTCAGAGGCCACCATCTCATACCTCTTGGGGAAGGCCAGCCTGTCAGAATTGGTATCCCCTGGTGATCTGCCCACACATGACTTCATTTAATCATAAATCTTACATCTAACCCAGGGGCCATGCAGCGGATCCCACAAACCCATCTTGACTTCAGCCATGTTTCTGTTTGGATGCCAAGCATTCTGTGATTTCCTCTGGAGTTTCTATTCACTCCAAACAGAGAGGGAAACAACAGACCCGGGGAGGGATTCTGCCCATGTCTAGCTTGAACCAATGATTTAATTAGGGTTATTTATAGTACCGGGGGTGAGGGATAATTTACAGGTCAATTTATAGAAAGCTACACCACCGAAAAAGAGCTATCCTCTCCATCCCTCCCAGCAATTGTTCATTACACAAACATCCTCAGAAAGTGTGCGTGTATGGCTCATAAGCCACCCAAGAGAACCTCGAAAAACTGATCTTGTGCAAGCAATCACAGGCAACCTGGTTTCGGGGTGCCAGTCCTGGTGTCATGGCTGGAGGACAACCTGTATACCACAGCCAGTCTCTGAACCTTGGGGTTATCATTCTTTCCAGGTAACATTGGTCTTTAATGGGCATGACTTTGCTGCAAGGACAAGTCTTTTCTTCTTCAGATCACCCCCACCCAAGACAGTGGGTAGAGCTTTGTGACCTAATGAATGTGATCACACACGTGCACGCACACACACATGCACACATGCTCACACACAGTCCAGACAGGCTTAGCGGCGGGAGCAGGGCAATACTTCTACCTGTACCCATTGCTACTGTAGTATGTTTCTGGAGCCTTTGAGTCACTTTTGCCACTATCGGATAACGCTCTAGTCACTGCTTTGATTGACACAGCTGACAGAGATAAAGGCTGCCTGTTATCTGACAGGAGAGAAGAGTGTGTAGATTTAACTTTGGATCTGTTTCCTGGAAGAAGTCTCTATAGTCAGTGAATGGTTTTGCTGACTTCCTTCCAATAGCCTAAGTCGATTGTTAGCATGGTGGGATGGGCCATGGACAATGGTAGGCTGGCTCTTAGGACAAAAAAGGTAGACACCCCTAGCCAGATCAGTACCAGAGTAGGGCAGTGGGGGTACCCCTGCCATGTGGAGCTCTGAGATCAGTGTAGAGTTCTCTTATCTAAGGAACAAGGACACTGGGCATTTTGGCCACCAGCTCCTATCAATTGGTGGCAAGCTGCTGCTGGAGAGAAGGGAGGGTGTGGGTTCCCTGCACCTGGCCTGCTCCAGGTGTGCTGTTGCAGCTGGAGGAAGCCTCGGGCACAAGGGCCAGGTGCTGCCCCTGGAAGAAGGCTGGCAAGCACAGAGACAGGGAAAGGGCAGAGCGGTACAGGTGAGATGCGCATCTCACGGCCTTTGCCAGCAGGGCTGTGGCGTGCAAGTGGCCTGCAGCCAGAAGAAACAAAACCAGCAGTACCGTCTCCTGGAGCTTTTAGTCAGGGCTCAGACAGGCCCCTCAAGGGGCTCTAGAAGAGGGTGGAAGGAGAGAGAGGAGAGGGAGAGAGAGAGAGAGAGAGAGAGAGAGAGAGAGAGAGAGAGAGAGAGAGAGGGGGGGGAGAGGGAGGGAGGGAGGGAGGGAGGGAGGGAGAGAGAGAGAGAGAGAGAGAGAGACCGAGGCATACAGCCCACAGGAAAGTGAGCATAAAACACGGGGTGAGCAATGCTCAGACCAGACAAGAAGTGGGTCCTGTGAGTGCTGCAGCTCTGCAGCTGACTGACACTGGGAAGGAGGACACAAAAGCCCGCCCCCCACTCCTGAGCCCCGGTGAAGCGATTCTGGGGTAGGCCCTAGGACTTTTAACTCTTTCTTTCCCTCTCCTCTTTCCCTCACCTTCTTGCCTGTGTTCTCCTCCTCTCTCCTCTTCCTTGGCTAAATCTAAGAAGATTCTCTGAGATCTAATTTGGAGGAGAGCTTCAGTGTCTCTGTGTTAGGCCGCGCAGCAATAGACCTCCAAACAAAACCAAAACAAAGAAACACCACAAAGGCCTGAGGCTAAGAAGCTTGAGCAGCAGGGTTTAGGCTCAGAATATCTCCCACTGGGACACAAGGCAGCCACAGTTACCAGGGACTCTGGCTGTGGTGGGCTACAGCTGTCCCAGGTCAATGCACAAGCTACATGTCAACTTAGGATGAGAGTCTGGGACGATCAGCACTGCCAGTCTCCTAGATCTCCCTGTTTGAGGGCCTCAGGGCATCAGAACTGGCAGTATGCCATGTTGTCAAAAGAATTCTCAGTTGACCCAAAAATTGACCAATAAGCCTTAAAGTTGAAGTCACAGATGTCAAAACCCCTCATATATACACAGGTATACATTATACACATGCTATATAATATAGATTAAATTATGTTTCATACATGTATATGGATAATGTATTATTGATAAGATACTATTGATATTATTATTATTATTATTGATAATGTATTATTGATAAAACAAGTTGCCATGCATATTCGTATCCTGCTAGAATCCCCAAAAAGTAGCAAAAAATAGATCTAGCAAGTGTTATCCTCTTCAGGGTTCTAGATAAGAAATGTGATGGGTGCCCTTTAGGAGAGGCGCTGAGGTAAAGGACTGTCAATATCACAGGAAGTGCCTTGGCTTTTCAATTTCCTGTTACCTCCACACCCAGGGAGAGGCTGACCGACAGAGACACTGGATAAACAGGAGGGCAAAATCTCAGTCACCAGCAGCTGCAGAAACTGAAGCCGCCTAGAATTGTTAGGTGGAAGTCATGCGCGGTCCCTGGAGTTTGGGGGTTCTTTGAACACAGAGATGAGGTCTCCTCTCGGCTTCACCCTCTACAAAGTTTAGGGCCAGAGAGCACTGAAGTCTCTCGCTGAGTTAGCGTCCTGAAGGCAAGTGGAAAACAGGCCCAGCTTTCCTGTAAAAGGAAGTGTGCATTTTCTAAAAACAAAACAAATCAAAACAAAACAAACCATCCCCTGAGAAGATACCAGGTATGGATGGAGCTGGGACCTGTGTGTAGATCTGACAGGGGAGGCTGTCCAAGTAATGTTGGAGGAAGTTTCTGAGGGGCTTGCAATGACTAGAAAGTGCACCCCACTTCCAAGACCCCATGGACCTATGGTAGAGTATGCTTTGGACACCTGTGGCTCCTGGGGGGACAGTAATAGGAAAGAGGGGGGCATCTGTACTAACAGGTGAGGATGGAGATACAAGCTCCTCCCTGCCTAGCCCCGGAGGAATGAACAGCAGAAGCAGGGGAGGGGAGAAAGGGGGAAGAGGAGCTCCAGCACCCCTACCCTGATCCTTGCCCCTCTGTGGATCTCCTGGTTAATACCATGACGCTGCAGCTGTGCTCTGAGCTTTGTCACTGATGCATAGGGGACTCTGTGTGTGTGTGTGTGTGTGTGTGTGTGTGTGTGTGTGTGTAAATGCCATTCATAGCTTATCCCAAAGTGTGGGTTTATTTGTTTGAAACAGATAATGTGTTGTGGGTTTATTTGTTTGCAAGAGATAATGTGTTGTTTTAATTTGTGGTCCTTGGTAGCAAATCCTCTGAGGTAGCATTCCAGAGAGGTGGACCAGCCTGTATCACAGCCCTATTTGGGGTCTCAAGTGGCAGAGCCGGTACAGCAAGTCTAAGCAGACTGCTGAGGTGTGCGTGTTCATGAGTGTGAAGTCTCAGGGTCTAGGGGAGAAGAGGCAATGAATGGGAAGGGAAAGGCCACGCCTTAGCTCAGATGTCTTCATTACTAGACACAAACTACCCTGTCTCTTCAGGAATCCAGGTGAACTTGTCCCTCACCCAAACCCTGCTTTGTCCTGTCTCCCTGTCCCATTCCCTAGCCCCATTCCAGCTCAGCTTCAATTAGAATCACCAGGGCAATTAGTAATCTTTAACTCTTTCAAAATCTAGACAAATGCTGGGGCTGTGTCAGCTGTGCGAGCATGAGGACCCATGTTCAGATCCCTAGGCCCCACATCGAAGCCAGTCAGACCTCACATGACGGTAACCCAGCACTGGGGGTAGAGACAGCTATATCCCGGGGCCTGCTGCTAGCCAGTCCAGGCAAAATGGCAAGCTTTTCGTTCAGTAAGAGGCCGAGATCCTGCCTTAAAAGTAAGATGGAGACGAGATAAAGGAAAGACAGCCTGATACAACCTCTAACGTCCTCACCCCCCACAGCTACACCCACACCCACCCACGTACACACACCCACACACACACCCATACCCCCACACAAAATACACAAATACCAAGTCTCCCTCAACTGGTCCCAGCTAGGATCTGACACAGGTATTTTCTAGAATCCCTTCATGGTTCATATGCATAATTAAGATCTAAAAGTACCAAGAGGAATGTCAAACAGAGTCCAGTCTCCCAGTTAGGCAGACAGGGCAGAGCTCTAAGGAACCCAGCTCCAGGCTGCCGCTGCTGGTCCCGCCAAAGCCAGTTCTGAAACCCTCCGCTTTGTGCATCCCTCTTCCAACTTCCTGACTGCGCTATCAGCATGGGCCATAACGGGAATATTTAAGTATCTAAAAGAGGTACAGAAATCAAATACTTACTGATGGCAAATCATAAAGAAATTTATTTTAAAACAATTCTTTTGTATACACCTACTTTTATTGTTTATTAAAGACAAAACCAAATTTGCACACTACTGAGCCGGGCGGTGGTGGCGCACGCCTTTAATCCCAGCACTCGGGAGGCAGAGGCAGGCGGATCTCTGTGAGTTCGAGGCCAGCCTGGTCTACCAGAGCTAGTTCCAGGACAGGCTCCAAAGCCACAGAGAAACCCTGTCTCGAAAAACCAAAAAAAAAAAAAAAAAATTTGCACACTACTGAAACATTTGTGTTTATTACTATGTGAAGTGTTGAGTTGTGGCTGAGTATTTGCTTCTTCAGGATGCAGAGAGTCGTAAACGTTTTCTCAGAGCTCACTGACAGTTTGACTTTATAACTGTCAATGCTGAGAACGTTTCTTTGAGAAAATACCTAGTGCTAAGTGGCAACAGTGTGTTCAGAGCCGTTTCACAAAGTGTTGAGAATTTTGTCTTCTGTGTGTGTGTGTGTGTGTGCGCGCGCGTGCGCGCGCGCGGGTGTCCTGGGAGGCCATAGGCATCTGATCCTCTGGAGCTGGAGTTACAGGGAGTAGTTGAAAGCCACCTGATGTAGGTGCTGGGAATTGAACTTGGGTCCTCAGCAAGAGTAATACATGTTGTCGTCTTAACTGCGAACCATCTTTCCAGCACTATTAAATTATATATCTATATCTATATATCTCTATATATAGATATATAGATACAGATATATGATATTGATGATGGTTGATGTCTCTAATTTGTTTGTACTAGGTCATCAGAGGACCACACTGCCCTTGAACTGGAATCTCCCGAGAGTCTTCCCAGCAGGGTCCTTAACTGCCTCTCACTGTGGCCATAGTTTAAAAAATTCCAGATAAATTCTACTTGAGACCAGAGGAACAAGATCCTAGGAACTTTGTGTCTTTTGGCTCTAGGGCTTAAGGACTCAGCAGGTCTTTCCTTTCTGCTCTCGCTCTCAAGCGAGTACTGTGTCAATAGCCGCCAGGATCAGAGGCAGATCCAATCTCTAGGCTCCTTGTTCTTATCGGCCCGCCATCTGTGAGGTAGACAGAAGTGTGTTTCTAATGGGAAGTGTAATTAGAGCTTGGCAAGACCTTGGAGGGCTGAAGCTAACTAGGTTAATGGCTGAGCAAACAGCTCAGTCCCAGGCAGCCCTGCCCATGAGCTTTGGGGAGTAGAACAGGAAGGCACCTGGCTTTCGTAAACTCTGTCCTTGCCCAGAGAAGCCTTTAGTTTGCTGCCTCTGCCTTTCTTACTGGGTGTTCCCATCCTCATTTCCTGGATCTTCCCCTCCATTTCCATCCTGTTCCCCACCTTCTCCTCACCATGGCTGGTATTGTATCCAGAGCCTCTAGTCTGGAGTTTCTCCTGTATCTTTAGTCCAGGAGATGGCTAGGACCTTGGACCACTCTGCCCAACACCTCAGAGTACAGCCTCCCTCAGAACCCCGAGTGTTAGCTGGGTGGAGGAGGGGTATCACCATAGCCTTCCAGGGAGCAATGAGAACTGTAAACACAAAGCCAAGGTTTCCCCAAAGAACAACAAATCTCCCTTTCATCCCATTGCCCGTTATTGGCGGCTGTGTGCTGGACACTGAGCTAATTTACATGGGCTGTCTCATTTAAACCCCAGGAGGGAGGCCTAGTTTCCACTGAAGATGAGACAATACAAGTACATCAAAATGTTAAGTTACTCTCCCAAGGCCATGCCACTAGCAGAAGCTAGATTCTTTTTGTTTGGCTTGGTTTGGTCTGTTTAGTCCTGGCTTTCCTGGAATGCGCTCTATAGACCAGGTTTGCCTTGAACTCAGAGAGTCCCCTACCTCTGCCTCCTGAGCTCTAGGAGTGAAGGTGTGCTGCACCACGTCTGCCTAAGAGCTAGACTCTTAGAAGTCCACGCATCTGTACTGGGTGGGCTGGGGCTGGAGAAACTGTTCTAATATAAGACAAGGGGTTCAGTCAGGCCCAAAGGAAACAGGGAAAACAGGGAGGTAGAAAAACAACTTCTAGATTCATCATGACGAGTGAGCAGGGCAGATGCACCCAAGTACTGAGGTCAAGGGGTATGCAAATGGATCTGTGGGCTGAGGGTGGGAAGGAGATCAACCTGGAGGAGGAGGATTCAGAATGTAGGTCAGGAATTGGGCCTTGGCCACTGGCTAAGATGCAGGGCAGGGTCTGTGTCACTATTATCTCGGGAGGAGGTGGCCCCTATGGGAATGCCGGAGAAGGCACCCAGGTAAAGGCCCAGCCTTTAGGGTGGCCCAACGCATGATCAGGCACAGCGAAAGTGTCATGTAATAGAACATTGCGGACACACAGGTTCACAACTACACCTGGCTCAGTGGTTGCTGGATCTGAAGGGACAAAGGGAAACTTACAGTAGGGGGTACAGGGGTCTCCCCTCCATAGGATCGGGCCCTGGGTCTAAAGTTGAATAGCAGCTTCTTCCTGAGCCTTGCTAGATGGAGGTCACTGGTAATGTTCTGCTTCCTTTTGGATGAGGCCAGGCACTGGGAGGCATGACCACATCAAGATTAAGGTGTCCAGAAGAGCAGGCTACAAGGTAAGGAAGTTGGGGTCACACATGCTAAGATCCAGAGAAAAGTTCCTTCTAAAGTCAGCCTCATCACCAGCTAACAGAAGAAACCCCTGTGCTCCTGGAAGACCAGACATCGAGATGGGAAGTAGTTTAAGGAGAATCTGGACCATCTCAGGGGGTAAAGCAGAGTCTAAGATTGCCCCTTCTTGTTCTTTTATTGGCTAAGGCTTCCTTATTTCATGGTAAATAAGAGTTAATAAGCCGAGTGGGATCAGGATCAAACAAAACAAAAGTCAATAAGTATTGAGCAGTCACCACATGCTACATATTATAAGATACCATGATTTGGACAATGATACCATTCTTACTGATGGGGAAAGTGAAGCTCAGAAAGGTAATGATTAAGTCAAGGATATGTATTATAGATCATGAACAGCAATCCCAGGATTTGAACTCAGGTGTAAGCTGACACTCATAACCAGGGTCTCTTAAATGGCTGTTCCCTGGAATTATACACTGGATTGAGGAACCCACAGTAGATGGATGAATGCATTCTTCTAAGGAGCCTTCCTAAGAGTCTGAGGCCCAAGCAGACCTAAAGTTGCATTTGTGACTTTTCTTGTTGCCATGACCAAATATCTGATCTGAAGCAAATTCAGAGAGGGAGATTTTATTTTGGCTCACAGTCTGAAGGCACACAGTCCATTGTGAATTGGGAAGTATGTTAGCAGGTAGATTCATAGTGGGAGGGGTGTGGAGCTGGGACTCTCTACCTCCTCACCTTTTGGTGGAGAAGGAAACAGAGAGTAGACAGGGTGTAGGCCTTGTCTATAAAACCTCAAGGCCCACCCCAAGTGACCCACTTCCTTGAGAGAGGCTCTCCCTTGTAGAGGTCCCTCAACCTTCCAGAATAGCACCACCAGCTGGGGATCAGGTGTTCAAACATATGAGTCTTTGGGGGAACATTTCACACTCAGACCTCAATAATAGGGCAATGAAGTTCAAATGAAATCTAGTGTTAGGTTCCCAAGGTACACTAGAATTCACTGAAGACATCCTATGATGAGGTCAAGGCCCTGGGTCCACTGGCTGAAAATGTGTGATGTTGGCTCTAGGCCTCATTAGAAAACATGGCCTGGTATACTCAAAGCACCAGGGCTATCTCTGTGATGCTTCTAATCTTGCCTTCAGTGTTCTGTACTTTTCAATATAAATGTTTAAATTGGTAGCCTCTATCAAAATTGGAGAAGCAAAATTCTGGTGCTAGACCAGACAAATTCGAATCACCTCCAGGGCAAACTTGGGTCTGAGGAGCCTTTCTCTCTCTGGACGTGAAATTCTTTGTACATATTTCAGAAATTGTACAGCAATCCATAAGTAGAAATGAATGCTGGGGATCTAGAAAATGGCTTTCAATTCGCTCCTGGGGTCTGGGGGGGCAGAAAACCAGGTCCCACCCCAGGTCTCAAGAATTATCAGGGAGACAGACTACAAGGCAGTGTGAGTAACTGATTGAGACTTGAGGCAGAAGGCCCACAAAACCTGCTTCAGTGCGATAGCACAAGAGAGGAAGCATGCTTAGAGGCAGCTGTGTAGGATGCTTGGAAGAGGAGGTTTGGGTGTAAACTGTCCCCTATGGGCTCACGGGCTCACGTGCTTAGTCCTTGGTGGTGCTGTTTTGGGAAGGCTAGGGAACCCTCAGGAGAGAGCTATGTTGGAGGGAGTTGATCTCTGGAGGAAGACCTTGAATTTTGCAGCCTGGCCGCACTTCCTGTCCTTTATCAGCCTCTTGACGGTGGACATGATGTGACCACTTCTTTCTGTCTCCTGGCTTCCCATGACGGACTGTATCCTCCTGGACTGTGAGTCAGAATTAGCTCTCCCTCCTGGGTTTCTGCTTGTGGGAAACTTGGTCACAGTGGAGAGAAAATTAACTAAGATAGAAGAAGAGAAACATGTTCTTGGGGTACTATCTGATTGTCACCGAGCCACAGGTCAAAGCAACAGAAGTCAGCAGCCACTGTCTTGTCTAAGTCTGGATTGCTGTTTGGCCTGCACCTGTCTGAACCTGAAGCTTGCTGCTGGCTTATCATGAGGATGTCTAGGACGGAGGAAAAAGGAGATGGAAAAGGAAAAGGAGAGGTGGTTTTTCCCATGTGCACTTTGCCACTTAGTCTGGCATGGGGCATGGCCAATCCTCACTTAAAAAGATTCCGAGAGGGGGTGGGAGGGGGAGGGAGGAGGGAGGGGGGGGGGAGAGGGAGGGAGAGAGAGTGGCGAGAGGCGAGAGAGCGCGGGCGAGGGAGGGCGGGAGGTCTGAGGCGTCTTCGTTTTCGAGTGGTTCTTAGGGCGTGAAGCGTTTCTCGCTCTCTGCTCTTTCGCGAGAGAGAGAGAGAGAGAGAGAGAGAGAGAGAGAGAGGGAGAGATTCCTCCACTCTGTTCCTCCTGTGAAACTGCCTTTTGCCCTTTTGCCAGCTCGCTGCTGGCTTCAGGTCTACACTCTTTGTTGCTGTGTGCTGGGATATTCATGTTGCAGCACTGGGAACAGAGGGGAAAGGAGCTGCAGCTGAAAGCAACTTGCTTCTTCATGTAGAACACAGCTCTGAACATTTTCTGTATCGGCTGCAATGGTCCGTCAATGTCCACCGCCAGCAGCTCGGCACCAATGAGCTCACTCCCCCTCAGGACTGTGGGCCTTGTCCGCTGCTCCTCCAGGTCAGCTGTTTCTCCAGGTATTGTCTGGACACTGTCAGGTCCTATAGGCTCTGACCCTTTTGTTCCTGTCATTGTCAAGGACCCAGGATGCTTGGATTCTGTTTAGGAGCAGAGTACCAAGGAAAAGTAAATGCCCAACGCCAGTTTCTTCCAGCTCCTCTTCCTTCTTTCATTATTCTTTGCTGATTTTTTTTTCTCTGCTTCCCACCCCACTAACGCTCACAGTTTATGGAATTCCCCCAATTATCTACTCAGAAGTATCACCCCTGGTTTGTTTTTTTTCCCCAACCTCCTCTTCCTCTTCCTTTCCTGAGCTCCTGACCACCTACCAAGAGCCTCATCTCTAGGCGGAACCAGGGGAGAACAAGTCCCAGTGCCCTGGACACGCACTAATGGGAATGAAAGCTACAGATGGAGTTAAAGAATTTGCAAGCTTAGCATTTTTGTTTTGTTTTGTTTTATGACTACCCTCATATAACTTGATTAGTTCATTTGCTAATTCCAATACAACCTTGCTAATTACAGGCCACACTATTCAGGTCAGTACACACGGGTAGTCACCGTGTGAAGGCACTTTCCGTATCTGAGACCTGCTGCTAACTCCAAGCAATTCAAGACTGAGATTGCACCACAGACTCTACCTACTCTTGGGCCAGTGAGAAGGAGTTGTCCTCTCCACTTTCTGGGTCACCTCAGAGGTAGTGGTGTCACTGATAGGATGCAGAGGACTAACATGTCCTAAGACCCTGGAGAGTCCTAGCCCCGCGGCTTCATAATTTGACATCCTAGATCTTAGTGAAAATGCACAGGTAGGGCAGAGGCTCAGCTGGGAGACATGGTTAAAGATCACACAGTTCTGAAAACAATACTGGGTCTCAGACCTCGGATTGGTCTCCGGCCTGGGCAGGACAGACGCCTTGATTTTATCTTGGCATTGAAGAGATGCCTGACAGCCTCCTAGTCAGCATGGGTCCCGGACTGACACAACTGTTCACAGACTGACCAGGCGCAATCGCTACTACGAGAAGAGAGAGCAGACGCGAGAGAGAAGCGAGAGAGAGAGAGAAGAAAGAGACGAAGAAAGACCTCCCTACCTAACCTCAATCCCCTCCCTCCCTCCCTCTCTCCCTCCCCAATTCTTCTATAGTTTATAAAGACTTAGAACCACAGCTCCAGAGGGATGCCTCCATGGTCGGCATCACTTGCTGCCTTCAGAGAAGCTAGCTCTGTTTCCAGGACCCACATGGCAGTCCACAACCATCTGTAACTCCAGTTCCAGGGACACCCTCTTCTGGCCTCTGTGGGTACCAGGCACATGGTGCACAGACACACATGCAGGCAAAAAAACCCATTTACATACAATTTTTAAAACTTTAAGCCAGGTGTGGGGGTGCACACCTTTAATCTTAGCACTCAGGAGGCAGAGGCAGGTGGATTTCTATGAGTTCAAGGGAAGCCAGCACTATAGGCATACCAACCCTGCCTCAATATTTTTTTTTTTGGTTTTTCGAGACAGGGTTTCTCTGTAGCTTTGGAGCCTGTCCTGGAACTAGCTCTTGTAGACCAGGGTGGCCTCGAACTCACAGAGATCCTCCTGCCTCTGCCTCCCGAGTGCTGGGATTAAAGGCGTGCCTCAATATTTTTAAAGACTTAAGCATTCTAAATATACTCCCTTGCTCTCTTCCTCACCCAGCTTCCCCATATTCTTAGTCCTACAGCAGTAGCAGGGCAGCGGTGCCTGTACCCAGATGGAGAGCCACATCTGTACACAGCCCTTTTCCCTTTCCTTACATCCCTCTTCTCTGCCAGGACCGCGCAATCACCCACCTGCCTGAATCTCTGGAGACCCAGACAAGACTTTTCCTTCCCCGCCTTACCCTGTGCCTGTGGAAGTTTGGGCCATGTGATGCTTCTCTCTCAGAAGAGGGTGAGTGACCAGGCACAATGGCACATACCTATGATCCCAGTACTTGGGAAGGTGAGGCAGGAGGACTGAGCTCTGGAGACCAGCATAGAGTACGTAGTAAGACCCCATCTAAAGAAATAGATAAACAAGCAAATAAAAAGACGATGACTGAACTCTGTGTTAGGATGGATACCTGCTAGTACGGCAGATAGAGTGACGGTGGTGGGAAGGAGACTAAGGCAGGGGAGGGAGGCTTGGTAGAAGGAAATGACCCTAGCCAGTTGGAGTGGAATGGGAGCGGACAAATAAAGGCAGTGTCTATTGCTGAAGGGATTCCCATGCGACCTGGATTTGTCCACACCTCTGAAACTCCAAGCTTCCTGGCGTTGGAAGTATGTCTTTTGCTACCAGCTCTTCCCCACCAGGGCTGACTGACTAGTCAGGACCAAACGGTTTTCCTTTTCCATGGAAACAAGATGTTTATCAACATTGCCAGTCACAAGGGAATGAAGGGGATAAGCAGAGAAAGAGGTTGAGAGACTAGTGAGGAAGTCTTAACAAAGCATAGAAGAAGAACCCTGAAAAGAGAGGAAGGGCTGGCGAGATGGCTCAGTAGGTAAGGGTGCTTGCTGCCAAGTCTAACGGCCTGAGTTCAGTCCCAGAAACCCACACCGCAGAAGGAGAGAAAGCCAAGTATGAGAGAGAGTCAATGTTCAGAAAGTTGTCCACTGCTGGGTGGAGACCAAAGGGCAAGGTCCCCAGAGCAGGCTCTAGCTGCCAGCCAATAGCCTGCAAGACACCAGCAACCCCACCATGTACTGTTAAAGGATCAATTCTGTCACCAACCAGGGGAGCTTGGAGATGCATCCTTCCCCACTCGAAATTCCAAATGAAGACACACAGCCCTCAGCATCTTTTTCTCATCCCCATGTGACCCTGAGCAGAGGCCTCAGCAAAAGCCACTGGACTCCTGACCTGCCGGGGCAGGCAATAAGCTGATGTTCTAAGTGGCTGCACTTTGGTGACTTCCTGCACAGAAACAGAAAACCAAACTTTCTAGGCTGGTCTCAGAGGGTACTTAAACCGCATAGGCTTGATGACCTGAGTCCAAGTCCTGGAAGCCACATAGGTGGAGGGATGGAACTGACTCTTCACAGACGTCCTCTTGTCTCCATATACACACCACAGCGCACATCGCCCTACCCTCTGCGCATGTACACACACATTCATACTCATAAACGGAATGTTTAAACTTCTTTAAGAACATGTAGCCATTGACTGTTCAGAATAAGCATGTATTTCCTGTTGGTGTCTGGCTTGCGCTGGACTGTTGGACCATGTCCCATCACACTGCAAGGCTATGTGCTGTTGACGCATCCTGCAGAGAAAAGTGTTCTGAGCCAAGCTGAGAAGGGCTGGGTGACAGGTGCCTTCTTAATTCCTTTAATAAATACTGGTTAAATACCTACCACCTGCCAGTCATGGGCTGAGTGCTTTGATGAAGCTGCGTTATAAAAGGGGGTAAAATAACTGAAGGCGTAAACTGTACAACCACAGAAATATTAGGACCTTTGAAGAGGGTTAGAAGGTGGGGTGGGGGTGCTTGAGAAGGGCTGAAGTTGTTAGTTATGGGGTTCCCTAGCAGGCATCTGACAGGGGGTCTTGGAAATGAAACCTGAGATGAAAAAGAAGCCAAGTGGGGCTGGAGAGATGGCTCCACGGCTAAGGGTACTGATTGATCTCCAGAAGATGCAGGTTTGATTCCCAGCTCACAACCATCTGTAATTTCTGTGTCAGGGGATCTGATACCTCTTCTGGTCTCTGAGGCTACCACACACATGTGGTGAACAGACACAGATGCAAGCAAAATGCCCATGTGCATACAATAATATAAAATATTAATAAAGAAGCCAACCATGAAAAGAATTAGAAATATCAGTTATAGGGGCTGGAGCGATGGCTCAGTGGTTAAGAGCATTGGCTGTTCTTGCAAAGGACCTGGGTTCTGTCCCAGCAACCTCATCATGGGCCATAACTACCCATAACTCTAGTTCTGGGGATCTGACATCCTCTTCTGACGTCCATGGCTCCCAGGCTCACGGCTCACATGTGGTACAGGCAGGACACTCACAGACATAAAATAGAACAAATACATCTAAAAAGAAATATTTCTTTCTTTAAAAAAGAAGAAAAGAAAAGAAATCTCAGCTACAGCTCTTTGAAGGCTGAGGACCATGGGATCAGAACCAGCCTGGAATACATAGTGAGATCATGTCTTGAAGGGAAGAAAGACAGACTGGAGAGATGATCCAGTGGCCACAGTAACTTTCTGCCAAGTCTGATGGCCTGCGTTCAATCCCTGGAACCCACATAGTAAAAGGAGAGAGCCAACTCTTAGAACTTGTCCTCTGACCTCTACACACGCGCTTTGGCACCTGTGTGTGCTTGTGTACACACATACCACACACACTCAAATAAGATTTAACTGGAGGGGGAGGAAAGAGGGAGGACCAGGGCAGGGCAGGGAAGAGGAGAGTGGGGAGGAGAAGAAAGGAAGGCCAAAGAAATAAACTCCCGGGGCTTGCAAGCCTGCTCACAGTGAGACTGATAGCTTGTGGGTGCCCAGGCTGGAGGATTCTCCCAGCATCCTGGTGTCCACTCCAGCCTCAGGAGTCCACACACATGAGATCCAAAAAGCCCACGTGGTCTCAGCCTGGGGCTCACAGCTCTGGGTCTTACCCAGGGTTCCTAGCAACTGTTCCTGCCCCCAACTTGCTCTGTGGACAATAGGTGAGACTTGACTCTCCCTGTTTGTCTGGAGATTAGATTCCTGGCAGACAGAAGGGCTCTGTTCTCAGTGCTGACCCACGGTCCCCTACAAGAACTTTTCTTAGAAAGTGTTTGCTTTCCCAGGGGCCTTGGGTTATCTCAGCCCCACCCTGTATGGGCAGTCCGGGTTCTTTCCGTGTCATCACAGAGTTCAGGTCAGCGCCAGATTGTGTGGGCAACTTCTCTTGGCTTCCACCTCTTCGTCCTTCAATGGGGACCTGGGGGGCAGAGCATAAACTCGAAATACTTGGGAAGCAGGTCTTTGGCGACAGACTGCATACAAAACGTGGCTGAGCTCTGCCTCACGCAGACACACCCCAGTCAGATCCACAAGGTCAGACCTGGATTTGTGCTTCTTGCCATTTGCCCAGCCTGTGCCCTGTCCCCTTCTCACCTCACGCCTACCGTCCTGCGCTGCAAGGGTACTAGGGTCCCCCCAAAACACACCCACACCCTGGCCTTTATGTCCAAGCTTCATGTCATGTTCCTCTCCGAACATGTTCCGTGGCCTGGGGGTGAACACATTTGCGGTTCCTGGACCCCGAGGAGGGTGTGCTCAGGCATGTACAGTGGCTAGAATTACATGCAGGGAAACCCAAGGCTCTGGGAGTTGAGTATGTTCTAGAATGGGGTGTGTAGCACATCCGTTTGACTGTGCAGCTTCCTCACACCGTGTGTCCAGGGCCACAGTAGAAATTTAATAGAAACAGAGAAAGATGGGTGAGTACAAGGTCTGGGCAGGTATCTTTGTCCAGTCCTAAGGGTGCCACGGTTGAGAATGAAGCCTTGCTAACACCTTTCCATGGCCCTGCCGCTCCTGAGAGTTCACACAACTCCATACTTAAAATCATCTTTTACTTGCATTTGTTCTTATATATTTCTAAATTTATAGAAAAGAGGCAAAAAGAACTCAATGAATTCCCGCTTGTTCTCTCTCTTTGTGTTTGTGAACTCAAACACGCCTGTACCTGCAGTGACTTTCGCTGAGCTACTAGAGAAGAAACTGCAGCCCTGTGACCCTTGTCTCTGAGTCTTTCATTGTGCACTCCCCTGGCTGTGTGTGTGTGCACGTGCATGCACGTGAGCATACCAGTCCATGAATGCACAACACCCAAGCACTCGTGTGGAGGTCAAAGGATAACCTTGGTAAAGGTCCTCAGGCTTGTTTTTTTTTTTTTTTGTGGGGGGGAGGTTGTTTGAGACACGGTCTCTCATGGCCTGGAACTTCCACATAGGCAAATTAGCCTGAAAGCTTCCAGGGTCCTGCTTGTCTCTGTCCAACCTTGCTTGGTGTTGCTTGGATTACAGCCAGGGCTGCCACACCTTGCTTTTCTCTGAGGGGGAGAGGGGCGTCTGATTGAGGTCCTCACACTTTTCTGACTAAGTGATCATCGCCCCAGCCCCAGTGTGCACTTCCTGCGGACAAGGGCCCTTTCTCACATGGCCAGAGCACAATGACTAAAATGAGGACACTGGACTATGAGAGGAAGAGCTATTGTGAACTGTATGTTCTGATTTTTGTAAAATTTCCCAGTGATATCCTTTAAGCATTAAAAAGAATGGAACATTTGGTTGTTAAATTTCTTTAAAATCTTAACTTACAACATGAATGAAAATTCCTGGAAAGAAACTGGCTGTGATAGAAAAGTCTGGCTGTGATAGAAAAGTCCCGCACTGATGGACCGATTGGAGCTTCCCAGGTTCGGAGGCTAACTCCTTTCTCCTGGACTGGTTTTAGCCCTCTGGAAGAACCATTCCTCTCCCCACCCTGCATCTGAACTAATGCCTCATGGTAATCAATAAAAACATCTTAGCCTCTATTAACTTAGCAGAACACTGGCTTCTGCCAATCCAAGAGCTGGAATGTCATCAGCCAGTATCTTGAGTCTATAGAAAAGCTTCCCCATCTCAATGTACCCGCCTCTCGGGTGTACTCACCCGTGCGTTTTAAACTTGCCTTGAGTTCTGGCTTTCTTTATTCTGTAAAACTAGAAAGACTTCGTGAAACTGCTTCCATGTCGGGACATGGAGTCTGATCACTCCTAACAGCTCTGGAATGACCTCTGATTTATTTTCAAATGAGAACGGTGGTTTTTATGTTGGCACGCCCTTTCTCATAGCTCGTTGTCTCTGGATACTGCTCACTTGGAGAGTACACTGTTCTTCAACTTGAATTGTCTGATGTTACCCCCTGATTAGCTCTGGGCTATGTATTTGGGACAGCTGTGTCCTTAGTACATCTCACCAGGAGACCCATGACATCACTTTGCCCGCTTATCAGATGTGTGCTGATTTATGTAGAGTTGGCTATGTCCCTCTGAGAGAGACCACAACTCCCATCAGTTTTCTTTAGGCAATCCCTTCCAGGGATTTCTGGACCCCATCTTGCCTCTGAAATCGAGGGCAGATCACTGCTTCAAAGGTTGTTAGAACCAAGGTGCAGCATTACCTCCGAGAAGTTTCCCTACTTCTCATCATATCTGAAGCAGCGACATACTTTTCAAACTGCCTTTTAGTGGAAGCTGCTCGTCACTTGTGAGAGGGGACCCAAGCGGTGTGTCAGACAAAGAACTTGTGCAGAAGAAAGCAAGCCATGGTTTCCCAACACGCTTACTTCAGAGCAGACATACTTGGGAAAAATGAAGGAAGTGGTGCGATGTCTATAATCCCAGCACTCTGGAAGCTGAGGCAGGAGAATTGCCTCAAGTTTGAGGTCCTTCAGAGAGACATGGTAAATACAAGGCCAGCCAGGGATACATAGCAAAACCCTATCTCAAAACACAAACAGACCCTCAAGCAATAGCAGTACTGATGGTAAAAATGAAAACAGGAGACAATGGTGTTTAGGGAGGTTTGACTCTAACCCAGTCAGACAGAGCTGCCCTGATCTAGTCTCTATCCCTGGAAGTTGGGGAGAACTCCTGCACCTCTTCTACCCTTGCTGTTCCAGAGGGAAGCAGCTCCTCATCCTCTTCCCTCTCCCTACATCTCAGAAAATTTTAGTGACCCAAATCTGTCTCTAATCTCAAAACCCACAGCATTGAACAAATACATTTGAACAACTGCAATTTGGCCTCGAAGACAAAACAGAGTTCTGCTAAGGACATTCATTCCTTATATCCCCACACTTCTTGTCCTAGACACTGGAATGCATTGCTGTTTTGTCTATAAGATGAAGGGGAACATACAGAGGCAACATCACCCCCCCCCATGACTCTGGATCAGAGATAGTCTCCAGACAACCTGTTGTGTGCAGATGTGAAGCAAGATGCTGGAAATAAGAAGAGGTTCAAAGCATCTTCAGAATGCTTTTGCACCTTTTGAGTCCTACCATCCAATGTTATACCGGCCGTTGGTGTGATTGTACCACCAAGTGGGCTAGAAAGGTCGTTTTCATGTTATGTTATCTGCTTTTGTCATAAAAATAAATACCATCCATTGGCCATCCTAGTAAATATGCACAAAAAAGTGAGACAGTAACTTTATCGGTAAGTTAAAAGAAAGCGTTGTCCACATTGCATATTTATGGATCATACAATCATGGGGAAGTCAGACATTTTGATATGAAGTGGTATCCCTAGTCGTGGGATGAAGAGGCTGATGAGATGGCTCATTAGCTAAGAGCAAGTTCTGCTCATGCATTGGATCAGTACTTACATCAGACAGTTCACAGTAGCCTGCAACTCTAGTTCTGGAGGATCTCGTGTCCTTTTCTGGTTTCTGTGGACATGCACACTCATGTGCAAGAGCATGTATATACACACACACACACACACACACACACACACACATGCACGCACGCACACAAACATACAAATAAAAACTAAACTCTCAAGATATAAAAATGAATGTTATGGGCTTTACAAGATATAGAAATCCTTATACAGAAAAGAATTTAAATTCAGCAAGTTTGTTCATAAAACCATTTGCTAAGATGCTAGCATTATAGCTGAGGAACAGGCAGACACAACGAGGTGGTGCTGAGAGGAGTGTTTGAAACAGGAGGAAGAATGATGAGTGTGGAGGTTCGAATGAGAATGGGCCCCGTAGGATCATATGTTTGAATGCATGGGCTACAGTTGGTGGAACTGTTTGGGAAGGACTAAGGGGGTGGTCTTGTTAGAGTAGGTATGTCACTGGGGGGCAGACTTAGAGGTTTCAAAAGACTTGTGTAAGCCCCAATGTGCATTCACCTCTCTCTCTCTCTCTCTCTCTCTCTCTCTCTCTCTCTCTCTCTCTCTCACACACACACACACACACACACACACATACACACCTATCTATCCATCCAACTATCATCTATGTCTCTCAGCAACTGAGACACAGGCAGGAGGATTTCTGTGAATTCTAAACCAGTCTGTGGTCTAAACCAGTATATATTCTAGACTTGTTTCTATATATTATATATATAATATATGTTATATATATATTATATATAGAGAGAATACAAAGTCAACCAGATAATATAAAAAATTAAAAATCCAGAAAAACCTCTTAAAATGTAAAAAATATTAAAAATTATAGCAAACATGAATGAAAACAAAAGTCCTACAGAGAACTGAGCCAGAGAGTCCAATATCCAGTGCCCTATGAAGAGATAGCAGATATTAAAGACCAAGGAAAAGAGAACTGATTGCTCAAACAAGAGCAGCCCCATAGTGGGAGGAAGGCAAGAGAGATGGTCCTCAGGTTCAGAATAAGACAAAAGTCAAACTCTAGGGCTGGAAAGATGGCTCAGAGGTTAAGAGCATTGCCTGCTCTTCCAAAGGTCCTGAGTTCAATTCCCAGCAACCACATGGTGGCTCACAACCATCTGTAATGGGGTCTGGTGCCCTCTTCTGGCCTGTAGGCATACACACAGACAGAATATTGTATACATAAATAAATAAATATTTTTAAAAAAGAACAGCTCTTTAAAAAAAAGTCAAACTCTACAAGTGGAAATGAAATCAGAATGGATGAAGAAAGGTGGTGGCCTCGAACCCCTTATATGTAGGGGATTTCCTTAAAATCCTGATCCTTCCGTGTCCACCTCCTGAGTGCTGAGATTACAGTGTGAGCCTCCACGGCTGGTTTGGATGACTCCATCCTGGAAGCCAACACCACTTTCTCCTTAGTTCCCCAAGCCCTAGCCTTTGAGAGCATCTCCTCTGATGTTATTAACAGTGTCCAGAGACACCAACCCTGTGGCTTCAGCCTCATAACCTATCAGCCATCAGTTGCTTCTCTCCACTCCCCACTCAGCCTGTGTTCTCTGTACTGCAGCAGAGCCACCCTGACTCCCCTGCTCCACCAAGACACAGTCCACTCTGCAGACAAAACTCCCATTCCGACATCCAAACCCCACCACAACAGCCTCTCTTGAAGACCTTCAACCATCCTCCTAATTGCAGACTTTTAGTTGTTCTTTTCAGCTTTACTACAACGTTTCAAGTCTTCAAAGTTAGCGCTGGTGACTCTTCACAGTCTGGCTCAGACTGGTCTCTGACTTCTCTGGTCTTCGCTCCTCCGTGATGGAGTTCTTAGACCTCCCTGGATACACCGCACTGGTGCCCTCTTAGTGTGTTTTCAAACACTGCTGCTTTCTTTTTCCAGAGTTCTCTCTGTTCCATTTCATCTTACTCTCGTCTCCCTTGTCCTCAAAACCCAGCCAGGAGCTGACAAGATGCCAGATGACTTGAGTTTGAAGTCTGGGGCCAGGAGAGGAAGGAGAGCACTGGCTTCTCAAACTTGTTTTCTGACCTCCACACACACAGTGGCATACATGCACTCACACTAGCACACACATACACTCAAATGTACATGCACACTCATAGACACACACTCACATATACTTGTACAAACTCACACACACCTGCACACACACCTAAAAATACATACTCACACACACATACATGCACACTCATAGACACACATGCACTCACACATACACACTCACACATGTGCACACACCCACACACACATGTTCTTTGCACACTCACACACATGTACACACTCATGCACACATGCACACTTGTACACAGAGATTTAAAAATAACAACAGCCACTTCTCACTTAGAACAGCACTGTTTTGGTGACACTCCCCTTGCTGCCATGCTTGGGTCTCTGCCTTAGGCAAAGCCCACAGCTACCATTTTTCTGCAAAGAGAATTACCTAAATGCAAAACCAGACTGAGTATCTGTGATGTGCCAAGAATTGTGCTTGGGGAATGTTATAGCAAAGCTTCTCTTGAAGTCTGGCAGGTGAAAAAAGGCAAAACCCGTCATCGCAACAGTGTGGTGTGTTTATATGTGATTACACACGTGCACAAATGCATGCATGTGCACCATTTGAATATAGCTGCAGAAGGTTGGATAGACTCAAACCAGGGTGTTGGGGGGAGTTCAGGGTTGGGTTGACTCTGAAGGAGGCTTTGGTAAATCAGGACTAGGAGGAGAATAGACAGACAAGAGCCATTTGCATGAAAGTTCAAGTTCTTTGCTAGTTGTGTTACAAGCACACTGTTTGCACCCTTCTTCCTGCGCTGAAGCTCTTCTTTCACTCAGAAACTGTGTTAGCTACTTCTCTCATTAAACCCTTAGGGAAGGGCTTTCTTCAGCTCTGGGCTCTAGGGTGCAGTCCATCACGGCGGGGATGTTACGGTAGCAAGAATATGAGGCAGCTGGTTGTGACTCTGAACCCAGGAAGCAGAGAGCTGGATGCTGGTGGCTGGTGTTCCACCTACTTTATCCTCTTTCTGAAGAACCCCAAGGACCCCAGCCATGGAGTGATGCCACTCACGATTAGGGTGGGACATTCCACTTGAGTTAACTCAATCTAGACACTTCCTAACATAACAGATGTGCGCACAAGCTTGTCTCCCAGGTGACTGAGATTCTGATATTGAGCTGTCAGTCAATATCAGCCATCGCAGTGACACTGACGCATACACAGGAGTCACAGTCTGGATGAAACTCCCAGACATTCCTTTAAAAGATTTCCATTTGCTAACATACCTCTAGCAGACAGGAGGGAGGCAAGGTCCCTGTAGCCATGAGTCAATGGCTACAATCTTTTTTATTTAAAGAATTGTTTTATTGTTTTTATTAAAAAATTCTCTCTCTCTCGTGTTTGTGTGTGTGTGTGTGTGTGTGTGAGAGAGAGAGAGAGAGAGAGAGAGAGAGAGAGAGAGAGAGAGAGAGAGAGAGAGCCAGCAGGTGTCTGTGGAGGCCAGTTGGGTCCTCCCTGAAACTGGAGTTAGAGTTACGTGTAGTTGCAAGTTGTCTGATATGGATGTTGGGAATAGAACTCGGGTCCTCTGGAAGATCAACAAATGTTCTTTACCACTGAGTTATCTCTTCAGTCCCACTTCAATTTTATTTTTGAAAGTTTTATTTTATACCCACGGCTAGCCTCCTACTTGAACTCCCCTTCCCTCAGTCTCTCAAGCTGGTATCAGTCTAAAACCATGACCTCAGACACTTGAACTATAAATTATGAAGCCATGAAAGGAACCTGTTCCCTGGTGACCAATGCTTGCTTGTCTTGTTCTTGCATTATACTTTATAACTGGGTCAAGTTCACCCAGAGACCAGCATGCGAATATTATGTCATTTTTGTCTGAGATATGGCTTTCTTTTGTTTCAGGTCAGGAAAGGTTACCAGCGTCCATTTGTCAGGGTGCTGAGGCTCATCTTTTATGGTCAAAGTCAAGACCAAGACCCCTCCAGATAACCTAACACAGAATACCAGCAGCCCCTAAGACAAAGGCTTGGAACGCAATCCCCAGGACACTGCCCTTGGTTCAACCACCAAAGCACACTCTCTAGGGCTCAATGGGAAACCATTTCCTCTTGGTGTGACTTGCCTTGTGAGGCAGCTTCCCCCTCCATGGCCCAGGAGGGAGGCCAGCAAACAGAGCTTCTTTCTGCAGCCTCTTACCTCAGGACTGTCCTGCTGAAGAACCCCAGAGGCTGTGTGAAACCTGAGGAGATTACTGTCTGCCCCAGAGTGCAGAAAAAGAGGGGAGGACAATAGGAGTGGCAGATGAAACCACCCGCCTTCCAGTTTCCAGGCTGGTTGTCAGTGGGCCTGGAAACCTTACTTGACAGCATTTGTTCCCCTAAGCTCCCCTCTGACTTGCAGCTTTTCTTTGCTTTCCCAACATCTGCCCTTTTCACTGTGGAGTGAGGATATTTAAACAGCTTGCCCTCTCAGGGTAGGAGCTGTTCCTCAGGGGTTGCCAGTTGCCTGTATATGTCAGAGTTTTTCTAACTTGTGGTTTTCCACCCTCTAGGCTTTGCCCTCCTTCTCCTTTAGCTGAAGGAATTGCAAGACCTTTCTATAAAGATCCATCACAGTAAGTAGATTCAGTCTTCTGGGAACATTGTCCCTGGTCCCCAGTTCTCCTGTCCTAGCAAAAGCAGCTGTGGGTGATACACACATGAATGGTCATGGCTACGCCAATAATGCTTCATACAGTCAACAAATAGGTCTGATTCAGACATCCCTTGTCTATCTCGGCTTTCCATTTCCCAGATTCCTTTGCACGGAGAAGGGGGGTGGGGGTCACGGCCAAGGAGCCAGCACCAGTCTGCAGAGTTGATTCGTCTGGGAAAACTGCTTTTCTTTTCTGTCTTTAATGCCAGCTAAGGCCTGGAAGGACAGCAGCCGCCTGCCACAAGGGGTTACAAGAATGTGGATGAAGGTTTGCATCTAAAGGTGACAGAGAAGAAAGACAAGTGTGGGGGAGGGGCCCTCCATCCCATGATCCTGACTGTAGCTGAGTACACTCTTAGTACATACATAATAAAAATAAAAACAACGCAGGGCACTGAAGACCAAAGTTCCTCTATTTTTGTTCTCTGCCTCCATCTTGTGTCTTGTGTAAACTATTTCCCGTAAAACATTCCAGTCCTCAGAAATGGCTAGGGGCAAAAGTAACAGGATAGCCTTCTGGAAAGTACAGATAACCACAGACTATCCCCACCTGAAGGTCAGCCGATAAGAAAACTTGTTTGACAAGCAACAGGTCAGGTTTGATAATAAAATTTCTGAAAAGTCCTTAGGCATGAGACAATCAAGATTGAATCCATCACCCCACACCCTGTTAATGTAACTTTTCTGGGTTTTGCCTTTAAATGATGCCCTCTAGAGGGGCAGGGTATCTCTTCTTGCTGTTGCACCAGCTGCTTTGACAAGGTCCCTGCCGGCTTGTATTGTGTACACAATAAACCTTACTTTTGCATTTCGGTGAGTTGGTCTCCCTGATGGTCTTTTGGGGTTTCCATGGACTGGAAATAACATTTGGGGGCTCATCTGGGATCCCCAGAGACCCAGATTGGGACCCCTGACCTCGAAGGTTTATCCTGATCGACTGCGTAAGTCTATATGTGTTCAAAGTCTTGTCTGTCTTATTCCATTTTTGTCATTGCCAATCTTAGAATCTGAATCATCTGAAAAGTTAATTTGCCCTGGCAGACACTCAGAGGGCCAACCTGGAGGAATCAGGAGGTGTACCCTTTCCTCGTCTGGTCAGGGATCTCTCATCTGAGACCATTCTGTCAAGGACCCAGTCTGGCCTGTCTATAACTCTGAATCTGATGTCTCTGGAGATCAGGTAGCCTTACTAAATGGCTCCTGTAACATGAGGGCCTGCTCATTGGGGTTTCTGTCCTCCCACCAGGTCCCACAGCCGTTTAGTTCCAGAGAAAAATCACACAGAAAGTATACATTAGATATAAACTGATTGGCCCATTAGCTCAGGCTTTGTATTAGCTCTTATAACTTATATTAACCCGTTATTCTTATCTATGTTAGTCACATGACTCGGTACCGTTTTTTGGCAGGGCAGGTCACATCCTGCTTCTTTGGTGTCTGAACGAGACTGGGGAAAGAGCTTCCTTCTCCCCAGAATATTCCTGTTCTCATTGTCCTGCCTCTACTTCCTGTCTGGTTTTCCCACCTATACTTCCTGCCTGGCAACCAGCCAATCAGCGTTTATTTAAAATATAATTGACAGAATATAGACGGCTGTCCTACATCAGGTTCCTGTCCCATTTGTATGGTTTTTGGTCTTGTCAAGGCTGAGTCTCTGGGCTCTCAATAAACCAGACCATCTCGTACCTGTGGGAGTCTGTTTTGGGCCTTTTGTCTAACTTTTCTGTTTGTCGATCTTGTGTGTTCTGTGTTTGTATCTCTGCTGACGACTGACCTGACTGGACATCCCATGGGACTACTCCTTCTTTTCACATGGACCTCACCCGAGCCCACAAAAAGGACATCGCTCATAACAACAGTGTTGATATAAGGAAGGAAGGATGGATGGAAAATGGATCACTTTCTGTTCTTCCGAATGGCCCTCTTTCAACGTGGGCTGGCCCAGGGAGGGATCTTTTCACCCGAATTTGATTTCTAAGGTTGAGGACATTGTTTTCCAACCTCGCAAAGGATACCTGGACCAGATTCCTTACATCATGACCTGTCAGGGTCTCATCAACTGAGTCAGTGACCCCCCCTCCCATGGTTACGCCTTGCCTTCAGCCTGACTGCACTCTCTTTACCTTTGCAGGGTTTTCCCTTAAAACCCCGAGAAGAGGCCAAGCCTGTCCTCCAGAAAGGACCAGATGAGTCAGATATCTTCCCTCCTCCTTTCTCCCCCCTTAGACCTGAAGGCCCCACTGCAAACAGACCCACCTGCACCCCCGGAGTCACCCCAAGGACTTATGGCATAGGCCATTGGGAGCCGGAGGGAAGCAGCAACTCCACAACCGGAGTTGGTCACCCTCGCACTCTGGCCAGTAGGTCCTCCTGATGGAGATGGGAACCAACCCTTCCATTCCTGGCCTTTTGCCACCAGTGATCTCTCCAACACCCAGAATGCCCCTTTCTCAAAATACCTCCAAGATTGTGTTAACCTCTTAGAGACTATTCTGTTCACACATCCACCCACCTGGGATTATTGCCAACAACTCCTGAAAATCTTGATCACTACTAAGGACTGGAATCAGATTCTGGAGGCCACTCACAGACTGGTTCCAGGGCCCCCAGGAGATCCCTCCACAGACCCGGCTGTAATAAACAGCGGTTTCCCTTCTACCTGACCTGACTGGGACTATAACATGGCACAAGGTAAGGAGAGGTTACAGATCTATTGCCAGGCTCTGCCAACAGGGCTCACTTTGGTGGCTCAGAAGCCGGCCAACATGTCTAAGGTCTATGATGTCAAGCAGGGGCCAGAGGAAAGACCAGCAGTTTATTTAGAGCCACTCCTAGAAGGTTTCCGCCAATACACACCATATAATGTTGAGACAGAAGAGTCAGCCTAGATGGTAATGTTCACCTACATAAACCAGGCAGCACCAGATATAAAGAAAACATTACAGTCTTTAGAAAGGTTAGGGGAAAAGAATCTGAGAGATCTAGTTGCAGTGGCAGAAAAGGTGTGTAATAAGAGAGAGACACCAGAACAGAGAGAGGAAACGAAAGAAAAAAGGCAGAAAAAGAGTCTCACCAGGATCCTAGAACAACAGCAAGCTCAGCACAGGGAAGACTTAAGATAAATCCTCACGACCACAAACTCCAGAAATGTGAAGTCAACCCAGCGGGATGAGAGAGAACAGCGCTACAAACCAAAGGCAGGAAAAAAATCAATGTGCCTTTTGTAACGAGGAGGGACACTGGGTCAAAAATTGCCCAAAGAAGAAGAGGCCTTCCCAGACAACCCAAGTCCTGCCAGCCTACGTGGGAATGAGGAGGACAGCAAGGAGGGGAGACGGGGCTCAGAGCCCCTCGCTGAGCCTAGGGTAACTTTAAAGGTGCAGGGGAAACCAATTGATTTCATGGTAGACACGGGGGCAGAAAACTCAGTCTTGCTGAAACCAGGAGGTCCCATGTCCTCCAAAACTACCTGGGTCCAAGGGGCCACAGGGACCAAACCTTACTCATGGACTACCTGAAGAACAGTGGACTTGGGAATGGGACAGGTAACCCATTCATTCCTGGTAATACCCGAAAGCCTCTACCCTCGGCTGGGCCAAGACCTCCAGTCCAAAGCAAAAACCCAAATCTCCTTTTCTGACAAGGGAGCTAAATTAGTCCTCCAGAATGGAGAACCGGTCTGGGTCTTGGTTACAAGTGACCTAACTGCAGGGTAGAGACTTTACCAAGAACCAGTGAAGCCTGAGCCCTGCAGAGGACTGGCTCTGGAAGTTCCCTCAGGCTTGATCAGAGACAGGAGGCATGGGACTGGCCCTTCACAGGCCCCCAGTCTATGTTGAGATCAAGGCAGGAGCAGATCCCATGAAGGTCCTCTAGTGCCCCATGCCATTGGAGGCTAAAAGAGTCATCACCTCCCACATATGGAAGCTATTGAAACTTGGGGTCCTAAAACCTATCCAGTCAGCCTGGAACATGCCTCTGTTACCAGTTAAAAAGCCTTGCACCAATGACTGCTGCCCAGTACAGGAATTAAAGGAAGTCAACAAGAGGATTATGGGTATGCATTACACCGTTCCCAATCCTTATAAATGTTGAGTACCCTGCCTCCCAATCGGCAATGGTACACTGTACTGGATTTAAAAGATGCATACTTTAGCCTGCCACTGGCCCCTAAGAGCAAGACCTACTTTGCCTTTGAATGGCAAGACCCAGAGATCGGGATCAGTGGATAGCTAACCTGGACCTGGTTGCCTCAAGAATTAAAGAACTCTCCCATCATCTTTGATGAAGCACTACATGAAGACCTGGGTGAGTACCGACTCCAGAATCAGGAAATAAGTCTCTTACAGTATGTGGATGACCTGTTATTGCCGCTGAGGATGGGGAAAGGTGCCTGAAGGGAACCGTGAGTCTACTATGTGCCCTCAGGGACCTGGGATACCAGGCCTCTGCAAAGAAGGTTCAGATCTGCCAATGACAGGTAATGTACCAGGGATACATCCTTAAAGAATGCCAACCATGGCTTTCCGAGGCCTGCTAGGAGACAGTACTAAAAATCCCAACTCCCACTTCTACCAAACAAGTAAGGGAGTTCCTGGGGATTGCTGGATTCTGTCGCCTCTGGATCTCTGGGTTTGCCAAAATAGCTAATCCTCTCTGTATGAAGCCACCAAAAATGACTTCACCTGGACTGAGGAAAGACAAAAGGCACTTGACACTCTGAAACGGAAACTCCTGGAGGCTCCAGCACTTCTACCTGCTCATGGATGAGCACAAGGGAATAGCAAAAGGGGATGCTCATTCAGGCAGTGGGACCATGGAAGTGCCCAGTGGCCTACCTGTCCATAAAGTCAAACCTGTGGCAGCAGGCTGGCCTCCTCCTTGTCTCTGCATTATAGCGGCTGTAGCCCTTCTGGTAAAAGATGCAGACAAGCTAACTCTGGGAGAATCTGACTGCTGTCACCCTCCACACATTAGAGGGGATTCCTAAGCAGCTGCCAGGCAGGGGCTAAGCAATGCCCTCATGACCCACAATCAGGATTTACTCCTTAATCCAGCCCGGATAACGTTTCAAGTCCCAATAGGCACTATGATGGGAAAACTGTTTTAATTCAGAAAAAGTAAAAATAAAAGAGGAAATCACACAAAGTCATCTTCACTCTGGACGTTTACCGTCAGAGGAAGATATCCTCGGTTAACCACAAGCCTAGCTCACTTAGACACAACAACGTAAGTACACTTTTGAGTGCGCAGTTTGAAGGGAGTCTTAACTTTGGGGTATCTCCTGAGAGGAAATGCGCATATATGAGCCCTAGGCTCAACACAGTACCACCAAAAACGAGGAAAAGGAAGAGAAAGAAGGGAAGGAGGGAGAGGAGGTAAGGAGAGAGGGAGGGAGGGTGAAGGAGGGAGAGAGAAAGACGGATGTCACCAGCACAGGCTGATAGCTTTAGACCAGCAGCACTCCCAAAACTTTAGAGCTTTTATGTTCTTCCATTCTTGGTTCTCTGTCAGAGATCTGAGGAAGGCACAGCCTTCTGGAAACCAAAGCTTTCAGACCTGAAACTCTACATGTATCTCCAGCTCCTTCTCTCTTTCTCCCCCCACCCTGGCTCCCCTATCTTTCCCTGCCCCTACATGCACCAGTCAGAGTGTGCAGAAGCTTAACCCTGTTACCCCTGCCATGGGGAAACCTGCTCTGAAACACAGGGAGAACCCCACAGAGTGGTGGCCCTGCGCAGAGAGCCTGGCTTCTAACAGAGGAGATATGGGATGTGTGCTCAGATAGTGGGGCAGAAAATAAATGCTGAGGCCACTGGATTTTTAAATAAAAAACAAACATGAAACACTGGTGTGGGACAATTCTGTATTCTGTCAATTATGTTGATAAGAAGCCTGCGCTAATGGGCCAGTCAGTTTATAACTTACGGAGACCTCTGTGTGATTTTCTTTTGGACCTTACCGGCTATGGGAACTGGGCAGGACAGAAACCCCAACAAGCAGGCCCTCATGTTACAAAACACAATTTCTGTTTTATCTTTTATCCAGAGAGATTTCTAGAAGGTCTATAAATCTGAAGGTAAAATAAAATCCTTGAAACTTATTAAAAGAAAATATTTGAGAGTATGTAAGACATGTTTGGAAGATGTTCACCTCCCTAGCCTATCAAAGCAGTGCAAATAAAAATATATTTTATATATATATATGTGTACATATATACATATTATATACATATATGTCTACGTGTGTGTGCATGCGTGCACGTGCACAGTTGGGTAAAATGAGAGAGGTGACAAGAACATGGGAATTATCCCTTCTAGGGGAGATGAGCACTGGTATACCCATTCCAGAAACACATCTGTGGTAGAACGCTTACTGATAAGTTGGAGTCAGTAAGGTGTTGACTCACATTCCTCCCCATAGCTCCTGATGAACTTCCTCTGCCACGTAATCCTTTCCCTGCTCACAGGAGCTTCAAATACTGAAATCCCAGGAGAAGTCTGTCCTAGTTCGTTCTCTATTGCTGTAATAAAGACCATGACCAAAAGCAACTTGGGGAGAATAGGGTTTATCTCATCTTACCACTTACAGTCTTGAATGGAAGTTAAGACAGGTGCTCAAGGCAGCAACTGAAGAGGAAACAGCGGAGGAATGCTGCTTACTGGCTTGCTCCCAATGGCTTGCTCAGTTTGCCTTCTTGTCCAACCCAAGACCACCTGCCCTGGTGTGGCATTGCCCAAAGTTGGACTGGGGCCTCCCACATCAATCATTGAGAAAACACCCTATAGACTTGCTTGTATAGGTCAACCTAATGGAAATATTTTCTTCATTGGGTTTACCTGCTTTTCTCATGATCCTAGCTGTGTCAAGTTGATTAAAAAAGTGACCAGCACATCTCCCCCAATTACAGTTTGCTCAAAGGATGCTATGCAAGTCCTGGGGGAGGCAGCTCTTTCCAGGAGCTCACCTTTACTTTTTGTATAAATTTTGCTTTATAATAAAACTTTCAACTCATCTTGTCTTGTGTTTAAATTCTTTCTCTGTTCATAAGAACCTAGAATCACGAGGTAGAAGTGGCAATCTTGTCTGTCTATCTCTAAGACCTCTCCAGCCTCCATGTACCAGCAACACCCCAGTATCCCTAAAAGAACCAGGCACTGGGTACATTCATCTCTCTGCTCCTGGGTGGATGTGATGTGACCAGCTTCTTTTAGGCCCTGGCACTGAGACTTCTCTGTGGGGGACTGTGACCTAGAACTGTAAGCAAGATAAATGCCCTTCTTCTCCAAGTTGCTTTTAGTCAGAGTGTTTTTATCATAGCGGAGGAAATGAAGCCAGAACAGAACCCTGATCTCCAATATGATGTTTTGAAGATGGGCCATTGAAGAGAGCAGCCACCATGGATGGGATTGGTGATAAGATGCTCTGGTAAGTTTTTCTGCCCTTCCTTCATGTGTTAACACATGGAGAAGGCAGTTTCATGGCCCAGGAAGTGGGTCCTCCCCAGATACCAAATCTGCTAGTACCTTGGTCATGGACTCCAGTTTCAGATCCCACAGGATATAATTTCTGTTGTTTAAGCCACCCAGCCTGCCTTGTTCTAACTGAGCAAATTTAATAATGAACCAACAAACATATATGTCCTAGTATGAAGAAAAGGATGTATCCTTCTGATAAATACATACATGTTCAAAGTAATCTGGTCTGGGATGTTGCTTGTTGTGGAGATGCTCCATCTCCCCCAATGGAGCAGATGATTTCTGGAGTACTATTCAAAAGAGTTTTCTCTGTCCTGGCAGGTGGCAACAATAACTTCTCAAGAATATGAAAAGAACAAAAATTTTGGGGTAGTCTTCCCTCATAGATAACAGGAAACAGTTGGTGACTTTGGTGTACTGACAAGTAACCTTGGGAAACTTTAGCACCCCATACACTTGGGTACATGCAGGCGGGGGCTGGCGCTGAAGGAGGCATTTCAAATCACTAACGAAACTATGGTTTAGTCAATAATGGTTTTCAAATACTTAGTCATTCATCAAATAAAGTAAGCTAGATCCTTGTCTAGCACCATAATAAAGGTATTTCAAGTGAATAGACATAAAAATTGAACAAAATAATTATGATGATCATTGTGTTTGGCTCTGCCTTTGCCTTGCCTGTTTTAGGCAATATGGGTAATAGGTACAAGACAAAAGAATTGCAATGGAACATTGGAGAAAGGATTTCTTGTTTCCAGCAAAGAGAAAAGGGGAATCACAGATCTTTCTGCTTATCTGAACTTGCTGGGAGTCTGTGTGCAAAGTCTGTAGGTGCCGATAAATTAGGAGAGCTGAGAAATATCAAACCCTGGCGGTGCGCTCCTTGCGAGCTAATTTCAGCTTTGCACAGTGAAGAGAAAGTTGTCTAACAGTCGTGCCAACAGGATTTTTTAAAGTAATCTAATCATCCTTTTTAATCCTTGTTACCTTAAATCTCATTTCCTTTTGTTTATGTTCGCCCACACATTCCTACCAGCCTTTAATTATAATCTTTTGATATTCTTTTAAATCACCTTAGATGAGCAGTCATCGGATTGCTGAGTTGACTTTTACTCCAACCAAGAGTCTCTGCCTACTATCAGAGGGACGTACAAGTGCTGGCACTGGATGGCATAACTGCTGTGCCCAGAGCGATGCTGCCCTCTTGCTTCCTGCCCTGTTTCCCTGCCTATTTTCTTTGTTATACTTCTATTATTTTCTTTGCTTATATATTTTGATGTATTTAGGAGCTAGACTTCTGTTTCACTTCCACGAGTGCTGACTAAATTATAAACAGCTCCTGAAATTCCAACACACCAGCCAGGATTCAGTCAGGAAAACGACTATCAAATTATTCCAAGACTGACAGATTTAGTATAGGAACTGGGCTGGCACACACTGTGGAAGGGCAGAGTTGAAGAGGTTACCAAATGCATCATCATCATCTGAGCCAGCAGCTTGGAAGTAGGTGATTCGAGGGTGTCTGGGAAGCAGATGAGATCACACAACCCAGTTCTCTAGGCCCGGTGTCTCACGACTGTGACTTCTCTCCTAGCTGAAGGCTAGCCCCCACAGTGCACCATAGAGAGTTGACAAGAGATGACTGGAAGGGCATATTTCATGTTTTATTACAACATAAACACTAACTTACCCTCTGTGGCGATTTGAACGAGAATGACCCTCATAGGTACATACTTGGTCCCCTCTGGTGAAACTAACTGGGAAAGATTAGGAAGAGTGGAGGTATGGCCTTATTGGAGAAGGTTTGTCACTGGGGGTGGGCTTCGAGGTTTCAAAAGACTCAGGGCCATTCCCAATGTCCTCTCTGTTTCCTACTTGCTGTTCAAGATGTACGCTCTCAGCTGCTTCTCCATACCTGGCACTTGGAACCCTGACTCTGCCATCATGGACCCCAACCTGTAGTAAGCTTTCTTGTCAGATTATCTTTGGATCGCTAGCCCCAAGTAATTATATGGAGACTTCTTTTTAATTATGAACACTTGGCCTTTAGCTTATGTTTGTTTCTAACTAGCTCTTATAACTTAATTAACCCATGTTTTTTAATCCACATTCTGTTACATGTTTTTGTTTTTTTTTTTTTTTTTTTTTTTTTACCTCTCCATCATTTTGTATGTCCGACTTGGTAGGCATCTAGCTGGCATCTCCGTGTGCCTAGATTCATCTCTTCTTCCTCTCTGCCCCTGCAAATCCTGGCTATTCTCTCCTGCCTCGCTACTGGTCATTCAGTTCTTTATTAGATCAATCAGAAAGTGTCTTAGGCAGAGACACATCTTGACAGTGTACAAAAAGATTATCCCATAGTACCAACCCTCTGAAACCACAAGCCCCAAATAAACTCTTTCTTCTGGACATTGCCTTGGTCAAGGTGTCTTACCACAGCCATGGTAAGGTTACAAACACGTCCTGCTGGGGGAGAAGTAAGGGAAGAAATGCGCGAGTTTCCCTGTCATCTTAGCCGAGCAACTTAAAATAGAATTGCCTATTTCACTTGTATTTTATCATCTCAAGCTGATAACCAGATGCACGAAAACGTGCGTGTAATTAGTTTGAGTGCTCTAGCCCCCCCCCCCCCGCCCCATATCTACTGTTTCCCTTCCAGCACCAACGATTCAAAAGTTAAATAGGAAATTGCAGAATAAACAAGTTGATTAAGTCTTAAGCTATAGGGTATTTTGAGTGGTCTGATGAAATCGTGTGCTATTCTCTCTGGGACCTCATCCCTTTGTCCGGCATTATCCACACTGTATAAGCTACCAGTCTTATATGGTGTGGAGACGAAATGTCTCCCAGATGGCGCGTGTTAAAGGTTTGAGACTTAACACGGCATAGTCAGAGCTGGGGCTCTTGGGAAAGGGATTGGATCATGAGGGCTCTGACCTAGTCAATGAACCAAGTCAGTAGGAGATTCATAAAATGATGGCATTGTTGGACGTGGCAGGACTCTTTGAAGGTGGGGCCTAGTTAGAGGAATTATGTCACAGAAGCCCGAAGGTTTCTTTTCTTAGTTGCTGTGATAAAATACCTCAGCCAAAAGGATTTGAAAAAGTAAGGGCTCATTTTGGCTTACAGCTCTAGAGGGATAAGGCCACCAGAACAAGGAAGAAATAACAACAGGAAGGCATGAGGACAGAAGCAGGAAACAAGCTGATCACATGGCAGCTACACACGGGAAGCAGAGAGAAATGAACAGGAAGTAGAACTAGGCTGTAAACCTGAAAGGCCACGCCCACTGACACACTTCCTCTATCAAGGCTCCTAAAGGTTCCATAAGCTTCCCAAACAGTACCACTGACTTTAGACCAACTACTTAAGACCTGAGCACGTAGGGGCAATTGAAACCACAACAGAGGTATCTCGTCCCCATCTGTTTCCTGTGCTGCTCAGCGTTTGTGAAGGGAACCATCTCTCCTGCCGGGTACTCCTGTTGCAGCAATATTCCACCTCACCTGAGGTCCAGAGGAAAGAAGCCAGCTGACCTTAGACCGAAGCCTCCAAAAATGTCTCCAAGTAAACCTTCCCTGCTCTAAGTTAGCCTTTCTCAAAATCTACTTTCCACAAGTCAGAGTCCTAAAGAGTTCCCGTGGGGCCTAGCGGGTCAGGGAGTACAGTCTGAAAGAACGCGGGTAACCCCAGACTTACAGAGCTATTGACATGAAGTTTCTAGAGTCACATACTTTCTGAGATACTTGTCGTGACTTCGAATTACTCCTGGTAGCCACTGAACATCTTGGTTATCAGGTCCCAGTGTCTCAATGCTTATGTTCAGGCAACCCGCATTTAAAAATTATTTTTACATTTATTGCTTTTAGAGGGTAACTGGGCCACACTCTGTGCGTGTGTGTGTGTGTGTGTGTGTGTGTGTGTGTGGTGTCTCTCTGTGTGTGTGTATGTGTGTGTGTGTGTGTGTGTGTGTGTGTGTGTGTGTGTCTGTAAGTCAGAGAATAACTGGGGGAGTCCATTCTCTCCTTCTAGCATGTAAGCTCTGGGGATGGAATCCAGGTCCTCAGATTTGATGCCTTCACCTGTGGAGTCGTTCACCGGCACATGAGACAACCCTCATTCCACTTGATATTAGCTCCAGAGTCTGGTGATGACGGCAGGCTGGGTGGAGAGGGCAGTGACACTCAACAAAGGCCGTAGAGTGCTCCTTTAAGGTGGAAAAGTAAAGGTTCTATAATTAAATGTTTGAGGGGGCTAGGGTTGATCAGTAGGTGAGTGATTGCGTGGCGTGTCTGAAGCCATCCCGACACTGCCGAAGCTAGTTGTGGTAGCACACACTTGTGACCCTTCGCTGGGGGTAGGGAGCAGAGGCTTAAGGTGAAGGCCTTTGCAACTGTTGATTATCTTGACTAAAAACACGATGAACACACACACACACACACACACACACACACACATACACACACACATACACACACTCAGGTTGATTTTACTAAAAAGAAAGCAAAGAGGAGGGAGGTGGAAGGGAGGTGAAGGGAAGGGAAGGGATAGATCTTGGAATCTTTTCTCCATATTTGCTATTTTTTAATTTGGGGAAGTCATTTTAAATTCTGTGGTGTCACTAGTTTGGCGGGCTGCATTCTCGAAGCCGGGTTCCTGTTTAGTGGGCTAGCCTCAGTATTTGCTTGCAGCAAACACAAGACAATCACTTCTCCCAGCATTTTGACTGCCTGCTTCTTATGGTCTACTTGAAGCCGGGCATGGTGGTGCATGCCTTTAATCCCGGCACTCCGAAGGCAGAGGCAGGAGGATTGAGCTACGGTAAGGGTAGCCTGGCTCGCGCATTGACTTTCATGCCAGCCAGGGTTAGATTGCGGGACTCTGTCTCAAAAAAGGGTGGGGAGTCTAGTTCAAAGGGAGAAAATCTATCTTTTACTCCAGACTGCTGGCCCAGTTTCCCTCTCAGGTTAAAGTATGCTTTCTCGGGCCTCTAGAGAGCTTTCCCGTTTAGTCATCCTGCTGGAGTAGGGGCTTCCAGCTCTTGTCCTGAATGCAGTCCACCTAATTTCAGGCTGGAGGTAGAAGAGACGGGAAGGTTTATGCTCAGTGGATGGACAGTGTTCTGAAAGAACAGCACGAGGACACGTAACCTCCTTCGAGGCCTCTTGGGCTCAGTTAAAGATGAATGCATGGGGCGAAGGCCCTCTATGAAACATGTAACCGATCAACTCCCAGGAAGAAATCAAAGTCTCTTGCGTGACTAAAGCTAGAAATTGTGAGACACTCCAGTGAGGTGTTGCAAAATTGCTGAAGCTTCCTGGTCTTAAGAGGCCAGATGTCAGTTCAGAGTCACCCTGAGAAGATTACTACATCTTCCCTGGATGTAATCTGGAGGCTGCACAAGTCTTGCTCATAAAAGGCTAGGACAGCCCGGAGCAGCATTGTGTCCAAACTCTGGAGTCAAATGTGGAAGAGATGGGATTATTCTGAAAGCAATGTATGGCCACTTATTCATTCTCCTAGACACAGGAAAAAGACAAATGGGATTTAAAAACAAAAGTGGACTAATTTCCAGGCAGGGACTGAGCCAAGAAAGAGGCCGGGGTCCTCCCCTTTACCCAGAGCACCCTTCAGCCTTGGCATTCCATGTCTTGAATCAGAGCCATTGTCTGGATCTCCTGCAAACACTGCCTCCATTGTGATTCTGCAGGGACACAGCTCCACAAGTACTGCTTTCTACACGCCTGGGGCTCCTTTGAATTTATCCCATTGAGTTGTGACTCGGGCGCTCAGCCAGCAGGGCCTCCAACCAGGGTGGTGCCTGGGGATTTGTGCTGATTTATTGCATAACCCTGCCAGGTAAATCACTTTGCCATCCCATGGGAAATGTCAAGTCAGGGGCAAAGTGTGGGTGCTCCCTGAGTGAATTCAGGGTTTGGGTAAGAAAACATGATTGCCAAAACTTTCATCCTTATGGATGGTTGTCTTCAGGGCTACTTGATTGGACTCATACTGCCTGGAAAGTTCTAGAAAAATTCTAAGTTCCACAAGTCAAATGTCCTAAAGAATTTTCATGGAGTCTAGGGGATGAGGTAGTTCAACTTGAACCAAAAGAAGGTGACCCCCAAATGTCTCAGATTTATAGAAATCCAAGTCCTAAGCTTTATTTCTGGGTATTCTGAATCATACAACTGAAGTTGAGACTAGAAATTGACTCTTTTTTTTGCATTTCAAGTGTTTTTAACACAAAGAGGTCACATAACATGCTACCAAAAACAAACAAAATACCCCAAAACACACATACATACAGCATACGCGCACACACACACACACACACACACACACACACACACCAGCAATCCTTGGCCTAGCAATGTAGCTTCATGGTAGAGCATCTCTTTGGCATGCTAAACACACAGATGAGGTCCTATGTTCTATCAGAACAAAACACACTGGTTGTTGAATACTAACAAAGTGAGCATTTAGATGGATCTGCTGTGCTAAGTAGCCGAACTGGAGTGGGATCTCAGAACTCCAGAAGGTTCCAAGCATTCTCCTTCCACTGCCTGAACACTTACGTCTAACCAGACTTTCTCATCCTTTAAACACCTGTGTTACTGTTGGTGTAGGTGGGGCTGTGCTGGAGGTCAGTCAAGGACGGTACCAAGTTAAGGATGGGGTCAGACTGCTGAGCTCAGTTGGGAAGCCCCAGTGACAGAGACAGAGTATTTTAATATTAGTCAGTATCTGTCTGGCCACCTCCTCCAAAGGAAACTAACTACCCACCCACCACCCACCACCCGCCACCCACCACCCACCATCCTCACTTCCAGGTGGCCTTACTGAGAACCACAAGAAGGTACTTCCCTAGCCTGATTAGAACAGGGATGGGCTGAAATCAAGATAGCCAATTGTCAGGTGAAATGGGGCGTGAAGCAGCACGAAGAAAGGAGAGCCGGGCCAATCAGATTACCTCTGCTGGGAAGGAGGAATTGGGAAACCTGGAGCACTCACGCTGGTTATCAGAAGGTTGCCACAGTTTATTTTGAGATCGGTTGGGAGGCTGGGGAAGTCACAACGAACCAACAGGAAGGAAAGGGTCCTGGCCACGGGGGAGAAGAAATCTGAGCAGCTACAGAGACAAATGAAAATGTGGAGAAATTCTGATAATGAGGATATTTGCAGCACAAGGCAGAAAAGAATACAAACGCCCAGTCTTCTGTGAGCAAGCTCACGGAGCTCTCTAGCCTCGGCGATGAGATGTTCAGAAAGGACGTAACCACCGTGTAAAATGAGCCCACACAGTCTGCAGCATGCTTGTGGTTTTGCCGACTTTTTTATATTCACGGGCACATTAAAATACCTATTTTAACAAAGCAAGGACATCGAGGGGACTATCTAGCTCTGATCTGTCCAATCTAGAAACCATTTGTGGGTTATTGGACACTTGAAATGTGGTTAAGTCCAAATTGAGATGTGCTGTATTCAATAACATGCCATAGAGAACAATAATTGAAGTGTCTCAATCACATGTATTTGATAACATGTTGAGATGATGATGTATGTGGGATAGAATGGATTAGATAAAAGTAAAATGTTAAAGTATGTTACCTGTTCCACTTAACATTTTGACGGAAGCTATTGAAAAATTAAAAATTGTGAGTGTTGCTCTCATTCGGGACTTTTCTTCATCCTTCGGACAGCACTGGTCTAGCCTGGTGGCTTATGAGACAGAAAACACTGACACATGAAAGGAAGAAAAGCTGGAGCTTCCATGGCCCAAGCCCTTCTTACCTCCTCCAGCCTTCACACTGGAAAAGAAACGTAGCAGATATTGGCAGAGTGCACTGTGGTCAGCTCTTACACAGCCTCTATAACCCTTCCCCTCCACGATGAAACATCTCTCTATTCCTGCCATGATGCGAAGCCTCTGTTTCCCTTGAAGCCGTGTTGGCCTTCTGACCTATAGTGACCAGTCGAATGAGATGGAAGAGATACTATGCCCATTTTGGGTGTAGCCTGTAAGAAGCCTGGCAGCTTTGAGGAAGCTTTGTCGAGACCAGTGAAGAGAATGAGAGAGAGGCTATGCGGAGGAGCATGTGAGTGCCAGGTGTGTGAGTGTGGCCCTTTAAGGCAGCCGAATTAGCTTGCAGCACCGCCTAATGTGTGACCCCAGCAGAGGCCATGCAGGGCAGCTCGAAGGGCAGAGTCAGGGAAGTGGTATACGGGCTGCTACACAAATCGCTGAGTTCAGTAGACGCGGCTTGGAGATCAGGCTGTGCCCTAAGCTCCTGCCCTGCTCTAAGTGTGTGAAACGGTGGCTTTGAGGCTGGGCTTCACCCTGGAGAACTCCACTTTGCAAAGTGCAGTTGGCTCCACTTTGAGGGTGAATACAGAGGGAGGATGACTCTGCACTGCGATTGTGTCCTAGACACCACCACCTTCCCAGCACACTGAAGCACAGACTGATGGTGACTCATTCCTACAAGAAAATTACTAACTCATGTGGGAAACACATGGGCCCACAATGATATATTAAAACCATGTGAGAGGACTCAGACTAACAGGGTACAACACCCTCACCCGGTCTTTAAAAGGATCCACACCAACACTGATGGCGTTGCTATCTAGCTACCTGGTGCCTGTGGACCAAGCCACCAACAGGCCGAGAACTCCCAGCTCTTCCCGGACGTCTGCTTAACCTGGTACTCACCATGTAAGTGGCCCGCTTGAACTGCATCTATCACCCACCCACCCATCCATTATCCATATATTGTTCCACATCTCACTTCACCCAACAGACAGATTTCATTCCGGAACGGCCTGCCTCTCCAGCCGGGTTCTCTAATGTCTTATATAAGCCTCTACAGTGACTCTCTTTGCACGGGTGTCAGCTCTCTGCCTTCAGTAGGGCCTCTTGGAACACTGGGGCCTCTTTAACTCTTTTGTAGCTATTATTGAATGTCATAGATTTTATGGTCTGATCAGTAAGATTAATGGTTAAGATTGAAATAAGAGAAATAGTTAACGAGCGTGCAGTGTGCTTTCAAGGGAAGTTGGGGTAGGTAGTAAACCGCAGCCAGCACAGCCGGTACAGTGTGTGAATTCACTTTTACTCAACAAAATCTGACTTTGTAGGAAGACATAAATATCTTCATGTCTTCAAGTCTGACAAACCGTGCTCATGACACACAAAAATATGTTCAAAACCGTAAATAGAAAGATCTTGGGGGATGACAGCACAACTGAGACTGTGGCCCGCCCTCAAGGGTCTGAAAATCTCCCGAAGGGGTCATCCATGTCTATAAAAACAGCTCCAGCGTGGGAACTGAAGCCCCAGGGACAGGTGTCGGTTTTTCTTTTCCTCCTCTTTCCGTGTGTGTGTGTGTGTGTGTGTGTGTGTGTGTGTGTGTGTGTGTGTAAAGAGAGAGACAGACAGACAGAGAGACTGCGGGAGGGACACACATATGTGGGTGTGCATGCACATGTATGTGTCTGCATGTGGAGGTTCCAGGTTAATGTTGGAAATCATCCTTTATTACCTTGTTACCTTATGCATTAGGAGAGGTCTTCAGACCCAGAGCTTGCCAATAGGACTAGCCTGGCTAGCCAGCTAGCTCTGAGGTCCCTTGCCACTATTGTCAAAGGCTGAAACTACAGGGGTGTAGCAGTGCCCACCAGACATTTACACAGGTTCAGGGATTCAAGCTCTAGTCTTCAAGTTTGTGCAGCAAGTGTTTAAATCCCAGAGCCATCTTTCCAGCCCTAACAATGGCTTTAAGTTTAATATTGTGCTAGTTATTGAGGGGCTTCCCCAGGACTTCATGCCCACCCCTGCTCTACTACCTCAGATCTCTCTCTCTCTCTCTCTCTCTCTCTCTCTCTCTCTCTCTCTCTCTCTCTCTCTCTCTCTCTCTCTCTCTCTCTCTCGGCAGTATCTCACCACATAGCCTAAGCTGGTCTCAAACTTTCAACCCTCCTGCCTCAGCCTCCCAAGTCCTGGAATTCAGGCCCAAACCACCAAAGCCCTTGAGCCCCTTTTCCAATGGGGAGGGAGGGCAGCACTCCAGCCACACCACCTACTTCCTCCTTAAAGGATCATGGGAACGGGTGCCACTTCCAGCCTATTACAGGAAGAGAGAAAACAAGAATCCACACAGACACTGGAATGTCTCTGTTCTCAGGACCAGATTTCAGACACCCCCTAAAGCCTATGGGGGAGTCCAGGCTCACTTTCCCCCATCTTTCTCTTTGGGTCAACATCAAGAGTTCTCCAGGCAGCTTTCTTTCCTGTGGTCCCCTGACCCCAGCCATCCTGGCTCAGCAGGTTCCCTTTTGTCTCTTCTGGACCATTTGCATCTTGGAGGCCTCCTGGTTTGGGGATTCCCACTTCAGAGCACCTCATTTACATTTCCTCATAATAGTGAGCCATTCACAGGCCACTGAGATACAATCGCCAAACAGTGAGTAATTCATCTGGAAAACCAGTCCTCCAAGGTTCGGGGCTTGGCATTTCTGAGAACTCTGAAGATACTGTAATTGGCACTGTGGACCACCATTGACAGCGGAGGCAGAGCAAGGGCACCAAGAAAAACTCAAAGCTGACTAGGGTAGACCTCTGCCATGCCGGCTCAAGGGTTACCCAACAAATGCCAATCACAGATGCAGAGAGGGTTTATCCAAAGAGAAAGAACTTATTCATGAGGCAGCCAAGCACAGTGAGAGCCCCCAAAAGAATCTGTCTGTTGAGGATCGACTTAGGGGTGTCTATGGGAAAAGGAAGCGGGGCAGTATGAGTGTGGAGGAGGGTGATTGGACTCTGGGGGCTGTGAGGCATGGCCATGATACGTGCAGTGAAAATTCAAGGCTCTTCACAGGATGCATGCTGGGAACATGGCAGCACAGTGCACTCTGAAAGGAGCGGGGATGGGGTTTCAGATATCTTACTTCACACAGTCACCCATCTGACACATACTCCAGTCCAAGGGAAGGGCTGGGGGCTTGAATGTGTTTAAATTACCTTCAGATTCTTGTAAAACAACCTGAACAATTGTTGCATCAGAGGAGAAGCTAAGAGGGTATATTGATAAACTATGTTGTTTAAAAAAAGAAAAAAGAACCCCCCCCCCCAAAAAAAAAAAACTCATAAATTCAGGTAACTAAAGGCAAGAGAAGCTAGAAAGTATATTCAGGTTTGCCCTCAGTTTCAAGTGTCTCCTTAACAAGCCAGGGAGAACTGCTCGTGGTGGCTCATGGTGCAGAGGCAGGAAGATCATTGCAAACTGAAGATCAGTTTGGTCTCTTTAGCAAGTTTCAAGCTAGCCAAGGCTACAGAGTGGGACTTTGCCTCATATAACGAAAACAACATTAAATCATACTCCCAAAAAGCCCAAGGGAGAAAGGTTTACATTGCTAAACCAGGCCTATAGAGTTAGGTAACTGTTTAGGTTGTAAATAGAGCCAGCGTGTGAGACAAAAAAGAGGCAAAGTCAAAATTACCCTGCAACATCTTTTAAAGCCACATTTGACCAACAAAGGGTCACATTCGTGAGGATGATCGGGTAAGATTATATGGCCAGCTGGTGACATCGTAATACACAGGTCATTGTTTGTGGGTTGCTGGTGTGAACAAACCTTCTGAGTAGCTGGTGACATTCAAGCACAACAAAACAATTATGTACAGTGCCTGATGCTTGACAACCAGAATGAACAATCATACAACTGGGTTTTTTCTTACTGTTCGCTGTACTACACATGTCCTCATTACGTTAGAGTGGATTCCTGTTTACTAGATATACAGTCAGCAGTAAACAGGGCTACAGCCACTTTATGTCTCGTGTTTATGTCTTGTGATTGCATCCACTGAATGCCCTACACATCTAGGTTCGTGGAAGCACACTCTATAACGTTCACACAAACTATGCGGTCTCTAGTGAGACCTTTCTCGGAAGGTGCCCCTGTGCTAAGCAACACACGAACGTGGAGTAGACACTGAGGCGTGCTTGTGATCCTGGATAGCAGGCCTTAGAGTCATTGGACGTTTAAGAGAAACAAGCACAGGGGGAAAACAAACAGCAAACGGGCCTCACAGGTGTCTCTTCTCAAGTCCTCTTCCTTTAAGATAGCTGGGGCCTCCACGCCATGGTTATTAATTATTCTTCACAGGTGCCTGGAGGGTGTGGATGCTGGGCAGAGAAGAGTAATACAAACAGCTGACATTGTGATGGACAGTCTGCCAGCCGCCTTCTCTTCATCGTGCAGTGGTAGGGTTGGCAATCCCTGAGGACTGGGGAGATAGCTTAGTTAATAAAGTGCTCAAAGTTCAAAGCATGAGGACCTGAGAACTCAGGGTCCTAGAACCCCAGAACCTGCATAGAACGCTAGGTGTGGTAGTGTGAGCGTGTAATCCCAGAACTGGAGAAGGGAGGACAAGTAGGTCGCTGGGGCTCACTGGCCAGGCAGTTCAGCCTAGTCTGGAGCCGCAGGTCCCTGAGAGACCCTGTCTCAGAAAACAAGGTGGACAGACCTTAAGAACGACACCTGAGGTTGGCCTCTGTCCTCTGTACACACACACACACACACACACACACACACACACACATATGTGCACCTGCATCTACATGAACATGTAACCATGCTGTACAAATATCAGAGGGGGAGAGGGAGGAAGGAAGAGAGGAAGCAAGTCAAAGAGGAAGGAGGGAAGGAGGGGTCAAGGCTGGCTGGCATCTTTGTTGGGACTCAAAGAACAACACAGGCAAACTATGGTGCTTGGTGGTACTCCGAACAACGTAACCTACAGGAAATGCAAAGTTTACAGAAGCAGACTGACAACCAAGCCCGTCTAGTTCTGCCTGCTTTTGTCCCTGTCCCCAGGTGCAGAGAGAAAGGTTTTCTGCAACCCCCAGCTTCCAAAGACTAGGCCTGCCAAACAGGGAACAATCGCCCCTTGTCCCTTCCCTGGGCTTTCATTAGCTAAACTCATATCACAGGAAGAAAGAAGCCTGCCACCCGCCTAGGTAGACTGTCCTCCCGTGCTGTCAGCGCTGTTTCAGGGAATCATTTACAAAGGTTGTTTGTTCCTCAGACCAAGGCTTTGTCCAAGGCCATTGTTCTCCAAATTCATTGAACTCTCCTAAAAATCATTTCAACTCCTCCCAAGTTGCAAAAATCTTCTGTCTTCTTCACCTCTTATAGGTACAAAAATAAATAAATAGATTTAATATAAACCTCTATAGGCTTTTGCATCATACAGGATTGGGGTGCTACACTGTGGTCACTGCCATGCAAGTCATATGTTTGTGTGTCTTTTCTCCAGCTGATCTCCTTGGCAATTTATCCAATAAACCTTCAGAGAGCAAGGGAGACAATTTCCTTTGCCCTTGAGGTTGGCTACGTAGACACAGGGAAAATGGAAGAAAACTACATGGTACTAGCAGCTGATGTGAGCACAGAGTTGTATTCCATATACGAAGATGTGATGCGACCTATCAAACATGAAGGAACAAGAATACTTAGAACTGCATGGGACCCACAGGACAGGCCACCAAGAGCTCTGGTTTTGCTTTGTTATAATGTCATTCCCACATCATTAATCTCGCAAAGTTTCTTGATCCCACCATGCATCTGGCATTATGACACATCTACAATCTTCATATAAGGAAAAAAAAAAAGGCAGCAGGGGTGGGGGTAGGGGTTGGCAACCCTATTCTGGGAAAATACTGACCCATTATTTATATTCCCCACCTAACTCAATAATTCCCCTGCCCTAGTTTGTTCTCTGTTGCTGAGATGAAGACCATGACCAAAGCGACTTGGGGAGAAAGGGTTTATTTTGTCTTTCAATTTACTTAGGAGTCAGCGAAAGAGGTCAAGGCAGGAATCTGAAGGCAGGAACTGAAGAAGAGAAAATGAAGGAACACTGCTTACTAGTGTGCTCCCAATGGCTTGCTTGGCTTGATTTCTTGTACAACCCAAGACCACCTGGCCTTGGTTGGACTGCACTGCTTACAGTTGGACTGGGGCCTTCCACATCAATCATTAAGAAAACGCCTTATAGACTTGCTTATAGGTCAATCTAATGGAAGTATTTTCTTCATTGGGTTTCCCTGCTTCCCTCATGATCCTAGCTGTGTCAAGTTGATAAAAAAAAGTCACCAGCACATCTCCCTCCATTAAAGTTTGACCAAAAGATGCCATGCCAAGTCCTGGGGGAGGTAGCTCTTTCCAGAAGCCTACCTTTACTTCTTGTATAAATATTGCTTTGTAATAAAACTTTCAACTTGTCTTATGTTTAAATTCTTTCTCTGTCCATAAGAACCTAGAAAAACACTATGTAGAAGTGAAATCTTGTCTCTCTAAGATCTCCCCAGCCTTCAGGTTCTAGCAATACTGCAAAATCCTTCAAACAATTAGCAGGTTAGCTGGAGAAAAGCATGATGGGTTATTTGGTCACGGTTCCATGTGATGTGAGAGCTTTCAGGTCAAATGTCCGGAGACCTGGGCTGAACTATCCATTTTTACGCTTAGGCTTGAGGAGATATGGACAGTCATGGAGGAATATGATTGAACAGGAAGAGGTTCGATCCACTAGTAATCCCAGGAAGGCCTGCCCAGACTCTTTTTGGCACCTACTCTTCTTGGTATTGGACAGGACTCTCTTGGGAATGGGAATTTTGAGACCTACAATCAAATAAAGCCCGAGACTTTCCATGGTGAGTTCATATACATAAAAACAGAGAGTAGCGTTGGAGTAATAGCTTTCGGTAATTATGACTGGCTTCGGGAAGGAGGTTCTGGTTTCCATGACTTCTCTTGGAGAGGAAAGCATCTAGCGTCTTAGCTTGGGGCCCAGTGAGGATGACAGACAAGAGGGCAGGAAGGCTGAGAACCCTTGGTTTCGGAGGCCTCCATGTGGGGTATCACTGATGTCTGAGCCTACACGATCAGAGAAACTTACTGCTCATGAATAGATGTACATGCACTTTCAAGATTTGGAGGTTGGAAGGCTGTTCTTTCCTTCCACTGTGTGAGCTTCGGGGATTGATCAGGCTTGGTAACAAGCACCTTCACCCACTGAGCCATCTCCCCAACGCCGACTGGCTGTTAACAACAGAGGGAGACACAGCATTTTTACAAGCTCCCATACTTTCTGTCTGTTCCTCCTAAAAGCCCATTTGTTTTCCCATGGACATCTTGTCACTGCCCCTTTCTGTGTTATGTCAGCCATAACCCTTTCCCCTAACTCCTCAACCAGCCATGCTCCCTCATGATGTGATGGTAAGTTTTTCTCCCAGCCAGGTACTGTAGATGTCAGTACATGGAACTGACACAGATAACGAAGACTCAAGTGGAAGGTGCCCTGTGAGCTTAGGAACAGAGGAAAGAGAACACAGGGAAGTGTGGGGAAGGTTCTGTGGCTGGGAAGAAAAGAGAGAGGAATCGGGTATAAGAATTTAAAACCAGGTGTCCAACTAGAGCCAGGTCAAAAAAATGGCCACAGAACTCTTGAAAGCTGGACACGTCCTTGTGGTCCTTGTGATGTCACAATACGCAGTCAGCCTGCTGTACACATAAATTCTGTATTCATGGATTCAGCCAACACAGATGGACACTATTTGGGAATCAAAAGAAGTTACATCTTGGACTGAAGCGATGGCTCAGCATGGGAGCACTTGATTCAGAGAACCCAAGTTCTGGGGGACCCGTCGTCCTCCTCTGGCCTCTGAAGGCGCCTGTGCACATTTGGCAGACACATACATAAATAGAAATAGATCTTTTAAAACAGTTGCATTTGGACTCAGCACATAGACCTTTCGGCCATTGTTTCCTAAACAATATGTAGAATAACCGTTTGCACACCATCGCTGATGATATATTAGTGACTCACAGGCGACTTAAAGCACACCAGAGGACATGTACAGGTTGTATGCAAATACTCTGATCTTAATGTAACTGGTTTGGGCATCTCCAGATTTCAGTGTTCTCAGAGATCCTGGAAACAATCCTGGCTCCCACCATGTGCAGCCCTCCTCCACTCATAGCCCCTGCTCAGGTACAGAGCTATTTCCATTTTTTGTCTGTTTTTGTTCGTTTGTTATGTTGTGTTTTTACCTGAATCAGGGCTCTGTTAGACTTAATGCAAGAAACATCCCCTTTGCTAAACTATTTGTATGTTTTGTTCTTGATTCGGGAAGCATCTTAAGCACAAGGCATCCTTTCAAACACATCCAAGTTAACGCCAGTGGGGGTGATTTCTGTGGAAAGTCCCTAGGCACACAGAGGGCAGGAACTCACCATGTCTTGTCTCCAGTTTCTGGGAGGAGAGATGGCTGAAGGGCAGGTTGAGTGCCAAAAATTTACTCAATTATATCTACATAATGAAGCTGCTGCAAAATCCCAAGGAAAGACAGGTTTTGAGAACTTTCTGGCAGATGGCATTTGGAAGCTCCATCCTTGCACAGTCTCTGACATGTTTCTTTATCTGATATTCATCTATAGTTCTTGTCTGGAGACAGGGTCTCATGTAGCCTAAGCAGGCCTCAAAGTTAGAGTGGAGGGTGACTTTGAACCCCTGATCCTCAGCCGGGCCGTGGTGACGCATGCTTCTAATCCCAGCAATAGGGAGGCAGAGACAGGTGGATCTCTGTGAGTTCGAGGCCAGCCTGGTCTACAAGAGCTAGTTCCAGGACAGGCTCCAAAGCTACAGAGAAACCCTGTTTTGAAAAACAAAACAAAAAACAAAAGCATGCACCACACTTTCCAGTCTTACCATGTTCTTTATAATAAAATAGGTGTTTCCATGAGTTTTAGAAGCCACTCTGGCAAATTAATCCAACTGTAGGAAACGGTGGGAGCTCAGAGTTATAGGCAGCCAGCCAGTTGGAAGTACAGGCAAGTTAAGCCAGTGTCCACTGTAGACCTGATGAGAGCTTTCTGGGTAAAGAAATGCCACACCCATTCGGTCCAACTGTCTTTTCTGCAGAACACTGAATAACAGAATAAGAGAAATTGAATTCACCCCCTCCGTATTCTTGAGAATCCTTACCCCACCCCATCCCTTCATTAGCATTGTGGAGTAGGAGTAGATGACATCCTCTTTGCTCTCCAATGATTTGTCAAGATCTCAGAGCCAGCAGATGCATAGATGCCAGCCAGAGCCCAGAAGCTCACTGTCAGATTCTCCTGCGGCAGCCCAGTCTTCTTTGAGTTGGGCACCGCGAGCGGGAGATAGTGAGGGGTGGGCTTTCCCACCCACAGTCCTGCTCTCCTCTCTTCTCACAGTCTGGTGATTTCGTGACGTAAGCTCCTGTCTCTACCCTGTGCTGGCTAGCGTCCTGCAGGTGGGCTGCTTTCAAGACCCGACGGAAAGGCCAGCCGCACTATGCTCTGTAGCCTGATGGCTCTGGCCGCTCCCTCTCCTGGCACGGTCTTCGGATTTCCCATTCTCCTCCCTGGTTTCCCATTCTCCTCCCTGTTGCGTTTCCTGTTCAGAGTAACTTTTTCCCTAGGTCATCTGGGAGACTCTTAATTCTGAAAAGCTGGAAATGTGGAGAAAAAGAATGAAAATTAACCGGGTTAATCTGAGTGATTACCGGCACCACAGAGACATTGGGTAATTGCCTGACCTGGCATCCCCTGCCCCTCTCCCATGACCCTGGGAGGCATTCTTTAAGGGGTCTGTTTGCATTGCTGGGGGGTTCTCTGAAGTTCAGTTGCACACCTCCTGGCTGGAAAAAAGACAATGGCAGCCAGTGTACGGTTCTGGCGCTCTATCCACTCTGCAGCAAGGGTCGCGCCGCTCACACCGCGGCTTGTGCTGCCGCTGGCTCCCTTCCTCCTTTTCCAACCCGCTGTTTTCCTTGCTGTAAATCCGCTGCTACAGGTCAAAAGGTCAAAGGAGTCTCTTGATTGTTCCCTGGACTTGCCTCGTGTTTTCAACTTCAAATCCCTTTGTCCTCAGCACCTGCCCCCGTGGAAAGTCCTCCACGCCCCTTCCCATCCAGCCAAACCGGATTCATTTCTCCTTTATTCAACACCAAGTGCAGGTTGGCCCCGGGCCAGCACTTTCACAGGTGTTATCTCCGCCTGCGCCTGCGGGGTGGCAGACATGTCTTATCTGTGAAGCTTTCTGGGGCCGCCTCACCTGGAAGTGACCACGACTTCCTCTCTCTTACTCTCATCTGGGACTTCGCATGTCTGAGCACTTTACAACTGAGCAGTCCCTTACTTCTTCATTCACCTTTTAATACAGCTGCTTCCTGAATGCTGTTGTTTGGACCCTGTGATGGATGTAGGGGATACAGAGAGGTGAAAAAATACCTTGATTGTCCCCAAGAAACCCAGTCCAGTGGTAAAAACCGATACCTGAGGCTGAGGAGATAGCTCAGTTGGCAAAGGGCTTGCTTGTCTTACAAGCCCAAAGATCTGGGCTGGAGAGATGGCTCAGTGGGTAAGAGCACTGGCTGCTCTGTCAGAGGATCCAGGTTCAATTCCCGCTATCCCCATGACAGCTTGCGACCATCTGTTCAGTTTCAGGAGAGCGAAGCCCTCTTCTGGCTTTCTATGGTCCCAGGCATGCACATGATGCACAGACATTCATTCAGGGAAAACATTCATACACATAAAATACATTTTAAAAAGAGTGAGGACATGATTTTAATTTGCAGAACCCAGACACAAATGTTAGGTAAATTGGTACACGTTTGTTTTCTTGGGGTTGGGGAAGTAGTGACAGGCAAAACAGTTTGGTTTGTTGGCCAGTCATCCTAGCCTCAGGCTAGTGAGAAACCCTGTCTCAAAAAACAAAACAAGACAAACAAACAACAAAAGAACATGATGTTGGTGGAGGTCGTCCTCTGGTCTCCACACCCATGTGCACGTTAGCAGTCCCGCTCATGAATATGCACACAGGACCCCCTCCTCCCCCCATACACAAAGATGCTCAACTAAAATGTTTATTATAGCGACGTGATAGATAATTCTTAAACACTTCTCAGAAATCTCAGAAATGTGGGCCTCTCCACTGAATGAGAGTAAGTGGCCCGGGGGGGGGGGGAGAAAAATAAGACTTTGTTTGTTTGTTTGTTTGTTTGTTTTGAAGGATAAGAAAAGTAGAAAATGCTCACTGGAATGTGATTGATTGCTGGACTGAGGATGGAGCAGAGTTGGCAGAGATCTGGTCTAGAGCGCAAGCCCACTGGGCTTCATCCTTAGCATTGCCTAAAACTGGGCCTGGTAGCACAGTCCTGGAATCCCACCACTACTACAGCACCTGAGAGGTAGAAGTTCAAGGTCACCCTCTGCCATGTATTAATGTGAAAGTCAGCTCAGAAAACTGAGATCCTGTCTCAATCAAATAGAATAAAAATAAAGCTGATTGCCATCGGGGTGGTACTGGGACTCAGAACCTGTAAGAAAACTAGGTTACTAGGAGGGAATGGGTTACCGCTTGAGGAGGGAGGCTGTCATCCAAAGAGCAGACTGTTAAAAAGCAGGCTGAGCCTTGACTGTTGTCCAAGCCAATTCTGTTCACTCCTGAGACTTCAACCTAAGTATTGATTGTTTTCCAAATGTATGCCTCCCATCTTGATCTCTCTCTGCCCTCCAGATCAATACATCCAACCGTCTACTTGACATATAATGAATTAAAATTACACAAGGCCGTTGCTTTTGATCAAGCTCCTACAGTGACCTACAGTGACCTGCCCTCCCAGTGACCAACCAGACCACAGACTGAGAGAGTTCATGCTGAACTACCAAGTCACCAAAGTGAGGCTAAGTTGTCACCTGACCTTCTAGGAAATCAGGAGACAGATGAACTTCCTGAGCAGTCCAATCAATACAGCAAAGAAACTCCTTCCTTTTAAGCCTTACACCTTTAATCCTTTAATCATCACCCAAAAGGCAACCCAACCTGAGGCAACCTGATGCATAATGTGAGCTTTCTATTGTCCTGTCTCCCCGCTCTGACCTTTTAAGGAAAGCTTGGAAACAACTTTCCATGCTTGTCCTTTGCTCCTGCCTCCCTCTCCCCTACTTCTCTTCCTGGGTCTTGAGGATTAGTCACGTACTACAGTGCATACCTAGCATGAACCAAACCTGGGATTCAGTGCTTAGCACTACGCACACGCACACACACACACACACACACACACACACACCATGCACATACACACCACACACACGTGTGTGCACATGTACACACACATGCTGTCTGTTGCTCTGCCCATTGGAAAGTATTTGACATTATGGGATGCTTCTACCTCTGCTTAAGACATTTTGTGTATTGATACAATTTTAGGATCACAAAATACAGGCAATTAAGATCTTAATAGGTCTTTTCTTTCGGAGGAACTGCATCAAAAATTGACCCCAGGGCCTCACACATGCTAGGTACATGATCTATTCCCAAGCCACTGTCCCCCTTCCCCCCCCCTGCAACACACACATCCTTCTACTTGCAATTGAAAGCCTAAAAGTGCACCTTGGACATTTTCAGCTTTACCTTCCCATTGGATGTCACTGACACCCCCGGACACTTAGCTCATTTCTTTGAAAGTAAGCTTGCATATCTACCTCTTCCTCGGTCTCCATATCTAATACTGTGGCAGGCCTCCAAAAGAGATCTGGGTCCTCCCTTCCTCTGTCATCGATGTTACCACCTTCTTACACATGGCCTCTTCTTGGTAATCCACCCTTTTTCCTGCTTCTGATTTTTAGTTATCAGCCCAGAAAGTCAAACTGTCAGACACACTATCTGTTTAAAAGTCCTTTGTGGATTCTGTTTGACTTAGAAAAGCATTCAGAATGCTAAGCACAACCTCATGGCCCTGCATAGCGACACTTTCTCCCTCTAACCCCTCTGCTTTTTGTTCCAGCCACACTGGCCTCTTTTCAGTTCTTCAGGCAATCCATACTTCTCCAGCCCTATGGACTCTATGTCTGCTATATGGAGGTGGTGGAGGTGGTGGTGATGGTGGTGGAGGTGATGGTGGTGGAGGTGATGGTGATGGTGGAGGTGGTAGTGATGGTGGTGGTGGAGGTGATGGTGGTGGTGGAGGTGGTAGAGGTGATGGTGATGGTGGTGGTGATGGTGATGGAGGTGGTAGAGATGATGGAGGTGGTAGAGATAATGGTGATGGAGGTGATGGAGTTGGTAGAGGTGATGATGGTGATGGAGGTGGTGGAGATGGTGGAGGTGATGGAGGTGGTAGAGGTGATGGTGATGGAGGTGATGTAGGTGGTAGAGGTGATGATGGTGATGGTGATGGAGGTGGTAGTGGTGGAGGAGGTGATGGTGATGGAGGTGGTGGAGGTGATGGTGGTGGTGATGGTGGAGGAGGTGATGGTGGTGGTGGAGGTGATGGTGGTGGTGGAGGTGGTGGAAGTGATGGAGGTGGTGGTGCTGATGGTAGAGGTAATAGTGGTGATGGTGGAGGTGATGATGGTGATGGAGGTGATGGTGATGGAGGTGAAGGTGGTGGAGGTGGTGGAGGTGATGGTGATGAAGGTGGTGGAGGTGATGGAGGTGGTGGAAGTGATAGTGATGGAGGTGGTAGAGGTGAAGGTGGTGGAGGTGATGGAGGTGAAGGTGGTAGAGGTGATGGTGGTGGCTGGTGGTAGTGGAGGTGGTTGTCAAGAAGATAGTGGTAGTATGTATGTGCAGGTAATCAGACCACCCTAGCCATTTATTCTACCAATTTTCATGGAAGGGTCTTATCCTTCTCTTCCCTTATGGCTCCACTAAGTCTCAGTTTAAATATTCATCCTCCAGACCTGCCTCTTCTGGTCTCCTTTTTTAGACAGCACTTTCCTTTGAAGCCTGCACCACAGTTCTTTACTCTATTGCTCCATCCGTGATGTTTATTCTTGTGACTACTTAGCATATGCTCTCCAGTGGCGACCTAGATTGTGCACACACATACTTGCTAGACTCTGCTGTGCACCATGACAGGTCTGGAGCTTCGCACAGACTGTTTCTCACAGAGCACAGCAGATCTTTGATGAGTCAGTGTGACACAGGCCAAGAGGAAGAGAGAGCTGGGAGGGTTCAAAGGAGCAGGGATGGTCTCTGAGTGGCGATGCGCGGAAGGCTTCAAGGAAGATAGAGCACTTGATGGAAGATCTGAAGAAAGGGAGGGGCTCTGGAGGCGTGGGTGGAGGGAGGGGCTGTCCAGGAGGATGGACCATCTGGCTGGAGAACCTCAGATGGTGTCTGAGAAACGATGAGTAACCAGGATGTCTGGAGCAGAGAGCTAGAGGGGAGGAGGAGCACGCAAAGGTCTGGCCAGCGTAGGCTTTTGGACCTATTTTTAAATCCCCATGAGGGTTGATGGATAGCCAAGCGTCTCCCCCTAAGCCAGGTGTTTCTTTTCTCCCTGCAGTCTGGAGACACTAACCAACTAGTTCTCACCCACGAGCCAGGCAATGGGCAATGACTAGCAGGCCGTGCCCACGTCTCACCTCTCTGCTCCTTTCTACTCCAGTTCTTACTCTGGTCACCCGAATGGCCGGTGGGTGGAAATGCAGCTGCACTACCTCTTGGATCAATTATTTTATAGCGTTAGTCCCACACTAGGAACTATAGACAGTTTGTAGGTATTTGGGGAGCTGAGACAAAACGCAATCAATTTTCCATGGTATTTGCAGCACAACCTCTGCTTTTGTTCACTGGGGTTACTAAAATAAACAAATCCCTTTCGCTACATAACTAGCTTTCTGAGCTTGGATCCCCGTGGAAGGCATGCGCACTTCCTCCCAGCAGAGTGTCGAGGGACTGCTCGTCACTCACCGTGTTAGCTGCTGTCTGTGAGTTTTCTCCTTCATTTTCATGCCTACCCTATCTGGGAAGCATGAAGATGCATGTTCTAGATAAAGGAAATAAAGCTCACAGGGATTAAGAAATCTGCCCGAGAACAAACAGTTTACAAGCCGTAGAACCTGCATTTGTGCCCAGGTCTCTGTCTAGCCCCTCACTGGAGGGCTTAGTGGCAGAGCTGGACTCTGGGAGCCACAACAATGTAGGTAGGCTCAGCCACCTGCCCTCGAGATGCCAGACAAGTGGTGGTGAAAGACAGGGGAGGGAAAGCTGGCCAGTGTGGACACACAGGGAAGAGGAGCCAGTGAAGACATAAAGTGACCACTTTTGTGGTACTGACAGGAAGTGCAGGCTTAGCTAGAGACCAAGAGGTATTCACAATGACGCAATCCTGCTCATCACTGACCCGTCGTTGGCTTGACTCAGTCTGTCAGGCAAGGTGGTCCAAGAAGTTGGCAAGAGTGTGTAACACCTCTTCCCAGGAGGCAAGCGCCTCCTCTGGCTGGCACCAGGCTCCTGCTTTTTCCCTCTTCCAGCATGAGATCACTAGGAAAATTTAGTTCTTTGGGGTCTGAGGCTTCACTAGCTGAAATGGGGGTACGAGTGCCTCTTGAGCTTGCTCCTCTGCTGCCCGGCAGTTACAAGCCTGTTATTATCTTTCCCAAGACGTATTGGCTGGGTTTGGGTAAAACCACCAAGATTAATCAAAGCATCTGACATTTTTTTTTATTATTTTTTAAGTGTGTGATTTGGAGATCAGAGGAAAACCTGAGAGAGCTGGTTCTTCTTTGCCGCCATATGGAGTCCAAGCATCAAACTCAGATCATGAGGCTTTGTGGTATATTTGAAGGTTTTGGTACCAGATGTATGCAAGGGGGCACAGCAAAGAAACTGCTGACATGATTTTCTCCACAATATGGTGAAGGTTTTTGTTGTAGATATGAGAGGGAGAACAGTCAGAGGCATCAGAGAGAGTCCAGAGCAATGAGATGAAGAGGTGGACGGAACATGGCCGGCAGACTGGACACGGTGAGCACTATCTGGAAGAAAGTGAGACGAGCCCGGGCTAGGGAACAGAGAATGTGTAGTGAGGACAGCTGAGTTACAAGGATGAGTAACTGGGAGGGGGAAACCCGGAGCTGGAGGGAGTTTAGGGTAGAGGGGAAGGGCTAGGATGCTAGCATGGTCGTTGAAATGTGTAACAGGTACCCATGATACTGAGGGACCTGGAGGCCAGCATGAGCTTGATATACTGATAGGCATCATCCCTTCCGCCAGAAGTAAGGAAAATGACTTCATTTGGCCGGTGGGAACCGGCTTCACAAGTTCCTGAGAAATGCTTCCTTTATCTAAGCTCCAGAAATCCTCCTATGGTTCAGGTCGAGTTCATTTCTAGATTTTTGGACTGCCTTTTGAAGTTTAGGAAATTGGAGTTTTCTTTGGACCTGGCAGGTGGCAAGTTCCTTCAGTGGCTGAGCTATCTTGCCCACCCAAGATTATGAAAAAAAACAATATAAACAAACAAACAAACAAACAAACAACAACCTTTTAATTTGAAGCAATTATAAATTCATAAAAAGCTGCAAAAGTAATAGTCTTCACCCAATTTTCCTATGGTAACATAACTCAGATATCAAATGTCATCTTGGGAATTGGCATTAGAACAGCCTGGAGTTCTTCAGTCCTGGTCAGTCTTACTATGAGGTCACTTTCAAAAACTAAGAAAGGTTGATCGAGGTGGGAACACATCTGATGGACCCCTTAAAGCCATGAGTCCTGGAACACGTGAGTTCTGGGATTCTGAAACAGCAGGTCTGAAGAAGTGTGGGTTCACTGTTACTGCTAGAGCCCTAAGGAGATGTCATATCCCTCCAGGGAGCCCTGGAGTCCCTGCCTCTTTAAAATAGAAAGGTCTAGAGCAGCAGACCCTGAAATACACCCCTGTCTAGAGAGACTTGGTGGGGCTGCCACTCCTGGTTGTTGGGAAGCCTCTGTACTCTCCCGGGACTACCCCAGACTTGGCTCACCAGTCTGCCTTTCTGCCCCATTGCCTATCTCTTGGCAGCGAAGGACAAGTGGCAAGCATGGGAGATAGAGCCCATCTGAGCTGGGATCTCAGCATGCCCATCAGGAGGCCGGGGCTGTGAACCTTCCCGGTCACTGGCAGCCAACCAGGCCCCTTCTTATCTGGAAAAACTGCCCTGAGCACAACCAAGCGCTGCAATGAACAATGGCGGGAAATGGAGGCCCAAGCTTCGGTATTGGGAGCCTGCCACCCACACTCCTTTGCACTGTTATTTCTGGCAAAAACAGACCTGTGGGAAGAGGTACAATGGAAGCTTGGAAACTAAGTGGAAGTGCAGGATATGAGCGAAATTAAAGATTGTTTGCCCAGCTTTAGAGATTTAAATACAAACGAGTCTGAGACCAGCGTTCACGGGTGTAGGATGGTGTCTGTCACTGCTCGTGTCTGGGACATCCCTGGAAAGGCTCCTGTGTTGAAAGCTTGGTTCCGTGTTTATCTCCACACTTCTTCCATTCTCTAACACCTACAAACAACACCAAACATATCCACATGATGTCTGCATGTGTGCCATCAGTCTCCTCTTTCCGGAAAGAGACGAACCAAACCCTATCTGTAGCAACTATTTTCAGTGGCTTCTCATACTCCAAAGGGATAAAGAAAACGGTGACAGCAAACAGCATCACATCCTCAGGAGACATTGCACAATCGCATTGGACATAGGCGGGCCATCTCCCTCAGCTTGTGGGTGCAAGCAGAAGTTGGACTCACACTAAATCTTCTGCAGAACAATAGCTATGCCAGAAAGATGACCTAAGAACTGGAAAGAGTTGTGAAGACATGATCCACAGCCATGCTGGAGAGAAAGTCCTCTCACGCAATGGTGCGCTACAGACAAAGACAGTCAGGATACCTGGCTCCACTGGGTCTTGTGAGTTACTAGATCCTGGTCATGGGGTCCTGAAGCTTTGGCCCCACTTCAAACCCTATTTGTGTAAAGAGCTGGCTGGTGTAGACATAGGTCAACTAATCCTGAAGAAATTGTTCAGACACACCGACTGCATCCTCACCTGCCTTGAGATTCCTTGAGGCATGCTCTCGGAGTGTGAGCCAGAGCTTGGGCAGGTGGCTGCAAGGCTCGACAGAAGGGAGAAAGACATTTCCCAACAGCACCTCATCCCTGACTCAACCAAGAACCTTTGCAAGATCCTCCACTTTCCCTGCTACAGGGTAAGTGTCTTTGTTACCGGTGGTGGGTAAGAATGTGGGGGGAAGGTATGAGGTGTGGGACTCTGTCTGCAGCTGGCACCTGAAGCTTTCTGTAAGAGGCACCAGGGTTAGAATAACAGAACTGTGGGCTGGAGAGATGGCTCAGCCTATAGTGATATTTTGTTTATGATCTAACAAATAAGGCTTGCCTGAAGATTACGAAGAGAACTAGCTAGATCCTTCCTTACATTGTATGGGAAACACCCGTATCTGGAGCCCCAAAATTCTATACTGATGCAAATAAATCAGAAAAGGCAGGTTACAAATCAGAAAATTTAAGCAAAGTGGATCAAAGTCCTTATGATTCTGTCCAAAAAATCAGAATTATATGCTATTCTTCTGGTACTAAGGATTTTAAAGAACCTCTCAACATAGTTACCGATTCACAATATACAGAGTTGGTTTGCATATTGAAACCACTGAATTTATACCATAATACATAATTTATTCCATTACAAGACACAACCAAGAATAGGAATCATCCCATATACATAACAAACATTCAATCCCATAAGGGTCTGCCAGGTCCTCTAGCACAAGACAATGCAGAAAATGATCTGATTGAAAATTATTGATTGGAAATGGGCTGAAGACCTCAGAATTTCATAAAAATATATTAATAGCAAAGGTTAAAAAAGACTTTTCCATCACATGGCAACAAGTCAAGAAAATTATAAGGAAATGTCCTACTTGTTCTTTATTCAGCCAAACACCACTGCCTGTAGCAAGTAACCCATAGGGTACTCAAAGGAATAAAATCTGGCAGGTAGATGTGTTCCATTTTGTAAAATTTGGAAAACTAAAGTACGTACAACATTGATACTTTTTCAGGTTTTCAATGGGCAACTGTTTTGAGTTTAGAAAAGGCTGATTTGGTAATCACACACTTGTTAGAAGTTATAGCCATCATGGGTATACAAGTACAAATAAAAACAGACCATGCCCTAGCATATGTCACTAAGAAAATGAAACCATTTTTGCTTATTATAGTATAAAGCATATTACAGGTATACCACACAATCCTACAGGGCAGGCAGTTAAAGAAAATTCAAATAGAACTCTAAAGGATATGTTAAATAAATAAAAAGGGAGGATAAAGACCCCCAGAAATAAATTATATAATGCTTTATTAACTTTAAATTTTCCAAATGGTAATGAAAATAAAACAACAGCTTTGGAGAGACATTGGATATTAGAAAAAATTATGGAATAGAAACTAGGACATATGCTACATTGGGGAGGGGGTTTTGTTTTCGTTTCCACAGGAGAAGAAAAGCTATGGATACTGCCAAAATTGGTAAAGATTTTATTTGAACAAGAGACAGTTCTTAATTGGAAGAGATGATAGTTCATCAAACAGCATGGCTGTTTCATCTAAACAAACCTATAAAACTGACTTATACTTTTCATTTGATCAGAAATAACTTGCCAGAAGAGAACCTCCCCAAAATTAGGGTTAGAGAAGGATTTTGGTTTTGTCTTTTCAGGAGAATAAAGGTATCCAGTTAAGGAATCCAAAGACAACTGGACAAATGAGACATCTGAAGAAAAAGGACAAATCATTCAGAAAAAATCCCAAGAAAGAGAGTAAATTGGCCTATTGGTAAATCACATTTCCAACAGGATAAAATTTCATATATCTTCCCAAATGTTTGTTTCTGTTGTTCTCTACAGATGTATAATCCAAATGATCTCTTTGTAGTCCCAGTCCAGTTAAAGATTAAAGCTGACTTTGGAGTTGGAGTGTGGCTCTCTTTTTCTCTTAACCCAAGCATGCTTATTAAAAAGTGAAATCCAAAACCTCTGTTTCATGTCAGAAGAGCCACCTGATCTATGGCAGAAGAAAAACAAATATTTAAGGACTATTTTATTGCCACTAATCTCATAAACTTTTTGTTTTATATAGTTTATCCTAAGGTATAAACATCATTTCAAATTTATTATATCAAACTTTCTGTCAAGATATTAATGGTCATATAGTGTACTAACTAATTCTAGAAAGAGGTTTTATCTACCTTTCTGTACATGATTTTGGGTTGAATCTCTATCACTTTTCTGCAGTGAACCATGAGCACACCTAACAGTGACCTTTGAAGTCTCTAAAAGGAGGGTTGGGCCCACAATGACAATTCCTCTAGGACTATGATAATACCGCTAAGCTGAAAAACACCACCTAAGGATCAGTTTTGGACTAAAAACTGCTCAGAACAATTTTGAGGTGGCTAGCTGAAACAATCCAGCCTCACAGACTACTCTAACCAGGACTTGAGAAACCCTGCACTTTTCATTACATAGAGACTGAACAACAGATGATAAAGCTACCTGTCATATGCCACACATTGGGGTAAAATCTGTCATGGTCCAGCCATGATGGGTTCATATGTTCTAGGGTAGGGGGATGTGGAGTAGAAATGTTAGGCAAAATAGACAGAGATACAAAAGAAATACAGAGACATAGGATAGTTTTGAGATGGCAACTCAGTTAATCCTGAATACTGAACCCACTGGCATTTATTTTCCATATGTTTATATACCCCAATCCAAAGTGGAGAAGAACACAAATGACTGCTTTAACATGACACCAAGGACAACCAGAACAGTTACTTGCTTTGATACTTGAGATGCAAGTCACTATTTCCTGAGTTGTGCATTCTGATGTTTTAGGTAGGATATGCAGTGAATACACCCTAGACCAAGTATCCTGTAGGCAGTCACTCCCTATGTCAAACCTCCCATTTTAAAATGAAGGAGCAAGAGTAGGCTTGGATTCTCTGCCCTTAGGTCAGAGTGGAGCAGATCCACTTCTATGGACCATCTTAATGTCCAAAACATGAAGTAACCACACCCTAGATCAGGATATCTTGTTTGTAGCCACACCTGTTGTCAACAATGTTGAACGAGCAAAATAAGCTCAAACTCCCTGATCTTTGGTCAAGGTGGAACAGGCTCACATCTGTGGACCACACAGATACCTCTCCTAGGACTTGACAATTAACTCAAATTTTTCTTTTCAGGATCCCCTAAAGATACCATTGCCCCCAGACAGTAGGAGGTAAATTTAAGAATATAATGCCCACATTCCCAAGAGGTGGAATGGATGGTTTTTGGTTGTTCAATAGGTTATGGGTATTTGTCATTGTTTAAGGGCTTGGTCATAAGTTGTTATTGGCTATGGTCAGGAGGAAAGTTAAACAAAGGATATTAGATTCAGGGTTCTTGTTTTGAAAAGGAAAAATGGAGATATAGATATGATAGGATACTTTTAAGAAGCAACTACTAATTTTAAATGTTCTACATTGGATTGAAATTTTGTATATTGTATACAAATTTTGTATACTGATACAAATTTGAGATTAATTTTGTTGGAACATACTGTATATACATTTCTAATCTTGTTCAAGTTAATGCACTTATACAGCTCATTTAGTAATATAATGCAAATCTCTAGTTCTTGAAAGTTATTATTGTCAACTGTTTAGGAGAACAAGGAAATGCAGGTTAGTAGTTAGTCACCTATTACAATTGAATATGTAGTCATATTAGGTATGTTTTCAAGGTCAAACATATTTTAAGTAGACAGGTCATCTTCAAACACTTCAGAGATCTACAGAACATGGCATTTAAGGTGTTTTAATAACAAAAGTTTTTTTATGATAATGAGACATATCTGCTTCTGACAGCACCAATCTACTTCAGAGAAGATAATGGGTATTGAAGAAACTCCACATGGAGTTTACTTTCTTTGTGGCGAAGGTAAGACAATGGGTAAGAAAATGCTCTTGCCTCGACTGCTGACAGTATGCTGTCCTAATTGAACAAGTAGAACATAAAAGAGAGTGACTACAAAATCTTGTTAAGACAAGGAGGGACTGTCATTCAAAAATCCTAATTCATAGAAAAGTCTGTTGACTATTCTAGGCATTTAGGATAAAGCTAGATACCCCAACATTGCAGAGGAACTTTGGGTGCCTATCCAGACAGCCAACTGTTTCTGCCTTTCTCATGTTTTTTTGGAAGTCACTTGCTTGTACTTCCTGCTTACTCCTGTAATATTATTTCCTTCTTGGGTCTCTGAAGTAATTGAAGACTAAAGAGTTATAGTTTTCCTTGTTTATGAGACTTAGAAAAGAAACTCACTAAAGAAGTGTAAAGTGTATAAGGTTGAGAGATATCAAAAGATAGTAATGCAAGTTATGATAGAAAGTAAATTAGGTACAAGACTTTGGACTCACCAAGATAAGATAGATCATAAAATATTTTCTCTGAATTTGTCAGATGCAAACAGACTAGACATTGTTGATATATTTATTGCCTGTATATATTGTATAAAGTTATTGTACTTATTGTATATACTTTTTCTTATATTAGTTATAACCTTCCTTTTTATATTAGACAAAAATGAAAATATAGTGATTTTTTTTGTTTATGATCTAACAAATAAAGCTTGCCTGCAGATCAGAGTGCAAAGCTAGCCACACTTGTCAGCCATACAGGCCAGGCAGTGATGCCACACACCTTCAATCCCAGCAGCCACACTAGTTAGCCAAAGAAGATGGATGGATGGTAGTGGTGTACACATTTAATACCAGCACTGGAGAGAAATTTAAGGAGGGATGAGAGAGGAATTCAGTCTTTCTTTTCAGTTTGAAGATTTCATAGAGGTAAGAGCTCTCTAGTGGCTTGGCTGCTTTGCTTCTCTGATCTTTCAGCTTGAACTCCAATATCTGTCTCTGGATTTTTATTAGTCATGCTACTAATAAAGCTCTTAAAGCCTAGGCTTACAACCAATAATGTAAGAAAAACAGAACTGAGCGCTTGGAGGCTCCAACTCAAACTGGGCATCTTCTACCTTTCACTGCAGAAGACCTGGCCTACCTCACTCTTAACCTCGTCCTCGGTTGACCCATTCTCTGTAGAGTGCATGAGACAGAAGATATGGAGGCAGGAGGTGGAACAGGTGCAGGGGACTGCACAAGAAGCATACACCCCTCCCCCGCCCATCAAACAGAGAACTGACCTCCACACAAGGCACTGCTCATGTGAGTCCTAGAGTCACTAAGGATCCAATAGGTGTCACCTTATATGAATTCAGGCCCCTTCTGTGTCTTAATTCTCACCCTTGTCACAGCCCTATGGTCACCTCAGTCTTTTATGTCTTTCTTTTCCTGCTAGATCCCGGTTCCATTCCAGAAAGGTGTGAGTCCATGAGATCAGGATCCTGGCCATCCCAAGACTTTCAGTTTTAAGCTAACATCGATGAAACAAACCATCTCCTGTTACTGACAGACTTCCCAGGCTCAGCTCTGTTGGCTTACGCTACAACACGTTTAGGCGGTCTTACAGAAAAACCATCAACAAGAAGGGAGGAGAGAAGACAACTGTCTTGCCGCAGCAGCTCAGCAGAATAGACTCTAGGGGAAAGCAGAAACCAGCCTTGCTAAAGGAACTGGTAGCCACGCCTGGACCCTAGCAGTCTCAGCTGGGCTTTCCAAAGAACATAAAGAGTTAAGGACATGCATTTTCAGGAGACAGAAGCTTGGACCCCGAATCAGTCTCTTACAGAACCCAGAGTCAGAGACAGGCCCATTGTCAACAACACCACCAGACCAAGAGCAAGGCAGATCAAGGGCCTCTGCCGCTCAGTGTCACCAAGCAACAGGCACATAAGAAGCAGGATCTGACTGAGGACTACACCACCCACAGCGCCCCCTTTCCAGCTCCTTCCCTAGCACAGCCAGATGGGAGAGCCATCTCCATGCCAGAAAACCCAAGTTGCAGGCCTTTGTGAAAAGGCAGTCTCAGGATTTGTGGGAAGGAAGGGACACTGAAGGGACTTCGTTTGGAAACTGCTGAGTTGCCAAATAACTGGAGACTGGACTGATGGCTAAGGCGAAGACTTGCAAGGAAAATGGGAGCATTACCAACCACAGTAAGATCCACATTTCCTTCTGAGTTTTCTCAAGTCACGGGTAGGCACTGCCTGGCACCTGGCACCCCATCCTTATGGCTGTCCCTAACAGAGGCTGCATGGGGTCTTTGATAAATCTGCTAAATCAGGCTCAGAGGATGTCAAAAAGAAATGGAGTAGTTGATGCTCCCTTCCCTCAGGTGATAGATACGAAGCCCACCAAGCAATTGCCTGTGAGAAGCCTTCATATCTCGAGCCAATGTAGAGCTGAAGACATAGAGAATGTACTCTTCTCCCTATATGTCTTGAACAGTGCCTGTCGCTCTGCGCTAACGAACAGAAGGGTAGACAGATGAATGACTGAGTGACTCTCAGCAGCTGAGACTGGCTCCCTTTGAGACAGGCTTGACCTGGTAGTTAGAACCGCCCATGGAAGAACCCCCCCACCCAGGAGGAGAGAAAACAAGAGGCGATGGACCCACATGCTGTGGTGAGCTCAAATGTCTGGAAGTGGAGCAGGAGAGATGGCTTGGTGGTTAAGAGAGCTCGCTGCGCAACCGTGACCTGGAGTTCAGATCCCAGCCCCTATGTCTGGCATCTCACATCTGTAACTCTAGTCCCAGGGGACCTGACACCCTCTTCTGGCCTCATCAGGTACCCCCACACATACGCTCACAGAGACACAAACACACACATAAATAAAACAAGTATTTAAACATAAAGGAAGCCAGAGCTTCAGTTTCTCTTCAACTCTCACTGCGAGCTGGACCTAGTGATTCACACCTACGATCCTTGAAGCAGAAGGGTTATCACGAGTTTGGGGCCAGCCTGGGCTATGTAATGCATTATAGGATGATCTGAGCTATGGGATGAGACACAAACCCAGAGACCATAGAGGTCTCTCAGCAGTTTAGAGTGCTTGCTGCTCGTGAAGAGGAACACAATTCAGTTCCAGTTGTCTACGTTAGGGTAGCTTACAACCATCTGGAATTTCAGCTCCAGAGCATTCTGTGGCCCCTTCTGGTCTCCATGGATACCCCAACACACTGGGCATTTGCCACCTCCCCCACAAGCAAAATGAATAAATAAACAAAACCCACTGCAGTCACAGGAAGCCTCTGGTAAATGTGAAACAATCCCAGGCTTCACTCTGCTCAGTGAATGGCTTCCTAGCAGGTGCTCTACCAGCGACTGTGAATTCATGTCCCTTCTTGAGTCACTTGGGATCTATCAGCTGTCTTTTGCCATCACCCAAACACCCAAGGTTCATTAAAATCGGTCCTTTGGAGTGCTTGCCTTTGCAAAATACCACATGCTCCTTCGAGCATAAAGAGGCCCCGATAGCTGTATCAAGATTGCCTTGGAATACTGGACAATTTATGAGCATGTTCATATCCTTTGCTAAGCTCTCACTGACAGCTTGATATGCAATTATCAAACGAAACAAAATCTGGCCTCTGATCTGTTTTTATATTTATTTTTTAAGAGAGAGAGCATATTGAGTAGGCCTGTGTTACAAAGGATATCTGGACTCCTTCCTCCAGCACACGGGAAGCAGCCGCTGCCAGCTGTGTTGGAGAAACAAGAGTTTAAATTCAGTTGAAGGCCATAGTGTAGTACTCTGGAGATGGCTAAAGCTTCACTCTATGAAGCCAGCTTCACTAGTTACAAGGTCAGAGTTCTCGGGGTTTCTGTGTCCCTTCCCAGAGCCAGCCCAGCCGTGCTCCGAGCAGACCCTGGACTAAGCAGCTGTTGTGTTTATTCCCTGGAGTGTGACTTTGGATTCTGATAGCTTTGGTATCAAAATTCCTGTCAACTCAAAAGCCAGGGAGTCCCCATCATTCCCCCTCCACACTTTGCTTCACATGTTGACTCTTTAGACACCGAATGACATCATCACTTAATGATAATGACAATGCTAAGTATCAAGATAAGATTAATAATAGCCCACATGGAAGTTCCCAATTATTTGTAACTCCAGTTCCAGGGAATCCAATATCCTTACATAGACATATATGCGGGCAAACACCAATGTACATAAAATAAGAATAAAAACATTATTTCAAATGTTAAAAAATGATGCCCTTAATTATCATCAAAACTATGATAAGTTGTGATATTTTGTTTATGCCTTAACAAATAAAGCTTGCCTGGAGATCAGAGTGTGGAGCGAGCCACACTAGTCAGCCATAGAGGTCAGGCAGTGGTGATGCACACCTTTAACCCCAGCACTCGGGAAGCAGAGGCAGATGGATCTCTGTGAGTTCAAGGCCACACTAGGCTACACAAAATCAATCCAATCTAAAAGAGAATCACAGCCAGACAGTGGTGGTTCACACCTTTAATCCCAGTACTTGTGAGCCACACATCTTTAATCCCAGCACTAGGGAGGTGGAGACAGGAAGGGATAAGGCTGGGCAGAGAGAGGAATATAAGGTGGGAGGAGACGGGAGCTCAAGGCATTCAGTCTGAGGATTCCTAGAAACAGGACTGCCCATTCGGTTTGAGGATTCAGTAAAGGTAAGAACTAGTGGCTGGCTGCTTTGCTTCTCTGATCTTTCAGCTTTCACCCCCTAATATCTAACTTCGGGTTTTTTTTATTATTATTGAGACCAATTAGAATTCACTCTACAATAAGTTGAAACTACACTAAGTATTTCCTAGTCTATCAAGAGGTTATTCACACATATATTAGTTCCTTTTCTTGTTGCTATTATTACACAGCTGACAAGAAGCCACTTAAGGGAGGAAGGACTTGTTTGGTCTCACAGAATAAGGGATCCAGATATCATGGGAGGGAAGGCATGTTAACAAGAGCATAAAGTAGGTGGTGACATTGTGGCAGCTATCAGAAAGCCAGCTGGGCTATTAAACTTCATGATCCCCCATCCTCCAGTGATGTACTTCCTCCAGTGAAACCCATCCCCTAAGGGCTCCACAGCCTTTTAAAACAGCATCCCCAGCTGGGGAGCAAGTGTCCAAACACATATGCCTATGGAAGACAGTTCACAAATGTCCCTTCAATATTCACAATAAACCAAGTATCATTAAATATGTTATTTTTCATATGAGGAAAAAGCATATAAAGGTGAGTGCTTGTGGTTCTCAACCTGTGGGTCATGACCTCTTTTGAGTTGCATTTCGAAAATCCTGCATATCAGACATTTACGTTGTAATTCATAACAGTAGCAAAATTACAGCTATGAAGTAACATTGAAAATAATTGTGTGGTTGATGATCACCATAACATGAGGAATTGTATTAAAGGCCCTCAGCGGTAGGAAGATTGAGAACCACTGGCTTGGGTCAAACAGGCAAGAGGTAGTGGAACAGGGTTTAAATGCCAATAACAAGCCATGCTTTCTACGGCCTTCAACTGCATGCCATTTTCCCTGAATGTCACCTGCATCCCGTCACTGACTCTAGACTGGAGCTATCGTCTCCCTTAACCTACACAGTCTAGTCATACTGACTTTGTGATTGTTTACCCTGCCATGCTTCTTCCCACCATGCAGCCTTTTGTAGACTGTGAGGAGCGCGGTTCCATCTCATTCTTCCACACATGGCCCTCCAGCTGTCCGCATACTATTTGCTAGAAACATGGCTCCTCCTGAATTGAACTGTCTGTGTTCTCCTCGCCAGAATCAATATACCATAAATGTGAGGGTTTGGTCTGCGGTTTTCATTTCCAGGTCAATTATCCTGTATGTCTATGTTTATCTGAGTTACAAAATGTAAGCAATATTGGACTAAAATCTAAAAGGTAAATCAAATATCTGTGAGCCCTCGCTATATAACTGCTGAATATACAGATAAGTAATTGAAGACAAGAATAAGCTTATTGGAAGGGCATTTCAGATAATACATGTAAATTTTCTTTTTGTGAGATAGAATTTAATTCCTTCTTTTTCCATTGGGTATTGGCTGGGTTTATCAACTTCCAGAAAACAGAGTATAAAATGAGGATTTTAAAAAGTAGCTTTTCAAGCTGGAAAGGTGGCTCAGTGGTTAAGAGTGCTTGGTGCACAGAGATGAGGACCAGAGTTCAGATCCCGGCCCTCCCTCTTTAACAAACCACAAACCCCCGAAATTCCAGCTTTGAGGGGTCTGATGCCCTCTTTCGGTTTCCACAGCTCAGGGGCGCACTGACACACACACACGTATGTACACACACTCAACATACACATAAATACATAAGAACTCTTTTTTTAAAAATGACCTGTTCGGGGGACTGGAGAGATGGCTCAGGGGTTCAGAACACTTGTCGTGCTTACAGAGGGATCCAGGTTCAGTTCCCAGTGCCCTCTTCTGACCTCCACAGACACCAGGGATGCAAGCAGTATATGTCATAATGCAGACAAGACACTCAGACACACAAATAAGATATATCTAAAACATATAAATAAAATGAGATTTCCATGAGACATCTTGCTGCTACCACCTTAACCAAGTCGAGGTCAAGGTCTCTGTCATGTCAATATTATGACCTCTGAGAGAAGAGCATCTCACCTCACTGATCATACCTTCAAACCACATGAAACCTGTTGAATCATAAGAAAGCAACAAAACTGGATTAAAGCCATGGACTGCAAGAACACACTTGTGAATTACACAGCTGTTAAGGATGTGCTGGCAAACACAGCAAAAATTCTTAATGGCAACTGGGCAGTGGTGGTGCACATCTTTAATCCCAGTACTCAGGAGGCAGAGGCAGGCAGATCTCTGTGAGTTCGAGGTCAGCCTGGTTTATACAGCTAGTTCCAGGATGGCCAGGACTACATAGAGAAACCCTGTCTTGAAAAAATAAAACAAAACAACAACAACAACAAAAAACTCTCTGGCAAGGAGAAACCCTGGGCAGTTTCAGAAGGTAGCTTAGTGGCTGTCGAGGGACAGGAGGGTGAAGGTAGGCAGCCAGCCAGGCAGGAGGGAACAAGAGAATCCTGGGGTTGCTAGATATGCTATTCAATTATAGGGTGTTTTGCATAATTTGCATACATCAAGGGGACATTTTTAACATGTGCAGCCTCAGTAACTTGCCAACCACTTTCCCCCTAGCTTCTCTTGAACCCAGGCATGAGAGATGCTGTCTCACAAGTCATAATTGACTGTGGTCTTTGTCCTGTACACCAGAATTTATGGAGTATGTACTATGTTTCTAGAACTTTTGCACAATTATCTCAATTAATCCTCATAGCAACCTTGAGAATCAATAAAATACTTCTGCCTTTTAGATATGGAAAATGATCCTTAGATTTTTAAATAATGCAACTTGTCATAGCTAGTGAATAATGAATATGAGCTTTGAAAGCAATTTATTCAGAGCCCAGGGGCAGGAGGGGGTGGGGCAGAACTTCTGTGACTATACTATTGTATATTACCTCAGCCTTGACAAGCGACCTAACACTGTACAGTTGGGAGAGAAAAATCAATGAGACGGAATTTAATTTCCAATAAATCAAAGTAACATAAAAGAATAATGTATAACAATTCTGTATTTGAAAAGAGAGAGTAACCTGGGAAATAAAGTTTGTGTTGTGTTGTTATTGGAAGAAGTTTTATTTATGCCTTTAGCTCCATTAAGTGAGGATGTGGTTATGAAAGCAAATCAGACCTTGCACTTCAGGCCACTGAGCAACACTACCACACAAATCAGACCTTAATGGGGTAGCCTGGTGACTTCATGCGGCCCCTCGCTATATTAAATGAGGTTCTGGTTCGGATGGAGAGGGGGTCTGCTGCCTGTGGCAACCCTGCTGTAGTCGTGACGACTGCTGGTCTGGGTTCAAACAGTCCCTCTGGACTCCAGTCCAATGCCTCCTCTGCTAGAATGATGACTTCTTGCTAGATCACTCATTGTTTCCCTAACCACATCTGGGGATGCCTACCCCAACAGATGCCAGGCTTGACCACTGGTCCAGGCTCTCCAGATAGCTCAGTGTCAAGTCAGGCTTCTCTCCTGTGGTGGTTGAGTGTGAGACACCCCCATAGACTCACGTTACATCAGCTGGTTTCCTATGCTGTGGTGAAGAACCACGACAAAGGCAGCTATTGGCAGGAGAGGTTTGCTTTGGGTTTACAGCTCCAGAGGGATAAAAGCTACCACTACGACTGTGGGCGAAGGAGAACTCTGGTGTGGGTGATGGGAACATCCACGAGCTCACATCTCAAACTGCAAGCAGGAAATCGAGTGAACTGGAGCTGATGGGAGACTTTCAGTTCCAAAGTCCTCCCCCAGTGACATACTTCCCTCCAAGGCCACACCTCCTAAGCCTTCCCAAACAATCCAAATGCTAGAGAACGTAAGGGACATCTCATTCAAGCCACCACACATGTTTGGACTCTGGTCCAAGCTGACGGTATTGCTTTGGGAAGTTATCGCATCCTTAGGAAGTAGAGCCTCCGTGGAGGAAGTAAGTCAGTGGGTGGACCTTGAGGTACAACAGCCTGATGCCTACTTCCTGTCCACTGTCCTCTTCCTTTCTACACACACAATGTGGCCTCTGCCTCTGACAGTCTTTATACCTCTTCTTCGTGAAAATCCCTAAGCCTTAGGGGGGAGGGTTGGTCTAAGTATATCCCATTTAGGGTTGATCACTTCACAGTCTCTTAATCTCTATGACAATTGAAGGTCTTTGTTTTAATTGCCATCAACTGCAAGGAGAAGTTTCTTTGATGAGGGTTGGGAGATGCTCTGAACTACAGGTATATCTATAAACCACCAGAAGGCATCTTAACATAAACTTCATTTAGCAGAATAATCATACTGGATTCTCCCCTAGGATCTATTCCTGTAACATGAGGGTCAGGCTTGTTGGGGTTTCTGTCCTGCCCAGTTCCCCACATCTGGCAAGCCCCAAAGAAAATCACACAGAGGACTCCATAAGATTATAAACTGATTGGCCCATTAGGTCAGGCTACTTATTAGCTCTTGTAGCTTATATTAACCCATTGTTCTTATCTATGCTAGCCACATGGTTCAGTACCTTTCTCAGAAGGGCAGCTCACATATCTTGCTTCTTCGGAGTCTGGGCATGAGCTGGAGGAATCAACTTCCTCCTTCCCAGAATTCTCCTGTTCTCATTGCATTATTTCTACTTCCTGTCTGGTTTTCCCGCCTATATTTCCTGTCTGGCCAATCAGCATTTATTTAAAACATGATTGACAGAATACAGACAATTGTCCTGCACCATATTCCTATCCAGACACAGGTTCTTGGCTCCTTTAACACAGGAATAGCTACCCTCTCATCAAGTGGGCTTTCGATCCATTCAGAAAGTAGGTGGTCACTGCCATAACATTCATGCCTCTACTGTTCTAATGGGCATAGCCACCAGGGCAGTTGTTGTAGTCTTCAGGGGTAAGAGAGGGATGTGACTGTTATTTTTTCTCCTCCAGTATCATGCATAGCATCTAGGACCATGAAAGTTAGCCAGCAGAAGACAGGAGGCTCCTAGGTCACAACAGCTTGGTATCACACTGGAGAGTTTATCAGCTGAAATGTTCTCCTTGGCAACACTGTAACCAGGGAACGCCCCCCCAAATATCCCATTTTGTTGATTTATCTATCATATATACATTCATTCATACAGACACTTTAGCTTCTTTGGAACTATAACAAAATATCTGGCAGAGGCTACTTATGAACAAACAGAAGTTTATTAGCACACAGTTGTAGAAGTAAAAGAAGATTCAAGATGGGTTGAGTATGGTTGTCCATGCCTATAATTTTAGTCTAAGGGGGCAGAAGCAGAGGGTCAACATTTTGAGAACAGCCTTGGCTACATGGTAAATATAAAGCGAGCCAGGGGTATGATACAAAACCCTGTCCCCAGAACACAAGGGCTGACAATGTAGTTCAGGGACAGAGCATGCGCACAGGAGTCGCTGGGTTTAATCTCCAGCACTACACACAAAGAGAATTCCAAGAAGGGACAGCTCCATCATCTGAGCCTTGTGAGTGAGGTGGATGGTGGATCCCCATGATGGGATGGGAGATTTTGGTGGAGCAAGTGGCTACATTTCAAACAGGAAGCCAGAGAGGATGAATTTTTGAACTGTGAACTCCTTGCCCTTTGGCTTCTTGTGATTGTCATCACAGCATCACCTTCCATCCTCACATCTTTAGCTTGTGTTTTCTCCTCTTGGCATCTATTGAGTCCAAGTATGTGCAGTACGGGGACATCAGCATGCCCATAGCACCTCCCACGTCTTTTTCTGCTCTTCCTCCCTCATCTTTTTAAATGATGCTCTTAATTGAGTTCTTCTGATGGTTATCATTAAACAACATCCTTAATCCTTTCTATCTTGCTCCATCCAATTTATACACTTGCTCTCTATTAAATAAGTGTACCTTCACTGCAGTCTTTTTCTCCCTTGGCAATCCCCTTACTTTTGTTCACTAACCAATTAAACTGTTTTTAGGTCTCCAGGTGTGGTGGAGATTTTAATCCCAGCACTCAGGAGGCAGAGGCAGGTGGATTTTGTGGATTGAAGACAAGCCTGATCTGCAGAACAAGTTCCAGGACTGCCAGGGATACATAGAGACACTCCCACCCCCTCTCTATATATACATATATATTATATATTATATTATATATTTTTATATAGAAAGCTAACAGTAACTATATATGAACCAGTTAAATTTCAATTGATTGATTTATCAAACTAAATAAACTCTAACACATACTCAAAAACTTAAAAAGCCTTAAATAAACTTACAGTCTGGTTTCTTGAAATAGCTTGAACCCTTCAAACTGAATAAGTAAAAAAGTGAAAATATTATAAAAGGAGACCCGGCCAGGATTGGTGGCTCATGCCCGTAATCCCAGCACTCCAGGGCTGAGACAGGATAGCCTCACTATCACACACACACACACACACACACACACACACACACACACACACACAGATGGTTTTATCCTTCCACCTTGCCAGTTCCAAGGATGGGACTCAGGTCACCAGGCCTTTACCCTCTGAGTCATTTCGCTCACTATATTTTAACATATTAAGATGTTTACAATAGCTGTGTATTACAGTACGTTTATAATTGAGTTTACTTGATCTGTGGGTTGATTTTAAAAACAGAAAATCCATGAATAGAACTCACATACGGCGAGAACACGACCCTAATTTGCTGTGACATCGCATATTATGGCTGGGATGAGACAGGAAAGGGATGCCTCTGCCACTAACCTGTGAATTGGCCGCACCCAGGGCCTGTTTAACTGCACAGTCTTAACCACCTTTCAAAGTCAAGTCCATTGGAATGTCTGAATTTCCTTCTTCCTCGTGGGTCAGAGTTAGTCATATATGCTTTGTGGAAAGACATCGTCTTTTCCTTAACTTTTGAGTTTTAGTCATATTGATGAATCATTGTTATTTTGGTGGGAGCAGATGGGTCAGAAGAGTCCAGATAGACTCTCCCTCTGTGGTTTAGCCCTTGAGCGCTGGGATTACGGGCATGAACCACCAATCCTGGCCGGGTCTCCTTTTATTGTGTTCTCACTTTTTCACTCATTCGGGTTTTGAAGGTTCAAGCTATTTCAAGACACCAGGCTGTAGGTTTACTTAAGGCTTTTAAGTGTGTGTTAGCGTTTATTTAGTTTGATAAAGCAATAAATTGAAATTTAACCGACTCATATATAATTAATATTAGCTTTTTAAAATAAACTTCTTCCTAGTTTTGTAGTAGTAATTTCTTGTTGGGACCACCAGGCGGTAAATAATGACATGGAGGCTTATTAATTATGAAAGTTTGACAAACTTATGCTTGTCCCAACCAGCTTTTATAACTTAATCTGCTTCTATTAATCTGCATTTTGCCACATGGCTCGGTTACCTCTTTTCTGTACCATATGTCTGACTATTCTGTGTCTTGCTCTGGTGTCTCCTGTGCGCCTGGATTCTAACCCTCTGAGTTCTTCTCTGCCCGGAAGTCCCTCCTAACCTCTCCTGCCTAGCTATTGGCCATCCAGTCTTTCTGAAGGTGACTTAGGCAGGGAAATGTCTTAACAGTGTAAACAAACATTCTGCGACATAGTTTCTTAAAACCTTTTCTTTTGTTACATTTTAGCTTATTTATTGTGTGTGTGTATGTGTGTGTGTGTGTGTGTGTGTGTGCACACTAGAGTAACTAAGTGCATTTCCTCTTAAGTAGCTAAGATTTTCCTCATCTTTTAATAATTTTTTATTTTAATGTGTGGGGATTAATCTTGATTATCAGCTTAATGGGATTTACAATCAGCATAGAAAAAAGCTTTAGACAGGTCTGTGAGGATGTTTATAGATAAGGTAATTGAAGAGGGAAAATGGATCTTAGCTGTGCACAGCACCGTCCTCTAGGCTGGGACTCAGCAGAAGGCAACACTCATCTCTCACTGCTTCCTGACTACAGAGGCGCTGTGACGAGCTGCCTCAAGCCCTCTCTGGTGCCCTGCGTGCCAAGATGGACTGTAGACACAGACTGTGAGCCAAAGCAAACCCTTGCTCTCTTAGTGCTTCTGCCAAGTGTTTCTTCATAACAGTGAAAAGTAACTAATACTTAAGGTCATTAGCTTATAATCAAAAAGACTTCCCATGAGAAGAAAAAAGTCTGACTCTATGACCAAGCGTTACCACTCTTGGGTGTTTAGCCAAAGTCAGCAGCCCACAGGGACACCGTACATCTGTGTTTATTCATAAGAGCCGAGATATGAAACTGGCCTGGATGCCCACCAGCAGATAATGGGTAAAGAGGACAATGGGGTTTCAGTTGGTTTTTTTTAAAAAGTGAAGTGTTGTTCGCAGAGAAATGGGTGAACCTAAAGATCATCATAGTAAGCAAAACAAGCCAGACTCAGAAAGAGAAATGTCATGTGTTTTCTCTCATGTGACGTGAAAGTAAAAGAGAGATTGTTTGGGGGAGGGACTCGGAGGGAAAGGACCAAGAAAGGATAATGGGAATAGAAGAAAAACAAAATATCCGTTTTCCTCTGTGGACTCTAGAGTCGGTTACACATGCAGATGTCATATGATGGGCATGACAGAAGAAGGAAGAGGAAGATGGGGAGGGGGAGAGAGGTGGTGAGGACCGAATATGAGGAAATACAGTGATACACATGATTAAAGACAGTATAAGGCAACCCATTATTTTGTACAGTAACTAAAAGATAACAAAAAATCTGTATGTTTTCTTATTGACTCAACAAGTGACTATAGTCATTTCTAAGATGTGAATATACAGCCAGGCAGTGCTGGCTCACACCTTTAAACCCAGCACTCAGAAGGCAGAGGCAGGCAGATCTCTGAAGTTTGATGCCAGCCTGGTCTACAAGAGCTAGTTCCAGGGCAGGCTCCAAAGCTACAGAGAAACCCTGTCTCGAAAAAATACAAAATAAAAAAAGGAGAAGTGAATATAATCTTCAACAAGACAGAAAGGAACACAGATTCCATGACTCTTAATTTAATTAAGCTTCATCATCCTTAAGTGACAGTCACAGGATCCAGTCTGGCCAATAAAATGAGCAGAGCTCACTTCTCTTTGGGAATGCAATGGCAGTGGGTGACTGTCCCAACTATGTTAGCTCTGACCCTGAGTAAGGATCTCAGGTTTCTCTCTCTGTGTGTGTCTCTCTCTGTGTCTCTCTCTGTGTCTTTCTCTGTGTCTCTGTCTCTCTGTCTCTCTCTCTCTCTCTCTCTCTCTCTCTCTCTCTCTCTCTCTCTTGTCTCTCTCTCTCTCTCTCTGAAGTCCCATCAGTCATCCCTATTGCTTCTACTTTTAAAGTACATCCAAGATGCCTCCATGCTCCCAACCCTGGCCCACATCCTAACATTCTTCCCCTGAGGCTCAGGAGGATCCCCTCAGGCTTCCCAGACACACTGCCCCCTACAGTTTGTTTTCAGCATGGCAACAGTGTGGCCTTGCAATCCTCCAAAGGTTCCCTTCCCCTGGGAGAAGTCCCCCTTGATGGGATCAGGCAGAATCACCAGAGAAGCTTCGGGGTGAGTGACAGTCAGCTCAGAGAGGAGGAGGAGGACCCTGCTGCTGAGTCTGCAGTGGAGGGACTAGCTTCCGGTTCCCCTTTGGTTAGCCTCTGTATTAAGCAAGGGACACTTTGAAAACAGTCACTTATCGTGGTCTTGCTGACATTGCTCTCTGGGTGATAAAAGAAGGTATGGCTTTATTTTGTGGTGACAGGATTACAAGGAAGCCATCATTTTTATTACGGTAAAATTTCTCACTTTTTCTTTCCTGACTCTGTCTTCAGGACCGAGGAACTTGTTTTCAGGGGATCAAGTTGAGCTCGCCTTGTTTGTGCTGGATTCTGGGAGAGGGAAAGTCGTAACCAATTTTCTTCCCAGAGGCCTTCCTCACTGTGACAGTGACGTCATCTGATGAACAGAATGCATAGCTGTTTCTGTGCTCTTTGTGAACCCAAAGCCAGACCTTTGTTTCAACTGAGCCCAAGAATAATGGGACTAAGTGGGAAGATGCCACACTGCAAAAGCTGGTCACCTGATATGGCACAGTGGGTTGAACGCAAGAGGCCTTTATCTGGGGCACTTCATCTCCATCCTATGCAACTTTCATTACCTGGCCAAGTGCCAGAGACAGGAAGAATTCCCAAGGAAGCGTTAGAAATGACAGTACTCTTAGGAGTCCAAACGCTTGAGAGTTTGATTTGATCCCTTTACCAGGATGAGCCCAGTGGCACCTTTTACCTCGGAAACTAGCCCTGGGGTGTGGACCTGGGACATTCCCAGGCTCTATAATATTCACCTCTATCTACATTTCAAAAAATATTTTGGAAAGGAACTTCTTCACAATGTGTCTCAGCCTGCTTCCTGTCCCCATTTCCCTGTACAAACACAGGGTTGTCCCTGAGAATAAAACAAAGATCATCTCAGAACCCTAGAGGCCCAGAAGCCACCACACAGGGGCAGGTGCCTCTCTCTGTGTGGGAGGAGCATGGACCAGAGTCAACCTAACCTGAGTCTCTAGGCCCAAGGTCTCCTTTACAGAATTACGCAGGAAGACGGGTTATCCGAGCTGGCAGGTCTCCCCTAGTCTGAATTCCCACACAGGTTCTTAGTCTGGGTTCTTGCAGCTTTCCAAGTAGCCACTCCATGTTGAAAGTATTTCACGCTGAGGCTGGAATGAAGCCTTCAAAGAACACAGCAAAAACCTTCCTCAGCCATCCTGAAGAGCCCCTGACACAGTCCGGTGGGATCCGGTCTCACCTCCCCTGCAGCCTCACCTGTCCTGCCCTCTCAATGGCTCCAGAACCCTGTTGCTATGCCATTTCCCCTTTCATCTAGAATTACCTCCACCAGGGGCTGGAGATGTAGCTCAGTTGGTAGAATGCTTGCCTCGGATGCACCAAGCATAGAACTGGGCATGGGGCAAAATGCCTGTAATCCCAGAATTTAGGGTACAGAAGCGGGAAGATGAGTTCAAAGTTATCCTCGGCTACATATGAAGTTCAAGGGCCGCTTGGACTATGAGAGACCCTGCCTAAAAATAAAATGAGTAAAACACAGCAAGAATTACTTCCAGTGGGGCCTACACCCACATCTCAGGCAGTTCATGTGTATTCATCCAAGCTTACAGCTTGTTGTCCCTCCTATGACAGACAACCTACCTGGCTTGCTCCTGCCTGTCAGTGCAGCACCCTTAGTATCCTGCATGCTCCTCCTTCTTTCTATCACAATTTAAATGTGTGACTGTCTTGTGGCTTCCTCCCTGGACTGACAGGGGCTAGGCCTTTGTTCTCCTTGCCAACAGCATTTTGAGATTTATAGTTAGCAGTGTCTAGCCCCAGCTACGTGTCTAACCCCAGCCACATGCCTGGCCCCAGGGACGTGGTCCTGTGTGCTGTATAACTCTAACTGAATCTGACTGGGTAAGTGCCCCCTGAAAGAGCGGACACCAGACTTTGCATGCTAGTTTGAGCTGAGTTCATGTCCACTCCTTTTCTACCCAGTGGTTTCTTTTCTTTAAAGCCAGTGATTACATTTCTTCCATGATCATCTCCTGATCAGGACAAATAAATATGAGTCTATTTTTTTCTTTCCAGCTACTTAAAAAGACTCAGCTGACATCAAAATGTTCCCCTTGGATATTTCATTTTCTAGAAACTTCTCCTATCATCTTTAGATAATTCTTCTCTTCCTTCCCTCTCTCTCTTCTTCCCTCTCTCTCTCCTTGCCTCCTGCTCATCCCTCTCCTTCCATCCTCCCCTCTACTTCCCTCCCTCTCCCTCCATCCATCCCTCTCCTTCTCTCCCTCTCTCTCCTTCCCTCTTCCCTCCCTCACTTTGCTTCTCACAAACTTCTCTAGGCTGAGAATATCCTTCTTTGCTCTCAGGTACAGACTTGAGATAAGGTGCACATTGCTGTGGCTAGTGCCCAGGAATCAGGGCAGCTGGAGCGATGAGCCAAGTGAGGGTGCGAACCAGCAAGAGATCCAGCACTCAGATCCCAACCTCTCAGCGCAAGCAGAACCACAAAACTGAAACTAACCCTGCCTCAAAAGACAACAAAATTGGTGCCTTCCTTAGATGGGCATCATTCTCTTTTCAATTCTCTGCTTAGTTTTCCTCCAAGAATTTAGCAGTTCCATCTCCAACCTTCCCTGCCTATGTGCCTCTGCCCTCCATCTATGTCAAGTCCAAAGAAAGAGCCAGTTCCCCAGTTCTAAAATTCAGCCGGGACTGGAGGAGGTTTCTGGCAGTTAGAGAAAAGCCAGCACTTCTCAGGACTTGTGACGCTGGTTCCTACCTGCCAAAGGAGTCATTTCCCTTACCTCTGGCAGAAGGGACATATGGCTGCCTGTGGTACCTATCAACATATCCAGGCTCTCTCAGTGCCTTTACACATTGCAAAATCCAGGCTAGCATCCTTTCCTCCTCCCCTGCCCTAAACTCCCTCCAGCTCACAGGCTTCCATCCCCTACCCCCCACCCCTAGGTACTCTGCCATTCTTACTATGTCCTCCTCTCTCTCTCTCTCTCTCTCTCTCTCTCTCTCTCTCCTCTCTGCTCCTGCTTCTCTTACTATGTTTTCTCCATTCCCTATCCCCTGCTATTCTCCCCTCTCTTGCAGATAGCCCTGGCCATGTCCAGCCGTCTCCTTTCTCTGCTCTGTAGTCTTCGAGATGCATCCTCTCTCTCCGCCATACATTCCTTCTGCCAGAGGAGAGGGAAATGACCCCTTTTGGTAGATGGGAACCAGTTTCACAATAAAAATTTCCTCTTAAGCATACCAAGGAGTGGTCATGTCATCAATCTGGGCGCTCTAGAAAGTGTGTGAGGTCAGTGACTGATCTCTGTTCTTCAGGCTGTTGTGCTAGCGCCTGGGGCCAGGGAGCGGGCAACTCTGATCTGTTGCAGGAAGAGGAGGCAGGAAGAGTGTCTGGGATTTTTTGACAACTGCATGGGTGTGGGAGAAGACAGAAAGCATCAAACTTAACATGCTGTCACCCGGACCTTCTTCCTCCAGGGGCCGTCATACCCTGAGCCTCTGCAGAGCTGCTGTGGTTCCCTGGGCATGTAGAGAGTTCGGGAACCCCCAGTCCTTACTGGGGAATCATTAATATCTTCTCTGCCCTCCGTTGGCTGCACTGAGCAGGGTCACTATCATTTTCTGCACTTCCCAGGTGCTCATTGCAGATAGTGATGGTTGTTTAGGACAGGGTGGCCTCTTTGTGGCTGTCCTGTCCGGAGTGATGATATTCTCCAGAGACTCTAGTGCCCTGCCCTTTGGATATCAAACTATGGAAATAATGGATCACAAGAAACTGAATTTTCCCCAAGAAGTTCATGCTGGGAGATGGAAAAGTCTCCAGCCTCAGTGCCAGCCAGAGAGGGTACTTGCTTCCTAAAGACTAATTTCACGTAGTTCTATCGGCTTGTCAGAACATCTCTTGCAGCAGAGACTGAAGCCTAAACAATGCTGATGGGTGGGACCACGCCTTGACCAGGTCTGCTTAGCATGTGCTTTGCTGGCTTTCGGTTTAAACCCAACCCTGGATTATTAGGACGGCTGTTTGGGTCCAGGCTCTGACCCTAACTCGGCAACATTTGTGAGGAGAAAGGAATATGAACTCGTTTCCACACACTATTTGTTCTCAGTAGAAGAGGTTTAGATGCCTATTGTTTGCAACTCAGTGGTCCTGGGCACAGCTAAGAGGATTTCAGGGCTGGCCTGAGGAGATGCTGGAAAAGGAAGGAAAGCAAGGAGCAGAGGCCTGGTTCTCACCTCGGGAGCAGTTCCTGAAGCCTCCCCTTCCACTGTGACTGCTTCCTCTTCTAATCTGTCATTCCGTTACATTCTTGTCCTTCTATGCCTCACGACTATCCCCAAATACACTGATAAACAGGGCTTCCTGTCCCTAGGGGAATTCAACCCCAAACAACCATTCCTCTAAACTCAGAAGACAACGGTGAGAAAACAATGGTATGAAGACAGCAGTGTGAGGAGACAACAGTGTGAAGACAACAGTGTAAAGACAACAGTGTGAAGACAACAGTGAGGAGACAACAGCGTGGAGACAACAGCGTGAAGACAACAGCGAGGAGACAACAGTGTGGAGACAACAGTGAGGAGACAACAGTGAGGAGACAACAGCGTGAAGACAACAGCGTGAAGACAACAGTGAGGAGACAACAGTGTGGAGACAACAGTGAGGAGACAACAGTGTGGAGACAACAGTGTGGAGACAACAGTGAGGAGACAACAGTGTGGAGACAACAGTGAGGAGACAACAGTGTGGAGACAACAGTGTGGAGACAACAGTGTGGAGACAACAGTGTGGAGACAACAGTGAGGAGACAACAGCGTGAAGACAACAGCGTGAAGACAACAGTGTGAAGACAACAGTGTGGAGACAACAGTGTGAAGACAACAGTGTGGAGACAACAGTGTGGAGACAACAGTGTGAAGACAACAGTGTGGAGACAACAGTGTGGAGACAACAGTGTGAAGACAACTGTGTGGAGACAACAGTGTGAAGACAAGGGTATGAAGACAGCAGGGTAAAGGCAACAGTGTAAAGGTAGCTGGTTCGTAATATGCACACGCCTGTGTCACCATCTGCGGTTTCTCTTGGGAAATCTGGCTGTCCTTCATGTCAACAGAACCCCTGGTGACCTGCCTAGGCCTGCCTCAACGTGCCTGAGATAGTGCTGTGGCAACCAAGCAGCACTCTGTCACAATCACATTCCACACTACGCTGGTACTGGGTGGAGACAGGAGAGTGGGCTGGAGATTTGCGGTTAGAGTCCAATGCCCCAGGTCCTACAGTCTGGACAGGGCAGTGCTGGGAACAACAGAAAGACTGGGGACACCTAGGGACAATATCTAGCAGATCTGACACGGGGATGGCAGAGGGTGGAATCCAGAGGCAGGTGAGGATACAATGGGCTAGGAGCTGAGAGATAAATGTGGACCACTGTGGCAGATTCCAGCATATGGCAGAAGACAGATGGGTAACACAGATGCTTTCCTGCTGGGAAATAGAGTTAGCAGTCAAGAGCTGTGCTGGTGCATGGGACCCTTGACAAGGGCCCACGAGTGTTCAGAAGATGCATTAGTGACTTAGAGCACTTATTGCTCTTCCAAAAGACCTGGGTTCTATTCCCAACACTAACTTTATGGCTCACAGTTTTCTCTTACTCTAGTGCCAGGGGATCTGACTCTTTCAGTTCTGGCACCAGGCACGCAGCACACAGACATACTTATAGGCAAACATACACATGCATACAAGTCAATTAAAAAATACCATGAATATCATGAAGAGAGTTCATTGGGTATGAAGGAGGATGAGGGAGAGTGTCAGGAGGAGGTAAGCCAAGCAAGGAAATGGTTTCCTCTGATGTAAGCTCAACTATTGAAAGCCTCACTCAGAAAGAAATGAAGAATAATCTCATGTTGCACAAAGGAACACACGAACAAAGTGAACACAGCTTGACAAGGCAATTTCTTTTCACCAAAAGGGCACACCACAACCCAAAGAAGGTAAATAAGCATGCTGTGGGCAGGGCATTCATTTGGTTTATATTCTAAGGCAGGTGGTGACTGTGCTTTTTTGCCATTGGCTGGGCTCTGACCTCACAGTATCACAACTGTTAGTTTTGAAAGAATTGGTACAAAGAAAATTTGGGAAAGGGGAAGTTCTGGGAATACGGTATGGCCTTTGTGCAAACAAATGTTTTGCTAGGCTGGGGAGATTAAATAGGGGAGATTTATGGAACATTGGCCCTTGGTGGACTAGTTACATTTTTTTAAATATTTTTTCTTTCTTTCTTTCTTCCTTCCTTCCTTCCTTTCTTTCTTTCTTTCTTTCTTTCTTTCTTTCTTTCTTTCTTTCTTTCTTTCTTTCTTTCTTTCTTATGTATACAATATTCTGTCTGTGTGTATGCCTGAAGGCCAGAAGAGGGCACCAGACCTCATTACAGATGGTTGTGAGCCACCATGTGGTTGCTGGGAATTGAACTCAGGACCTTTGGAAGAGCAGGTAATGCTCTTAACCGCTGAGCCATCTCTCCAGCCCCTGGACTAGTTACCTTTGACGGGGCAGGGGGAATGGTTCTCACACATGGACACCCTGTCGTCAAGAGGGCATATGGTTGGACTTCTGTGTCAGGCCTGTGCTTCTCTAGAATTCCATACGTTGCTAGCTTCACTCTCATGCTGGAACCCACCCCAGTACTGGCCTTACCAGTGCAATCACCTGCTCACAAGCTTGGGTGGGTTCATTGGCATGTCCTGAGATATGGCAAGCTTGGGCTCTGCCTCAGAAAGCTGCTGGGAATTGCATCCTCTTTGCCGTCAGTACAATAACAGGGCCCCTCCCCAGAAGAAAACTCACAGGTGTCAGTCGGTGTCAGCCACAGGAAGTAAAAACATTCCAATGGGGAGGTGAAAGAAGGAAATGGGATGCCAGGGAGGCATCTGAAAGGTAGAGGTCAAGGCGAAGGTAGGCTTCCTAAAGAGAGCATAGCAAGCCGCACCCTGCAGGTGGATGGGAGGTACCAGCCAAGGGTAGGCGAGGAGATTGCAGGGTTTGTCTGAGGAGATGGTGGAAGAGAAAGAAAGAGCAGAGCAAGGAGCCGCACCCAGGATCTCACCCAGGATTCCCCGTGGGTGGCTACTTCCCTCAGGACAAGCCCTTGGTTAGCAAGACACCCGTGGGCTATCTAGCATCTTTTCCTACAAAGCAAGTTAAAAACATGCAGCTAATACTACCCACTTCCCTTGGAAAAACAACATTGTGTGACTGAGAATAACATCTACCCCCTGACCTCAGCAGGCGAGGATGGGTAATAATAGCCAGGTCCTTCACAAGGTCCCAGATATGTGGAGACCACTGCCCTGCCACTCTCTGCACTGAAAACCCTGCTGCAGGCAAGGACCAAGGGCAGCATGTCTTCAGAGGATGGATCCACCCTGTATGTGGCTCAAAAGTGAATTTGATTCTGGGAAGACGAAGAGCGTAGGGATGTGGGGGTAATGAGACTCCTCCAGCTGCTGTGGGGGTAATGAGACTTCTCCAGCTGCCATGGGAAGCACTTTCAAAGTGAAGATAAGTTATTCTGAGGAGAGGTCTCTCTGGCCCCCTCCAACTCCCCTTTCATTGGAAAGCATACTTCTAGAACCTCGGTGACCACCGGGAATGGTTCTGCTTCTAGAACATAAACCCAGCATTTCTGACTCCGCTTCAGAGATGTATTTGACCTGTCTAGCCTACAGAATGTCCGAATATAAATGCAACTGGAAAGGATAAAGTTAGACAACCATGCTCCGCAAACAGGGAGCCGAGGCAAAAAGCGGAGTGGGGAGGGGAGGGGCGGTGGTACGGCACAGGAAACACAGATAGCTGGAGGTCTGGCAGACCGCTGGTTCTCTTTCCCGGTCTTAGGCTCATGAGCTCTTTCCAGCTCTGGAGTACGGATGAGAGAAGGGGATGAAGGGAGTGAGGAGCAGCAGAGGGCACACAGCTGCAGCTCTGGGCCAGGTGTCCAGACCCTGAGCCAGAGATCGCTTCTTCCGAATCCATCATGATCTGGGCCCTGATCCCCAAGTCTGGGGCAGGTGTCCTGGCCTAATACCGAGAAGGTTGGGCTTAGTTTTCTCTTAAGAAATCTTGACACAAAGTACAAACTGGACCATGTCAAAGGGGAGAAGCCTCGATTTGAAGCGTGACAGCAACCCCAGGCTTGTCAGGCCAACTGGTGCTTTCAGCACAGATCATAAGGATGACAGGTGATGAACTCCAAATTCTGTCCCAGGGTCTCGGGGCAGAGTGGACCCTGCTTGACACAGCTCATTCAAATTGAATTGCATACAGACGCAGCTGTTCTACGCATCACACCTGCCACCTCACCTGGCCTTCCCTCCCACCTCCTGCAGGGAAGCTGCCTTTGCTTCCAGAAGCTCTGGGCTGAGTTCTCAGTAGCTTACCTAACCACCTGCAACGAGTCCACAGTGTGTAGCAGCTCAGCTCGCCGCCTCTGCTTCCCGTAAGACCTACTCCAAGGGGCAGAGGCATGAAGGGGCCTTAACTCAGACTGTAGCAGTCTGTATATCACTGCATGGAGCTTAATAAGTGGCCCGCGAGCTAATATTAATAATTAAGTCTGTAATAAAAGAACCTGTGATGGCCAGTGGTCAAACTATCAAGTGAAATCAGAATTCTCTGGTGAGTTATAGTCAATAAAATTGTTGTAACTTGTGAATTTGTTGTTAATAAATTCTGAGGAGATGGAAGCACAGAAAAATCTGCCTGTCTATGTCTCTCACTTAGCATAGTTGTCTGTTACAGAAGACACAAATCTTAACACACATCTGCAGAGGGAGAAAAGCCAACATATCTAGCCCAGGGCTTTTTACTATCTGCAGATGTGTGTAAAGGGTTGTGCTTCATTCTGGAGCAGATGTGTGATTTCTTGTTCTTTCTGTATTAGTTATAGTCAAAGGGGGAGCAATAGAAAAGTTGTGTGTGTGTGTGTGTGTGTGTGTGTGTGTGTGTGTGTGTGTGAAGATTTATTATAAGAAATTAGCTCATGAAATTATGGAGGCTGATAAACAAAATCTGCAGATTCAGTTGACAAACCGGAGCCCCAGGAGAGCCAAGTTCAAGCCCAGAGGCTGGCTGCTCCGGCAGAGCTCTGCTCCAGCCCGCAGGTGGGGTGGGGTGGGGTGGGATGACCTAGTGCAGAGACAATGAAGCAAGAGGCAATCTGGGTAAGAGTTGCTCTTCTCAGGGCTGTGGTGAAAGCAGCTTAGGGAAGAACGGGTCTGTTTTGGCTCACAGCTCACGGGAACACAGTTCATCACAGCAGCAAGGTGCGCAGCAGGAGGGTGAGGGCGGGGTCACATCCAGCTGCAGTCAGGAAGCAGAGAGGAATGAAAGTGAGCACCCTGCACCATGCTTGCTTGAGTCTGTGTGCAGTCCAGCACCGCAGCCCGTGGGTAACATCATATGTACAGCCAGTTTCCTGTCCTGATTAACCTGATCTAGAAGCTTCCTCAAGACACTCCCCGAGGTTTGTCTCATAGGTGATCCTGGATCTCATCAAGCTGATGATCACTTTTAATGCCCACAGGGAGGGGCAGCTGACTGACTGCTGGACGCCAGCTTCTAACTGATTCTGTGAGCCTGCCTTAGTTCACCTTCCAACTGAAATGTTAATCTCATATTTTAAAAAGATAAATACACCCCGAGCTGTTTCACAGCACACAAAATTGCCAATCACATCTTTATAAAGGCTATTTGTAACACACAGGGCTAGGAATTTTTGGCATGCACATTTTTTTTCTGACACTGCCAAAATTACACTATGGAGAAATGAATAGGAAAAGCCCTTCTTGCCCTCATGGTCGGACAAACCCATATCCCGAGCCACCTGCTAGCTGAATCTTAATGGTCTGATTATTCTCCTTTTTTTCCCCTGTTTTACTGTCAATGTTTAAACTTTTAAGGAATAGTCAGTTGCTTTGTGAGGTAAATTATAGGCGAATGTAAATTATTTGACATTAATTCAAAAATGAGACATCCCTTGAATATTTTTTAAATAGCAACTTATAATTCTTTTAATCAAGAAAACCACACCAAATGATTTTTATTTCTCTATGACACCGGTTTCCTCTCCCAAAGAAAAAAAGAAAAATTGAATTATGAGCAGTTGTGGCAAGATGATATAATAGAAGGGCTGGAAAGAAGGCACAGCTGGCACCAAATGACCTGACAAGACGCAACAGTAGAGCCGGAAAGAGGGCTCGGCTGCCTCCAAATGACCCGAGTTTGATTCCTGGGACCCACAGGGTGGAAGGAGAGAACTTACACCCTCATATTGTCCTCTGACTTCTTCTTCTTCTTCTTCTTCTTCTTCTTCTTCTTCTTCTTCTTCTTCTTCTTCTTCTTCTTCTTCTTCTTCTTCTTTTTTTTTTTGAGACAGGGTTTCCCTGTAGTTTCTAGAGCCTGTCCTGGAACTAGCTCTTGTAGACCAGGCTGGCCTCGAACTCAGAGGTCCGCTTGCCTCTGCCTCCTGAGTGCTGGGATTAAAGGCGTGAGCCACCACCGCCCGGCTTGTCCTCTGACTTCTAACCATGCACTGTGGTAAACACACACACAGACACACACACACTCACACACACACACGCACACACACACACATGTGCACACACGCACACACACACACAGACACACACACACACACACACACGTGCACACATGTCTTTGATAAATTTAAGATGATATAACAGGATTGCTGGACTAGACGTACAGACCGGTTGAATCTTACTTCCATCTTCCGAGGACTCCCTCTCTGGAAGGAGGGTGGGCAATTTAATGGTTTTCAGAAAGAAAAGAGCCTCAGATGAGGTAGCCACATTATTACTTTCTGGGGCAGGGCCTACAAGACTGAAAGGGGACACTATTGATATCAATACTAGGGCCACAAATGTACACCAGAGGTGTGCTGAGCATACCAGGATATGGTCACTCCAGCCTAAGGGATGCACTCATCTGTCTTTTAACAACTGTATGGGACCAAGCTTTAGTCAAGGACCAAGCACTGTGTTGGCTAATGTTAGGAATATATTTTAGGCGAGCCTCTCCACCAGTGCAAATAATTCCAATCAGACCAAATTAGACCAAATAAAAGATGCCCTTGTTTAATGCAGCGCCCCCAGGTGGCCCTGGGAAAGCATGGCAAGGGGAAGAGAGAGGAGGGGAGACCACGCAAAACCTGGAGACCATGTGTTCATTCTCGGGGGTGGGGGGGACAGCCTAAATAGCCTACAGGAGTGGTCCTGACCCTCCTTGGGGAGGAGTCACTGCTTGGTGGGCTTTCCCAGAGTTGGAGTCCAGACCAAGGCAACTCCCAGGGAAGGGGGATTCCAAAGATGGTTGCTGGGGGCAAGGATGAAGCCCCGAACTTAATATTCCACACTCTTTGTATAAGGGGGTGCCAGGGAGCTGAGGTGATGCTTTCGTCCAGTTAATGCTGTCAACTTGACAGAATCTGAATCGCCGAGGGATGGGGAAGTGGTTTGGTGGGTGAAACGCTGGTTGTGCAAGCATGCGAATCTAAGGTCAAATCTCCAGCACCACTGTGAAAAGATGGGCATGGTGAGAAACATCTGTGACCCAGAGCCGGGGTGCAGGAACAGGTGCAGCCCGGAGGCTTATTGGCCAGCTATTCTATAAAACAGTAAATTCCAGGTACAGTGATAGACTCTGTCCCAAAAAGAAAGGTGGAGAAGGATTTAGGAACACAGCTCAGCATCACCCTCGGGTCTCCACCCATCTGCGCAGGTGAGAGCTCACATGGGAAGTTATTAATAAAGAGATCTATGAGGGAGTTTCTTTACCACATTAACAGAGGAGAGAGGACCCACTCTGCCTGTGGGCAGCGCCCTCTCATAGGCTGGAGTTCTGTGGAGCGTGAGCCTTCAGTCGTCTCCCTCTGCTCTGAGTGCACACAAAGTGCACAGCTGCCTCATGCTCCTCTGCCTCTGTCTTCCATGACAGACCAGACCCTTGAACTGGCAGCCGAGATAAATTTCTGTCTCCTTACATTTCTTTTGTCAGTTTTGTTGTTGTTTGTTTTGTTTTGCTTGTCACAGCCACAAGAGAAACAATAAATGTGGGTACCCTGCCTGGGTCTTAGGCTAAGAAAAATAATAGAAAAAAAAAGTATATATTATGCTGGACGTGATTGAAGTGACAGAATCATAACTTGGGTTTGCTTAGGCCAATAAAAGGACATTTTTTGGATCACATATCCATGGAGTGACCGAAACTATTGAATTAGAGGATAATAAATATTAAAGCCATCAACACTGTATTACCTGTATAAACATTAATTCAAGAATGAGACATCCCTTGAATATTTTTTAAATAGCAACTTATAATTCTTTTAATCAAGAAAACCACACCAAATGATTATTATTTCTCTATGACCCTGGTTTCCTCTCCCAAAGAAAAAAAGAAAAATTGAATCATGAGCAGTCGTGGCAAGATGATATAATAGAAGGGCTGGAAAGAAGGCACAGCTGGCACCAAATGACCTGACAAGACGCAACAGAAGAGCCAGAAGGTATGGTTAAGTGGAAGGTTTATATTATAGGTATGAGAGAGAGAAGCGTCAGAGGCATCTGGAAGAGTCCAGGGCAGAGAGAGAAAGAAGTAGGCTAGATATGGGCAGCCGACTGAACATATGGCTAGGGCTATCTGTGATAGAGAGGAGAATAGCAGAAGACAGACACTAGAGAAACAATGAGAGAAGCAGGTACAGAGGAGAGAGAGAGAGAGAGAGAGAGAGAGAGAGAGAGAGAGAGAGAGAGAGAGAGAGAGAGAGAGAGAGAGACAGAGAGAAGGGAGCCTGGCCACAGGGAGCCATTTGTCCCTCCTGCCAGAGGTAAGAGAATTGACTCCTTTGGCAGGTGGGAAGGGCCTCACAAGTTCCCAGGAGTGCTGGCTTTTCTCTAACTGCCAGAAACCTCCTACAGCCCATATTAAGCTCATTTCTGGATATTTTCACTGCCCCTTGGGGCTTGGGGATTGGAGTTTCCTTTGGACGTGACATCACTCATGTGCTGTCTCTGATTTGGGTCCCATAGTTCTTTCTACATGGAACACCCTCATTGCCTCAAAATAATTTTCTTTCAAAAATTGAAGTTATAGACTTTAGCCTTCCGTGCACCATCACCTGAGAAAAATCCCTCTCAGCCAGTTCAGGAAATCACAGGGCACCGACTGTCATGAGTGATGTCACATGCCCACGCCCTAACCAGCTACTGCTGCCAAGAGTAAGGACAGTTTGTACACTCTAAAGCCATGTTGGAGCTGGGGAGTAGATGGGATATTCCTGGGAGGTGGGAGAGGTTCTGGGTGGGTACAGTTGTGTGTGCCGCAATACAGGGCTCTGGAAAAATCTGTTTGTCTTGAGTATAAACCATTTATCTGGATCCTCATTCTGAAAGAAGACTCTTCTACCCAAGCTTTCTTGCTTGGTTATCTGCCCTGGCCAAGGGCCCAGATGTTTACCATGCATCCATTAACTTCTAGCCTGAGTAGTAAACTTACAAGAAGGGCCAGTGATCTGCAGAGCCCCAAGTAAGTCATAAACCACCCAGTTAGCAGACAAGCAGTCAAAGAGACCAAACAACTGGGTATATAAACAAATTGCGTAATAATTTCCACACATAGACTTGGAATTGGAGAATACAGGGTTGTAGACAGTTTATAAGCTTGGGAGAGAGTTTAGATGCTCAGTATTCCACTTACTGTGATGTAAATATTGTAACTGAATCCCCAAGCACTGTGGTGTAGGAGGTGGGGCCTTTGGAAGGTCATTAAGAACAGAGGAGGCTACAGGGGTTTGGCTCTACGTGGATTTAGTGGCTTTTGAAATGAAGAAGAGAGGCCCAAGGTAGGATACACTATGGGATGCCTGCCACCATGTTATAGGGAATCCTTCATCAGGCGCCAGCACCATGCTTTTGGACTGCACAGCCTCCTGATACTACAAAAAATACTTAAAAAAATAAGTTATCCAGTACCAGTTATGCTGTCATAGCAACAAAAAGGGGGGGGAGCCTCACTTCTTGACTTAGAAGATGAGCAGCTTTTTTACTGATAGTAAGAGGTTTAAATAATTTAGATAAAAAGATTAAAAGGGTTTCTTTCTCCTAGTCTGCCACAAGACACATGAAAAACTTATATGAATAATCAAGGAAAGTTCTAGAGTATCTGTCTAGAAAAGTGCTTGGATGAAAGGAATGTTCTAGTTGCTAAGAAGCTGGAGTTAGAGAAACCGCTCTCAAAGATGATTGACAGCTCGTCATCCATCGCGAAGTTGGTTTGGTGTCTTGCCTCTTCTGTTTACATCCCTGTGGCGGTTCAGTTTGCACCACATCCCTGGCACAGGCCACAGATGGCACTGTTCAATGAGCTATTGTTTGAAGAGTGAGAATTCCGCTCTAACCTAAGGTCACCTCTGTGAGCTCTACTCTGCAAATCTGAATAACACAAATGTCACGTGTTCCACAGGGTTTTACAAAGGTGGAGGTAGTCACCGTACACATAGCTGTCACCAGCACATAGCTGTCCTCAGTAACATCCCCCGTCCCATATTAGTCCCGTCCAGAGCACGGAGTCTATTAGAAACCTCTTTACCATTGGCGTGGAAAGCTTGAATTAGTTTTGTAGTGAGTCCACCACAGGATGCTTCTGCTGAAAATTGGGCACTCCAGATTTTAATATGTGGCCAGCAGGGAGGCATTTGCTGATTTTGTTTTTTGTTTATTTGTTGTTTTGTTTTGCCTTGAATAACAGCCCCAGCTGGTGAACTAAACTCACCAAACTTTGGTGCTACTTCCAATGCCCTTCCAGGTTTCCCTTGGAGGTAAATGGGGGAGGCTGAAGCTAATTCTGTCCAGAAAACAGTGTATAAACAAAACAAAAAACCCTAACCCTCTCAATGGGAGTCCAGACAGCTCTTAATAAAATTAACCATCAGTTCCTTTGGTTGACTGCTTTTTGGAACAAGGTCTCTTGATCATTATACAGGCAAGTTCCCAGATGATGCTGACATTGTGCTTAGAGAATCTCTTGACCACTGTACAAGTGAAGTCCTCCCCATCTTGATCACCGTACAGGTGAAGTCCTCCCTATCTTGATCACTGTACAGGTGAAGTCCTCCCCAGCTTGATCACCGTACAGGTAAAGTCCTCCCTAGCTTGATCACTGGACAGGTGAAGTCCTCCCCATCTTGATCACTGGACAGGTAAAGTCCTCCCCATCTTGATCACCGTACAGGTGAAGTCCTCCCCATCTTGATCACCATACAGGTGAAGTCCTCCCCATCTTGATCACCATACAGGAGTCCTCCCCATTTTGATGACTGTACAGATGAAGTCCTCCCCATCTTCATCACTGTATAGGTTTAGTCCTAGTTGCCTCTCCTCTCTTGGTTTTAATTTCTTCATTCACAAATGGTGAGTAACAGATACAAGGGGTTTGTTGTGCTAAACAAAACAATGAAAACAGAGATTTCTGACTAGTGTCTAACACATAGGAGAGACTTGACAAATATTTCTTGTGTGTATTCTTCCCTTTTCCTCCTTTTTCTCATGTTTTTGAGATTCTAATTCATGAAGTACAAAAACAAGAATATAGGATAGACCAGAGATTCTCAAAGCACAAAGTCAGCATCATCTGGGAACTTGCTAGAAAAAGCTTTGGGCCCCACCCCAAACCCAAGGACAGTCTTAGGAGTCTATGTCCCATCGAGTTGTGATAGTCAGATCCCAAATGCAGCCCCATCCATCCCCACTCCCTGGAATTCACACTCTTACGAAGTCCTGCCCTGGGTGTATTGTGGTTGCCTGTCTTCCTAGTAAAATGAATTTCATTTCCAGGATGAGATTACAGCACACAGCATGGCTCCCTCATTGTCTCGACAGCTTAGATCACTGGCTTTGGGAAAGGCAGTCAGAGGGACTCTTGGACACTTGGCAGCTTTATGGAGAGGCCCATGTGGTAATAAACAGAACTCATGCCCAGCCAAGTGAGTGAGCCTCTTAGAAGTGGCTCATCCAGGAACTCTCCAGATGTCACAAGACTGCAAATGACAGTCTCTCTGATCCTTGAGGCACAGCCCCAATACTGTGCCTTATTCTTAATGCAATAATTTACAGATTTTTAATGTAAGTTGCAGACCCACTTGGGGTGCTGCAACTGAATGTGGGGGGTAGGAAAATAGTTGGCAATAGTGAAAGATTTCTGAATGTGCCATGACCAATAGTTAATTCAGAGTCCAACAAGAAATGAATTCAGCCAAGGTCAGAGTTCACCCATGTTACGTCATACAGCTTCAATGTAACTGCAGTTGGGAACACAGAGCATGGGAACTGTGCAAGCTGGCACATCACCAACACCAAAGCCTACTGGAGATGACCCAGCCTAGATTTAAGATAGCTGTATTGGGGTGAGTAGTGAGCTAAAGGCACAAACTATCTTACCTAGTGACCTGGGTTTGGTCCCTGGAACCCACCTGGTGGAAGGAGGGAACTGACTTCTAAAGTTGTCCTCTGACCCTGACAGGTGCACTGTGGCACCTGGACCCCTCAATACAGCTAAACACAATTACACATAAATAATAAATCTGAAAAAACTTACATTATGAATTGTAGTGTCTTTACTGTACATTCAAACCTTTCTGCTCTCATAGAAATATAATGGCTTGAGTATGCAAAGAAAACTTTTAATATTTCTGGGGAAATATTCATTTCTCAACATATATCAAATTAGTATGTCTTTGGATCATATTGGGCTAGAATATTTGATTGTAAAAAATCACTATTTGAGTTTCTGACTTGAATTTAGAAATAATAAAAAAAATCTGAAATGAATTTTGTCTTGGGATTAAGTCAGACTCCAGCAGCATCTCAAAGGGTTCTGTCATTTCAGACTCTGTATTTATATGTAAAGGATGGTTTCAATACTGGTGATTATAAAATCAACATGTTGATCAACTTGGAAAAACACTGAAGATGCTCCGTACCCTGCAGTATCAAATAATTCAGAACAGGAAAAGGGCCAGTCCCCGAGGGGTTGATGTGGTCTGGGAAGCTCTCCCCTTCTAATGAGAGGGAGTAACCAGAGCCACGGAAAACTGGCACTGTGCTCTCAGTAATGGGCATTTTGAAGGGGTGGGAGGAACAAAAAACAAAGAGGGGAGGAAGAGAGGCAAAGTTTGAGTATAGTGGCAGAGAAGGGATGAGAAATACCAGGATCTCTCTCTTCCTGCCTTTCCACCAAAGTGCGGCAAGACATCATTTGAAAGAAGAAAAAAAAACCCTGCCTGAGTCAGTGGCTTTGTAGCTCTGAACTTCTTCCATAGACTGTGCCCTCTGGGAACCCAGAGCAAGTATCATGGGTTATATGCTATAAAACTGAACACCTCTAGACCGCAGGGAAGAAATGGAATCAGAACAACCACCCAGTATTCAGTGAGGCAGAGTCTGCAGGGGAAACAGAGAGGTTACACAGTGATGTCTGAAAAAACCACTGGGGATATGATATGCATTTATATTCCAAACACTACAGACCAGAGAGGTGTGTCTAGCATCTGTAACTTGACCAATGCATGACATCCCACTGACAGGACTAGTATTTTGAAAAGGACTCCTTAGGAGTGTGACTGGCATCTTGGAGCCTTAGAAGGAACACTACAAATCAAGGTTGGAACCACATTCAGACTGTATGCCCATCAATCAGACAGTTTGCCCGTCAATCAGACAGCATGCCCATCAATCAGACAGCATGCCCGTCAATCAGACAGCATGCCCATCATCAGACAGCATGTCCAGCAATCAGACAGAATGTCCAGCAATCAGACAGCATGCCCATCATCAGACAGCATGCCCATCATCAGACAGCATGCCCATCAATCAGACAGCATGCCTGTCAAACAGACAACACACTTGTCAATCAGACAACATGCCTGTCAATAAGACAGCATGCCCATCAAGCAGACAGCACATCTGTAAAGCAGACAGCATGCCTGCCCGTCAAATAGATGGCACACCCGCCCATCAAGTAGACGGCATGCCCCGTCAAGCTCTCTCCCCTCACATTCATCCCACCTTCATTAATACTGACAATTTAGCAGGTGAGCTTCATCCAACTCTATTCTCATATCCTTCCCCCCTTTTAAATATTCTTTCACTTTTAATTTTTAATCTTAAAAATATTGTAAGGTATTTACTTACTTAGTTGTATATGTGTATTGTGTATTTGAGTGTACACACATGTATGTTGTGATTGCATCTACCTGTGCTCATGTCTGAAGACAAGAAGAGGGTGCTGAGTATTCTCTGTTTCTTTGAGGCAGGGTCTCCCCCTGAACCCAGGCTTGACAAACTTCTAGACAAACTTATCAAAAGAAAGAGAAGACCCAACTGAACAAAAGTAGAGATGAAAAGAGAAACACTGCAACAATTACCACTAAAATCCAGACAATCACTAGAACAAACCTAAAAACACATATTCCACCAAATTGGAACATCTAAAACATATCCAAACATGGCAAATGCTACACACAGCAAACCTATAGCTAATATTACACAGATAGGGAAAACTCAAACCATTTCCACTAAAATCAGGAGCAAATGAGGGTGTCCACTTCCTCTATTTTTATTCAAAATATACTTAAAATCTTAGCTAGAGAAATAAAACAAGAAATATAATTAAGAAAGGAAGAAGTTAAAGTATCTTCATTTATAAATGATATGATTCTATACAGAGGAAACCCTACAAACTTTACCAGAAAATTCCATTGGGTAGTGGTGGCACTTACCTTTAATCCTAGCACTCTATAGGCAGAGGCAGGCAGATCTCTGTGAGTTCAAGATCAGCCTGGTCCACAAATTAAGTTCCAGGGCAGCTAGGGCTGCAACACAGTGAAACCTTGTCTCAAAAAACCAAAAGAAGAAAGAAAGAAAGAAAGAAAGAAAGAAAGAAAGAAAGAAAGAAAGAAAGAGAAAGAGAGAGAGAGAGAAAGAAAGAAAGAAGAAGAAGAATAAGAAGAGAGAGAGAGAGAGAGAGAGAGAGAGAGAAAGAAAGAAAGAAAGAAAGAAAGAAAGAAAGAAAGAAAGAAAGAAAGAAAGAAAGAAAAGATCTCTAGCTCTGGTAAACACTTGCAGCAAAGTGGACGGCATAAAACTTACATACAAAACAGCATCTTGCGTTGTAGCTCTGGTGGTAGAATGCTGCCTGCTACACATGAAGCCCTGGGTTCAATCTTTAACATTAAAAAGAGCAGATACCATGGAACATGCCTGTAATCCTGGTTCCCAGGAAGTAAAGGTTCTCAGGAAAATCAGAAGTTAATGGTCACTCTCAGCTATACAGTGAATTTGCACCCAGTCTAGGCTACATGGGACTCTATTTCAAAATATCATTTAAAAAAATCAATGGCTTTCCAATATGGAAAGCAAATATACTAAAAGAGAAATTAGGGAAACATTCCTTTCAAACTATGTTGGGTGCCAATTTGTAGATGGAGGGCCTCTTGTTCATCCCAGCAGCTTAGCCCCAAAATAATCACACAGAAACTGTATTAATTAAATGACTGCTTGGCCTATTAGCTCTAGCTTCTTATTGGATAACTCTTACATATTAATTTAACCCATTTCTACTAATCTGTGTATTGCCACGTGGCTGTGGCTTATCGGCTAAAGTTCTGTCTGGTTTCAGTGGGGCTACATGGCTTCTCTCTGACTCCACCTCCTTTCCCCAGCATTCTGTTTAGTTTTCCCTGCCTAGCTAACTTCTGCCCTGCTATAGGTCCAAAACAGTTTCTTTATTCATTAATGGTAATCACAGCACACAGAGAGAAATCCCACACCAATTCACAATTGCCTAAATAAAAATAAAAATCAAACAAGCAAACTTCCTTGGAACACATGTAACCAAAGTAATGAAGTTCATCTAGAACAAAAATTTTAAAACATTGGGGAAAGAAATTTAAGAAGACACTAGACAATGGAAAGACTCCCATGCTCTTAGATTAGAAGAATTAATATTGTGGAAATAGATATACTATCAAAATCATTGTACAGATAGATTCAATACAATTTTAATCAAAATTCCAATGTCATCCTTGACATAAATAGAAAATAAATATCTCAAAATCCATATGGAAATACAAAAGATCCTGAATAGCCAAAGCAATCCTGGACAAAAAGATTGCTCATGGAGGTATTACTCTACCTGATCTCAAAATACCCTGCAGAGCCATTATAACAAACACAGACCATCGGGCAATGAAACAGAACAGAGGATCCAGATATAAACCCACAGGACTGCAACCACCATTGTTTTAAACAACCATGTCAAATCACACAGTAGATAAAATGCCCTCTACTCAGTCAATGATGCTGGGAAAGGGGGGTATCTACCCATAAAACAGAAAAATAAACCCCTATCTCTCATCCTGCACCAAAAAAAAAAAAAAAAAAAAACCAAACCCACCTTCACTTGGATCAAATTCCTCAACACAAAAAATCTGAAACTCTGAGAGTATTGGAGAAAAAAGTAGTGGAAACACTTCAAGATATAGGTGTAGTAAATATTTCCAGATTAGGATGTACCATAAAGGCACCTCATGGAAGCAACTGGAAAGCATAGATTAAAATGCTGCAAACAGCAAAGGAAACAGCTAACTGATTGAAGAGAGAGCTTCACGAATGGAAGAAAAAAATTAGCCATGTTTTGATTTAAATATGAAACGTTCCCCATAGGTTCGTGTGTTTGAACACTTGATTTCCCCCAGCTGGTGCTGTTTGGGAAGGTTGTGGGAGGTGGAGCCTAGCTGGAGGAAATCAGTGACTGGGGGCGGGCCTTGAAGTTTTATAGCCCAGCTTCACTTCCTGTTCATCTTTCTCTACTTGCTGAGTGTGGCTGCAGTGTGGTCAGTGAGTCTCCAGCTCCCACCACCTGGCCTTCCTGCCTGCTGCCACAATGGACTGCATCCTTCTTGAACTGTAAGCCAAAATAAACCCTTTTACCCTTAAGTTGCTTACTGTCAGGGCATTTTATCAGAGCAACAGAAAGTAACGAAGACACTGTGTTACTGCATAACAGATTACTCTCCAACATATACAAGGAATAACAACAACAAACTAAACAGGAAAAAAATCTGACCACTCAATCAATAAATGGTAATGAAGTTAACAGACAGTTCTCAAAATATTAAGAACAAAATGGCCAGTACATATTAAAGAATGTTCAATCTCACCAGTCACTGCAGTCATTGGAAAAATGAGTAGCAAGTCCTGGGAGGATGTAGACAAAAAGGACCTTTTCTACACTAGGGATGGGACTGTAAAGCAGCCCAGCCTCTATGAGCACCAGTATAGGTGTTCTCAGAACTAGAATTAGATCTATTATATGATTCATCCATACCAAGTCTCTAGTATCTACGCGAAGGTCTCTAAATCAACATATCACAGACATACCTGCCCATCCATGTTTGTTGCGGCGCTATTCACAGTAGCTAAGTTACGCAACCAGACGAGGCACCCATCAACAGAGAAGGGGGTAGAGAAAATGTGGTGATAACATAAACACAATGGGCTGTTCTATCATTCATAAAGACGAACGAAGTTATGTTGTTTCCAGGAAATATAATAGAGAGCATCATATTAAACGCACGAAGTCAGTCTCAGACAAATACCCGGTGTTTTCTACAACGCATGATTCCTAGATTTTGTGTGAATACATAAAGTCATGTATGTGTGTATGACATGGGAAGTAGACGTGAAGCCGTCTGGTGGACAGGGAGGACTAAGGGGGTGGGATGAGTGGGAAGGAGAATGGAAGGCTGAGAGATGTGTTTTACATACATGTCTACTTCTGTAACCACCTACCATGTGTAATGCATATACTCAATGAAATCTTTGAAAAATTTTTAATGAATTTTTAATGTCAATGTGCATGTGTGTGCAGTTCCTATGGAGGAAAGAAGAGGGCATTGGATTCCCTAAAACTAGAGTTAAAGGTTTTCCAAACTGCTGGACATGGTGTCGGGAATCAGCTCAGGTCCTCTGCAAAAGCAGCAAGTGTTCTGAACTCTTCAGCCATCTCTCTAGCCCCAATTTTGCTTTATTTTTTTAAAATGTAGTTGGCCAGGGCTGGAGAGATGATTCAGAGGTTAAGAGCACTGGCTGTTCTTCCAGAGGTCCTGAGTTCAATTCCCAGCAACCACATGGTGGCTCACAATCATCTATGAGATCTGGTGCCCTCTTCTGGCCGGCAGGCATACATGCAGACAGAACATTGTATACATAATAAATAAATAATTTTTAAAAAAAAAATGTAGTTGGCCCTCCATATCTGCAGGTTCTACATCTACAGGTGTATCCAACCAAGAACTGAAAAAAATTTCTCAGAAGAATGCTGCCTGTTTACTGAATGAGGAAACATCCACACGCATAGCACACACACTGTGGCAGGGATTAGAAACAACCCAGAGGTGATCTAAAGTACCGTGGGGAGGGCAGCGAGCTACGTGCAAGTCCCAGGACATTTATCTAAGGGACCTCACCATCTGTGGACTGGAGAGTATATAATTGGGGGAGGTGTTGCCTTGAATCCTCCTCCCACAGACATGAGAGATGTCTGTATTTTCTCAGTAGCCTTGAGATTAGAATTCACACAAGTTCAGCTTAAGAGCCTGCTGCGTTGCGGGTGTTTAGGGGCTGCTGCTATCACGGGAAACAAGTGAGAGTCAAGGGAGTCTTTCGTGTGTCCGGTTTCTACAGCTCGTCTGTGCTGTTATATTCTTAGCAGTAACCCAAACTGAACCCCAAGCTAGAGTTAACACTGGCAAGTTCGTTTATAGGCAGCTACAAGGGAAATGACAGATGATGGAGTGATGCCATGTGATTTAGAGGTTGACATCATAGAGACTAAACATCTCAGCCTCGGGCACACTGTCCTTGGTACCCTCCCATCCTCCACCTCCATTATGAAACAGAGTCCTGAGTCAGTGTGTACCAGAGTGTCCATGGGAGCGGAGGGTGACAGGGAGTGGACAGGATAGGTGCTAGCTAGCACATCTGAAACGAAAAGGGACCCATTGCCCTGAGTGTCCAGACTGTCCTTTACCTCCACACTGACTTAGAACCTGACATAATCTCCCTGCTAGAGTCTTCTGGCAGCCATAGCCCAGAGAACAATTCCTTCTTGGATATCATACATAAACTCAAAATATGCCCATGGTTGCAAAGGACACCCCTCCCTTCAGGAGCCATTAAAGATTAAATAAGTAATCACTCCAGAAAGCAGATAATTCATCCCACCTCACATTCGCTACCTGCCTCACCGCGATGCCCCTGACGTGCCTTAGCTGTTTGCCACCACAACACTATTGTTTGGAAAAATATGCCCATCTGGTTCCATGACTGTTGAAACTTGCCTGTGACATGATGAGCCATCTGCGGGGGTGCCACCACTGAGGGAATTAGTTGCTATTAAAATCATGTTCAAACCAGGGCGTTGCCAAGGTGCTGACATCTGGGGAAGCTGCCCGGAGGGTTTTGGCTGTCTAACAAAGACTTGGGGATGGCAGGAGTTCTGTAGGCCTTCTAAATCATGGATGGACAATTTGAGACCAGAAGTCGCCCAGAGACCATGCCAAACCCTGGGTGTTAAAAGCTTTTAACACACACACACACACACACACACACACACACACACGGGGCGGCGGGACGACAGAGACAGAGACTGAGAGAGCAGTTAGCCTAATGTAGTAGGCAGGAAAAGGCGAGAACCTTCAAGACAGGGACAGGAGGAAAAGAAGGGAGCAAGGTAAAGAAAAACATGTCCTTGGCCGTTTTTTCTTTTCTCTGATACACAGTTGTCCACGGACACTTACCTAAATAGCAATTAATACACAAAGTAGCATGTTCTCGCTTGCAACTAAAGTTGTAAATGTCCTAAAGTCAGCAGAGTGGATGGCAGGGTGACGTGTGTACCATATCCCTGCACCAGACATGTCTACACTTTCCTTTTGAGTCAAGTCTGGATTGGCCTGGCACAGGGGACTAGCTGGAGGCAAGATCAGTGCTGTCTGCTGAGGTCCTCAAGTCCCTCTGGTTTTAGTTTGGATGTCCCAGGACACTGGCCCTCAGGCTGGTGCTTCCCGTGGTGTCTGTCTGAGGCTGATGTTGAAGTCCCTCTGCCAATTCCACTCTCCACCCTGCTCCTCATCTCCAGATGGGAGGTGACCGTGAGGTTAAAGGGGAGCGAGCATAAGTTGGGGGTGGGCAGAAGCAAGGGGTTTGAGGCCACTCAGATTGCTCCCTGGGATAGGCCTAGATAATTTATTTCTACATGGTTCCTTTAGTGTTACACCTTCAAAAATAAGTTTGGGCTAGAGCAACGGCACAGAGGTTAAGAGCACTGGTTGCTCTTCTAGAGGACATGGGTTCAGTTCCCAGTACCCATGTGGTGGCTCACGACCATCTGTAACTCCAATCCCAAAGGATCTGATGCTCTCTTCTGGCCTCCTCAGGCACCTGACACACATGTGGTACACAGACATAAACACAGGCAAAACACCCATGCAAATAAATGTTTTAAAAATTTAAAAAGTTGAAAACCAGTATGGGCATTTGTACATTTTGTGTGTGTGTGTGTGTGTGTGTGTGAATGTGTATGTGGAGGTGTGGTGTATGCACATGGATGTGAAAGCCAGAAAACAACCCTGGGTGCTATCCTCAGGACACTATGCCCCTCCTTTGAGACAATGTCTCTCACTGAATCTAAAACTCAACAATTACACCAGATGGGCTGGTCAGGAATCTTCCACCTCTGCCTGCTCAGTGCTGGGGTTACAAACGTGCACTAACGTCTCTGGCTTTTGTATATAGGCTCTGGGGATTGAACTCAGGTCGTGATGCTTGCCCAATAAGCATTTACTGACTGAGCTATCTCCCTAGCCCTACATTTTTCTTTTTCTTTTTGGAACTAAAGTGTTTCATTTAATCAAAGGGTTCGAGCATGAGATGCAGTGGTCCAAGGAACAAAGTCACACAAAAGCCTTTGTTCAACATGGATTATGGATTATGAACCCAGTCCTTGTCTGATATCTCAGACAGATGGTGAAGGACAAAAAGAACTAGAACTAACTCTCTTCATCATTAAATTTAAATTAAATTAGTAAATAAAATTAAATTAAATCAAATTATTAAATTTTTTGTATTACGATTTTAAGATTTTCTGTGTGTATGTGCACATGTGTGGGCACGAATGCCACAGCACACAGGGGGAGGCTGAGGACACTTGCAGAAGTCAGTTTTCTCTTTCCACCCTGGTAGGTCTTGGGCTTGAACTCAGGTCTTCGGGCTCAGTGGCAGGCTCCTATATCCACTGAGCCCTCTTGGCAGCCCACACATGTGCACTTTTCCATTCCCATTTAAAACATCTCATTGTTAAACAGCTTCCCACCGTGTGATGTAGGGCACAATAAGATCTTTAAGTGTATCTAATAGGATGTAAACAGCAGACACGTAGCTCCCACAGCCTTCTGCTTAAACAGATACTGTAAGGGGGGGGGGGGTTCTCATGGCTGACACTGTTGTTTTGTCTTCTGAAAGCTAGGTTTTGATCTCACACACTGTATTTTGACTTGAAGTATTGTCTTAATCTGTTTACTTTTTACTCGGTATTTTTTTTCCACAGCAAAACTAAGTCTGTAAATGGAAGGCTTTTATTTATTTTTATCTCCCATGAAGTAAGTATTAAGATTTTATCAAACAACATTTAGGCAAAAGCAAACAAAAGGGACTCTAAAATAAACATTCATAAAAAACCAAAATATCACATTTCTAAAGTATTATATTTATGGAATAAAGCTATTGCTGCTTGGGGAATATCGGCCAGTTGCTAGAGTGCCCACCTTGGTTCGGACCCCAGTTTGGTATCAAATTGGGTGTGGTGGTTCATGCCTTTAATCCCAGCACTGGGGAGGTAGAAGCAGGACGCTCAAAAGTTCAAGGTCATTCGTGGCTACAGAGCAAGTCTGAGTTACGTGAGACCCTGTGGCAAAAGCAAAAAGTTCATGTTTTGGAATTAGACTGAAATTTATCATCTCCTTTTCTTTCAAATACAAACTATACAAATGAGTTCTGGATCAGGACCAAATGAATGAGCATTCTTGGTAAGCTCTTCCTTTACTGAAAACAGACTCAGAGAGGGCACACCTCCCAGGAGATCAGTTACTTCCCAGCATGCTTTTCATAAATGCTAAGTATTCAGATTCGAAGGACAGAGAGAAAGGACAGCAGAGCCCTGCCTCTAGTCTGTTGGTTACCTCTTTCCGTCTACCTGTCTCTCCTGGGCCCAGTGAGCTTTACACTTGACAAGCATGGCAGATACTTGAGGGATGTTTAGATGAAGGTTGGCCCCACCCCCGTTAAACAGCCTATGAACATCCTGAAGTGCACTGACCACATCTCTCTAAAGCTCCCCCTGCAGTCTCCCCTGCCCCAACTCTCTCTTGTCACCTCCACTCTCTCAGAAGCATCCTGCATCCTATGCTGAGTTTGAACTCACTGTGCAGCTGAGGTTGGCCTTGAACTCCTGATCGCCTGTTTCCACCTCATGAGTGCTGAGGTCGATGTGTTCCACATCATACAGGGGAAGAAAGAAATCTGATAAATTCATACAGACCAGCCAAGGCAAAAAGCTGCTATTTCAAGTTTCGTTCCAGAGTAAAGATCTACAATGTTTCTAGGTACTGTGTGTGGGGGGGCAGAGAGGGATTGATCAGTGAGTAGAGATTGACAGGTGGGCGGGGATTGATGGGCACACTTTTCTTTTATTAGAGAATGCTAGTTGTAGCCTTGTCTTAAATGCTAAAGAAAGCCCCCAAACCTAGAGAGAGCATGCTGGCCAGTAGAGACAGAAGCAGCAGAGGCGTGAACCCCATTTCCCCATGCTCCCCCAACCTCTGATGCCTTCTATGTATAGATACTTTGAGCAGAACCCTAGCTGTACTGGGGTAATGAACACCCAATCCTTTTCCTTTCTAGTCTCCGCATGATCAGAAGCTTCCAGAAGGAAATTGGGGCAGAACGTGGGCAACCTAATTCTCACTGTAAACACAAATGGAAAAGCTGAAAAACCAGTAACCAGTCCTTGAAAGGTGGAAAAAACTTAAATGGGCAGCGTCTTCAGCTCAGCAAAGACGGCAGAACTCAGATCTCCACGTCTGTTTTACGCACCTCCTAGCAGACCCTCGCTCTTCGCCTCCTGTGCTCCTCCTGTGTTTACTGAAGCCTTCCGCATTTCTCAAAAAACCTGACCCTTTGCCTCGGTCGCTCCCTGCTTCCACTCTGCCCCTCCTCACCCGTCCCTGCCTCACCACCAAGGTTTGATTTAAGACCCCTGTGTTGCTTCATCCGGACATTTTGTCCTCCATCCTCACACGTCCCCCGCTGCCTGTCTCTGATCATACGCCTGCCGGGTACTATGAGAAAAACAGGCCATTTTAACTGCTCAAGGACTCTGTCCCCTTGAGCAGTGATTCCCAGCCTTGGCTGCAAGTTAGAATCAATCACCTGGGGGTGATTTTAAAGTCTCAGTATCTCAGCTGCTCACCAAACCAATTAAATTGCAATCTCTGAGTGTGACCGAGACATCCATATTTTTATTTTCACAGCTGGCCAACTGATACTCAAGCCAGGCCGGGAGCTGCTACTGCACATGGCCTCTCTCGGTCAAGCCATGGAGTCACAGACTGGGAGCTGTCCCAGGCCTCTCTCAGTCAGGCTCTGGACTCACCAGCTGCTCTTCCCATTCTTAATCTCCAGCCACACGAGACATCCTTGTGGTTCCCAAACTTTCTCTGCTCTCACTTCTCTGAGCTGGCATGGTCCTCTGGAACTCCCTTTCTCCTCCCATGACCTGGTCAGCTTCTCTTTTTTTTTTCATTGCTTTTATTGGGCTATACGTTTTCTCCATTCTCTTCCTTCCCTTCCCCTCCCCTTCTACCCTCCTCCTGTGACCCCCACGCTCTCAATTTACTCGGAAGATCTTGTCTTTTTCTCTTTCCTATGTAGATCCATGTCTGTCTCTCTTAGGGTCTTCTTTGTTGTCTAGGTTGTGGATTGTAGGTTAGGTTTTTTCTTTGCTTTATGTCTAGAAGCCACTTATGAAGGAATACATATTATATTTGTTTTTCTCAGTCAGGATTACCTCACTCAATATGATTTTTTTTCTAGATCCATGCATTTACATGCAAATCTCAAAATGTCATTTTTTTCCCTTACCACTGTGGAAACGTACCACATTTTTTATCCATTCTTTGGTTGAGGGGCATCAGGTTGTTTCCACATTCTGTTTATTATGAATAATGATGCTATGAGCATAGTTGAGCACATGTCCTTGTGGTATGATTGAGCATCCTTTGGGTATATACCCAATAGCGGTATTTCTGGATCTTGAGGTAAATTGTTTCCTAATTTTCTGAGAAATCACCATATTGATTTCCAAAGCAGTTGTACAAGTTTGCACTCCCACCAGCAATGGAGGAGTGTTTCCCTTTACCCTACATCCTCTCCAGCATAAATTATTATCAATGTTTTTGATCTTGGTCATTCTGACAGGTGTAAGATGGTATCTCAGAGTTATTTTGATTTGCATTTCACTGATGGCTAAGGATGTTGAGTATTTCCTTAAGTGTCTTTCAGCCACTTGAGATTTGTCTGCTGAAAGTTCTCTGTTTAGGTCTGTACCCCATTTTTTATTGGATCATTTGCTCTTTTGATGTCAAGTTTCTTGAGTTCTTTGTATATTTTTTAGATCAGCCCTCTGTCCAATGTGGAATTGGTGAAGATCTTTTCCCATTCTGAAGGCTGCCATTTTGTCTTGTTAACTGTGTCCTTTGCCTTACAGAAGCTTTTCAGTTTCAGGAGGTCCCATTTATTAATTGTTGCTCTCAGTGTCTATGCTACTGGGACTATATTTAGGAAGTGGTCTCCTGTGCCATTGCATTCAAGTGTACTTCCCACTTTCTCTTCTATGAGGTTCAGTGTGATTGGTTTTATGTTGAGGTCTTTGATCCATTTGGACTTGAGTTTTGTGCATGGTGATAGAGATGGGTCTATTTGCATTCTTCTACATGTTGATATTCAGTTATGCCACCACCATATGTTGAAGATGCTTTCTTTTTCCATTTTATATTTTAGCTTCTTTGTCAAAAATCAGATGTTTGTAGGTATGTGGATTGCTACCTGGGTCTTAGATTCTTTTTTTTCCTTTTTTTTATTAAAAATTTCCGCCTCCTCCCCGCCTCCCTCCTCCACTCCCCTTCCCTCTCCTGTCCAGAGAGCAGTAAGGGTTCCCTGCCCTGTGGGAAGTCCAAGTTCCTCCCTCCTCGATCCAGGTCTAGGAAGGTGAGCATCCAAACAGGCCAGGCCCCCCCCAAAGCCAGTATGTGTAGTAGGATCCAAATCTCGTGTCATTGTCCTTGGCTTCTCAGCAGCCCTTATTGTCTGCCATGTTCAGGGAGACCAGTTTTATCTCATGCTTTTTCAGTCCCAGTCCAGCTGGGCTTGGTAAGCTCCGAATAGATCAGCCCCACCATCTCAGTGGATGGGAGCACTCCTCGCAGTCCAGACTTCCTTGCTCATGTTTTCCCTCCTTCTGCTCCTCATTTGGACCTTGGGCGCTCAGTTCGGTGCACCAGTGTGTGGCTCTGTCTTTATCTCCATGGGTGGATAGGGAGAGCTTGGGGGAATGGGATGCTTGGGATATAGGAAGGGTAGATATGGGAGCAGGGAAGCATATATCCTAATTAAGGGAGTCATCTTAGGATTATTAAGAGACTTGACTCTAGAGGGGTTCCCAGGTATCCAGTGAGATGCCCCCAACTAGTTCCGTGGGCAGCTGAGGAGAGGGAGTCAGAAAAGGCCAGATCCTATAGTCATACTGATGATTATCTTGCATATCACCATAGAATCTTCATCTGGCGATGGATGGAGCTAGAGACAGAGCCCCACATTGGAGCACTGACTGAGTTCCCAAGGTCCTGACGAGGAGCAGAAGGAGGGAGAATATGAGAAAGAAAGTCAGGACCGTGAGGGAACCTTCATCTGGGTCTTAGATTCTATTACATTTCCTTCTGTCTGTTTTTATGCCAATACCAGGCTGTTTTCATTACTATAGCTCTATATCGGGGACTGTGACGCCTCCAGAAGCTCCTTTGTTGTAGAGGATTGTTTAGGCTATCCTTGTTTTGTTTGGTTTTTTTTTTTATATGAAGTTGAGTATTGTTTTTTCAAGGTCTATGAAGAATTTTGCTGGGATTTTGATGGGCATTGCATTGAATCTGCAGCCATTTTTACTATGTTAATTCTACCTACCCAAGAGCTTGGGTGATCTTTCCATTTTCTGGTGTCTTTCTTTCTTTTTTTCAAAGTTTTGCCTGGACAACTTCTATCCATCTGGTAGGACAAAGAGCTAAGTCTCTTGGGGTTTTCTTTTTACCTACATATTTTGAAAACCTGCCAAGTAACAGATACCATATTACGGTCATTTCAGTTGTCAGTTGTCAATTGTCAGACTTCCATTTAACCCAACCACTGCTCTACCATCTGACAGTACTTTTGGGGCCATCGCCAGGTCTCCCTAGGATGCCCTAATTCATCCTAGTTCGGACCCACGTTCATATCTCACTCACGGAAGATCTCTAGGAATCCAGCATTGCTGAAACCAAGACCCCCAAACTACCCTCCCATTCAGCCTCTTCTCTTAGCTCTTTCCTCTGTGTCCATTACTAGGGGTGGTCTCTTTGCACGGATGCCACTGCTGCTAACACACTGCTGGCACAACGGTGCCCTTGATAAAAGAATGTCGCTTTCCCTATAGTTCCTAACGCAGAAACAACAGCAGATGCCTCCTGCTACCGTGACTCCATTAGCGAGAGATACTTGAAGATAAGCTGGTCTAAGCAGTACCGGGATTCAGCAAGGGTGATATGCAGGGCGTGAGAATCACTAGACCAGAGACAGGAGACACACCACCAACCATCCCCACCCATCCCATGGCAGGCATGGCTAAGTAATCCTGGCCTCTTAACTTCAAGCTTCAGAATGCTTTCAGCGCACACGCTCCACCCATGAGTGGTTGAGACTTATTTACCACCTTGGCACTAAATTCCACGCGCAGCCAGATGAGTGCTTGGCACACCATAGACACTTCATAAGCACTCATGTTCCCAAACTGAACTGGGGCTACGTTTGAAGGGCCGAGTTTGTAAACTCAGCGATAGAGTGCTTACCAAGCACGTGCAGGGCCCTGGGTTGGATCTCCAGCACTGAAGGAGAAAACACTCCGCTGCACTGGAACTCGGTAACAAGGATGGATCCAAAGTTAGGCACCTGCAGGTAGAGTATGTTAGAGAAATTCTTTGTAGATGAGATTCTAAAAGCCAAGAAACTGAAGGGTCATGGCCCAGGATAAAGTTCTAACTCACAGTTCCAGCTCTCATCTGGACCTTTGGCTGCAGCCTGGGCTGACTTCCCACTGCTCGGGGGATAGACAGGGTGCACTTTCTTGCTGTCTCTGTCAGCTCCGGCCCCTTGCCTTTCACCAGTCTCACGTCCACACGGCTCTCCCTGAACAGCTAATGCACTTTACACACGCCTTGCCTTCTAATCTTCCCCATCCAACCGTGAACCTGGCTTGTTAGTCCAATTTTATAGATGAGAAATTCTCACCTGATCCTCAGGGAGATTATGGGACTTAGCTGAAGTCCCAGGTTTGCCAAGTTTCCCCCATGGGCCTTTGAATCCCTTGCTGGCTGGCTCTGAGTGCTACAGTACCCGTGGATGAGGAATTCGGCTTTGTGTTGATCCATACCCAAACCAAGCAAAAATGGAATGGACTACTGGTTCATGGGGATTCAGATTGGGGTGGGAGATTGGTAAACGTTCAGGTCGCTCTTAGCCCCTTGTGTGGAGCAGTGTCAACAGAACTTTGTAGTTGGACAGTGTGTGTCACTAGAGCCAACTGCCTCAAGAGGAGACTAGCCAAGCACACTGTGCTCCGGTATTCTCTGCTTGACTTTATTTCCTTTCTCAGCTCACCCTCCACCCTCTGCTCATAGTTCTTTATGTTCTAGTGCCTGAAAAGAAGGAATGATGGGGAAGGTCCCTTGGTAAAGCCAGTCACTTCCGCAGGAGGGCCGGAGCACACACAGGTGGCCTCTTTGCAGGCTCTGACTCCAGCAGGAACTCCCACCTGTCTGTTGGCATTGTCAGCATCTGAGTATGGCAACATAGCGCATCACAGGACAGTCGCTCTGCATCAGAGCAAATCCCTCCCCTGTCATGACTGCTGGAGAGCATCCTCCCATCATTGGATAGCACCTTCTCCCAGGCACCACCACTGGGCTCAGCTGTAAAGACGGAGGAACTGAAACTTCAGAGGACACAGCGTCAGCCTGCTAGATAAGCCGGCACTGACCACAGAAGAGCAGAAGAGCAATGGTTCTTTCTGCCCTGCTGCCCACTGCGGCTCTGCAGTCCGTACCCTGACTCTGCAGGACAGCAAGAGGTGGCAAGAAGGTGAAAAACGATGTGGAACTACACTCCCCCGCCCCCACACACCCGCTCACCACCATTCAGACTCCGGCAGGCTCTGAAGATAAACAAGCTCACCCTTTCCCAGAAAGGGCTTCAGTTGCAACACAGCACAGTTATTAATCTCAGGTGAAGGGCACAGCAGGGCTTCCTCCTTGCAGGGCAGATGCACTGGCTTTTGTAAACTCTGGGAGAATGACGGGGAAGCTGACACACCTGAGTGGGCCTCTGACTTGGGGTGACTTTCCTGGTTGACTTCTCCTTCTTCTTTCGAAAGTGGCTGGGTTGGTGCCTGTGTTAAGAAAGTCTGGCAGAAGCCGGGCGGTGGTGGCACATGCCTTTAATCCCAGCACTCGGGAGGCAGAGGCAGGCGGATCTCTGAGTTCGAGGCCAGCCTGGTCTACAAGAGCTAGTTCCAGGACAGGCTCTAGAAAGTGCGGGGAAACCCTGTCTCGAAAAACCAAAAAAGAAAGAAAGGAAGGAAGGAAGGAAGGAAGGAAGGAAGGAAGGAAGGAAGGAAGTCTGGCAGAAAAGGAAGGGTTTTAGAACCTTTCATTTTTAGATTTCTTTTTATTTATTAAAATAAACGTGTGTGTGCATGCTCGCCAGATGTGCACAGGTGCCCACAGAGGCCATTGGATCCCCTGGAGCTGGAGTTACAGGTGGTTGTGAGCTGCCTGCCATGGGCGCTAGGAAAATCCTCTTGAAGAGCAGCAGGCCCGCTGAATCGTTCAGCTGTCTCTGCAGCCCTTTCCAAACCTTCAGAGTCTTAACAGTTGAAGTAGGCAGGGTAGAGGAGGCTGTGCCTAGACTCACAGGTTCTGGACCTCAGGACTAAGGGATTGCCACATGTCTTGGAGCTGGCCATGGTTTCCTATGTCCCACTGTGAACAAAAATACCAGCTGTTTAAGGTTCCCCAGAGAAGAACACTACAAAGGAGGCCAAGGGACTGCCGGAGCCCGAGTCCTTTGGTTTGGTGTTTGTGTATGGCTGTTTTGCCTGCCTGCATGTTTGTGCACCGCGTGTGTGCCTGGTATCCACAGAGGTCAGAAGAGAATGTCAAATCCCCTAGGACTGCAGTTACAGACAGTCGTGAGCTGCCATGTGGGAGTTGGGAATAGAACCTGGGTTCTCTAGAAAGGCAGCCAGTGCTCTTAGCCACTGAGCCAACTCTCTAGCCCCAGGGTCTGAGTCTTAAGAGCTTCTGCAGAGACTGGGTCCGTAGATTCAAACTTTCAGCCAAGTAAGAAGATCAGTTCTGCAAGTCTATCGTCATATGATAACTACTGTTAATAACATATCACATGCTTGTTTTAATGGTCCCAGAATGCACATCTACAAGTGTGAGCGTGTGCACGTGAGCACAACACACACACACACACACACACCTACCTTTGAGGTGTTGTAACTATTCATTTTCCTGCTTAAATTATTTCACAGTGGGTTTTATGCTATAAATATTTTTGAAGGTCGTGAAGTTTTTTTTTAATATTTTACATACAAAGACTAGCATGATTCTTCCATTGGACAGATGCTCTTGGATAGTCCATTCGAAGTCGCTTAGTCCAGCTTGATAAAGCCTGTGCCCTCTGAGTACTGACAGAAACATGGATGGCATAAGTTTAACCTGTATTTCTGGATCAGATCGTGGAGCTTAGAACATACACTGCAAGATCCCTAACCAAACTTCTGTGGGTGACTCTTGTAGAGGTGCTGGGGACGCATCTTGCCTTCAGATGGCCAATGAGGAAAAAGGTAGTTTTGTACTATACCTATTTTAACTTGTCAATTATGCCTTCATTAATCTGGGGATGAGGGGAGAGATAAGTGAATCTGACAGAAGGAAGAGGAAACAGAGGAGGACAAAGAAGAGAAAGAGGGAGACATAGAGGAGGAGGAGGGGAAGACACAGCTCCTGCAGGACAGCTGGGGATGGGGGCACATGTCTGCAATCCTAGTTCGTGGGAGGCTAAGGCAGGAGGACCACAAATCAAGGGCAGTCTGTACTGGATAATGACCCCCTGTTTCAGAAAGGAGAAGCTTCTACAATAAGCGGCTGACCCACCCTTGCATCCTATAAAGGAGGGCACTTTCTGCACTGCAATTGTGGCTGTGAGCATCCAAACACCATCTGTGTTATCCTGAGGCTGTCTGCAATGATCCTCTAACTTTAAATGGGCTATGAGAAGGATTGGGTGACCATGAGTAAGCCCACCTAAGTAAAAATGTTCACATAAAAGTATCATTGATACGTATATAGAGTTTCTAGTCTCTGGGTCGGCGCGGTACTTAAACCCAGATCAGCATCCTTATTGTCATGTCCCCTTCAAAGGACCCAGGCCAACTCTGTCTCGTTACCTCCCAGGAAGAAAAACTGTCCTTGACTTTTAAAAGTAGAAATTGAGGCTCAGAGAATTCCCCTAAAAATTCTTGCTTGTGTTCATATTTGTGTGGATGAGTTGTCCTGATTACCATCTATTTTATTAGTGTATTTTAAATTTTATTTCATTGCATGTATTTGTGTGTGTGTGTGTGTGAGAGAGAGAGAGAGAGAGAGGGAGAGAGAGAATGAATGAATGAATGAATCAATGAATCAATGAATCAATGAATACATTTTTAACACCGATTTTTATTCACATAAAATAGCAGTGGCTAAAAAGTCCCTCGTGCCATGTATAAACGTGGACCTGAGCACACACACACATGGCATACCACTGTACATGAGACGCCAGGTAAGGGAAGGCAGATCCACGTGGGCTGTGAGGACACAGCTTAAAGGGCAACATGGACGGCCCAGTGTCTTCACCTGACTGACAGTAGCACACTGTCATCCATCCTCCCATCCTCTATCTCCTCTTCTTCCCTTGTAGTCACCTACACCTAAACATTCATTGCTCTCCTGTCAGAGTCTTTGATTCTTCCATTCCCAGTCCCCTGTCTACTGTTTGTTTCGAGACAGAGTTTCACTAAGTTGCCTGGGCTAGCCTTGAACTCATGTTGTAGTCCGTGCAAGCCCTGAGTTTGCAGATCTAGCTGGGATGGTGGGTCTGTACCACTAGTTCCAGCTTTCTATTCTCTTTTTGATGTTCCGTGTTGGCTGTGTGTGTCCTACGTGCTGAGACCGCTCCTGCCTAAGATACCAATGGCTCTCCCAGCCCATCTCCCCTGAGAGAGCTGCTCATAAAAGGGGAAGTGCTAGATTTGGGGGGATTTGGTTTCATTTGTTTGTTTTGAGACAGTCTCACTTTAGCACACGCTTGCCTCAAACACATCATGATCTTCCTGCCTTAGCATCCTGAGTGATAGAATTCCAGAGCAACGCACCATGCCAGCAAGTGATATGTCTTTTTAAAATTGAAAAGAAGGTCAACGTGGTCCAAGAGACATGGTGAGGGCGGTACCCAGAGAGGCTGCTTAGAGAGGCAGCAGCTAAGTCATAGAGAGCTTTGTAAGCAAAGGAAGGGATCCATAGAAATACAGACATAACAGCATTCTTTAAAAGCTTCAATCTAGGTATGAGTCAACTTACTGAGAATATTCATGGGAGTCTGACTTCAGAGAATGGTGGGTACTACAGAGAGAGGCTTTGCATTAGGTGATGCTCCTCACGGAGACTGGACACACAGAAGTTACATAAAAGGAAGCTGGCATGATGTAATCTTTTATGGTCATGCTCCCCATCAATCTGTTAGAACAGGAAGGTGTAGTCATCACCAATATTAGCAAATATTTATTCTCTATAACATGAAGGCTTTTGTGATGATAATGGGAAGGACTGGGGTGTCTGAAAAGGAGGTGGCATTGGCACAGCTTTGTTCTGGTGGAGTCCTGAGCTTCTGAGAAGCTGCCAACTTTCACAACCTTCGAAGACGCTGAAGGGGAACATCTCTTTTTTCAATTCTCTTTCTTACTTTCCATCCTTCCTTCCTTCCTTCCTTCCTTCCTTCTTTCTTTCTTTCTTTTTTTCTTTCATTCTTTCTTTCTTTATTTTTGGTCAGATTATGCCTCTAATCCCACCACTCAGAAAGCAGAAACGGAAAGATTATGAGTTCAAGGACAGTCTGAGGTTTATAGCCAGACCCTAGATGGGGAGAGAGACAGAGACAGACATAGACAGAGAGACACATGTGCAGAGACAGATAGAGAGAGACAGAGAGACACATGTGCAGAGATAGAGAGACAGAGAGAGGGGGGAGAGAGAGAGTTTTTCTCTAAGGTAGTGAGAAGCAAGATATTTGGTGCTTGGTCAGGGAGGCCCCACCCCATCTGGTCTGCAGGAAGGGAGGTGTGGTATTTGAGGAGGAGAAACAGGTCCAGAAGTGGCCTCACTATCTCCTATCTGTTTGCTTTCTTAACAAAATTGAGAGAAGGGTGGAGCAGACGGGGGAAGTAGATAAGGGCAGATGGGAGTGTGCTTTGTTTTGTTTTGTTTAGCTCTAGGACCTGCCTCCTAAGGCATTTTGTAGAACTGGTCCTTTGGGCCTTCAGCACTTACTGGCTAAGCTCCTTGCCAGGGTTTCTGGAGGGGACCAGCAAGATTCCACTGGTTCTCGGGGGCTTGGTGCTCGGTGGCAAGTGCCTCTTGCCAGGTATTCCTTTTGTTCCCTGGGCACTAAGAAGTGCATGGCCTTTTTCATGATTCAGCCATCGTGTTCTGATTCACCAGAGGCCCCCAGATGGGCCAAACTGACCATGGACTCTGACCTGTGATGCTGTGAGCACAAATAAACTCTCCTTCCTCCCACAATTATCATCTCAGCTGTGTTGCCATGGTGATAGACTGACACACACGCATTGTCACGTGTCCTTGTCTTCACACAACCAGAATGGGCATTCAGAAATACCAGCTCAGAGTCCTCTGTCTTTCAGCTCCTGCAACACTTAGAGCAAATCCCTGTGCTGATTAGATTCTGTCAACTCTCCCCCATCAAACTGGTCTGATAGTGAATCAGTGAGGCATCTTTCTGATTGTTAATTACTGTCAGAAGGCTCTACTGCAGGTGGGCCTGGACTGTGTGAGAAGGGTGACGGAGTGAGCCAGGGGAAGCAAGCCAGTAAGCAGCGTTCCTCCATGGCCTCTGCATCAGCTCCTGCGTCCAGGTTGCGGCCTTGAGTCTCTGTTTGGCTTCCTTCCATGACGGACAATGGCCTATAATAAAGCCTTTCTGTCCCCAAGTCAGTTTGGTCAATGTCTTGTCACAGCAACAGAGACGCAGCCTAGGACAGCCACTGTTCTCCGCGACATCACTTCTCAGCCATTCATAAGGAGAAACTCATCTTACTCCATTGAGAGTCACCAACTTAAGAACAGCAGAGAGAGAGAGAGAGAGATTATCACAGTTGCCTGTCTCCATTCTGTGTCCTCTCAGGACAAGCAGCTCTAGGGAGCTCTCTGGGTGTCCCTTTAAAAGGCACCGATCCCACTTGTGAAGGTTCCACCCTCATGATCTAATCACTTCCAAAGGCTATGCGCTAACTCCATCCTAGGCCGTGAGTCTGGAGTGAGCGTGAACACAAAAACTTGAAGAGACCGCACGCTCTGCTCCTAAGAAGCACTGTTCTGAAATGTCTCTGTTTTTAACATTACAGATGTACCAGCCAGTGTCCCGAGGCTCACACGTGCTTGCCACCAAGTTTTCCCATTCTAGGAAGTCACAATCCACAGCCGTCCCATCCCATATGTACCCGATTTTGTCTGATCTTAGAGGCTCGGAAGGCTGGGCCTGGTTGGTGCTTGGATGGGAGAAGGGTCACCAGTCAGACTGGAGTAGGATTTCTGTTTTACACTTTAAAAAATTACTACAGGGAAACCCTGTCTCGAAAAACCAAAAAAAAAAAATTAATTTATCATTATCATCGTGTGTGTGTGTGTGTGTGTGTGTGTGTGTGTGTGTGTGTGTGTTAGTTCTCTCCTTCCACTGTGGATTCCGGAGATCACTGGACCTTCTCAGCAGCCCAGCAGGATCTACCTAATGACCTCATTTTCATCTGATTACCTCTCTAATGACCCTCATTCCAAATATGGTCACGTTCTGAGGTATTATTTTGGGAGACACAATTTGCCTCATAACATGGTCTGTCACTATGACAATATAATCCTATTTAAGAAAAACACATGAGCCCTCGGGTAAAAAGAAGTAACGTACAAAGGCACAAGGCTACTGTGGGGATTAAATAAAATAACAGCCAGAAAGGCTTGCTGCTGGGCCGGGTGTGGTGATGCGCACCTTTAATCCCAACGATCAGGAGGCAAAGCTAGGTGATCTCTGTGAGTTTGAGGGCGGCTTGATCTATGGAGAGAGTCCCAGTCCAGCCAAGCTACTCAACACGTTGTAGTTTTCATTCTTATGTTTCTGGGTCATCGGTCAATTCTTTCCACAAAAGAAAAGGGTAAGTTTTCAAAGATAGACTCATGCTACACCAATACAAATGAACATATTTTAAAGACCTTATCTACACTATCAATGAGGGAAGAAGTAGAGTATTACCAGAATTCTTTCTTAAAGGAGAATTCAGAGAATAGTATACACACACACACACACACACACACACATACACACACATATGCATGCACGTACATACAAGCGCACACACACGAAGAACATCATTGAAATAAATTTACAATGCCAGCCGGTGGTGGTGCATGCCTTTAATCCCAGCACTTGGTAGGCAGAGGCAGGTGGATCTCTGTGAGTTTGAGGCCAGCCTGGTCTACAAGAGCTAGTTCCAGAATAAGCTCCAAAGCTACAGAGAAAAAAAGAAAAGGAAAAAAAGAAATTTACAAGTAGGTACAGAATGACTCTATCTCCCCACCTCTTTTGCATCTTAAGGTAAGTGTTTTGGATTAGCTTTTCTGCAATGTAAATATTTGTAAATTGAACCACCCCAATATGGTAGAATCTATATTCAAAGAATGTACCAGACAGGACACTCGGTAAGTATACGTATGCACTGACAGAATGCACACGTACAGCACACATATATGTTACACTCAGAGCTTTTCAGAGATTTTTCCTGACAGAGGCAAGTCTTAGACAACTTGCCCTTCTTGTATTCTCTATTTTCAGACAAGAAAGTACCAACACTAAGCCCATAAAGTTCCCAATTATAAAGTTATTTAAAAACGAAAACTGTGTTCGGAACTTGGGAAATGGCTCAGTGGATAAAGTACCCGCTACACAAACATGAGGGTCTGAATTTGATCCTCAGCACGTGTATAAAAAGCCATGGTCAGGAAAAGTAGAGCTCAACAGCACAGGTATCCATAATCCCAGCACCAGGGAGGGAGGAGACAGGCGAATCTCCAGAGCTCTCTGGCCAGCCAGTATAGCTGAACGGATGAGCTCCAGGTTCAATGAGAGACTTGGCTCAAAAAATAAGGTGGACCATGATTGACACCCGACACTGGCCTTTGACCTCCACAGGCGTGCATACACACACATATGCAAGTGTACCTGCATGTACGTTCGCACACACATGCTATAAATGAATGCAAAAAAATAAATGTTTTAAAACTAGGCCAGCATCTCAATTTGATAGAAAAAAAAACATGATTAAGAATAAGAATATATTGAGGGGCTGGAGAGATAGCTCAGTGGTTAAGAGCACTGATTGCTCTTCCAAAGGACCCAGGTTCAATTGCTAGCACCCACATGGCAGTTCACAACTGTCTGTAACTCCAGTTTTAGGGGATTCAATACCGTCATATAGACAGATGTACAGACAAATCAACAATGCACATAAAAATAAATAAATCAGCTTTTTTTTTAAAAAAAAATAGTCTTTATTGAGAGGGGCTGGAGCAATGACTCAATGGTTATTCAGTTCCCAGCACCCACAAGCAGGCACATAGTCACCTATAGCTCCAGCTTCAGGGGACCTTTCCCACTCTTCTGACGTCTACTGGCACCAGGAACACAAGCAATGACATACAGACACGAGGGCAAACACTCACACACATAAAATATTTTTTTAAAAACAGAAAAAGAATACACTGAGAGAGGCTGGAGAGATGGCTCGGTAGGTAAGAGACCGTACTGTCCTGCCAGAGGGACTCTGGCTCCGTTTCCAGCACTCACACAGGTGGCTCACAGTGGATCGCCGGAACTCCAGCTCCAGAACCGTCCGGTCCCCCTAGGCTCTGCTGACCCCTGCAGTCATACATATGTGCGTTACCCCCGCCCCCCCCCCACACACACACGAAAAGTAATAAATTGTTAAAAGCAGGAAAACCTCTCTGCGAGCACACGATGATTTCAAAGCCCCCGTGACAGTAGCTTTTCTAAGTGGTGACTGCAGCTTTTGCCTTCTTCCTCATCCTTATGTTCTTGCTCCCCCCCCCCGGGTCCCTCCCAGCCTAGGCCCACACAGTCACTGGGAGCATGCTCCTTGCCTCCCAGAGCCATGGTTCAGAGAGGTCCAGGGCTCCTCATCTCTGAAACCCTTGCACCTGGCAGTATGCCCAGCCGAGGGTTTACTCAGCCAGGTTAAACTGCATTAAATCTAACAGAACTCCTTTTTGGGGTTTTGCCCTTCAAAAGAGTGGGCGGCATTGCTCATGTCTTTTAGCCTCACCCACAAACGCAGCTTTCTTTCCATTGCTAACTCTTACTTAGCAGGCAATTGCATAAACACACCTCAACAAGACAAAGGTCAATTGCCTCCCCTTTGACCACGCTGCAGCACGCAAAGCTTGGAAAGCCGCAGAGGTACCATTTAGTGGAAGAAAGACCTACACAATTAATCTGCTTTCCAACTACTAATTACATATTAGTGCTAAGGTATAATTCCCTCTTCTCGCTGGGCATATCTGAGCCTTCCATAAATGCATTCTTCCCACTGCGGAGGCTGAGAGCTTTGTGGGAAAGGGACCCACGCCTGAGTAAGTTAGACTCCTCAGAGCCTAATAACGTTCATCATAACTGGCAGATGCTCAGTGCGTTACACTTTACAGAGCACTGTTTTTACAGGGCATCGTCTCATTTCTGTAGATCGTCCTGTGAAGGGTGGTTTCCCTTCACATTTTAAACACAAGGTCATTAGAAGCCAGTGAGGTGAGGCTAATGGGGGTGGGCAAGGCTTGGTCTCCCATCATCTGACTGCAGATAGGACAGCAGAGAGAGGCTCACAGCACTGTGGGTATGTGCGGCAGAAAGGACCTGCTGAGCTCTCTATTTCAGAAACTAGTGGCATGACCCCTCCACCCAGTGACTGAATACCAACCATGACCCTCCCTGCCTCTGAGTGTCACCTTCACATGAGGCTGTGATTATCTTCTTCATTGGGCTCCTGCTTAGCTTCCTCTCTCTCCTAAAATCTTCTCCCAGCTAAGGCTAGGCCAGTGGCTCATCCCGCACCCCAGCCACCACCTGAACAGAGACCGCCACACTACAGGATCTCAACAGATGAACAGCAGCTGGGAAACTGACTTCAGACACCGGTCAGACACCTCCTAGAGCCACGTCTAAGCCTGCCGTTCCACGTACAGGCCAAGTCCCAGAGGGATGCTCAGCCGGATGCCCTCTTGAAGGTAAGGTCTGTGGCTGCCTCGGTGCCTCCAGTCAGTGCCTACAAGTGTCCCCTCTCCTGGTACTTCTCAGACCACTCATCTAAGCAAAGACAAAGCAGGAAAGGGAAGCTGTAGGGAGGTGAGAACCACAATGAGTTTTCTTCAGAAGCCACTACCAGAAAATCAAAGCTGAGCATGAATAGAGAGATCAGGTATAGAAGGGACCAGGAAGAGTCAGGGACAGCTGGTCCCCAGTACAGGAGCCAGGGTGTTGTGGTGCAGAAAAAAGAGTTGTACTGTAACATAGTGAGACCCCATACATACATACATACATACATACACACAAATAGCTGACCAAGGAACAGGGCTGTGCAGAACTCATTTTTTTAAGTCAACCGCAATAAGCTTGACCAAATCACAGAAGTGTTGCTGGACATTCTTCCTTCCTAAAGCATTAGAGGCTGAACTAGTTTTTCACTACTATTACTACAAGCTTAGTAGCTCTGGGTAACATTATTGCATAGTTCTGTGCATCAGAAATCCATCGGAAGTCTTGGTAGGCTAAAGCCAAGGTGGTAGACGTGCTTACATTCACTTCTGGAAACTGCGAATCTTGCCAGCATCAGGAGGGCAGCTCCACTCTGGCTCAGGGTCCTCTTCCTACAGTGTCAAAGCCCACAAAAACAGCCGAGTCCTTCTCATGTTGTATCTCCCAGACCCCTTCCTCTGCCTTCCCTTTCCCCTGCTAAGAACCTGTGATCACACTGAGTCTACCAGGATAATCTCAGGGCCTCCCTCCACCTCAAAGTCGTCAACCATATCCACCAGATTTATGTTCTATAAAGTCACACATTTGCAGGTTCTGAAAAATAGAATATCTTCAGGGGGTCATTTTTACGTGCAACAACAAAGCTCTATCATGCTAATATTAATTTGAAGAAAAAATGGATCAGATAAATAGATCGATAACACAATGGAGCGAATTGTAGAGAGGGTTAACACATAATGGGAAAGGGATCAGTCCCCTGAAAACACAGCAAAGCACACAGAGACATACATCTCTTCCTCCATTTTTGTTGCTGTAGTAAAGTATCTGTGGCTGGGTACTTATAAAGACATCTCTTCTGGAGTTCAGAAGAAGTCCAAGCATCCATCCCTGTCCACCATTTATGAATGCCCAGTGACCGTTGGAAGCATCTCTCCTAAGGTTATGCTCAGATGGTAGGTAGAAACCCTGCTGTTCCTGTGCTCAAGAGTTCTTTCAATGATATCTCCATCTTTTCATCTCCAGCAGACATCTGAGGGAAGCAGGGAGGCTGTCATCATCCCTGGTCTATAGATAGGAACATTAAGAATCAGTTGTGTGACTTGGATGATGTCAGCTCACCATGGGGTCGACAGTAGAACTCGACTCTTTGCTGCCTTTTGCTTTTCCCGTGTCACCCACGCTAAAGTAAGGGAGAGGCAATCAGGCTTGGAGCAAACAGGCTCAACTCCACCATGCAGCAGCTGCATGCCCTTAGAGGAGATGCTTTAATGACTTTCTGATTCAGCTTCTTTCTGTGTAGAATCAGAATGATAATGGTTGTCATCATACTGACTCATGTAAATTTTCAATGTATTAATACCAGATCGCACACGTGAGCAGTGCCCCGTAACAGCAGTTCAACAACTGGAAGTTGGCATTCCATCCAGTCTTATCCCAAAGAAATGCATGATAGAAACTGTAATGCAGAGGCTGGAGCAATGCCACAGCTGCAAAGAGCACTGGCTGTTTTCCCAGAGGCACCCGCAACCCTCTGTAACTCCAGGGCAAGGGGATCTGGATCCTCTTCTGGCCTCTACTGGTACCGCATGCAGTGGTACACAGACACAGACACACATGCAAGTAAGCAAAACCCTCACACACAGAAAACGAGTGGAATGCACTAATTATTCACCCAGTTTAGTGACACTTCTGTAAGTCTCCCACCATCAGATAAGCAGATACTCATTACTATTAATACAAGTGGGTAGAAATACTTAAAGTTTTGTTGAGAAATTAAGACATTTGTCTAAAACTTCAAAATGTCTCAAAGGATAAAGCATTTCCACAAGCTTTCTTTTCTTTTTTCTTTTTCTTTTTGGTTTGGTTTTTCAAAACATGCTTTCTCTGCGTAGATTTAGTTGTCCTGGAACTCACTCTGTAGACCAGCCTGGCCTTGAACTCATAGAGCTCCGCCTGCTTCTGCATATTTGTAAGAAAAATTAAATAGTAAAAACCACTTCAAACCCTTTTCTGCTGGGCACAGAGGGAAGTCCCAGTGTTTGTCATCTGTCACTGGTTTCTTGTATTTCTCTCTTTTCTGTCTGGTCAGTGACCATATGTCAGGATGAGCTATACCAGGTGGGCAGGACATAAAAAGACGGTAATCCATTCCCCTCCTCAACAATACTCCAGTTTTCATCTGTTCGGCAATCATGGATTACTGATGAGCCTCATCTCGTCAACAGGTGGCACCTGTGGTCACATGACCATAGCAGAGACACCTCCAAAATCAGGCAGATAAGCAGTCTATCCTAATTTCAAATACAGCTGTCCATCAGCTGTGTATACAAGAGCCAGGGCAAGCATACAATTTACCAGGACATTCTTCGTGGGTGTCTTAGATACACTTACACTTGCTAGCAATGATGGTAAGGCCATTTTAAGCAGTGGAGTCTTCCCAGGTTAGACCAGAGTAGGTCTAACACTCAAGGATGTGCCTGCTTCCATCAAATCACACATCACGTGGCTCTCCATTATCTTGGCATTTCCCAGTTCTGGTGGCTTTGCCAGGGATTTTAATAGAAGTATTTCTCAAGCACTCGCTTGGTCACACCAACAACTTCAGTATGTATTGAAATTGTATCTTTCAGCCTACCTCTTACACTTCAGAATGATGCAGAAGACATTTTTCAGACTATGTGTCACACCATAAATTAAAGCACCAAGAAGAGGAAGACTTGAGGCTAGACATCCAGAGATTGTGGCTATATTTGAGTCATGACGTGACCCAAACAGTGACTGTAGCGCTGCTCATGAGGTGACCGAGCTCAGCCAATGCTCTTGCAGGACAATCATTTATTTGAAAGACAGACAGAATTGGGTTTTTGATAGTCATTTTCTTGAAAAGTAATGAAGCCATTCCCTACTTCCAGGAAAAGCAATGGCTTCTTAATTTCTTGTTTATTTGTTTCTTTGTTTGGTTTTGGATTGTTGGTTTTTTGTTTTGTTTTGTCTTTGCTAATATCAAACATTGAGCTGTTAACTGAAAGTTTCAGTTTTGGAAAACTTGGGTCCACAGTTATATTGACTTGATAAAATCTAAGGTATGAAGCTGTGCATAGTGGCACATGCCTATAATCCTAGCACTCAGTAGGCAGAGGCAGGAAGATTGCCACATCTTTGAGACAAACCTGGTCTACATAGTGAGTCAGACTAGCCAGAGCAATATAGTCAAAGATCCTATCTCAAGGGAGAGGGAGAAGGAAGAGGAGGGTTGATACAAAAAGGCAGAAGGGCCGGGCGATGGTGGCGCACGCCTTTAATCCCAGCACTCGGGAGGCAGAGGCAGGCGGATCTCTGTGAGTTCGAGACCAGCCTGGTCTACAAGAGCTAGTTCCAGGACAGGCTCTAAAGCCACAGAGAAACCCTGTCTCGAAAAACAAAAACAAAAACAAAAACAAAAAGGCAGAAGGAAAAATGCAATGATTCCAGAGGAAGGTCGTGGAAGACATGAGAAGAAATGAGAAACATCAAAAGCCATGGAGAGCAAACCAGAAGCATTTCTCTATAGAGACCTCAGCCATTAGAGTCACACAGAGGGGATTCTATTCCCATGCAGTTGCTGGACAACTACAACGAATAAAGCAACTTGCCGGGGAGGTATGTTTATTTCATTTACACGTCTAGGCTACGGTCCATGACTGAAGAAAGCAAGGGCAGAAACTCAAGCAGGAACTCGAAGGCAGGCCTGTGAGCTACTCCATGCTGCGTTACCTTTGACCAGGGAATTTGCATAGCCTAAAAAGTACAGCAGAAACCGTGGAATATGGTTCTTGACAGCTTGTGCAAACTCATGTTTAACTCTCTGTTTTATACAGCTCAGAACCACCTGAACAAGGAATGGTGCCGCCCACAGTGGGCTGGACCCTCCTACATCAATGAAAGCAATCATGATGATTTCCCATAGACATGCCCACAGGTCGATCTGAGCTGGGCAATCCCTCAGTTAGGACTCCCTTCTCTGGCGATTCTAGTCCATTTCAAGTTGACAGTTAAGTCTGACTAGGTGCTGACTCAGTGACACTGAGGCACATGGAGACCCAAAAGGAGTCCACATCTGGAGCGGCGTCAGACAGGTAAAGGCCTGCTGGCATGGTGACCTCTGCCATTCTAGCTCAGCTAGCCCTGGGGCCACATCTGTCCATGGAGTCTTCTTGTGTCCAGTCTAGAACTTGGTGCAGACTGACTTTCAGAAGTGTGTCCTTTCATTTTAATATTTCCCATAACTTTGGTGAAATCTATTATTTAATATATTAGCATTGCATTTTCTGACACCTTAGGAGGAAAGAATACTCAACTTGACAGTAGTGTGAACATACCCGTGTGTTTCCATTAAACCCAAGCTTCCTGCTGTGGGGAAGCCCATTCCAACCATCAAGACACAACTGCCTCCCGGCCTGGTCGCTAACAGGACTCTCACTGGAAGCCTGTAGCAAGCTCCTCAGAAAGGTTCCATGGATGCATCTCACACACTGTCTGGGCTGAAAGACTCACATTTTTGAATCTCAATCCATAATGTGCAGAAGCTTTTGTCAAATGTAATAAAAGTGAATAATCGTAAAAGAAGCATCAACAGATAACTAACACAAATTTGATTCTCATATAATTAGAATTATGTTTAAATTACCTTTTGGTTGAAACAAAGGGGGACTCCAGGCCATTGAGATGGGTCAATATAGATAAAGGCACTTGCTGCCGACTACAGCAGAATGAGTTCCAGCTCTGGAACCCACATGGTGGATGGAGAGAATGGACCCCCCCAAAGTTGTCTTATGGCTTCCACAGGAGTGTGTGCATACACATACACACACAAACACACACACACACACACACACACTTAATAAAAAGGACTCCAATCAGACCCCAGTGACTTTGTCATTACTAGATGGAAGATACGATTTGTAAATGTACTTCCTTTTCATTTCTGACGCATTGGGCGCTGGTCCCAAGGCCTCACTCATGTTAGGTACACACTGTGCCACTCTATACCAGACCTTTCCATTTATTTTGAATTTTTAGGCAGAATCTCATACATTCATTTGCTCTAGGCTGTTCTTGACTTCCCCAACCTCCTGCCTCAGTCTCCTGAGTAGCTGGGGTGACGGGCCTCTGCCACTGGATCTGGCTATTAAATGTATTTTCAAATTTGATCAGTACTGTCGATAGTGCCACAGATCTGCAATGACAAAATGCCACCTCTTAATGGCTGTTGTTACAGTCTGGGCTCTGACCTAACAATCTGTATAGAAAGTCTGTTCTTCCAAATGTCTCCTTTTATTAATATCCTCAGATCTTACCCGCCAATGGAAGAATATATGCTTATACCCCCCTTGCATAGAAATATTCTGATACTGAAAACTGAGATGTTAGATGTAGCGGTCTGAGTGGGAATGGTCCCCATAGACTCATAGGTTAGAATACTTGCCCTCCGGCTGGTGCGACTTTTGGGGAAGGAGACGGAGGTGTGGCCTTGTTGGAGGAGGTGTGTCACTGGGGATGGGGGTTCCAAAAACTCTGCAGGTCCCAGTCCTCTCTCAGTGTCTCAGGGACAGGGTCAAAATGTAAGCTCTCAGCCGTCCCTTCATCCTGCCATCAAGAGTTTTAACCCTCTAAAACTGTAAGCACAATTAGACTCCTCTTTTATTAGTGCCTTGGTCATGGTGTTTTATCACAGTACTAGAAAAATGGCTTACTTCTGCGTGCAGAATGACCATTTCTAATCAGCTTCCATGTTACCACTTAACACATAAGGAAAATAACACATCGAATGTACAGCTCTGTCTATAATGCACTAATTTTACTCCATAACTAAGCAGAATACTTAGATGCATTATTAAAATCTTTGTGTGTGTGAGGGGGAGGAGAGAGATGTCTGTATGATGTGTATATGTCTGCATGATGCTTGTGTGAGATTATGGGCAGCACCCACAAGCCGTGGCACATGTGTGGAGTCCAGAAGACTACCTCAGATGTGAGTCCTCACTTCCGACCTTGTTTGAGGCTGGGTCTCTTGCTATTTGTCAATGTGTACACCCGGCTAACTGGCTTCTGGAGGTTCTCCTGTCTGCCTCCTATCTCACCCATAAAGTAGCTGAGATAGCAGATGCAGAATACTGTGTCTGTCTCTCTGAGGGTCCCAGGGTTCTGAACTGGGGTCTTCAAGCCTGCATACCAAGTGCTTACCACAAAGTTATCCTGTCAGCCCTCAGCTGGCTTTTTAAATAGCAAAACTTTATCAGGGGAGGAGCTGGCACACTGGTTTATAATGTCACAAGTGCTTTGATCTGAGTAGCTATCCCCTAATGCCACGGCAAGGAGCACACATCCAGGAGTTGGGAAACAACACTTAAGTGCTAAGTCACACTAGTGCACAGTGGAAGCTTTCATAATGTATCAGTTCATGCCTAATTGGATTTTGAAAAGTGAAAAAAAATCCGATTGTTTTCTCCTGTCACCTCCAGTGTGAATGCTGGAAAGATCCGTGTTAGCGGTCTCTGCATTATCACAGTTGGGTGATTACACTTTGTAAGCCTTCGTGTTCCCTGAGTCAGAGCTCCATATCATTAGAATACATTTGGCTGTAGACTTTTAAAGTGTCGCTTGAACCACTTCTTTATCAGAGATTCCCTAAACATTTGCAAGCCAGTAAGGCAAGGTGGCTCTCCTGGTCACATCTCAAAACCTGGACTTTTAGACCAAGCAACATGAAGTGCTACTTTTTATAAGTATATGAAGAACAAGCATCCGGGCAGGGATCCTGGGCTCTGAGCTGTCAGCTTTTGACACTGTCAAACACTCTGTTTGTTTTTGTTGGGGGTTTTGTTGTTTGTTTTGTTGTTTTTGTTGGGGGTTTTGTTGTTGTTGCTTGTATCTAAGTCCCATGTAGGTTGATAGGTTTATTACTTCATTGTTTCTACAAATGGAAGCATAATAGGTTTAGTTTTTTCAGATAGGTAGATAGAAGGATAGATAGATAGATAGATAGATAGATAGATAGATAGATAGATAGATAGATAGATGATAGATTGATAGATGATAGATAGATAGATAGATAGATAGATAGATAGATAGATAGATAGATAGATAGATATAGGTGTGTGTATGTGTTTGTGTGTGTGTCTACACACATGTAGGAGTCTGAGGACAACCTGCAGACTTGGCTTTTTTCTCGCATCATGTTGAACCTGATGATCTATAACTAAGATCAGGCTTAAGAGCAGGTGTCTTTCTTTACCTGCTGAGCATACCTGCCCCACGGCGATGAATGCTTTTTGTCATCAGTTTCTCAAAACCTCTTCTGTTGCTGTCAATCATTTACTACAGCCACGCTCAGGAAGTTTGTGTCTTCTCTTAATGAAGCAACTGGAGTGGGGGTTGGTGTTTAGCAATCTGCATGTTATACTTCATAAAAGCAATACTATGGTTTCCTCTCCAAAGTGCAGAATTTCAAACAGGCTTTTTTGACATTTGAAATTATTTTAAAGTAATCATTTTAATAATTTCACATTGTCTAAGATTTTTATGAAGTTTTGGGTTGCAATCCATCAACTTTAAAATACTGCGTCTTATCTTGTGTTTCCATTCCACCAGACAAGTGCCTAAGTTCGTCCAGGGAGGTTGCAGGGATGATAAGATGCTGTTAAAGCAATGGAAGTCCCTGGTTTTGGGTTGCAATATCTTCTCTGGATTCTTGCCTAACAGGAAGGCTCCAGTTTCTATGAAGATATTAGAAGTCGTGATAGAGCCATCTTTCATGAGAAGCATTTCAGGAAGACATCTCTGGAATTTCTGTTTTTCTCTTGAAAGTGGATTTGAAAGCATGGTTCACAGTTTTGTGAGGTCTGCCCTGCCCTCTACCGTTCGTCAAAGTAAATGCAGCCACCGTCCACCTTTATGTGGATGATGAGAAGCAGTGTTTGCCAACTCTAGACTGAGCGCCCGCAGTGTGTCAGGAAATGAGTATAACATATTAGCTCCTCCTAATATTCACCACAATCCTATGGGACTCATAAAATGCCTTTGTTCCTATTTCCCGTTAGAGGAACTCTGCCCAGAGATGCTATGCCATGTGTTAGGCACACACCACCGAGAAAGTTCTGCAGCTCCACTCCTGGCTGAACACTAAAGTCCACAGTCGTTGCTCTATGTCTCATTGCCTCTACTTATAAGTAGTTATAGACACGTGTTGCTATCCTTGTTGCAGAAAGACATACAGACACACATGCAAACACAAGTGTTCAATATGGTCACAGCATGAACAGAAGACAAGAAGCCCACTCAAATGCTAATGAGGAAGCAAACTTTGTGGTTGTAGTTTTTTTTTTCTGGACAATGAGGCCTTGGCACCTCAGTGTACCCAGCAATGGGTATTGCATGGCAACTTCTTCTCCTTCTTCTTCTTCTTCTTCTTCTTCTTCTTCTTCTTCTTCTTCTTCTTCTTCTTCTTCTTCTTCTTCTTCTTCTTCTTCTCCTTCTCCTCCTCCTTCTCCTTCTCCTTCTCCTTCTTCTCCTCCTTCTCCTTCTCCTCCTCCTCCTCTTTCTCCTCCTCCTCCCTCTTTTCTCCTCCTTCTTCTTATTATTTTAAAGTTAAATTTTATTTTATTTTGTGTGTATGACATGGTCAGGTGTGTGTCCCATGGTACAAGTGTGGCAGCCAGAGGAAACTGTCTTGGATTGACTGTCTCTTTCCCCTTCACTCGGGTTCTGGACTTGAACAAGGGTTGTCAGGCTGTTTGGTGAACACTGTTACCCGCTGAGCCATCACCTTCTCTTTTCTTCTCTCTTTAAGACAAGGTCTCACTGCATAGCCTAGGCTGCCTTCAGCACTGTGCTTCCCAGTCTCCCAAGTGCTAGGATTAGGGGCTGGAGAGATTCTCTGTGGTTAAAAGCACTGGTTGTTCTTCCAGAGGACCTGAGTTCAATCTCCAGCACCCAACTGGCAGCTCATTATCTGCTATAACTCTAGTCCTGGGAATCTAGTGCTCTATTCTGGCCTATATAGGCATGGTGCACATACATACATGCAAGAAAACACCCTTAGACATAAAAAAATTGCCATGCGGTAGTGGCACACATCGTTAATCCCAGCACTTCAAAGGAAGAAGTGGGCAGATCTCTGAGTTTGAGGCCAACCTGGTCTACAGAGTGAGTTCCAGAACAGACAGGGCTACAGAGAGAGACCTTATCTTTATTTATTTTATTTATTTATTTATTTATTTATTTATTTATTTATTATGTATACAACATTCTGCCTCGATGTATGCCTGCACGCCAGATGAGGGCGCCAGATCTCAGTACAGATGGTTGTGAGCCACCATGTGGTTGCTGGGAATTGAACTCAGGACCTCTGGAAGAGCAGCCAGTGCTCTTAACCTCTGAGCCATCTCTCCAGCCCCGAGAGACCTTATCTTAAAAGAACAAAAGAAAAATAAATTATAAGAATTTAAAAATTCTGGGATTATACACATGTGCCTCCATGTCCAGTTGGCTGACTATTTCCAGGTTATCATCTGGTTCTATGAGCAATCACTTTTCCCAACTAAAGCCACAAGGGAGTGTGTTTGCAAATACTAGGCACTGTGTTGCTGTAGGAATTCAAGGGAGCTGCATGAAAACTTTCTGCTGTTTACAGAAACTCTGAGATTGACAGACACACAGCCTGATGCAGCACTCTCAGGGTTATTTGGGATCAGAGGGGACTAGTTGTTTGGCGTGCCCATGTCTCTGGGAACCCATAGGTTCCCTAAATGAGTCATTTCCAGCCAGCCTGGGCTACCAAGGAGAGCAGCTTTGGTGACTAAGAGCAGCAGTCAGGAGATTTACCAATGATGAAGATGCCACTTTGTGTCACTGTGACTCACAGGGGCGAGGGCTGTGGTGTTCTGGGATCATAGTTTTCGGTCTTTGGTTACTATGCATTTGAAACATCTCACCAGAGAACAAAGTCAGGTCGCAGCAGGTGCAACCACCTCATTTATCATCTAATGCCAGGCTTCTCCCCGTGTTTCTTACCCATCACACTGTCAGGATGGGCGTACAATATATGCAATTTTTTCCCAAGGGAAATTTCTCTCCAGATTCCCACCCGGACCTCATGAAAGCAACCTTCCTGTTTTGATAGCAGATCTGCTAGTGTCATTCATCCTCTGAACACATCTGCTAGCGGGGACAGCAGGGACTTTCCCAGTGCTGGGCTACTGCTGGGAACTTCCATGACACGGTGAAAGGTGTCCCAGCGCACTGTGGAGTCGGAGATTTGAGCAGCAGACTGTCCAGTAGTGCGCTCTCTCCCTCCCTCCCTCCCTCCCTCCCTCCCTCCCTCCCTCCCTCCCTCTGGTTTAAAAATCTGGCCCAGCCTTCACATTGGTAAAATCCAGAAAGCAAGGAAGCTACAAGTTATCAGCAAAGACCATTTGTAAGCTCCCAGTAAGTTAGAGTTTAGAGAAGAGACCATGAATACTGGTTATGGGAAACTGCAAGACATAGTGACACACCTGGACCTCACCAGGCAAGGGAGGTTTCACCTCTCCAGGCCAGAAGGAAGGGAGGGAGGGATAGTAAAGGAAAGACGGGGCGGGTTACCAGAACCCAAAGAGAACAGTTGGAGCTGTAGTCCTCTCTGAAGGACATAACGACTCTGTTGTATATTAGAGGACACAGGAAAATAAACAATCTGTCACTCTTTCTTCTGTCCCTTTGCCCCCTTCTTGCCTGTGCTTCCTATTGGCCAAATGCAGCCCGAGGACAAAGGAGTTAAAGTCTACAAAGGCCAAGCTTGAAGCGCTCAGGGCAGATGGAGATGGGTTTCAAAAGACCTATAGAACCATGAGAAAACAGCATCAAAGAGCCCTTCCTCACCTGTAGGAATTACAGGTGAGGTGATACAGTGAAGTGGCTCAGATGTAGGTTTATACTCTGATGTGGGATTTCCCTCTGTATGCTGTGATTACCATTAATGAATTAAGAAACTGCTTTGGACCTATAGCAAGGCAGAACTTAACTAGGTAGGGAAAGCTAAACTGAATGCTAAAAGAAAGAAGGGAAGAGTCAGAGAGAAGCCATGGAGCCACTGCCAGAGATAGATATGCTGAAACTTTGCTGGTAGGTCACGACCTCGTGATGGCCTACAATTAATGGAGATGGATTAAATTAAGATGTAAGAGTTAGCCAATAAGAAGCTAAAGCTAATGGGCCAAGCAGTGATTTAAATAATACAGTTTCTGTGTGGTTATTTTGTTTCTAGGCAGGCGGGATGAACAAGCAACCCCACCACTAAAAATTGGTGCCCATGTAACCAACTAAAATTCACTTAAAACCTGAGGGGGCTTGCAAAGAAATTCTAGACACTAAAAAACAAAGTTTATATGCATTTTTTTTTCTAAATGGGCTTTGCTCGCTGGCGGCATGCTGTGGCTCCCTTAAGAGAGATTTTCCTGATTCAGCAGTAGCAGAAAAAAAAAGAGCTGCACCACTTTGAAATGCTGGGCTGCCAGCATGACCTCTGGCTCTTTCAAGAGACCAAGCATTTGAATGGGGTTTGTGAGCAACGTGCTATGACTTGCTTGGTGGCAACATGGACCGGCTGTGTGCCTAGAGAAGGGGCACTGTGCATGGCTCTCAGAGGTGGTGAGCAGCTTCACCATGCTTGACTAGGCAGGGCAAGCAGGAAGTTCCATATTTCCCCTAGCAATGGCACAGCTTAAGTTTTTAAGAAGTGCTTAGCATTTTAAGCACTCCTGGACAGTAAAGAATTGCAGATACGCAATAGACATAAAGAACTCTAAACAAGTCACAGTGTTGGATAAATTTACACAGGCTTGGGAGAGAGAAGAAAAAGAGTACAAGAGAAAGAGACAGACTGCTGGGCAGTGGTGGTGCACGCCTTTAATCCCAGCACCTGGGAGGCAGAGGCAGGCGGATCTCTGTGAGTTCAAAGCCAGCCTGGTCTACAAGAGCTAGTTCCAGGACAGGCTCCAAAAGCCACAGAGAAACCCTATCTGGAAAAACCAAAAGGGGGGAGGGAGAGACCAAGAGAGAGAGAACACAGTCATAGATTAAAGGAGTAAAGATAATAAAATAAATATTAAAAAGTAATAGAATACAAACAAAAAAAGCCATGTAAAGATTTACTACACACAGAGAGTCTGGATTATGTGTATTGTTGTGTTTTCTTTGAGTTTTTTGACTGTGAAGTACAGAAAGACATTTAATTATATGGGCTGCTAAGCTAAACCAGCATGTATATTACAAAGGTATCTTGACTTCAGAATTTGGGTCTAAGAATTTGTTTCTTTGGAAAAGAGGTTCTTTTGTTTCCACAGAGGATGAGAACCTATGGGTTGCTTCCAGAATAAAATAGTTTGATGCACCAAGACCCCCCAAAATACTTCACCCAATAAACAGCAGGAAGAATTTTGGAGGAGAACTACACTCATATTTCCAAATATTGTCTATAAATGTTTGTTTACATTTAAAGGAGGATATGCTATAGAGATGGGTACTTTGCATTGGTATGGATCTTCGTTTATTGATATAAATTTAAGGTCAATATATATCGCAGAATTGACCTTAAATTTATATCAATAAACGATATATATATATATATATATATATTCCTGCTCTTGATATATATATATATATATATATATATATATATATATATATATATTCCTGCTCTTGATTAGGATGTTCTGTGTGTAGCTCATTTAAAAATGTAATGTATAATTAAGAAATATAGGTTAATAGATAATCATCTATGATAGTCAAGCTTGTAGTCATGTTAGTTAGATTTTCTAGATGTAAAGAGATACATTTCAGATAGATAGGCATTCTTCAAACCTTTCAAAGATTACATAATATGGTATTTAAAATGTTTAAAAACTTAGGATTTTTCAAGGCAATGAGACACATCTGCTCCTGGCAGTGCCAATTACTTCAAGAGGAAGGTGGGCATTGAAGAGGCTCCTTATGGAGTTTGCTAGCCATTTGGGCAAGAAACTGATCTTGCTTGGACTGCTTAATTGGACATGCAGGACCCACATAGAAATGACTGCTGAACTTGCCTAAAGATGAGATGGTCCTTCAGGGTTCCTGATTCATGAAAAAGTCTGCCAGACATTCTGCAGGACACAGAAGAAAGTGACTGACAAACTGCCAATATATAGGTGGAACTGTCTTTGAAATTTCCTGCTTTGTGGAAAAGTCTGCTGGACACTATGGGCCGGTAGGCTGAAGATGGATTTTCCAATAGTACAGGAGAACTTTGGGTGACTGCTCAGGCAGTGAGGTGTCTCTGTCAATTCTAGAGTTTTGGAGTTGCTTACAATGCACTTCCTGTTTTCTTAGGTAATATTATATCCTTCTGGAGTCTTTGATAGAGTTGAAGAATTTATAGTTATAGTTTTCCTTAGTTTGATAAAAGATAAAGTAGATATAAATATTGAAAGTGTAATTCTTGTTTGATACCTGTTTTGTTATATATAATTTTACTTTGTTAAAGTTAAAACTTTCCTTTTTATTTAAACAGAAAAGGTGAGGTGATATGGGGTTTCCCTCTGTATGTTGTGATTACCATTAATAAATAAAGAAACTGCTTTGGACCTATAGCAGGGCAGAACTTAGCTATGCAGGGAAAACTAAACTGAATGCTGGGAGAAAGAAGGGTGGAATTAGAGAGATGCTATTTAGCCCCATGGGAGACAGATGTCAGAACTTTAGCTAGTAATCCACAGCCATATGGCCATACACACATTAATAGAAATGGGTTAAATTAACATGTAAGAATTAGCCAATAAGAAGCTAGAACTAATGGGCTAAGCAGTGGTTTAATTAATACAGTTTCTTTGTGATTATTTCAGGTCTGAGCTACTGGAAACAAACAAGCAGCCTCCTTACAATAATCAGGTTGACCAATATCCAAATATCATAATTTCCATCTGTGTAAACTTGAACTCATCATTTACACCTTGAGCCTCAGTTTTTATATCTAGATAATGGGATAAGTTCTTACTGTCTTGCTCTACCTAAGTACCAGTGCTGAAGGTTCTGTTTGGTTGGTAGGTTTTATTGGTTTGGGTTTTTATTTCTTTTTGCTGTGTGTGTGTGCGTATGTGTGTGTGTATGTGTGTGTGTGTGCTTTCTTATTTTCTTTGTTCACTATAGCCACTCTTCTTGTCATTAGACTATTAGACTCAACCTTCATTTTGGAGGGACAGCAAGGATTCTGGGAATGCCTACATGGTACCATTTATATGGAGACCACCAAGATCACATGACAGGAGCATGCCTCTGTCTCTCTTGTTTTAACATCAAATAAATTCTCACCTTCATGGAAAGACTTAGAAGTAACAAGATTCTTTGCAAGCATGTCAAAACATAGCAATTTTAGGATCAAACTCTACCACTCCTGAGCATATTTCCAAACAACTCTATATCTATTATCTATATATAGATATAGATAGATAGATAGATAGATAGATAGATAGATAGATTACTCTTGTTTAAGGTATTATGTTTATGCAGCTCATTTAAAAATATAATTTATAGTTAAGAAATGCAGATTAATAGTCATTTATAATAATCAAATTTTAATTGTGTTACCTAAGCTTTCTAGATATACAGAGATATATTTCAGTTAAATAGATAGGATAGTCTTCAATACTTCAAAGACCTATGAAATATGGCATTTAAAATGTTTTAAGAACTTAGACTTTCTTGACAGTGAGACATGTCTGCTTCTAACAGCACCAATCTACTTCAAGAGGAAGATGGGCATTCATAAGACTCCTAATGAAATTTGCTAGTTGTTTGGGCAAGAAACTGCTCTTGCCTCAACTGCTTGATGGTATCTGTAAGAACTGGACATGCAGGACCCACAGAAAAGTGACTACTGAACTTTACAAAAAACAGAATGGTCTTTTAGGGTTCTGCTTCACAGAAGAAGCTACCAGACATTCTGCAAGACACAGAAGAAAGCAACTGATGAACTTTGCCAATACAAGGCAGAACAGATCTTCAAATTTACTGCTTCACTGAAAAGTCTGCCAGATACTATGGGCCTGTAGGCTGAAGAAAAACTTTGGGTGACTGTCCAGGTAGTGAGATAGCTCTGTCATTTTTAGAACTTTTGAAGTTGCTTACAATGCACTTCTTGTTTACTTAGGTAATATTATATCCTTCCGGTGTCTTTGATGGAGTTATAAACTAGATAGTTATAGTTTTCTTTAGTTATGATAAAAGATAAATTAGATATAAAACTTTAGCCTCACAAAGATAGGATAGATGATAGAATATTTTCCTTAATTTTCCAAATGTAAATGGACTAAATATTGTAACTATAATTGTTGCTTAATAACTGTTTTCATTATGTAATTTTACTATGTTAAAGTTAAAACATTCCTTTTTAATTAAACAAAAAGGGGAGATAATATGGGATGTCCTTCTCTATATGTATTGCTTTTATTGGTTGATGAATAAAGCTATTTTGGCTAATGGCTTAGCAGAGTAAAGCCAGGTGAGAAATCCAAGCAGAATGAGAGAGAGAAAAAGAGTAGGTGATGTTGAGGAGACACCATGAGAAAAGATGCCAGAACCTTACTGGTAAGCCACAGCCTCATGGCAATACATAGATGAATAGAAATGGGGTTAATTTAAGATGTAAGAGATAACTGGGAATATGCCTGAGCCATCGACCAAAGAATGTTGTAATTAATGTAGTTTCTGTGTGATTATTCTGGGTTACTGGAAAGCAAAAGCACAGTCTCCATCTACAAATAACCAGGAAACATGTAAAGGGCTGTATTGGGGCACTTTCAAAGTAAGGGAGTAGGATGCAGGTGGTAGTGGGGGTGGGGAAGAGAAATAATGCAACAATAAGGGCTGAATGGGGTTGGGAAAATAGCACTTATTTTCTCTAAATTCAAACCAATTGAGGGTTACACCCAGTAGTCAGGCTGTCATCTTGTCAAGAACCCCACCCTAGTAAGACTAAAAACAGTAGGTAGATAAACCTTTCAGATATTAGCTAAAAGGACCTGCCACTCAGACAGTACAGAAAAAGACACAGCCCCCCATGGGGTATAGTGGGGAGACCGTCTCATGAAGTAGGGCACAGAGAAGTCAATAGGGTATATGCCCCTCTGTCTCTAGGAAACTATCTCCCCAGACTGAAAGAAAAAGTTTCTTGACTACACATGACCTTTCTGTCTCCTTAACTTATCCATCAGATACTCACTCTGTGTCTTCCCTGAAGGAGTAGTGAGTGAGTGGGTGAGTGAGTGGGTGGGTGAGTGGGTGGGTGAGTGGGTGAGTGGGTGGATGAGTAAGTGGGTGAGTGAGTGGGTGGGTGAGTGGGTGAGTGAGTGAGTGGGTGAGTGGGTGAGTGAGTGGGTGAGTGAGTGGGTGGGTGAGTGGGTGAGTAGTGGGTAAGTGAGTGGGTGGGTGAGTGGGTGAGTGGGTGAGTGAGTGGGTGGGTGAGTGGGTGAGTAGTGGGTAAGTGAGTGGGTGAGTGAGTGGGTGAGTGAGTGGGTGGGTGAGTGGGTGAGTGAGTGGTGTGAGTGAGTGGGTGGGTGAATGGGTGAGTAGTGGGTAAGTGAGTGGGTGAGTGGGTAAGTGAGTGGGTGAGTGAGTGGGTGAGTGAGTGGGTGGGTGAGTGAGTGGGTGAGTGAGTGGGTGGGTGAATGGGTGAGTGAGTGGGTGGGTGAGTGGGTGAGTAGTGGGTAAGTGAGTGGGTGAGTGAGTGGGTGAGTGAGTGGGTGGGTGAGTGGGTGGGTGAGTGGGTGTGTGAGTGGGTGGGTGAGTGGGTGTGTGAGTGGGTGGGTGAGTGGGTGGGCGGATGAGTGGGTATGTGGGTGAGTGAGTGGGTATGTGGGTGAGTGAGTGGATATGTGGGTGAGTGAGTGGGTGAGTGAGTGGGTGAGTGAGTGGGTGAGTGGGTAGGTGGGTGGGTGAGTGGGTGAGTGAGTGAGTGAGAAGAGCTAGACACAGAGTTCTAGAAAATACCCCTCCTGGTGGCAAGAGAGATAGGTCAGCAGATGAGAGTTGCTCTTGTAGAGGACCTGTGTTTGGTTCTTAGCCTCTATATGTTTGGTTGCAGCCATCTATATCCCCAGTTCCAGAGGATTTGACATCCTCTTCTTATTTCTGGGAGCACCAGGCATATACATAGTACACACACATACATGCAGGCAAACACTAATACATATAACATTAATAATTCTAAAAAATAAAATAATTCCCTCCTGTATGGAAACATGGAGCAAGGAAAGAGAGGTACTCCTGTAAGGTCCTCATCAAGGGGAGCCAGGGTCCCATTATCTAGTCTAAGTTTCCTTAGACCCTCACATTTGTGTAATTGTCTATTTAACTAAGTTTTAATTAGAACCTGGTTGGTGCCAGAGAAGGTTATAAATTCTGGGAGATAGAATAGGTAAAGAAAAGACGTTGCTTTCATGCGCCCATGGAGGACAGAGACTCACTGATAACACTGTGAATGTCACAGTAACGAGAGAGCTGGGAAGGGTGAAGAGGCTAGTCCTTCACTACAGCAGCAAGCCAATAGCATCAATTAGCCAGGTAAAAGAAGAAGGAAACAGAGATCAGTGAGGCAGTGGGAAGCTGGAGACCATATTACAGTAACATCTTTCATTGACATAAAATTATAGGCACTGGACTGTTGGCAGAGGTTTCTGTCCCACCAGGTCCCACAGTTTCTGTTTAGTCCCAAAATAAACACACAGAGGCCTACGTTAATTATAAACTGATTAACCTATTAGCTCAGGCTTCTTATTAACTAATTCTAACATCTTACATTAACCCATTATTCTTGTCTGTGTTCACCATGTAGCTTGGTACCTTTTTTGGTGAGGCAGTCACATCTTACATCCTCTGTGTTTTGGTCATGACTGCAGACTGACTCTTCCTTCCTTCCAGAATTCTCCTGTTCTCATTGCCCTGCCTCCACTTCCTGCCTGGTCACCCCACCTATACTTCCTGCCTGGCTACTGGCCAATCAGCATTTTATGAAAATACAAGTGACAGGGTACAGACCATTGTCCCACAGCACTTCCCCCCCTTTTTGCAAAACAAGAACTCTGAATCAAATCTCCTTTGTTTAGCTTTTCTACTGACTATTATTCATAACGACTTGTAACCAACATTCTAAACAAAGGCAAACATCTATAATCCATTTATTGGGAATGTGGGCATAATTTTCCAAGCTACTTCCTGCTGATTGGGGGTGTTGATAATCTTATGGTGACCTAAGAAAATTTAGAATTATGATCAAGTCCTGACTGGAGAATTCTGTGAGACTTGATCATCTCAGGCAACAGTCTTAAATTTGTTCTAGAAGTAGAACTCAGACATCTGAGCCATCCATTCCTATCAGATTTCTCAGAGGGTTTTTCTTGATCAAACTTGATTTTCCTTAATCCAGAATGAATCCATAGCCTCTCATTTCCTGTGGAAACAAAAGCAAAACCTCTTCTCCAAAGTAACATATCTTTTGACTTCAATTTTGAAGTCAAGGCACTTTCAAAATACCTATCTTGGATTAATTCAGCAGCCTTTATAAACAAATATCGTTTAGCAGCTGTTGCCCCGTCCTCAGCATTCAAACAATTACAAAGAGAACATAATAACATACAGTATCCAGATTCTCTCTGTGTTTTTCATCTTTACGTGGCTTTACTTTAACCTCTATTTCTTTTATTTTTATTTTTTAATTTTTGGCTTTTTGAGACAAGTTTTCTTGTGTATCTTTGACTGTCCTGAAGTTCACTCTGTAGACCAGGTTGTCCTTGAACTCACAGAGATCCATCTCCTCTGTCTCCCAAGTGTTGGGATTAAAGGTGTGTGCCACCACATCCAACTACTCTTTCTTTTTTCTTTTTTCTTTTAAGGACTTTATCCTCTCCCCCAAGCCTACGTACATTTTTAAACACACAATAAACTGTTTAGAGGTTTTCTTCATCTTTGAATCTATCTTTACTCTATATCTCTCTTTTTTTGACCTCATGAGTCTTTAATTTGCGAAGTGATGTGGTTAGGATTAAAGCTGTGGTTTTGACAGCTGGATCCACCCCATTCCTTAGCTTTTTTTCCGAGAGTCTAGCCTCATGGCAGAGCTACTGGGCAGAGCCATGTTTATTGCCACAACTCTATGGCGTTTCAAGGTCCCTGTCACCACCAAAAAGTATGCAGTCAGCTTTTCATCAACACCATTTAAGTGTTTCTTGGCAGAACCTCTTAAAAGAGCTGCAAGGTTTTGCAGCTAAAGCTGAGTCAGAAAGCCTCTCTTAAATGAGAACACTTACCTCCTGTAAACAGAGCCTATCTGAGAAAATGTTGCTAAAAAGAAGCCATGCTTAACTCTGTTCTTTTATGTCTAGAATTCCTTTTCAAGATCTCTCAGGTTTTTAAGTGGAATTTGTCAGCCCCACCTTAGCATGCCATTTGTTGACTGAGATTTCTGTCCCACCCAGTCCTGCACTGGATAAAACCGTCATAAATGAAAGGGCTAGCAAGATGGTGCACTGGAAAGTTCTTGCAGCAGACCCAGGCTCAATCCTCAGCATCCGCACGGTGTCTCACAATTCCCTGTAACTCTAGCTCCTTTCCTGACCTCCGCGGGCTCTGCACACACGTGGTACACATACATGCATTCAGGCACACACATACACACGTACAATAAAAATAAACACTTATTTAAAAACTATTCCTCTCTTCCTTTTATCCCATTAAAGAAACTAATCAGGTGTGAACTAGAGGGGTTAGGTCAGCCGAGTGGAAACCCATTTGGAAGTGCCTAGTAGACTTCCTAGACTACAAATTCCACCCATAGGAATCTATCCTGAGGGAATTAATCAACAGAAGCAGGAAGACGCTCATTGAAGCATTAATCATACTAACAAAATAATTAGAACTTGCTTAAACATCCGGCCATGAGGGAAAGGTTAATACATTATAATCAACTTGCTCAACTAAATATTGTGAAGTAATTTAACGTGACAATTAGAAAGCCTGTGTGACAAGATGGAGATTTTACTAATGTGTTACTGAGTGTAAAAAGTAGAATATAAAAATATGGTTTCATAGTAGTTAGCACTCCATAAAATTACACCTAGTGAATGAGACAGATAGGCAACAAAGATAGCAAAACAACCTGTTTGGGAAGGGGGTGGTTAAAATGTGCTTTTTCTTATGTTTGGAGAACTATTAATACATGTGTTATACATAAAATTAAACTTTTTTCCTGGAAGGATCTTAGTTTTGGGTTAGAAAAAGTGATTCTCTACCCACCCCCCATCTCTCTCAGGTTTTTAGGTTTTTTGATACAGGGTTTCTTGGGTAGCCTTGGCTGTCCTGTAACTCACTCTGTAGACCAGGCTGGCCTCGAACTCACAGAGAGCCACCTGCTTCTGCTTCCCTAGTGCTGAGATTAAAGACATGTGCCAGCACCACCAGGCTAGAAAAGGTGATTTTCAAATTAATGTATGCTTATTTATTCCCCAAGCATTTACACTTTGAAATGAGAACTTCGGGGATTCTGATATTTGAAACTGGTAGAAAGCTCAAGGATGTGCCTCTGGGCAGGAGAAGCGTCTTCCCTACTTCTTTAAAGCAAAGAACAGTTTTGAATGTTGGGGCTGGAAATGAGATTCAAGGATAGGATTGGAGAGATGATTCAGCAGTTAAGAGTGCTTTCTAGAGAGAGAGAGAGAGAGAGAGAGAGAGAGAGAGAGAGAGAGAGAGAGAGAGACAGAGACACAGAGACAGAGACAGAGACAGAGACAGACAGAGAGACAGAGAGAGAGAACCCACAGCAGGCAGCTCACAACCATCTGTAACTCTAGCTCCAAGGGATCTGGTATCCTCTTCTGGCCCTCTAGATATCAGGAAAGCAGAAATGCCTTTCTACATTTGTTAAACAGGAAGAGATTTGATCTGGGGACTTTGGTAAACTATCCTAAAGGCAGAACTCACCTCCACCCCACCCACCTAGAAGTAACCTTTTTTTGACACTCAAAACTTTAAAAGTGACTTGCTTAGCTCCGGTTCTCAGATAGGAAATGTGGTTCATTCCCTCTCGTTTTCTTCTTGTCCTGTTAATGCAAAAGTCTACCTATCATTATGCTCTCCGTATGATCTTGGGTCTTTCTCAAATGACAAAGAATAGATGAAATGTAACTGTTCTTCTCTGAACTGGTCACTGACTAGCAGACATGTAGGGGACTCAGTTAGATGGGCATGTGGGGACTCAGCTAAATGGGCATGCAGGGACTTAGCTAGCTGGGCACGCAGGGTATTCAACTAACTGGGCATGCAGAGGATTCAGCTATCTGGGCTTGCAGGGGACTCAGCTATCTGGGCATGCGGGGACTCAGCTAAATGGGCATGCAGGGACCTAGCTAGCTGGGCACGCAGGGGGCCCAGCTAGCAGGGCATGCAGAGGATTCAGCTAGCAGGGCATGCAGAGGATTCAGCTATCTGGGCATTCAGGGGACTCAGCTAGCTGGGCATCTGGACAGCTTATTCCATCTCAGGATTTGAATGAAAAGGTAAGGTTTGGCTGACCACTGGATTTTAAATGGTTGTGAAGTGACAATCACAGTGACCCCATTCTGACTCTGGAGAATTGGTTAGTCTTTCTTTGTTAAAGATTTCTGTATTTTTTATTTTATGTGTATGAGTGTTTTGCCTGGAAGTATGTCTGTATACCACTTACATGCCTAATGCCCACAGAAGCCAAAATAGGGTGTCAGGTCCCCTGGAACTAGAGTTACAAACAGCTGTGAGCTGCTGTGTGGGTGCTGGGAGCCGAGCCACAGTCTCCTGCAAGAACGGCAAGTGTTCTTAACAGCTGAGCTTTCTTTCCAGCCCCTGGATTTTTTTTGAACCTCCACTTAAAATGTTTTAAAAGTTAATTTTAATGTATTTGTGTGTGTCTATATATGTGGTATATGAAAGGAGGAGTCCTAAGCAAGCTGGTGGGTTAGACTAGTGTAATTGGTGAGCTTTGGGTTCGAGTGAGACCTTCCCTCAGTGAATGAAATGGAATGCTATTGAGGCTCCCAACGTCAGCCCTGGGCTTCCACATACACACACACACACACAGAGAGAGAGAGAGACAGAGACAGAGACAGAGACAGACACACACAGAGAGACAGACAGACAGACAGACACACACAGAGAGACAGACAGACAGACACACACACAGAGACAGACAGACACACACAGACAGACAGACAGACAGATAGACAGACACACACACACACACACACACACGGATGTGTATTTTCATCCAAACATGTTTTCATCCCCCCCCCCACAGAGCATGCAAGGGTGGGCAGAAGAAACAGGGCAGCACAAGGGGGGCAGGGGACACTCTGCGAGTACAGAGGGAGTGGGTGCTCTCGGGACATACAAAGTCTCTGGTACAGTCCAGGCCTACAGCTGGAGGAGTCTTTGGGGACAGACTTAGCCAATTCAGTGTCCTTCCCCACTTGTCCCTCCTGCAACCTAGTGGCTGCCCTGCGTAAGACACTTCAACAGCTCTTTCCTGCTTCCAGGGCTCTGCCCACACCCCTCCTCTCCTCCTTGGCCTGCCCACCGCCCACGGCCCACAGTCCGCTGCCCACTGCTCTGGTCTTTCAAGACTTAGCTCAGCCAATTCCAGCTCCTTCTTCCCACCGGAGCCCAGCTTGAGGGCTTCCTGTTGGGGCCCCCACAACCCTCGCCATGGACCTCCTTCTAGCGGCTGTCACATGGCCAAAACTATTTTTGCATGCCTTTCCCTACTAATCCTGAGCTCACTGGGGGCAGGGACCACATTCTATTCATATTTACACCTTCCACACAGGGCCTGACATGGAAGATATTTTCAAAAAGTCAAGTGAATGAATTTAAAAAATTTTTTTTTCTTGGAGTCGGTTGAAGAGGCGATTGCAGTCACTTGCGTCAAGCAATTTCCATTGTGCCTCCGTGAAAAATACTTTCGCTTCTCCTCCTACGACCAATGACTCATTCCTGGGGCAGATAACACAGTTATGAGGTGCATAACTTCACTTTCTCAAATCTTTTCAAAATCTGTTTTTTGAACGTTCTCCTCCAAAGACAAAGAACACAAGGAGATTTTTGGAATCTCTGGACTCAGTGTTGACTGATAGAATACTAAAGACGTCTGGAACTTCATCTGTGCAGCGCATAGAAAAGAGAACGGGCAGGTGAGTCACAGAGCTTGGCCGTCACCTTGGCTCCACTCATAGGCCTTAGTGCCGTCTTCTCACTCAACATACACAGCACCTCCATGTTTCCCAGAAGGTGAGGGGACAAGAGACAAGAGAACACCATGCAAAGCTTAGAAGACAGAGCCCAGGTCTGGCTCATCTGCAATGGTGCTCTAATAATGATACCCTGTTTGTTCAGGAGTGAATAAAGGAGACACCCACTGAAATCGGGGGCTGATTCTTTGGATGTGTGTGATCTAAGCACATGTTCATGTGGAGGTGTGCCCTTGGTGTGCAGTTGCATGTGTGCATGCATGTGGAGGCCAGAGGTCAATGTCAGATGTTTTCCTTAATCGCTCACCACTTTACTAATGATTGTTATTTTGGAGTTTTTAACATTTTTTTAAAAAAGATTCATTCATTCATTCATTCGTTCACTTTATATGTATGAGTGTTTTCGAACAGAAGAGGAAATCATATCCCCTGGAGCTGGAGTTATGGATACTTGTGGGTGCTAGGAATTGAACCCGGGTTCTCTGCAAGATCAGAAAGTACTCTTAGCTAGAAAACCATCTCTCCGGTCCCATCATTTCAGTTTTTGGAGACAGGGTCTCATAGAGCCCAGACTGGCCTTGAACGACTACATAGCTAAGTTTCACCTTGAACTCCTGACCCTATTGCTTCTGTCCCCAGAGTGTTGGGCTTATAGGCATTGACCACCACACCTAGATTTCCACCTTAGTTTTTGATACAGAATCTTCCACTGAATGTGGCACTCACAGATTCAGCTAGGCTAGCTGGCCAACGAGCTCTGAAACTGCCTGTCTTAATCCATAACCCCTAGTACTGCAATTAGAGATATGTACACCATGGCCAGCTTTGACATGGATTCTGGAATCGGAATCCAGGTTCTCCTGCCTGTGTGTCAAACACTCTACCCATTGAGCCACCTCCAAGATGTGAATGTCCATCCCTGACAGGACAGCGTGTGAGCAAGAACAGCACACCAAGCCCAAGCGACCCTGGGTAAACATGGCAGTCTGGTTTCTGTTTTGCTGCTGCGACAAAGCCCTGACAGAATGCAATTGGAGAGGGGAACGAGATTATTTGGCTTACAGGTTCATCACTGAGGGAAGCCAGGGCAGGAACCTGGAGGCAGGAACCTGGAGGCAGGAGCTGAAGCAAAGACCACAGAGAAATGCCGCTTACTAGTTTTCCCGTGGCTTGCTCAGCTTGCTTTCTTTAACAACCTAGGAAGGCCTGCCAAGAGTGGTACCACTCTCAGTGGGCTGGGCCCTCCCACATCAATCAATAACCAAGAAAATGCCCACACACAGGGTCTGACAGAGGCAATCCCTCAGCTGAAGTTCTCTCTTCCCAGGAGACTCTAGTTTGTGTCCAGGTGACAAGACTGACCAGCGCACAATTTGCAGCAAGGTTATAGTGAGCACCTGCCCCAAGAGACCGCCACCCAGCACCAACCTACTCTTTCCCGTGTCCCTCTCTGCACCTTGGCTGCTGTGTCAGTAGCTTTCTCTCCTGTCCACCCCCACACAAGGACATAAAAGCCCCTTTCTCCTAGCTTGCTGCTTAATTACAACTTACTGCTCCTTGTCCCAGCACTGCCATGGCAACAAGTAGCATTGGTACAAGAGTCAAAAGAGAGGAATGTTGCCTAGCAACAGAGTAGTAGGTTGCATTCAAGGATCCTGGAGGCCCAAGTTCTAGATGCGGTTATGACTACCTGGGACACGGTAGATAAAGACCCAACTCCTCTGTGCTTTGGTTAGGTCTGTTTTCATTTTGTTATTTGCAAAACAGAGGTAGAAACAATAATCTCAGAGAACTAGTGTAAAAAACTCACTCCACGCATTCTGGGTCACTGTGGTAGGGCAGAAAGATGCACATGTGGACTAAGTCAGAAAGGAAACAAATGTCAAAGATGGCTTTCTGATGATTGAGTGGTAAGAGGGGTAGACTCGCTGGTGCCACCCTTCATCACTTGTCTCTTCCCTACGCCACCTTGGTGGTGCTGTCTCTTTGGAGGGCCAGTGACCATTAAGAGTGTCAGTTGAATTCGAATATAGGTGTTACTTGGTTCATCAAGTTTATCTCTAGGAATCTTTGTTATAGAAATGTTTTCAAGCTGAAAAACTGGAAATGAACTCAGGAGACCATTGAAGAGGAACACGAATGTCAAGCAGCCGAACCAGTGGGACACTATGTTGTCATTTGACCAGTGATTGCTGTTCTTTCTTTCTTCTTTTTTTCTGAGACAAATTCCCAGGTATCCCAGGCTGGCTTCAGATTTGCTGTGTAGTTAAAGATGACCTTGAACCTCTGGCCCTTCTGCTTCCCTCTCCCGAGTGCTGGGATTCTAGGCACACACCACCGTATTCAGTAGAATGCTGTGCTGAGGACCAAGGCCAGGTCCTGTGCCTGCTAGGCAGGTCCTATACTAACTGCGACATCCTCAGCTCTTAGGACTTGTGGCCACTGTATATTGCATGATGCTAATTAATCACTGTGATTCCCCCAAAGCCCTGTAAAAATGCCATGTCTTTTGAACAGCAGAATACTAGAAAATAAACTAGCCGTTATATATATGTATATATAATATATATGTGTATATGTATTTAAAGAACACTATTTAGGGGGAAAAGGTACTTCTTTATCCAGAAATATAGCAGGGGTCTCTAAAATATGAAGGCAAATCACAGACAGACACACCCTTTACAAAGATTTCCCTACAAACGCATCTCAAGCCGCGTGAGAGGCCTTGTCACAGGATGCAAAACAGTTGTTCCCAAGCCACGTTTTGCTGCTTCCAGAAGAGGCGATAGATGCTTAAATATCCTCGATTTTTGTATAAGCTGCTCCACTCACCTGAAAAGCTCTCAGCTGTCCTTCCCTTCCTGTGAGTGCCTGCCATCCCTCAATGGCTACGGTAATACATCACCTCTCCCGCATGTACCAGCGTAGCTCACGTCACTCTCTGCGTCCTCGACGTCTCTCTTACGTGTGGTCATTTTAATTAGCCGCTCGTGTTTCCCACATGCCTCCCCAGTAGACTGAGCTTTAAGGCTGCAAAATCATCTTTTTATTTCTTACTCCAGGGTCTCCCCAGCCTCTCTAGGGAGGCATTAAAATGAGAGGTTAAAACCTCGGGGAACAAGCCGAAGCTGCCTATGCTGCTGTGGGTTCACGTCTACTCGTGCTCAGCACGCATGCGCTAAGGCAGTGGTTCTCAACCTGTGAGTCGCGACCCCACAGGGGTCACATAGCAGATATCCATCGTGTTAAATATTTACATCAAGATTTCTAACAGTAACACAATTAGTTTGAAGTTGCAATGAAATAATTTTACAGTTGGGGATCACCACCACATGAGGAACTGTATTAAGGATCACAGCACTAGGAAGGTTGAGAACCACTGCTAAGGAGAGAGCCAGAAAGCCAAGGAGGGGTAGAGAAGAAGCTGGCTGGAGACTGCTTGACCATAATTTGAACAAACTCAAACAACGCATGGGATGTTGGTATGCCATTCACAATCTGGGCAGCAGGTGGCGCGCGCGGCCTAAATTTCTTAGGCCATTTCCTGAGGGACGTTGCCGAGGGAGGGATGTAGGGGAACCAGGAAGGGGCATTAAGCCATCCTCCAGCCCCATCTTTCTCCAGGTCCCAGTGAGCTGCACAACATAAGGGCGTATATCGGGTCCCCGCCGTAGGATGTAAAGTCCTAGCTTCTGCCTTCCCCTTTGCTCTCACCCCCTCCAATCTGCCCACGAAGCGCTATGAAACCCACTTTCCTCACGGAAAAGTGACAGTGGGTGAGAGTAAAACCGTCCAAAGGGCCCTGACGGTACTGACCAAAGGAGCAGAGGCTAGCCCAAAACTCACTGTCAAGATGTGTGCTGGCTAGTTCTTTTGTCAGCACGGGGTTACCCAGGAAGAGGGAGCATCAACTGAGGAGTCACGTTGTCATCAGGCTGGCATGTAGGCAAATTGTTGGGATATTTCCTGATTAATGATTGATGTGGGAGTGTGCAGGCTACTCTGGGCAAGTGGTCCTGGGATGTATAAGAAAGCAGGATGAACAAGCAATGAGGGAGCAAGCCAGTGAGCAGTGCTCCCCTCATGACGGTCTCGGCTCCTGCCGCCAGGTCTGGTGGATCTGGAAGTAAAAGCTGAAATACGCTCTTTCCTCCCAGGTTGCTTTCGGTCACAATCCTTATCCCATCAATAGGAAGGTATCTATCCGATGGTGAGAAGGGGAAGAACTGGGCCTGTCAGTGATGCAGGAAAACTGTGGGCAAGGAAAGGGAATCCTTCCCGAGAGAGGAAGGGCGTTCACAAAGAGCCAGGCCAGCAGTCCCAGCTGCGTGGGAAGCTACGGCAAGTTCAAAGGCTGCTGGGGCCCAGAGAGGGTTCAAAGCCAGTCGGGGAAAGTTAGTTAAATCTTGTCTCAAAAAGTAAAAAAGAGGGGTAGAGAGGTGGCCAAGAGGGAAAGCACTTACCTAGCGCATGCAGGGGCACTGATTCCCCCCCACCCCTGCAAAAAGTTCCAAAAGGAGAACGTGGTCAGCATTTTCAGTCCCCCAGCCCCTCCAAAAAAATTCCTCACAAGAGTTGAGATTTTTGCTCAGTTGGTAAAGTGTTTGCCTAGCATGCAGGGAGGCCGGGGTTCAAGTCCAGGCGTGGCACGACCCAGGTGTGGTGGCTGTTTTAGTTAGGCTTCCTGCTGCCCTGACTACACCTGTGGCTAAAAGTAACTGAGGAAGGAAGCCTTCTTGGGCTTGCACTTCCCCACCATAGTCCACCAATGAGGGAAATCAAGGCAGGAATTTGAACGGGGACCTGGAGGCAGGGACTGTGCCAGAGGCCAGGGAGAAACGCTGCCTTCTGCCTTGTTCTCAGTGGCTGCTCAGCCCACATTCTCACAGAACTCAGAGGCGCATGCCCAGGAGTGCTACAGCATTCAGCGGCCTGGACCCTTTCACATCAATCATTAATCAAAACAGTGTCACACAGACTTGCCTAGGGGCCAGTCTGATAGAGACATTTTCTCAGCTGACATTCCCTCTTCCAAGATGTCCCTGGCTTGTGCTGAAATTACAAAAAAAAAAAAAAAAAAAAAAAAAAAAAAAAAAAAAAAAAAAAAAAAAAAAAAAAAAAAAATTCTACCCAGGACAGTGATACATATCTATAACCTTGGGAAATAAAAGCCGGGAGATTAGAAATTCAAGGTTGCTGGGTGGTGGTAATGCATGCCTTAAATCCCAGCACTCAGGAGGCAGAGGCAGGTGGATCTCTGTGAGTTTGAGTCAGCCTGGTCTACAAGAGTTAGTTCTAGGACAGCCAGGACTGTTACACAGAGAACTCCTGTCTCAAAAGACAAAACAAAACAAACAAACAAACAAAAAAGAAGTTCAAGGTCATTTTCAACTATGTAGTGAGTTTGAGGCCAGCTTGGACTACAGGAGACCCTGTCTTAATACTAATATACTACTAATAATGATCCTTAGGTCCTTCACGACCTACACTGGAGCTATGTTGGTTGTGCAGACCCAGCATCCTGGTCACACATTGAAGTGGGAGAGGATGGAAAACCGAAGTAATGATTAGAGAAGATTCTCTGAAGAGGAGGAGCTCACCATGAGGGCTAAGCCGTCCCTGTGGAGACTGAGGTTAGCAGCAGGGAAAGCAGAAATAAGTATAAGGAAGACCATACATACCCCCATTGCTCTAGCCTCCAGAGCATGGCAGGTCGTAATGGTGGGGCCGGAAGAAGATGCCATCTGGGAGACACAGGCTTCAGAGGATCTGCTTCAGAAGCTGTGGAGCGAGTCATTTTGGATGACTTGGTTGTAAGGCTTTGGAGGGATTAGGGTTTAGACCGAGGGCTCAGAGGGCATCCTGGGAAGGATAGACTGTCGGGGATGGAAAGGCCAAGATGACTTATGCTGGAGTTCCTGGCGATTTAAAACAAGCCCAGCCAGCACAGATTCTCCAACTATTCTTCTTGGAGGAGGGTGGGCACCAGGTATAGTAGCCACAGATGGGAAATCTGCTATCCTCTGAAGTGCTGAGACTACCAAGCAAGACAGATGGACTAGAAAACAGCCTTGGGGACCAGCATGACAGCATAGCTGGTAAGGGTGCTTGATCTGCAGGCGTGGTGATGTTGTACAAGCCTGTTGACGTGCGTTCAGAGCCTGGATCCCACAGCAGGAGAGAACCAGCTCCTAAAAGTTGCCCTGTGACCTCCGTAGACAGAGGCTGTGGCGTGCCGGGGCCCTTATTCCCCCAAATGTACACACAGTAATTTAATTTTTACAAAAAGCAAACAGTCTTGGAATGCTGACCACACGCTGCCCAGGCTTGTGGAGCCCAGAGAACTGAGTTCACGAGGTAGAGACACCATTCACAGTGTTGCGTCTTTAGAAAGAGACCACACCTCTCTCTCTACCTGGAGAATCGGGGCTGTTTTCTTTCCTAGTTGGCCCGCCTTTCAGGTTCTCACAGAATCACAATGCACACACACTTGGAGAATGGCTGCTTTCCCCTGTCCTCTGCACACCACACCGGGTATTTTCCATTTTCCACACTGTTTTTCCTAATCAAAGCCAGCTACCCTCCAGTGCAGTGTGGATAACGGCTGCTCTCACGCGGAGGTTTGTTGTTGTTATTGTTATTTTTTTCATGAGTGTTTATCCTCATGCATTTGCATGCACGTACAGTATGCAGCTCTGCGCGCCTGTCTGTATCAGCCCACAGATATAGCTCAGGACCCGTTGATCCCTTTTTAATCTTTATTCTTAACACTTAGAACAATTATCATCAAGCTAGCTGAAACCCTACCCTGTTCTCACCCACTCAGGAAAACAGGCAAGTGAATGAAAATGGCGTTATTGGAAAAAAACCCTTGAATCTACTCCAATTTATAACAAAAGTGGCCCATTTGAAAACTCTGGCTCAGTTAATGTCCAGAGAGCAAATGACATCCTGCAACAGTTTGGGCGCAAGTACAGCAGCCAGCAAACCCCGGTGCTGGTGCTGGGGTTCGGGGGCTGCTTGGGGAAGGCAGATTTCCTGAAGTAGTGTGGTGGGAACATGGCTAGCCAGGGAGGACACACATCTCAGCAGGAAGTGCCACCTGCCTCTTGATGGAGGTTGCCACTCAAGGCAAAAAAAAAAAAAAAGTCTGTTTTAGATAGGACAAAATGCAAGGGCACAACCCAGGCTTTGGGGACCGCAGTCCATCCTGCACTGGCTAAAACTCGGTGCACAAAGTGAAAATCCACAGAAGCTGCTCAGCAAGGGTGACTCTTGGGACTCTCTGGAAGGTTTGTGGCTGTTGGCGTGCGTCTGAGCCGAGGAAGGTTTGAAGCAGATGACGTCATCGGAATACGCATACGTTCGTTCGTTTGGAAGTTTCAGTAGAAGAATGGTGGGGGGGGGGGAGGAGAGCAGAGAAACTGGCGAGCGTGGAGGACACCTGGTGGGTGGCCGCCGCAAAGCCCAGGACGGAAAGGAACAGTGCCTGCCTGGGAGCTTTCTTCCCCTTCTCTGGGCCTGTGGGTAGCGTGGTCACACGGGTGACCACGCCCTTTCTGCAGTCTCTAACACTGTCATCACATCTCAAAATGCCACTCTGTGACTAAGAACAGGGTTGCTGAGTCAGTGAGGTTTCCTAAAATGAGGGGTATGGGGAGGAAATTAAGATAAAAGGCAGGACTTGCTGACAGGCCTTGGGACCCACTTTATGGAGAGAGAACTGGCTTCAAGCTGTTTCCTGACCTCCACACCCTCACTGTGGACCGCACAACATATACACATGATAAACGGATGGATGGATGGATGGATGGATGGATGGATGGATGGATGGATGGATGGATAATAAATAAATGTGTGTATGTAGGTTAAAAATATAAGCAAAACTGATGTGAGGTACAGATTCCCTCAGACAACACTGTGGCCAGTTTACTGGTATTGAATTAGTAGGGATTAAAGATCCCTGTGGACTCAATTTATTCTAGGATCCACTTTGAACCCTGTGACCTTGAGTCAGGGGCATAGTTTATCTGGCCTCAGCTTCTTTACCTAGAAAAGGGCATACTTTCTACCTTGGCACCCATGGTAACCAGTCAGTGGATGACATGTGCAGGGGTCCTAATGGGGAGAAGCTTCAGTGTATCCCCGCCTTCGCCTCTGCATCCAGTGAGGCCCTTTAAGAGTTAACTCCCAGAACGAAGGGCTCTGAACAGCACTAGAATCCCTGGGTTTGGAAGAAGAAGCTGGTGGGTGGACTTCCAGGCAGAGAGGGAGGTAGGATGAGATGCTACCCATTAGTGCTGACTAATTCCCCTGGAATTAGTGTAGGACAAAGGAGTTTAATTCAGTGAGATCTCAAAGAAACAATGTGTGCGTCTGAGAATCCCTTTCCAAAGCCCCGCAGCCTCCTCCGACAGGGTGGGGCCACTGTGGGTGGGACCAAGGGCTTCTTAACAATGCCCTGAATTCTAATCTCACAGAAAGAACAGGGAAGCCAGAGGCCAGAGTAGGGCCGGGATGGCCAGACTTCCCTGTGACTCCCCAGCTCTGGGCTAAAGTGCTCAGGTTTAGGGATCTTCCCGAGGTTCCTTGGCTGGGATAATTGGAGTGGCAGCCTAGGCTGATTCACAGCCCCAGAAGCTGGCAGCTTGCAGCAGAGCAGCCGGCTGGCGGCCCAAGGGTGAGCTCATTAACCACAGGGACCCTAAGCTATGCCGTGTCGCCCAGGCTGGCTCAGTGTATAATGCAGAGTGGCTCCATGCCTAAGTCAAGACCACACCAGTTTTCAAAATCACTGTCTCTAGACGGGAGTTCCAGAGGCACTTGTTGCTGAGTCCTTGGTGGTCCCCGTATCCTGCCTGCCACCTTCCCTGCAAAGGGCAATTCATAAACTGGCTAATGGCAGGTGATGTCATTCTGTCCCTTGGTGAGAAGAGCACATGACTACATTCATGAAGGAGAACTCAGCCTTGGTCAGACACCAGGCCCCAGTCTGAGGTTTTGAAAATATGGTTGCCATTTACCAAGCCAGCTGGAGACCTTCCTGTCTGTGGTCCAGAAATCCACAAGACACAGCTGGCCTGCCTGACCTCCAAAAAAGGCTGCTATCTGGGTTGCCAGCCTTAAAGAGCTTCTGTCCCTAATGGAGGCAGACAGCAAGACAGCCAGAACACACTCATGCAAGGCCGGGAGCAATGGCACACACCTATAATCCCAACACTTGGGAGCCTGAGGAGGGAGATCAAAAGGCCAGGTCCAGCTTGTGCTGTACTCTGAGATACTGTCTCAAAAAATAAAAATAAAAGAAAGAAGAAGAAAGGCAGGAACTCACACACACACACACACACACGCATATACACACACAAATGCATATACACATACACATGCAGACATTCACATATATATGCATATACATGTGACTCTCATATATATATATATATATTATCTATAAAAATCAAAAAATATTCCCCCAAGGAAAGGAAGCCATTTGAGTTTCCATTCATCTGATGACCAAGTTGGCTACAGAACACCAGAGATTAATGGTGTCCCTCACAGACAACCACATACCAAGAAAGTGCCTCTTGGGTACACTTGACTTGAAATAACCACCATTTGCCATAACTTGCTCTTCTAGGGGAGTGTGTCAGCCTTAGGTGGATGAGTCTGCCACAGGAGCCCACACTTGCCTTGGAGAGGCACCTGCTCTCTCAAGCATCTCTCCTGGGCTCACAGTGCTCTGATGAGTCACATTAGTGAAGCTGCCTTTGAAATCAAGCTTGCTTCCCAGAATCCTCTTCCGAAACATTTCCATAATGCTGTTATGTTACTAGCACTGCTGGAGTTCAAGAAGGGTGACTTCTGCATCCTGCTGGGTGACTTCTCCTTCATTTCCTTCTGATGAGCACATACCACAGACTGGAGGGCAGGATTAAAAGGTCTTATGGGGGCTGTAGACATGAATCTAGGCTCTTTGCTGACTTCTTCCATGACTCGGGCATGTTTTAGCCCCTGTCTTCCTAGCTAACCTTGGTGGTACAAGCTGGCGATCTCAGCTATCTGGGAGAAGGCACTTTGGGAACGGGAGAGCTGAGTGACAGGAACTCTTCTGACCGAAGTCCCTTTTTACTTAGAAACCGCATGTGCTTGGCTTTTAAGTTCTTAAGAAACGAGGTGGGAGGGTGGGGGAATAGCAACTTTGCATTCCAAACGAGATAAGGCAAAATAAATTTGTGTTGCCACAAGGTTGTGATTTTAGCACTTAATTCTGTCAAGACTGGGGTGCTAGACAAGGCAGGAACAGCATGGGTCCCCCTGAGTCTGACAGGAAGAAAAAGGCAGTGAGCCCCTTCGCAAGCCATGTGCCGCGGGAAGCACACATCCTGTATGCAGGACTGAGTCTTACTTAGTTGAGTTAAGATGTTTATTGGCATCTCACAGGCTGTGCCCTGGAGCTGACATGGAGCTAAAGCAATCCCTTCCTATTCCTAGACAAAACCCAGATTTCCATACACCCCAGCTATAGCAAACCCCATGGTCCAAGGCTAACCCTGTGAAGAGATTATAAAACTGAGGTAGTGGGGTATGGTGGCACACATCTTTAATCACAGCACTCAGCAGGGGTAGGTGAATCTCTGTGAGTTTGAGGCCAGCTTGGTTTACATAGTGAGCTTGAGAATAGCCAGGGCTATATAAAGAGACCCTATTTCAAAAGAAATAAAAGGGAAGAAAATTGAAGTAGCTAGCTATAAGTCAAGAGGCCAAAGAGGGCCTGGGATCTGGTAGGCAGAGGTGAGAGAAAGGCCAGGGGTGTCATTGCTGTTGTGAAGCTGTTCCTCCAAGCTGAAACCTTCCCTCTTAGAGAAAGGGAAACAAGAGAGAGGCTCCCCACAATCATGTAGTTAAGGAACATCCTAAAAGGCTCTGCAAGATCACGAGACTTAGGAGCCTCAGGAATCTCAGGAAGTTACAGGATACACACACACACACACACACACACGGTTGTCTAACAGGCAAGGGATCAGGGAAGAGGGTCTTGGGCAGCTATCTGGGACCTGTACTTGGAGCTCCAGAGATACAGCTTTTCCAAGTTGTTACCCATGTAGACGTGGGCCTTTGAGTCACTTATGGTCCCGGAGGTCACCACAATAGACTCGCTGGTTCACCAAGCTAGTTTCGGGTGAAATGATTTCTTTGGTCTCTTGTTGGTGCCCTCTCTCATGGGAACAGGCATTTGTTTATGCCTTTCCATGGCGGAACTATCATACAGCAGATAAGGGCCTAGGAAAACAATTCTGACACTGGGAAGAGAGGAATTCTCACCGAAATCAGCAAGACAGCGTGTGCCTAGCAACCATCCTCCCTTTGCCAGTCTTTGGAAGCTGCCAATTTATCGCCTAGCTTCTCCCCGAGTTGCTACCTGACATCTGCTGATCCAAGTCCAGGTCACACATTTCAGCCAGTCACAAACTATTGTCCCTGCAGAGAGGGAAGCTTGCCCAGCCTGTGGGTTTCTAGAAAGGACTTTGGCTTCTATTCTTTACCCATTGTTGAATGCTCAAAATAACTTTGCTTCAAGCAAAAATGGCATCTCCCATGGAGACGTTGACTGACTTAGAGCTACTCTCAGGAAGTAGCTGGTCTTCAAATCTCAGCGCACACTGCACCTTGGGACCGCGGGCTCAAACAGGAGCCTGGCCTCCGTGAAGGCCTCCACCCACATCTTCCTTCCTAAGGCAAGGAGTGCCTGATTGGGGTTTGTTTTCTTTCTTAGTCAAGGGCTTCCCATTTATGATCCTGCTCAAGGGGATCTCAACTATGGAAAAGGATTAGGAGCCCTAGGGTTGGTGACAAATGGCACATATCTCCTATCTGGAGCCTCTGAAGATTCCCCCTGCCTGTCGTTCTGCTCTCTTTCCTGTATGATGCACGAGAGAGGCACAGAAGGGCCATAGGCAGCTCCTCCCTGGAGCTCTCTTGCTGCCTTCACATGGCAAAGCTCTAAACATCACTTTGGGGAAAGCCGACACTGTCTGTTTTTACTTGAAGCAAAAAAGCAAACAAAAACCTGGAAAATGAAGATTAAGATCCTAACTAAGCATCAGGCTCCTGGCCCCGGGGTGTGGAGGGGTGTTAGTGTCTGAGATCTGAACATAATGTGTTGATGACCTATCCCACTGCCTGCCTTGTCCCAGGAGCCGGTAAGCCAGGGAACTTCTCTCTCCCCAGGCTGCAGCTGAATGGCACCTCAGAAGGGAGCTCTCAAACAAGGTCCAAAGAGACACCAGAGCGGAAAACAGGAGACAGGAACCAGTTCTGGCAGCCTCGGCCCTAAGCCTGGCTCTCCCCCAGGGCTGTGCTTCTGGCTGTATTCTTCTGGGAGCCATGTAACCTTGGAGGAAGGGTGAGCAGACAGCCTCAGCTCTGACTCACAAAAGAGGGCTCGTTGTTTTTCCTTTGGCCTCATAAGTGAACCGGAGCCCAGGCTCCCGTCAGCCCAGCCTGCCGCGTCTGGGTCTCAGGTCTCACCTCACTACTTCCCAATGGTGGACCCGTCAAGCCTGGCACTACCCGCTGGAAAGAAGGCCAGCAAGACGCTGACTTAGCAAGCTGTTTCCAAGTTTAAACCAAAATGCCATAGAGAACAGAGCCATAGGCCATCCTAAAGGGGGCAGGGCCGGTAATGCTAAATTCAGTTTGCAAAGTTCAGGGCTGCTTTCATTTAATTTTACTCTTGCGGTTTCTAGCTGCTTTCTTGAAGTTAAGAGACGATGGAGACGTCTCTCTTGGTCTCATCATCTTCTACATAAGGACACGGACACGGGGACACACATACAGAGAGAGAGAGAGAGAGAGAGAGAGAGAGAGAGAGAGAGAGAGAGAGAGAGGGGGCATCTTCCACAAAGCCACTTCTTTCATATCACCAGTTTGGATCCACAATTGTGTTCATGTCCTGTATCCCAAGAGCCAGGGTGAGCATTTCAAACCACCCTGCTTCAGGATTCAGCGGACACACTCTAGCGACACACTCTAGCGCTAAGGCCTTCAAGTTCACCAGGTCTTTCTCAGCCTCCTCTTGTCTCACTCAGCAGGGGCACTGAGGGTGGGATACTCTCCTGCACCTGCACGTCAGAGCTTTGCCCGGATCACTTCTTCCCCTGGGGCACTGTTCTGAGGCTCGTCTGCAACCAGGACCTTAGACTATCTATCCCTCTTCTAGTGTAGAATTCTGAAACAATCCACCTCCACTGTGGCCTTGGGACGGAGGTGAAAATGTCCTCGTACTCATTAGCACAATTACATTTTTACTGACCTCTTCCTCCCTTATGCCTTTCTACCAACATGTGAGAAGAAAAGGATTGGGCTTTATGTTTTGATGCTGCCATTGTTTCTCGTTGTTTTTGTTTGTTTGTTTGTTTTGTCTCTCTGTTTTCGAGTCTTGGCTGCAATGCTCTGGTTTCTGGGTTATCTGTTTGGCTTCTTACTGTGTAGCTGTATTGACCCCAACCATCTGTGGCGGTGTAGATGGAACACACTTTCTGCTGCCAGGACCAAGAAAGAGTTAAAACAAAAAGCGCACTCCCTTGTCTGGAGACTCCAGGAACTGGACAGAACCTGTCTGCTGGGACTCTGCTCAAGAGGCCAGGATGGACAGAGGTACAGCAGGCTCCCAGGGCTCTGGGAAGAGAGCAGGCGGATGCTGCCGCTCAACTCAAAGGTGGGGTGCAGAGCAGCTTTGACTCCTCCCCCACTTCTAGAAATGGATAAAAGAGAAGAGAAATAGGAAGCAAGCTACGCACACATGACATCACGACTTCCGTGTGGAGAGAAAAGCGCATTTCTGACCGGATTTCCCAAAGCATTCAGGATTTAAGAAAAACGGGGGCAGGGAGAGGGCCGATTTTGAGGGAGGCAGTGACAGATGAATGAATCAGAAGCAGTCACCCTTGATTCACTGATTTTCTCTCTCCTCACATCCAATCTGTCTACCAAGCCCTACCTTGAAAATATACAGAGAACCCATCTCCTCCTCACCATGCCCACTGGCCTACCCCGGGGCTCTCCCCTTCTCAGCTGGGGTACGCCCCACACCCCTTATCCGGTCTGTCCTTACCCACAGAAACCAGCCTGAGGTTTTCAAATTTCAAATTGTGTTATATTTTTTAAAGATTTATTTATTTATTATGTATACAACATTCTGCCTTAATGTATGCCCGCACGCCAGAGGAGGGCACCAGATCTCATTACAGATGGTTGTGAGCCACCACGTGGTTGCTGGGAATTGAACTCAGGACCTCCGGAAGAGCAGCCAGTGCTCTTAACCTCTGAGCCATCTCTCCAGCTCCTGTGTTATATTTTTTGGTGGCGTTGGGAATCTGTCTTATCTACTTTTCTATTGCTATAATGACACCATGACCAAAGTAACTTGTATAAGAAAGTGTTTGACTAGGCTTATGGTTCTGGAGAGTCCATGGTGATAGAGAAAACCATGGCAGCAGAACCACTGAATGCCCACATCTTGATCCGCAAGTAGAAGGCAGAGAGAGCACTGGAAACCGCAGAGGTTTTTAGAATCTCCAAGCTCCCCCACCCCACCCCATGGGATCACTCCCATTCAAACCACCATAGGATTCAAACCTCAGACCTTGCATGCTCTGGGCAAACACTCCTGCTTGGCCCCAGTGTGAGCCTTGAAAAGACAAGCAGATTTCCTCCTCTGTGGAAATCCGGTGACCACTTCCCTTTTCATGCAAAACGAACGCCAAAGACCTCAAGGGGCTCTAATATGCTGACTCCATGCTTGTTCCTTTTCTGACCTTGTCTACACAGCTCTGCCCTCCTCTAGACTCCTCTCCAGCCCCGTTTACTTCCCGCTGTTCCCCAAACACTGCCACAGAAGCCTCAGGACACTTGCTCAGCACCACCTACGGCTGCCGCCCTTGCTCCCCAAATGTCCTGCCCAGGCTAGCTAAAGCAGCACCCCAACCTTAATTTTCTCTAGACCTATGTTTCCTTTTGGTGTTTTTGCTTTTGATGTGGGTTTATTTGTTTGGTCTTTGGTGTTGTGTTTGTATTGTTGTAAATCATTTTAATCTGAAATTTCAGGTCCTATTTATATTTAGTGCATGTGTGAGAGAAAGAAAGAGATGGAGGGAGAGAGAGAGAATGTACGTGTACCATAGGGGTGTAGGTGCCTTCAGAGGCCCAAGGGCATTGGATCCCCTGGAACTGGGGTTGTGAGCCATGAGATGTGAGTGCTGGCAACTGAACTCAGGTCCTTTGCAAGAGTGGCACGTGCACATAGCCACCACGACATCTCTCCAGTATATTTCTTTTTTAAAGATAGATCTTGCTGTATATCCCTGACTGATCTGGTATCCCCTATGTAGCCCAAGCTAGCCTGAAATTTGTGACAGTCTTCCTGCCTCTAACTCCCAAATGCTAGAATGACAGGAATTCATCGTCATATCCAGCTGTCTTTGCCTATTGAGATAAGATTATGTACTTGTTTGTCTGCATATTTCTGTGCATCCTACGCATGGAACAGAAGCAAAGACTCCGCTCATCACTGCACCTGCAAACTCTGAAACAGTGCCTGGCAAATAGAAGCTGCTCAATGAACAGTTGTCAAATAACAAAATTAATGAGCCAGGCATTAAATGCAAACTCAGAGAGGTAATTAATGATAGTGTTATCTCTCTATAAAGTACTCAGAAATACATGAAAAGGAAAGAAAACAGGGACTCTGCTTTGGGAAGGTGAGGAGAGGGGCTTGCTTTCAGGGAGAGCTTACACAGACCACCATACCTTGTCACCACATGAAAGCACTAGGCTCAGGAGTGGAGCATGGAGAAAGGGGAGGAAGGGGAGGAAGAGTAGGAAAAGGAGGAAGGGGAGGAAGGGGAGAAGAGGAGAAAGGGGAGGAAGGAGAGGAAGAGGAGAAAGGGGAGGAAGGAGAGGAAGAGGAGGAAGGGGGGAAGAAGAGGATGAGGATGAAGGGGAGGAAGGGGAGGAAGGGGAGGAAGGACAGGATGAGGATGAAGGGGAGGAAGAGGATGATGCACGAGTTTTAAAAATAAAGCAAAGCCAAGGAGCAAAATGCAGCACCTGCTGGAAGCTGCAAGTAGCTAAAGTAGCCAAAGTGGAGGAAGTCAGGCCATGTCAGGAAATGAGATGGAGCAGTAGGCAGGGACCAGAAACCAAGGCTCAAGCTTGTCCTGTTGAAGATTCTGGATGCTATCTTGTAAGTGATGGGAAACCCAGCACAGATTTTTTTTTTTTTTTTTTTTGGTTTTTCAAGACAGGGTTTCTCTATGGCTTTAGAGCCTGTCCTGGAACTAGCTCTTGTAGACCAGGCTGGCCTCGAACTCACATGGTGGCGTACGCCTTTAATCCCAGCACAGATTTTCAGCAACATGGGGGTGTGCTTAGTTTGCAGAGGACCCAAGTTCAGTTCCCATCACCCACATCTGGCAGCTCATAACTACGTGTAACTCCAGCTCCAGGGGGATCTGTTGCCCCTTTCCGGCCTCCATGAGCACCTGCACCCACATGCACATACCTACACACAGAAACACACTCATACACAATGTCAAAGAATAAAATCATTAAGAAACAAAAATGCCCAGTTAGATAGCTCATGTTTGCAATCCCAACACTAGGCAGAAGGGTTACTACAAGTTTGATCCCAACTTGGGATGCATAATGGGTTCTAAATCCTGTCCCACCCCATCCCACCAGAAAATGAAGGAAAGAAGGAAAAAGAGAAAAAGAAAGCAAGCAAGCTGGCTAGCCATGGTTAAGATTGACCATGGGTGTGGTGGATTAGATCAGAGACAAGCACCTAGGCAGAGGGCTCAAATGTACAGGTTGAGTGAGAGACAAACAGGCCAGAACCAACAAAAGGCAACTGAGATGAGCGTAATGGAATCAGAACCAGGGATTCAAGACCGTAGGTCCCAGTGCACATGAAAGACAGAGCAAAGAGAGTCAAAACACCCGATATCTCCAACCCCTTCAACCCTTGCTCCCCTACCCTCTGAGAAACAAAAATCCAGAAACTTCCAGGCAGTGGCCCAGGCTGTTATTTCTAACTAGTTGGTTATTGCGTGTGCACAGTGCTGCAATAGATTCCAGGGCCTTGCACATGCCTGTCAAGTGCTCTGGTGATAAGCTGCATCCCCTTGCCTCGGTTGAGGAGCTTTGAGATTTAAATGTGAGTCTGTCCGCTGCTGAAGGGAGTAAGGGGCAGTGTTGTGTGGTGGCATTTTATTTTTATTTTAATACAAAAAGCTTTCCCGAAGTTCAGAGAGTAGAACAGCCACACGGGCCCGCCTTACAGATCAGGCTGCAATAACACACACCTTTAATCCCAGGAGCACACTAGTTGTCATAGAAACCATGCTGTGCATACCTTTAATCCCACTGGTGCATGCCTTTAATTCCAGCCCTAGAGAAAAGTTTAAGAAGGGAGGAGGCAGCGCTCACACACAGTCTCATTCTGAGATTCCTGGAGGCAGGATCACCATTTCAGACTGAGGTTAAGGTAACAGCCAGTGGCTGGATGCTTTGCTTTTTAGATCTTCAGGCTGAACCTCGATTTTTCTCTCTGGGGTTTTATTAATCGTGCTTCAGTGTGTGCTTTCATAAATTGAAATAGCCAGTCAGGCACCCTACTCCTTGGGGCTAGAGTGTTTGAGGAGGAACCGCGGGAGGTAGGAGGTAACGAAGATTAACTGAGGGAGGGCTTGCGAGTCACTAAAATCAATGGAGTCTCAAGAGTCTGATAGTTGCCTTTTCAAAATGCCTCTCTTGTTACGCAGTCATTCAGCGAACATTACCTGAACAGCTACAGTGTGTGACTCTGTCTTTGGTGCTAAGCAACAGGCAACAGGAGCAGGCCCAAACTGGAGGCTGTTCAGACTTCACTGTTCAGAGTAAGCTCAGTCCTCAGTGCCAGGCTCAGACAGAAAGACGCAGGCGTGGCAATCTAACAGACAGGAGTCCAAAGCACAGCAGTCTTGAGATAGCTTGTAACCCCAAGATTATAAAATGGATCTGATGATACCTGGGCCGCTGCTAGGATGCTTAACAAGACCCCAGGATGCTGCTGTGTGGCAGAGCAAGAAGGCAGCCCTGGTAGCCTGTCCAGATGCTTGCTTTTGCGGGTACTTTATGTTTCATTCCATAGATAGCTAGCCAGGGCTTTCTCATTGCTGCTCCATCTTAACCCATCGGCCTCTGCCTCCATTTTTTGACTTCTCAGAAGAGAGGAAGGCGCAGAAGAGTATTCACTAAGTCAGAGTAACACCATCTGCTGACTTGCCTAACGAAACATTCCGCTTGACAAATAGTTCTGCTTTCCCCCCAGAGGAGAAAATCCATCTCGTTAAATCAAAGGGCACAATGTCTTCTCTCTCAGCAGGCAACTGACCAGCAGGCAGCTCTTCCGGGTGACCACGAACGGCAGCACAGAGCTGGGCAGTGCATCGGTGACATAGAGGTAGATCTGCCCAGAACCCCCAGCCCAGCTGAGGCCACATGTCTAGAAAAGGCTCAGCGCTGCCTCAGCGACACCCAAAGCCCAGGGCATCACAACTCTGTCGTGACTTCAGAAAGAAAGACTGTTCACCTAACAATCTCATATCCATGTATACTACTGTAGTGGGTTGAAAGAAAATGTCCCCCAAGGGGAGTGGCACTCTTAGGAGGCGAGGCTTTGATGGAGTGTGTATGGCCTTGTTGGAGGAAGTGTGTCACTGTGGAGATGGGCTTTGAGGTCTGCTTCGCTCAAGCTATGCCCAGGGACACAGTTCACTTCCTGAAGCCTGTGAATCCAGATGCAGAACTCTCAGCTCCTTCTCCAGCACCAAGTTTGTCTGCATGCCACCATGTGCCACCGTGATAATGGCCTAAATCTCTGAAACTATAAACCACCCCAACTAAATGCCTTCCTTTATAAGAGTTTCCGTGGTCATGGTGTCTCTTCAGAACAACAGAAACCCCACCTAAGACAACAACCTAACCACATACTGTGGTATATACATGCATGCGCACCTATACCAATGTACATGAGTCATCATGGCTGTACAAAAAAGTCATTCTACAGTGAACCTTGAGTGAATCCTGGCTGAATAAGCTCGGAAATATTCTTGGTATAAGCAGAACGTTTGAATATGTGTAGAGTGCTAGATAGTGGCTACAGAATCAAGGTTAATCTACTATGTGTGGGGAAAACACAATACAAGTGGGAGACAGGATTAGTTGGAAGATATAAGTGGGAAGTACTTAAGGCATGTAGAAATTAACTTCAAACAGTGTAACAGAAGAGATATGTGCTAGATAGGTAGGTAGATGGTTGATAGATAGCAGATGATAGGTAGATAGATAGATAGATAGATAGATGATAATCAATAGACAGATACATATATAATAGACAAGTGATTGATAGCATAAATATAGAAGGAGTTTTATAAATTGTTAGATTCAAATCAAACCTTTATTAGCCTATTCTTTTCATTATAATTTATATTTGAATTTTTCCTAAGGAATAGAAGTGAAGGCTGGAGAGGCTCAGGGTTAAAAGTGATTATTGCTCTGGCAACAGGTCTGAGATCAGTTCCCAGGATTTACATCAGGTGGCTTATAGCTGCCTATGACTCCAATTTCAATAGATCTGCTACCTTCTTGCATCTGAGGGGTACTAGGACGCACATGGTGCACATTACTCCACACAGGAATACACGTATACACATATAAATAAAGATTTTAAACATAAAGAAATATAAATCTTTAACAAGAAAAAATAGAAGTGAAAAGAAAAATGAAGAATAATTAATTATAAAATATGAAGAGCTGAGCATCTGATCACACTGTTCATTCCCCTAATCTGCACATAAATGGCAAAGAGAAGGAAGGGAGAGCTGTGCAGATTAAGGGGCAGGGGCAGAGCCACAGGGTAACGACATGATGAACATCCCAGAAGGAGGACAGAACCTGGGTCAAAGTGGCTCTTCTGCTTACAGGCCTTGTATTCTTTTCTGAGTATCATGTAAGTGTCTACACATGAGTTCTCACAGGAGACAGGGACTCAACTATAGTGTTGCTGGGAGGCTTAGGGGCCAATACTGGGGGAACAGGAACAACCTCCTCCCCTGCACTGAGAATGCAGCCTCCCAGGAGCATGCAGTGAGCCAGCTCCCTCAGTGGGCAACTAAGGCCTAAGGTACAGTCCCCTGAGAAACAGTATGAAGCTCATGCTTCATAATTATCCCACCCAAAGGGCCAGGGAGCTGGGATATTTATGCTTCAGTTCCTGAGAACCATTAATTGAAAGGAACCATTGGTGGCTGCTCCCAGGAGCCTCCAGCTCCCAGCACTTCCCCACTGCAGCAGTTTAGGGAGGAAAGTCCTCAGACCCAGAGACATGAATTTCAGGTTGACCCTAGGTGCCCTGGCTCCGTGAGGTCTGACAGATGGGACTAGCATACTGACAAGGTGGCTCTGGTCCTCACTCCGCCTCTTACTAGCCAAGTGCAAGAGACAAGGATCATCTAGACTCCAGAACTATCCAGGGCCACGAGGGAAGACTTCTAGGCACCTTCTGAGGCATGCACCCCTCTCTACAGGTGGGACACATCTGTGGGTCCCATCCTCAGAACAGCAGGCACAGACCCTGACTCAAAGAGCAGAAACACAGGCCTGTATGAGTGTCCCATGTTACTGGGTTTGAACGTTGAGCCATGTAAGGTTAAGAGCAAACCATTCTGAGAAATTCAACAGCTGTTTACTAGTGTGAAAAACAAAACAACACATGAATGGCACTCCTCACGCATTCAGATCACCCGATGACGGCACTCAGGGTCTCAGAGCAGCCTGGATGTAGGCAGCAGCCTGCAGTGAGGATGGGCCCCAGGGGTGCCATCCAGCATCCAGCATCCCCCTTTCCTCTCATTATTCATGCTGCCTGCCATGCCGCGAAGCGTCAGCCAGATCCAGCAGAAAATAGTTTACAAATGGGAAAATGCTGGGGCAGCAACGATGATTTTAAATCTGTTTTTCAAATCTTGCAGCCATTAGCGCCTCAGTAGCACAACTGAAAATATTTCGCCCACAAGTCTGCAGCCACCAATAAGTCATGCTACTGTCGTTTTTCCATGTTTGCTTCCAGGGAAAGACAAGATTCTGGGGGAAGTAAACAGTAAGACGACACATGTTTGAAAGGGATAGAGCGAGGCGAGTCACCCAAAAGAGATGGATATTCAATTTTTTTTTTTTTTTTTTTTTTTTTTTTTGGTGAGGAACTAGCCAGCCTTGGAATTTCAGTGAAAGAAAGTCTCAAAAGCAGACCTTGGCTGCCCGGCTCGGTGCCGACTTGGAGACAGGGGCTTTGGCCAGTGGGGTTTGAATGTTTCCAGCTCGGCTCAGCAAGATCAGGGTGTCTTAGCTCAATGTTGTAAGACGCATGACCTCTCTAGCTGCTTTGTGCAGCTTCCGTGTTCGCCGGCGACCTCATGACTCCTAGCAGATCTGCTGACGCAAAGACAACCATCCAGACCCTCACTGTGTAAGTGTCTCAAGAGAAACCAGGAAAGTTCGTGAGTGCGTGCGTGCGTGCGTGCGAGTGTGTGTGTGTGTGTGTGTGTGTGTGTACATATAAGGGCATGTACAGCTGTATACACCTATGTAAACACATGCAGATGCTAGAAACGGGTGCCTGGTGACTTCCTCTGAATTTCTTCGCCTTGAGGCAGGGTCTCTCACTGAACCAGAAGCCCACTGTTTTTCTCATAGACCATGGTTTTTGCATCTGCTTTGGCTCCCTCTGCACCTTGCCTCTGGGGAGAGGAAGAGTCATGGCGCCAGGACAGACATCTGTTTATATGTGTCTCTCTAACTAAGTCATTGTGTTGGCACTCTTGTGTCTACTCTGGCCTTTGATATTTTTCTTTAATGAAAGTATCTCGCCGGGCAGTGGTGACACATGCCTTTAATTCCGGCATTCGGGAGCCAGACGCAGGCGGATCTCTGTGAGTTTGAGGCCAGCCTGGTCTACAGAGTGAGTTTCAGGACTGGCTCCATAGCTACTGAGAAACCCTGTCTTAAAAAACCAAAAAAAGGTGTCTGAACCCCTAGGGGTTGACAAAACTGAGTTTTTAGGTCTTGAATTTGAGGATCCACTTCTAGGAAGATAAACAAGAGATAAGTTCTTGATGTAGCTTCCCCAGGACTGGCTGGTGTGTGTGATTTTATGGGAAGCTTTCTGTCACTACCAGATTCATTATCATCAGTGTCACATATCCCTTGAGTACTTAGAAGCTATTTATTGAACACATTGTATGTCAAGGTACTTTCCAAATGTGCTCCTTCCTCAGTGTCTGAATTAGGCAGGACTCTCTGGAGGAACAGAGCCAATATCATGTATGCACATTATAAGAGAAATCCATTGGCTGGTTGGCTAAATAAGAGGGGTTGGGGAGCCCAACAATGGGGACATTGAGAACCCACCTGCTAGTTTCTCAGCTCTTGAAACTGAATGTCTATGTAGCCCCAATCCAGTGCTGAGGGCCTGCGGGACTCTTGTGGAGTTGCTAGTCTTCACTCTACATTGGAAGGCCAAGGGGCTGGAGCCTTGATGTCAGTGGAGAGTGGCAACAGCAGCGAAGACACTGCCTCAGAACGGAGCAGGTAGACACTGACTTTTGCCTTGGACTTGTTCTTATCTGGGCTACCTTTGAGAAGGTACGCCGCCCCTGTGGCTGGGCGTCTCTACCATCCCAGTCTGGCACTGGTGGTCTGGAGGATTCCTGCCGAGCTGCTGGTGTCCAGTCTATGCTAGAAGCCAGAGGAAGCCGGTTCAGTGAAGGAATCAGCAGCAACAGGGGAGATGAGTTTGCTTGCAGTGAGAGCCTTTAAGGCAAGCAGACAGAAAGCAAGGCTTGCTCCCTTCACCTCACTGTCATTGGCGCTGCCTACATTTAGGGTGCATATTCCCATCCCAAGTCTCTTATCAAGAAAATTCCTCCCAGGAGTGCCCAGTAGAGGGCCTTCCAGTTGACTCCAGATCCAGTCATGTTAAAGATCAACTATTTGCCTATTTAATAGCCATGAGGGTCAAGCAATTGTCCAAAAATCACACAGCTGGTAAGCATGGGGTTACATTATACGATTCTGTCATGCAAATGTGTCACAGTTTATCTAAATGTTGATTTTTTAAAAAATCTCTTTCTTAGCCGGGCGGTGGTGGCGCACGCCTTTAATCCCAGCACTCGGGAGGCAGAGGCAGGCGGATCTCTGTGAGTTCGAGGCCAGCCTGGTCTACAAGAGCTAGTTCCAGGACAGGCTCTAAAAAAGCTACAGAGAAACCCTGTCTCGAAAAACCAAAAAAAAAATCTCTTTCTTCCTTTTTCTTTTTGTCTGTTAGGTAAGGTCTTTCTATGTAACCCAGGCTGGCCCAGAACACACTATATATTCCAAACTTAACTTGAGTTTGAAATCCTCCTCCAAAAAGCTTGGGTGATGCCATTATGCCCAGAAGTTTTTGATCCTTTAACTCTGTAAGGAACATGGCAGGGCTCACATTTTTATCTTTCTTTGGCATTAGCTCTTCTCGCTCTGTTTTCCAGAACGTCATGACCAAATCCAAAGGATGAATATTTCTGTGGCTCACTGAACTCCTTCCCCAAAGGCCAGCACAGACAGCCATTCTGAAGCTCCACGTCAAGGATCCAGGGTGTTGATGAGATTGGAAACCGAGGAAGCAAGTGATGAGGATGTCCATCTCCCCCGAAAGCTTTGCCAGCTGGTTTGTGTTTTAGTAGAATGCGCTCAGTCTAATCAAAGAATACCCAAGTCAGCAGCAGGTTATGTATTCCTCTGTGTGTGTCCTCTGCCACTGAGATGCCCTTTCTTCTGCCCCTCTCTTCTCCCTAACTGACACCCACTCTCACATCCAACAAACCTTGTTGTGGCTTTAAAAGCTCATAGTTGTCGCACAGGAGAAATGGTCATACTAGTCTACTAAGGAGTGCACTGTAGCTTCTTAATATAGGATACTTGGGGATGTGTCTAAGGAATGGCAGAGCAGGCACTCAGGGTGACATGAGGGTGCTCCAGGAGGTGGCATTTACAATAGCCATGGTTAAGCAGTCCAAACGTCCGACAGCACGGGGTGGTTAAATTATAACATAGTAGGCAATGGAATACCAAAATTGTGACAAAGCAATAAAATGTTTCTTAGTTTGAAAGAGTCATATCATACCAGTGAGCTAAGCACTTACAGAACATTTAATAGGACTACGTTAGAGTCACACGAAAAGCATACATACATGTCTGTCCGCATGAAAATATGCGTGTGATGTATGTAAAGTATCAGTAAGATAAAAGAGATCTGGGAGGATAGATACCCAAGTATTTTCTTTAGGAATATGTGTGTAAGGTTGATTTTTCTCCCAAGCCTATTTTTTAAATTTGCATACATTACTTACATCATCTTTTTAAAAAGATTGGGTGCATACGCCTTGGAGAGAATGAAGAAGTCAGCGAATGCTTCCAAGAGTGTGGCAGGTGGGTGGCAGAGAACGTGGGGACTAGGAGTGGTGCCATCAACCCTCTGTCCTCAGCACAGATCGGGGTCCTTCCACCCATTTCCCTGCCCAGCCTCTCCTTGCTATGTGTTGAAGGAGAACGGAGCTCGTACTAGCATGTCCCTTTGTGAACGGCTATAAAAAGCAAGTTGAGTTAGGGCTCTGTGAACCCTACCTACTCTAACATATGCTGAGCGATTCTTTTGTGTGCTTTTGTTAAAAGTGCCTCTTAAATGAGCTGGTGCCCATATGTCCCAGGAACCGAAAATGTGGCTAGGTAGGCTGGCACAAGCCCTGTTGCTATAATTCACTTCCGTGGGTTTCTAATGAGCTTGCTTAACCACAGCACAAGTTTTCCAGGCCAAGCCATGATGTTGACCAAGAAGGAGGAAACTTCTCTCCCCTGGATACTCAGAACAGACAGGAAGAAGAAAGATCTCAGTTGACCAGGTGTGTGTGTGTGTGTGTGTGTGTGTGTGTGTGTGTGTGTGCGCGCGAGCGTTTGTGGGGGCACAGGTGCATGTGCATGCCTGGGTGCCTATTCTAGAGTGTGACAGTCATATGCTGATTTTGGAGTTATGTTGCATAGTATAAAGAAGAGGGAACCAGGTGTGGTAGCACATGCCTACAATCTCAGCACTCAGGAACCTAACACGGACGAGATTCTGTGAGTTAGAGCCCAGGTGAACATATAGCAAGGACCAGACGGGTCAAGGCTACATAAGAAGACCTTGTTTCAAAATAAGAAAAGCCAAAAAGACGAGCGGTAAGTGAGAAACGAGGCCACCGGTAAGCCGAGCTCGGGTTGGACTTCCCATCCTGAAGCTCACTAGCTGGGTGACCTTGGATAGCTTCCTGAATCTGTCCTGTGTCCTCCTCTGTGAAATGTGAATGGCTGTAATTGTGTGCCCTAATGTACGTCACTGTGAGGACTAAAAAAGATGTGTCTCAGAGGCACCCAGTAGTGTGTGTTCGTCCTAGAAATTATCATGTGCTCTCTCTACTTAGTGATGCCCTCGTGAGAGGCAAGAAGCCCCAGAGAGATGAGAGCCCTGACAAGGGGAGACGAGAGTTTTCTAAGATGATACGTGGAGGCCCAGCCCATAGGCACATAGGCACAGGGTAGTCAGGAAACACCACAGGGACACAAGGCTTGAAGCTAGAGGCTGAAGAATTGGAATGGGAGGTTAAGTGCAAGGGCGGGGACATGGTGGAAGTGGGGGAGATGCCAAAAGTGTTCATATATGGGGACCTGGGTTCCTGAACTGAAACATGACTGACATCCTTGCAATATCACTATCAAGAAGACACTATAAGCCGGGCGGTGGTGGCATACGCCTTTAATCCCAGCACTCAGGAGGCAGAGGCAGGCGGATCTCTGTGAGTTCGAGGCCAGCCTGGTCTACAAGAGCTAACTCCAGGACAGGCTCTAGAAACTACAGGGAAACCCTGTCTCGAAAAACCAAAAAAAAAAAAAAAAAAAAAAAGAAAAGATGACACTATAATACTATAATTAGCTTTGTCTGTCCAAAAAAAAAAAAAAAAAAAAAAAAAGGAGATAGAAAGAGGTCCACACTTGCTCCGCATCACACAACTAGTAAATCACGCCCCACAATGCCTCAGTGTGAAGCGATGCTGCAGTGGCTGTCCACGCCAGGCTTGTCACCCTGGTGGCCCTTACTCAGCAGTTTTCTTCAATAAACAAGCATAGACTAGACTGGCCTCTAAAGACACACAGAAAATGAAGATATGGCAACCGTTCTCGGGGAGACCCACAGCCTGACAGAGGAGAGAAAATTTAATAAGCCATATTGCCCAACAGACTCTGACAAGCAATAAAAGAGAAATTAGGGAATCTGTCCTGAATTCCAAGTCTACTTGGACTTCTTTATCGAAGCCCACTTGAGCAGAAGGAAGTTATTGCCAGTTGGAAAGTGTCGCGATGGGTTGCTAGGATAAATGCTGTGACTAGAGACAGAAAAACAAGGGGTCCAAACACGGTGTGGGGCCAAGTCATCGTGCTAGGCTAAGGAAGCGGCACTTCCTTCTGAAGCTGAAGTGGAGCCACTAAAGATTATTGAGACTGACAGGGTTTGCAAAGGTAGAGTGCTTGCTGAGCATGCGCAAGCCCCCCAGGCGGCTCAGTGGTAGAGCACTTCCCTGAGCAAGTGCGAGTGAAGGTTGCTCAGTGGTAGAGCGCTTGCTGAGCATGTATTAGGTTCCATCACTAACACCACCAAAAAAAAAAAAAAAACCCACAACTTTTTCAGTTAATTCTGTTAAAATAGCAACAACAACAACAAACACGCGTTCTGATTTGTTCTGTATACCAGTAAGGTCTGAAAACAGGGCTTTCGGTAAGGGGCGGAAGGTAAAGGCTGGTAGAGAAGGGTTGATCAAGGTACCCTGTGTAGGAGCTGGGGGTTAGACGTTGAAGAGAGAGAGAAGGGATTAAGGAAGCTCCGAACCTCTCTTTCCTCTGCGTCCATAGCCTGCGCCTGAGCTTGTGTTCTAGAGGTGGAGGCTTAGGAGGTTTTGTAGATCCTACTGTGCAAGCCAGGCAAAGAGGTTGTGTCTAAACCGGAACAGGAACAGGAGGGACATAACAGAATACAAATCTGTCTAGTCTATCTGCCAGTCATCTGTTTCTATCGCCTATCTAATCTATCTCTCTACCTCTCTGTCATCTATTTATCTATCATCTGTCTGTCATCTATCATTGAACAATCAATTGATCATCTATTCTCTCATTTATCTATAATCTATCATCATCTTTCATCTGCTTGTCTGTCTACTTATGTCATGAAAGTAGAAGAGGGACTACCAGGAAGGAGGAAATTATCCAGAGGGAGTGAGGAACCAGATAGTAACAGGAAGAAGAAAAACAATATATTGAATTTCTTCTCTTTTGCGGAATCTAGGTTTAACAACCCATATGCATACGTGTTGGGAGAGAAATGGCATGAACGTAGGAGAGAGGCTATTTTGGGGTGACCAAAGGGGCCAATGAGGGGAAGGGAAAAAAGGAGATGCTAGTCAGGGTATATGTAAGATGGTACAATGGCATGTAAGTCTGAATATGTTATAATAAAAACATAAGCAAAGGGGTAGAGAGCCAGCTCAGCAGCTAAGAGCACTGGCTGCCCTTGTAGAGGACCCAAGTTCAATTCCCAGCATCCATATCATGACTGACAATCATCTGTAACTGTAGTTCCAGAGGACCTGATGCCCTCTCTGGTCTCCTGGGGCATCAGACACACACGTATGTGCAGGCAAACGCTCACATACATAAATATATTGTTTAAAGAAACATAAGGGCCAGGGCCTCCCGGTCCCACTTCCCACCTAACTCCCTGTGCGCAGGTCCTGTCATCTCAGCTCCCTCCGTGCGTCACAGTTCTCAGCTTTATAGACAATGGAGTGGGTGGCCAGTGATTCATAATTACTATTTTCTGCCCCAGGATCACTGCTTCCTCTGTATTCCAAGACAATGGCAACTTTCCAATAAATACTTTTTAATGGCTTAATTGATAGAGCAATAAAGGAAAATATCACCTCTGGCCTCCCCACGAACATGCATAAGTCTAGCATATCTATATAGAACATCCCAACACACCACACACACCCACACACACACACACACACACACACACACACACACACACAACACACACACACACACACAACCTCTTTGGTTGGTGTATGGAGGAACTAGCAAACAATTTATTAAATTCTTATAGGTCTGGGGGATTTTATAAATACTAATCCACAAATATCCTACCATAGAAGCAAGTATCCCTGATCATTATTACAAAAGTTCAGGGGCAATCCAGAACTATGCTAATTTTTCCCAGGCAGACACCACCTGATACAATATGGACGATTTAATGATTTGCCCAAGGCCATAAAAGAGTCAGTGGGAAAATCTAAGATAGTCTCTGGTTTCTTACATCTTGTGCTCTACTCAGGCTAATGCTCTTCACCTCACATATGGACTCTAAGGAGGAGAGACCCTTGGGAAAAGAAGATGCCAGTAGCAGAAGAAACCCATCATTCTAGATGCCCCTTCTGTGTGTGTGTGTGTGTGTGTGTGTGTGTGTGTGTGTGTGTGAGAGAGAGAGAGAGAGAGAGAGAGAGAGAGAGAGAGAGAGAACTTTGATCATGCAATTCGTGTTGCTGAGCCCCTGTTTTTCCTTCTGTAAATGCAACCTAACACAAGCCCATCCCACAAGGTAAGTAAAATGTTGTCTAGCAAATGTCTACGGCACCTGCACGCCTGGCTATGAGAAGCTGAGTGTTTTCTCCTCCCCTGCAGCACCTGAGATAGCTTGTGTGTGGGAGTTGGGGCTGCACTCACTGCTGAGAGCGCCACTGGTGTCAGGCGTCTGCCTCTACCATTTTCCACTTTTTATTATTTTATTTTATTTTATTTTATTTTTTGAGACAGGGTCTTTGACTCAGCCTGGAGCTTGCCAATTCATCTAGACCGGCTAGCCAGCAAGGCTCCAGGAGACCTCTGCCTCTGCTCACTCCAGCACTGAGGTCACAGACACGCACCGCCGTGTCCTTTTTACATGGGCACCGGGGATCTGAACTCAGGTCCTCATGCTTGTGCAGCAAGTGCCAGACCCAACAAGCTAGCTCCCCAGGCCCTAATATTAGCATACTCTTAAATCATGCAGACATTTAAAAATAGATGAAACGAAGAGATCTTTTGGAATCTCTCCAACTTGGAAAATCGCCTTTGTTGGCTGGGGATTTAGATGATGCCCTATATATACATATGTATTGAGACCCGGGGACATATAAACTCTGACAGTGACAAATTCAGCACATGTGGAAATGCCAGCCACTCCGCTGTAAATCTGCTCTGGGGGAGGACAGTGACATTACCAGGAGATTTTTCTCTATTTGAAAATGTTACCATTCACCCAGGGAAAGCCGGGGGACAGCAATGGGGACAGTTGGAACCAAGTGCTCTGACATTTCCCTGCCGACAGACACTGGCAATGAATTTAGAAGCTGTACTGCTTTATACGGCTCTGAGTTAGAGAAAGGGCCTATTACAAGGAGACCAAGAAAGGCTGTCAAAGCCTAGGTTTCTGCTATATTTCTTTTGTCAGAAACTTCCAGAAAGAAGATTATATGTAGAAATGTCAGGGGCTGTCATCACAAGCCCACCCAGGGCTCATTTTTATGAAAATATCATCGAGTTATGTGTGCCCGACACAGGGCTGCACGCTCTTCTCAGGAAACATCATTGGGTTCCCACCAAGTCTGGAGAGAAATATCACCCCACTACCCAGATGAGCAAACTGAGCTTCTAGAAGTGAAGTGATCTGTAGCCTCACAGGGTCTGGGAGTGGCAGAGTAAGGGCTCCACCCACAGGGTCAAGACAGCACCATCAAGAGGATGAGAGGTGGGTACGAAGTGGGCAGTAGTAGGAGAGGGGCCAAGTGTGACATGCCAGGCAACGGGCATCTGCCATGGTTATGACTATAGCCTTGAAGGTTTCCACCTGAAGCCCGAGAGTACAGTAGTAACTCCGACCACTCACTGCTTGCAGGCTCCATCTCTTAAAGTGCTCACAGAAGTGTACAAAAGATGTTATGATTTCCATTTTCCAGGTACGGACATTGGTAACGCTGAGGCACTGGCCGAGCACGCAGCAGCTGCTCACTAAATGAGCGCTATTGCCCGTGTGCAGTGCCGCCTTCTCGAGTGTACTAGTCAGTCAGGCAAGAACATAACAACAACACCTCAGGCTTTCCGGAGGACTGCTGGACCCTCTGCTGTGGGTGCAACCTGCCTGCCCCAGGTGCTAAGATAAAATGTCCACACTGACCACACACTCCCTCTAGTGGCAGTCCTTCCTCGACTGCTTTGAGTTTTGTTCCTTTAGATATACTATACTCATTATTATTAGTGTCTACCACGCATGTTAGAATGTGGGCATCCCTGTGCCATAGTGTGCATGGGGCATTCCTTCCACTATGGGATCGAATTCGGGTCATCAGGCTTTGGAGACAAGCATGTTTACCTTCTAGGCTGTCTGGTAAGCCTTTGTTTTGTTTTTTCATGACGTACTTAATGCAACCTCAAACTTTAGAGAAGAAATTTGCCCAACTAGTGAATAAGGTATGAGTGGTTCTGTTACAGCCATGTTGATCCTTAGAACTGGTTGGAGACACAGAAAGTATCCTAAGAAAATGGGATGCTCATGGCTGATGACACCTAAATGTCACTGGAAGGTACATGTGCTGGCATGAAACTTACTTTGATCTGAAAACTCCACAACCAAGCTTGCGTTAGACATAATTACTGCCTCCCGGTGTTCAGATGTAAAAATGGAAACAGTGTATCTTGTACCACGCAATGTCATTATCTCAGAAGGTGTCTGACCTGAACCCAGAACCTGGGCCCTAGGTCTTTGTGCTCAAAGAATTCCAAGCCAACCCAGACATATAGGATGTAAGCCTGTTCCTCATCTATAGAACTGGGGCGACAGGCACTGTGCTCTGAGCACCACAGCTTCTGAGAGACGTAGACTGTCATGTAACCCTCACTGCCTATCAAGCAAAGTTGATCTCCACTTCAGAGAGGATACGAAGGTGCTGCCCCCTAAGGGAGGAGGCTTTCTCTGATCCTTTTCTTTAAAATAAATATTAAACATTTACTTTGTTTATATTGGGGGGAGGGCATCGTGAATGCCACAGATTGCCTGTGGAGCTCAGAGGACTACTTTTGGGAGTTGGGGTTTTCCTTTTTCTTTGTTGGGGTGGGTTCTCTCTTTTGTGTTGGAATGGTTGTGTGCTTCCGGCTAGCCAGCCCTCAAGCTTCTAGGTGGTTCTCCTGTCTCCTCTCTCAACGTAAGAGTGTTGTGATGACGTATGTATGGCTGGCTCCACACCAGGGACTGAGTGCCCTAAACCTACTCACCAGCACCCACCTGCCTCCTTTATCCAATCCACCTGTTGCTCCATTTGTCTAGTTCTTAACTTGCTATATTAGTGAAAACCTGTATTTTTATGAAGCAGCAAGCACTTTAGACACTGACAACCAGAAGAACAATTAGCTAACTTTGGATCTGCTTCACTACAGCTCATAGATCAAAGAAAAGAAATGCAACATAAAAATACGTATTAAATATGTTGTCCAGAGGAAGGAGGATCTTCATTGCATTGCATAAAAATCTTCTTAAGCAACTCAGCTGCACTAATGGTACTAATACAACAAAAAAAACCCCACAAATTTTAAACTCCGCATTATTCATTAGAAGGATACCAAAATATAGGAAAATAATATCAGGTGATGGTACAGGTTTGTTCAAATGTACAGCATAAAATATTCTTAAAAAATAAACATTCAGATATGACATGTATAAAAACCCCTTGCTAATCTTTACTCAACTTTCATTTTTACTACTCTGTGTATAGATGGGTATTTGTGTGCTAATGTCATGGCGTGTGTGTGTGTGAGTTAGCGCACACCTTGTGGGAGCCCACTGTCTCCTACAATGAGGACCCATGGGACTGAACTCAGGTCACAAGGCTTGGTAGCAAGTGCGTTTATTCACCGAGCCACCCCATGGGTCCATGATTTGCTTTTCCTGTAAAGTCTGAGTGGTTCTTCACATACCATATGTTTGAATGATCGTTGGTGGAAATATTTTCTCGGTATATTATTTGCTTATCATCTTCATGCTGTTGTTTCACATTTTAAACTAGTTTAGCATTAAGTATAGTCTCTAATTTTAAATGTATTTTTTTTAATATCCCTCCTTTGCATCAGAACTGAGACACTTGCCCCTTGGGAAGCACTAACATTCTGGGTTTTTTTTCTGTTCACTCTTAGGGGTTATAATCAGTTCCTTCCAGGCTGGATGTTGCTGTGTCTTTGGCGCAGTGACTGTTCCTAAATCTACTGCTATTTCAGCCCAGAAGAGCTGCTTTGCAGTCACCAGCCTGCTTCTCTGGCAGTAGCCTGGTCACTGAGGCCACAGCCTGGCAGGAATTCTGTTCCTGGGAGCCCTGGCTCTGTCACTATTGCTAAAGGTAGTTTTAACTAAACCTCTATTGGCCTATTTATAAATAAGATTCAAGATTCAAAGGCTGGAGTGAAAACCTGCTAGTTAAGAGGGGCTAAGTAGCAACTAGATAACCTCTCCTTGCTGGTGTCTCCCAAAAACATGTCCTTCTGCTCCATCAAAACAAACAAATAATCCAAAAAGCCATGCCACTCAAACTCCCTCCCCACTACTCCTGGTGTGTTTCTCCATCTCCTCCCGATGCCCTCTGAGGCTCTGTGACTCTGTCAACTAGTTGCTAACTCAGCCTCCTGACAGACGATTAATTTTATTTAATTAATGCAAATGATAACTTGAGGTTCACAGTGTGACTGAATATCCCCCAACACTTCACTCTGCCCCAGGGGAGTGGGTTCTTCTGTTTAGGGTGTAAGCTGCTGTCCATATCAGTCTCAGGGTGATGAAACAGATAGAGTTCTCAAATCAGAGCAATTGGCCCAAGCACCCGCTTCACGAGAAACCGGGCTTTGGTTGCCAGCCCTTTGCTCCGCTGTGCATTCAGAGGCAGCTCTCCTCACCATCTGGGGACCTCACTTGGTTCTCCCAGAGATGAGATGCATACAAACATTAGGCTAGAACAGCCAAATGCCAAACTCAGCTTGGAAATTCCTTGTTTTAGCCCAATGTTCAAGATGATCTCATATTTTAGTGAGTCAGGAAAGGGAGTGGCACTATATTCAACTTCTCTTTGCAAATAACAGTTGGCTAGATGTACCAGCAACTTGGTAGCTGGTAAAAGAGGACTAGAGTGTGCCTGTTTAGGAAGACAGAAGGCTGGCTTTTGTCTGTCTGTCTTTCTCTAAAAAAAAAAAAAAAAAGAACCTCCTTCTTTTCTCCCTTTTTTCTTTCTTCTTCCTTCCTTCCTTATTTATTTAGCTTTTTGTTTCTGATTTCGAGACAAGGTCTTATGTAGCAGTGGCTGACCTTTATCTTGCTATGTAGCTGGGAGTGACCTTAAATTCTCGATCTCCATGACTCTTTCTTCTTCCAGAGTGCTGGGTTGACAGATACGTGCCTCACTGCCTGGCCCTATTCTACCTTTTTTTTTTTTTTCAGTAGTTTTTTTTTTTTTTTTTTTGGCTTTTCGAGACAGGGTTTCTCTGTGGCTTTAGAGCCTGTCCTGGAACTAGCTCTTGTAGACCAGGCTGGTCTCGAACTCACAGAGATCCACCTGCCTCTGCCTCCCGAGTGCTGGGATTAAAGGCGTGCGCCACCATCGCCCGGCCCTTTTCAGTAGATTTTTTCGTGTGTATTTGTTTACAAATAATACAAACCGTTTTCCTTTTTCCTTTTCTTGTGAAAGGAAAGTGGGGGTTGGAGAAGTTAGAGATAGCCCAGTCTCACACCGCACAGCCTCCCATGAAAGGAAAGGGAGCACCTATCCCACGCGCTCTCTAGTCTAAGCTGTGTCCTCCAGGCAGGCAGCTGGTTGAACTGGACAATCACTGGCTTCTTCCAGATTTGTCAACCAGGAGCACAGGCTGTGGTCTCCAAGAGACCAGGTTTGATTCACATCCCAGCTCCACCACTAACCGGCAGTCAGGTGACCTTGTTCAGGCTCTTCGGCTGCATCCCGCTGATGCGTGCTGAGCATCTACTCTCAGGGAGAACAAGAGGATGCAGAGTAAGTAACTCGACAGGGAGCCTGATGGGCAAACTAGGCTTCGTTTGAAACCATTGGCTTTAGAGCATGGAACCTACATTTGAACTAGGATACCCAAGTATTTGATACATTAAGTAATGTCTAAGATCGTGGAGGGAAGCTTCTCAAGGCTTCTAATGCCCCGCATCCTTTGACCTCTTGGGAGTTTCAGGCACAGAGTCATGCATGACATGCTGAGCAAGTGCCACACGTCTTACTTGTCCCAGCTGGAAACAGCGTTAATTGCCTTTGACATGAGGGATGATGGTGGTCTCCTAAGGTGCAGAGGGTTTGCTGCTAGGCTTCTATATCTAGTGCTGGTACTCCAGACAGGTTCCAAGCTGCCAGGTCTTAACTCAGCTGTACTAGTCAGCTCTCCATGTATCACCTGCAGCACACGATGGCCCTCCCACAGGACCCTTCTGCTTGTGTTACAATCGTCTGTGGCCTAAATGTGCACGAGAGCAACGCTGCTCTCACAGCTACCTTGAACCCGGACCTACGAGTCCAGAGCCAGCCAGCCAACTCCAGGAGCAAAGCGGGAAACCAATTCTGCAGAGGGTATACTCCAGAACTCGGAGGTTGCCACTGACTTAAATTTCCCACAAAAAAACTAGAGAGTTAGACAACCTAGTTCTTTCACAAGTGCTAAAATTGCCTATCTATCGTCCTGAAATCCTGTTGCTATCATCAAAACCTCATTCTGAATAGCTGTCAAAGAATCTAGAACCTCCTGGAAGATGATACATGAGTGTTTTGTTTTTGTAAATGGTGTTTTCCCCAATAAGAGCTCCCTTGGACTGCTTGTCACTTCAAGCTACCTTGACTCTGAGCTCTTCAATAACTGGTGACATTTATCCCCTGCTCGCTCTGCTGTCACTGCTCTACGTGCTGGATATGGATCAGAGCACTAATTCCCAAGACAAAACTCAACAATGAAGGGCCAGTACAGATAAAAACACAAGCTAAAGCAGTTTGTCCATGGCTACCCGGAAATCAACCTTCTCTTGATTTTAAAGCCCATACTTTAAAGAGAGACAGACACAGAGAAATTGTTTTCATTTTATCATCTTTATCATTATAATTCTGGTTTTTAGAGACAGGGTTTCTCTCTGTAGCCCCAACTGTCTTGGAACTCGTTCTGTAGTACCCCAAGTCTGGCATCAGATTCAGAAATCCACCTGCATCTGTCTCCCAAGAATTGGGATTAAAAGCATATGCCACCATGTCTGTCCCATCTTTTTAAAAACTTATTTATTATCGCCTGGTCTACAAGAGCTAGTTCCAGGATAGGCTCCAAAGCTATAGAGAAACCCTGTCTCGAAAAACCAAAAAAAAAAAAAATACTTATTGTGAGTATGTGCGTGCGTGTGTGCATGCATGTGTGTGTGTGTGCGTGTATGTGTGTGTGTGTGTGTGTGTGTGTGTAAGTGCCATATGAGAGCAGGTACTTGTGGAGGCCAGAAGAGAGTTCCGATCACTTGGAGCTGGAGCTACAGGTGGTTGTGAGCTGCCCTGCAAGAGTTCTGGGAAGTGGTCTTAGGTACCTTGCAAGAGCAGAACTCTTGACCTCTGAGCCATCTCTCCAGTCCAAAGTACACACTCTTAAGCTATATAAAGGAAAAATCTGGGTGGCATTAAAAGTCAAACCCCCAGCACCTAGAACAAGGCAGTCCCACGTGTTCAAGGGACACTGGCTGGCTGGCTGAGAAACCAGAACTTCTTGCCCTGGCTTTCTAAGGACTGTCTTGGAACACCTGTTCCCCTCCCTTCCAGCACATCATTCAACTTAATGCCAAAACACAAAACAAAAACACCTACAGAATTGCCTATCCCTTGGCTCCATTCATGTTGTAAAGAAGTATGCACCTCCGAGGCAAAGCCTCTGACGTGTGTTATGGTCATAGCAAGTAAACACAACACAGCATGGAAAAGTGCTTCTGTGGAAGTGACATTAGAATCCCCATGGACATGGGAGGAGGTGGTTAGTCCCCCAGAGGATGAGCAGCATTGTACAGAGTTCAGGAGAAGTAGTCATTGAGCTAGACTCTGAAGTAAAAGGAGTCGGAAGAGAAAGTAGTTCCTGGTCTGTCCTGACTGATGAGGAAGGACGAGAGGGAAATTGGGAGGGGCTGTCTTGGGATGGAGTTCAGGAGGACTCAGCCGTGGTACAGCCTTGATTTCCAGTGAGGAGTGAGTGAATGCCCTAGGGAGACTTGGGGTCAGCAAAGGACTTGAGCGGTGAGGGACCAGGTCCTCTCCTCCTAGGGAGAGTAGTCTAAGGACACAGTGGAAAAGGGGTTGGAAGGTGTCAGTGCCTCTATCAGGAGATTCTTCGAGAAATCCACAGGAGGGGAAAGACACAAGACAGACTCCGGAGGGGAAGGTTAGATGTGAGCACTCTGACTTGGTGGGCTCTGTGCTGTTTGTTGTGGTTATGATGGTATTGTTGTTTAGATCCACTGATGAGATTTCTAAGTCTGCTTGATATGGGGGAAACACCTCTGACTAATCAAATAGTAGAATGTAATTTATTCTCTGGGGATATGTCCCAAAGTCTGGCCCATACAAGAATAATAAATATGGCTTCCCGGAACTGTAGTGAGAAGTCCATTCATCACAGTGCTAAGAACTGAGGAGTAGGAAAATATCGTGGCTCCTTTTATAGGTGGATCCTTTTCTTCTCTCTTCAGGAACTCAAAGGGAAGGGACTTCACTCTGACCTCGGATTCAAAATGTTCTGCTAAAGGCTTAGAAAACTGGTTTTGGTAGGGTGTGGTGGAGCTCAGTAACCGTCTGGCAAGGGTCTCTTCCCGGGACCACGTTCTCTGACTCATCGTCTTGCAGAGGCTGTGGGTGCATTTCACTGACTGGTGGGAAGCCTCATATATGTACAGGTGCTGATTCTCCACATTCTGCGGGTGAAAATCATGAGATGGGAGGGCGTGTGACTGTGTCTCCACACACCCCACTTGCTTCTTGGTGGCACTCAGTAAATATTTACCAGATGAAGGTGTGAACTAGAGAAGTGGGGAACAAGTACAGTTCTCTTGTATGTGGCTATGTAAACTTGAACTTACGAACTGTCTCCTGTAGCAAAGCAAAGCAGACAGCCACTGGCTCTTATCTCTACCTCAGACTGAAAGTGGATGAAATCCTGTCTCCACGAATCCTGAAGACTCCACACTCCACTGAGTTCCTGTCTCCTCCCCCTTATATTCCTCTCTCTGCCCAGCCATTTCACCCTTGTCTCCACCTCCCTAGTGCTGGGATTAAAGGCGTGGGATCCCAAGTGCTGGAATCACCTTTGTGTGCGCTCTGTTTCTCTTTTAGACAGATTCAATCTTGTGTGGCCCAGGCTGGCCTTGAACTAACAGAGATCCATCTGCCTCTGTCTCCTGAGTCCTGGGATTTAAGGTGTATATCACCATTCCCTGGTCTGTATGACTGACTAGTACAGTTGCTTTGCCCTCTGATCTTCAGGCAAGGTTTATTTATAAAAACCTAAATAATATACCACTACATTTTCCCTTTTTTCTAAAATAAAGACTATAACTAATATGAGAGAAACTATATACAATAAGTATAATAACTATATACAATATATACAAGCAAATAAATAAATTAACAATGTCTAGTCCATTTGCATTTGACAAATATAGAGAAAATACTCCCTATCTATCCTATCTTGGTGAGTACAAAGACTTGTACCTAATTTACTTTCTATCATAATTTGCTTTTCTGCATCTGGTAAAAAAGGAAAATTATAACTATCTAATTTTCAATTCCCTCAGACACCCAAGAAGGAAATAATATTAACTGAGAAAGCAGGAAGTGCTAGCAAGCAACTTCCAAAAAATGTGAGAAATGACAGATACAACTGGCTGCTTGGACAGTCACCCAAAGTTCCTCTGCAATGCTAGGGCATCCATCTTCAGCCTACAGGCCTAGCATATCTGACAGCCTTTTCTGTGAAGCAGGATATTCTGAAGAGATGTCCCTCCTTGTCTTGACAATGTTTGGCAGTCACTTTCTTTTGTGTTCTGCTTGTCCAATTAGGACAGCATACCATTAGTTGAGGTAAGGACATTTTCTTGCCCTTTGGCTTACTTTTGCCACTTTTGGAGTTTCTTCAATGCCCATTATCTTCTCTGAAGTATATTGGTATTGTCAGGAGCAGAGATGTCTCATTTTCATAAAAAAGAGCCTATGTTATTAAAACAACTTAAATGCTCTCTGAAGTGTTTGAAGATGACCTATCTAAAATATATCTCTAACCTAGAAACATACCTAGTATGACTACAAGTTTGTTTATAATAGGTGTTTAACTACTAACCTATATTTCCTTATTATCCTAAGCAGTTGGTAATAATAATTTTCAAGAACTAGAAATTTGCATTACATTGTTAAATGAGTCATACAGATACAATAACTTGAACAAGAGTAGAAATATATGTATTGTATGTTCTAACAAATTATTCTCAACTTTGTATCAGTATAAAAAATTTGTATACAATATACAAAAGTCCAATCCAATGTAAAACATTTAAAACTAGGGGCGGGAGAGATGGCTCAGTGGTTAAGAGCATTGCCTGCTCTTCCAAAGGTCCTGAGTTCAATTCCCAGCAACCACATGGTGGCTTACAACCATCTGCAATGAGGTCTGGTGCCCTCTTCTGGCCTTCAGGCATACACACAGACAGAATATTGTATACATAATAAATAAATACATATTTTTAAAAAAACATTTAAAACTAGTAGTTGCTTTTTAAAAGTGGATTCAATAATCTACCTTTTTATCTTATATCTTTATCCTCACTTTTTTCTTTTCAGAGTAGATTCAATAATCTTCCTTTTTATCCTATCATATCTATATCCCCTTTTTTCTTTTCAACCTTGAATTTAATTTTCCTTTTTTAGCCTTTTTCCTGACCATTACCAATAAAAACTTGTAACCAATCCCCCTAAACAGTGACAAATATCTATAACCCAATTAAGACCAAAAACCACTGACCCCACCTCTTGGAAATGTAGGTGTTGTGCTCTTAAATTTGCTTCCAACTCTCTTGGGGTTGAGGCATCTTTAGGAAATACTGAAAAGAAAAATTTGGGTTAATTGTCAGGTCCTGGGAGAGGTAACTGTATCATTTGTTATCCAGTCTCTGTGTAATGGGAAAGTGCAGGGATTGTCCCAGGTCCTGTCTGGAGTAATCTGTCAGGCTGGATTATTTCAGCTAGCTACCTTGAAATTGTTCTGAGCAATTTGTAGTCCAAAGCTGATATTTAGGTGGTGTTTTTAAGCTTAGCAGTGTTATCATAGTCCAGAAGGAATCATCATTGTGAGGCCCCATCCTCCTCATGAAGACTTATAGGGTCGCTGTTAGGTGTGCTCATGGTTTACTGCAGAAAACTGATAAAGACTCAAACCCAAAATCATGTACAGTAAGGTAAATGAAAACTTTTTCTAGAATTAGTACTCTATATAACCATTAATATCATGACAAAAGTTTAATATATATACATATATTAATCATGAATTTTATACCTGAAGAAAATCTAATAAAGAGTCAGTATAAAACCAAAGGATTATTAAATTAATGTCAGTAGAATAGTCCTTAAATATTTGTTTTCTTCTGTCCCATATCTGGTGGTTCTTCTGAGATAAGACAGAGATTTTGGGTTTCACTTTACTTAGCATGTTTGGGTTTAAAGAAGGAGAGAGCCACATTCCAACTCCACAGCCAGCTTTGATTATTAATTAGACTGGGACTACAAAAAGACTATTTGCATTATATGTCTGTAGAGAACAGCAGAAACAAAAGTTTGGGAAGATTTATGAGATGTTATTCTGTTGGAAATGTGATATACCAATAGCCGATCTACTCTTTTTCTTGAGACTTTTTTTTTCTAGATGACTTGTCCTTTTTCCTCAGATGTCTCATCTGTCCAGTTATCTTCAAATTCCTTAGCTGGATACCTTTATTCTTTTGAGAAGACAGAAACAAAATCCTTTCCCAACCCTAATTTTGGGAAGATTCTCTTTTGACAAGTTATATCTGATCAAATGTTAGTTTTATACATTAATTTAGATTAAGTGCACCATATATGGGAAATATCTCCCAAATATCTTGGAAGTCATTAAGAGTCTGCCATCTATCTCTCCTAGTTTGCACATTTTGGGGGTCTAATTTTTTGTAAACCTATTTTATAACCTAAATAATTAATAGAATCTCCTCTTTTATTTTTTTTTTGGAGCAATTTGTAGTCCCCAACAAGGCAAAGCATTCTTTACTTCTTCAAACATTCTTTCCAAAGTATCTGTATTTGAATCAGATAATAAAATGTCATTCATGTAATGGTAAACTATAGATTTAAGAAATTGCTTACGTATCATTTCCAATGGCTGACTTACAAAATATTGGCACAGAGTAGGGAGGGCTATTTCACATTCCATGTGGGAGAATATCCCATTGACATCTCTTAGTAGGCTGAGAATTATTATAAATAGACACTGTGAAGGTAAATTTTTCTCTGTTTTTTTCTTCTAAAGGTATAGTGAAGAAACAATCTTTTTAAATCAATAACTATAAGAGACCATCCTTTAGGTAATAGAGAAGGCAAAGGAATACCAGACTGTAAAGAACACATTGCCTGAATCACCTTATTAACAGCTCTTAGACCTATCATCCTTCTCCATTTTCCAGATTTCCTTTTAACAACAAATACAAGAGAATTCCAAGGACTGTTTGATTCTTCAATATGCTGAGCATTTAGTTACTCCTGTACCAACTAAATCCTGCAGTTCCTCTGTTGTTAAAGGCCATTGCACAACCCATACAGTTTTGTCTGTCAACCACTTTAAAGGTTGAGCTGTTGGTACTTTTGGAAGATCAGCAGCTGTTGTGCTCTCTTCTTGTACAACTTGAATTTTAGGTGATTGTTCTTTATAATATCTTGTATTATTTTTCTCAGAAATATATGTTAATTTATGGTTTGTTTCTAAGATTGGGGCAATGTTAATCTGAGTATTCCATTGCAGTGAAAAAAAACATTTCCCCACAGATTTGTTGCTATGTTAGCTACATATGGTTTATAACATTGCTCTCTGTTCTTCTGACCCTATACATTTGATCCATCTCATGCTCTGCTTTACCTGAGATAAAGTTCGGATCCCTAAAAACTGACATTTACATCCTGAAGAGGCCAATCTGGATGCCAAGATCCTGATGAAATTATTGTTACATCCACACCTGTGTCTAACAGACCTTTAATGACAACATCATTTATTTGTATTTTTAATTTTGGTCTTTGTTCATTTTTAGAAGTTTGCCAAGATACTCACTTTATGATTTCTCCTGAATTTTTTGTTTTCACTTCTATAGCTGTTCTATTATCCAAAGCAGTATGGTTTCTTACATTAGGCATTAGGTTCTTTAACTCTGAGAAGGAGTTTCCTCTATGATGGCAGGAAACATCTGAACTGGATTTGCCATAGGGGCCTGCAAGAGGTCCTTCCTGGAGTTTCCTGACAAGAAATATCCCTTGTTGACCTACATTTACTAGTTCAATGCCTGCCTTTGCCATATCTTCTGCATAATCCAGAGGGGAGGGGCAATCTAAATTGATTACGCTTAGAAAAAACCCATTGTTTCAAGGAATGCCTTGTTTACAATCTCTTTTAAGGTGACCTTGTTTGCCACAACTGAAACACTTGACATTCTGATTTTTCTTCAAACCTCTGGAAATCACCTCTCCTATCCAAGTATCATCATTAATTGTAACGTGGATCCATTCCTCCAAAGGTGCTGACCTTGCCTTCAATGGGTGAATTATCCTTTTGCATTGAGAATTAGCATTTTCAAAAGCCAGAGATTCAATTATTATTTGTCTAGCTTCTAAATTTGGTATCATTCTATTTACTGCCAAAGTCAATCTTTGTAAGAAATCCATAAAGGCTTCCTTTGGGCCCTGTTATAACTAGTAAATGACTCAATTTTCTTTTCTATTTCTCCAATTCTGTCTTAAACCTTCAAATCAGCTACACAGCATTAATACAGGGTGTGGTCACCAAATACAGATTGCCTTTCTATAGTAACATAATTTCTTTCTCCAAGAATTTGATCTTAGGAGATTTCCATACCTCTAACTTTACTCTGTTGTTCAATAGTCTTAGCCTCTTCTCTGAACCAGATACATTGCAATTATGGACCAGGCTCTAAAACACCTTTAACCAACTCTATCCAGTCTTTAGGGATAATTCTATTACCAACTGACCACAAGGTTAACATTTGCTTCACAAAAGGTAAGTGCATGTCATATGAGACTATTGCTTCCTTGAATCTCCTTAAATCTAACATTGGCACAGGAGTCCACTCAGCTCTTACAGAGCCTCTGCCATTTGGCAATTCCTGTAAGGTTACTGGAAATATTAAGGTTGTTGTTTGAAAACCTTAGGCTTTCCCTCTCTATTCTTACAATGTAATGCTGAAATTGGTTCTCCATTAAATTCCTCTGTCTAAATTTGAATATCTCTGTAATCTGTTTTTTTCTAAGGCCTGTTTTTTAGCACTCAAATTAACTAACATTTTAAATGATAAAACAGAAATGATAATGCCAATAATGTTTACAATTGACATTACATAAACCCATGTAAATTAGTTACCCTTTCATTTAATCATTCCATTTTCAAGCTGTCCAGCCTACTACCATTCAGAAACCCAAATCCCTCCAATGTAATCGTGTTTCCCATTTTTGAATGTGGGGAAAAACTCTCTCTTTTAACTAATTTCTCCTTTTACGAATTCTCAATTGTCTTACCAAATCTATCACGGATGTTGATGAAGATGTAAGGGTTATTGCTGCTGCACAGAACAGTAAAAGCCTGACTGGATTTCAAGGCAGTTACCTAGTTTGGCAGCAGCCTGAGAAGGGGGTTCAGGGAAACCCACCAGGAGAGGAAAAAAGAAAAACCTAGCCCATAGGGCAATGACTTTGTTATGCCCAAATCCGCGAAGTCCCCACAAAAGCCAGCAAGAAGACCGAGTCCCATATGTAAAAGCAAAGAGCCTTTATTTTAATCAAGTTTACAAACTCGGTCTCTCTGCATGTCCAACATATTGGAATAACTGGAGAGACCCGAGCTCAGTTAGAATAGGGTTTTATAGTAGTAAAGGTGGGGGTGAGGGAGTCTCTGAGGTTCAGGACCTCTGATTGGATGACATTTGTCTAGGGGTGTCCTGATGAATGTGCGCTGGCAGGTGATCCTATCTACAGTGGTTGGAATGTTAGGCATTTCCTTTGAATGGTCTGTTCTTGGGCAGTGGTCAGGTAATCTCAGCTTGTGGTTCTTCCTGCAACCAGGCACTGCAGGAACTCGGGCCTCTTGTTAAATTTATCGATGGCCGAGTTCTACTCTGGCAGGTGATAATGGTTGGAAGTAAAGAACTTCCTTTGGGTGACCTGCCCATACTTAGCTTATGATGGCTGGCCCTCACAACTTCAGGCGTGTGTAGCTCTGGCCTATGCTGGTTGCTGTAAAGCCACAGGCAAACGGCTTTTTCATGAAGTTGTACCCCAAACGTTGGGTACCAAATGTTGCACAAATAATAAAAACTCAGAGACAGATATTGGGGTTCAGAAAAGCAAAAGCAGCCAGCCACTGGCTCTTACCTCTACCTCAGATGGAAAATGGGCAAGATCCTGTCTCCATGAATCCTGAGGACTCCACACTCCACTGAGTTCCTGTCTCCTCCCCCTTATATTCCTCTCTCTGCCCAGCCATTTCACCCTTGTCTCCACCTCCCTAGTGCTGGGATTAAAGGCGTGGGATCCCAAGTGCTGGGATCACCTTTGTGTGCGCTCTGTTTCTCTTTTAGATTGATCTTGTGTAGCCCAGGCTAGCCTTGAACTAAGAGATTCATCTGCCTCTGTCTCCCAAGTCCTGGGAATAAAGGTGTGTACCACCACTCTCTGGACTGGATGGCTGACTAGCATGACTTGTTTTGCCTTCTGATCTTTAGGCAAGCTTTATTTATTAAAACACAAATAATATACCACTATAGTGTTCTTCCAGGCTTGTCTCCTCACATCAGAAAACCCGAGGCAGTGAAGTCAGTTGCTTGTCTAGACTTCTTGGACCCAGATCCAGATATGGGAAACCCAGGAGGCTCTGGCCTTAGAATCCTGCTCTGGAATGAGAATGCAACCCTCAGAGGGACATAGAGATCCACAAAGTGACCCCCTCAAAAAAAAACACACACACAAGGTATGACTTCACAGTGCTGCTGGTCTTACTCTGAGGACAGTCCACTAGAGCTATCGACCTGACGTGAATATCTACTTTATAAAACATTTGAATTGACTGCCACTGTACGTGTTTATGGGCCACAGTGACCATAAATACAATATCAAGTCAAGCAGAACAGCATTTGAACTTTTTACTCTGGTTCTTTCTCCACAGCTAATAAAATCTTACAGCATCCCTGCCCAGATGGAAATACCCTCTGCTCTCCTCAGCCAGTAAAAGGGGCATCCACGTTCTCTGAGAGCTGCCATGTGTTGAGACTGCGTTAGGTTTGTTATTTGGTTTAACACTGATTAACTTTATATGGAGGGCACTGTGCTGTCTTGTAGTCATGGACACTGATACCCACAGAGGTGCAGTCATGTGTCACTGAAGAGCAACAGGACCTCATGGTGACTCTCCAGACCCCACTGACTGACTTTAGACTCCCCTAGGAGATTGGTGCTGCGCTCCTTCGGGTGTGTCTGTGAGGACATTCTCAGAGTGGATTAACTGAGAAAAAAATCCTACCCCAAAGCTAGCATAGTCTCTCTCTCTCTCTCCTTTCTTTCTCTCCATCCCTTCCTCCCTTCCCCCTTTCTGTCAATAATGGTATTAGTAGCTCCAATCCACTGTGCCCTCCCTTTAATGATGAACCGAAACCACTAGCAAGATATATGTTGTTCTGTCAAGTAGAGTGTGTGTATGCGTGTGCGTGTATGTGTATGCGTGTGTGTGTGCGCGTGTGTGTATGCATGTGTGTGCTCGTGCATGTGTGCACATAGTGGCCTGCTATTCATAGAAGGGGGAGTAGTAGGGCTAGTCAGCAAGCCCCAGGGACCCACCTGTTGCCACTTTCTCAGTACTGGGCTTACAAGAGGGCATTGCCGTGCCTAGCCATTTACATGGGTTCTGGAACTCCTACGCTGGCTCTCACACTGCTTGCTGAGCCATCTCCCAGGCCCTTGCCAGGCCTTTTACAAGAGTGGGAAAAGCAACTAACACTGGAATTCAGATCCAAAAGCAGGCTTGTTTATCTTCTTACTGTGGCTTGCCTGCCTGAGATCTCCCCTCCAGCACACCCCTGCTGTTCAGAGCCTCCTAGAACTAGATCCCCTGCCCAAGCCTGCAGCCTGGTCTCCTAGGACTCCTGCCACAAACAACCGCCAGAATCTCAGGAGCATCATGTTGTCCCAAGTCTTGGAAATGCTCAGGACCATTCTTCCCTCTCCTTCATGCACCTTCTCCCTTTCTCTGCTGGCCAAATTTCTGTTTATACTTCAGGATCCAGCTCAGACATCCCTTCCCTACATAAATCTTTCCAATCACTGTCCAATGAAAGGAACAGCATCACCCTGGGTCTAGGACATTGTCAGCTCTACCTTGAAGAATTCACTGTAGCTGGGGCGGTGATGGTGCACACCTTTAATCCCAGCACTCAGGAGGCAGAGGCAGTTCAAGGTCAGCCTGGTCTACAGAGCAAGTTCCAGGATAGGCTCCAAAGCTACAGAGAAACCCCTGTCTCGAAAGACCAAAAGTAAAACCAAAACTAAAACCAAAACCAAAACAAAATAACAACAACAAAAATATATTGTAGGGATTGAAAAGATAGCTCAGAGGTTAAGAGCCTGTACTGCTCCTATACAGGACCTAGGTTCAATTCTCAGCACCTACACCAGGCCTTCATAACTTCCTCTACTCCAGTTTGATGGCATCTCTGGTGACCTCTGACCTCCAAGGTCACCTACAGAGTCATGGAGCATATAAATACACACGGGCACACAGACACACACACAGAGGCGCACATAGGCACGCGCACATGCACATTTTAAAAATTAAATTTAATTAAAAAATAACCCATGACAGGCACATCCTGTTTGCCACCATACCTCCAGTCGTTATCACTGCTAGGCAGAGCCACCCCCTCTCTGTGAAGGCACACAGTGTTCCTGCGATGAAATCAGGCAATTGTTTAAAGATGGCATCCTTCCTGGGCGGGATCCAAACATCAGGTGAGCTCGGAGTCTCTGCACAGAGCAATCTGTGAGAATGTAGGGACTTTTCTGGCTTAGCAGAAGGCAGCGACATTCGTTTTCCACCTATGACTAAGTAGGATCTATGCAATGCATGGGCTACGGAACCTTGACATTAAAGAGCCTCACACTGTCCCTGCTCCTCCTACTCCCCCTTCTATGAATAGCAGGCTGTGCAGGCAGCAGGACAAGACAGGGAAAAGTGATCCCACGTTCCTGAGGAGGCTGTGGCTCGGGGAGAGGGCAGGGTCCTGACGCACACAGTCCACACAGGAGTGGGGTGCGCCATGTGTCTTCTGTTGACCTTGCTCTTTTGTCTAGAAGATAGCGTTATTCTCTGCACCCCTGATGGAGCTGGACATCTAGATAATTATTATGATTATGAGTCCAGTTTTAGTTAACTGCTTGCCATATCCCAGATTATTCCAGATCATTTTATATGCATCATCATGTTACCCTCACTAGGAACTTGTGAATGTAATAGATTTATGGTTAAAACGTGATTCTCAGCCAGGCATGGTGGTTCTATTTGTAATCACAGTGCTCAGTATGCTGAGGCAGGAGGATTATTGCGAATTTCAGGCCAGCCTGGGCAACAAAGTGAATTTCAAGTCAACCTGGACTAGAGAGTGAGACTCTACTGGGAAACAAAACAAGCCCCAAACAAACAAAAAGGCTGAGAGATGGCCCCAGGGGTAAGAACACTTGCTGCACAAAAGACCTAATTTTGAATCTCAGTGTTCATAAAAAAAAAGCTGGACATGACCTCACAAGCTCCTAACCCCAGTGCTGTGCTGGGTAGACATGCGAGGGTATCTGGAGCTTGCTGGTTGCCAGCCTAGCGTCAGGTTCAGTGAGAGACCCTGTTGCAAAGCAATAAAGCAGACAGTGACAGGACCACACCCTGTGTCCTCTGCCCAGAGGCAGGATGCTTACCTAGTGTGGAGGCCCTGGCTTCACCCTCTCCTAAAATTTAACAAACAAACAAACGACCAACCCCACTGAAACCAGTTCTGCCATCAGACAGATTTAGATTTAAACCCTGACTTTCTACTTCCTAGGTGTGTCCCCTAGGTGAGAGGTTGTGACTTGTCCAGCCAGTTCTGGAGTATGTCCCTTCCACTGACCAAATTCTTGGGACACGGTCTCCAAGATGTGCATGCCACACTGGGTGGCTTTTCAGACACCTGAGGAAGATTTTTGCTCCGTTGACATTTAAACGTTCCACTAATCCTAGAGTCCCCTCCACCGTTTTGGTGGTTTTTTGTTTGTTTGTTTGTTTGTTTGTTTGTTTTGTTTTTGAGACTGAGTCTCACGTAGCTAGCTCAGACTGCCCGCAGACTGCCTGAGTGTAGCCAAGGATGGCCTTGAACTTATGATCCTCCTGCCTCTGCCTCCTGAGCTCTGGAATCACAGGTGTGCACCGCCACACCACCCCTCTGCTTTTCTTCTCAGACTGCTGCCAGCACAGAAGGAGTTTGGGGCATCAGTGAATGTCTCTCCCAGAATCTCAGTGGGCTAGAGACTGCCCAGGGACTAGACAGTGTGTGACCATTGGGGTGGTCCTCTCTAAGCACCTCCTTTCCACAGAGGCGGATCACTAGGAGTGAGCGCCTATTCCTTCATTCTGCACCCTGAAAAGGCTTGGTTCTAATAGCACAACCTTTAAGAAGTCCTCACTGTCCCAACACTCGGGAGGCAGAGGCAGGCGGATCTCTGAGTTCGAGGCCAGCCTGGTCTACAAGAGCTAGTTCCAGGACAGGCTCTAGAAACTACAGGGAAACCCTGTCTCGAAAAAACCAAAAAAAAACAAAAAAAAACCAAAAAACAAACAAACAAACAAACAAACAAACAAAAAAGAAGTCCTCACTGAACATCCATTAAAATTCTTAGCCCTCAGCTCTATTTCCACTTTCCTTTCATTCTGTCAGAGGCTTTCTCCCCCCAAAAGACCATTAGTTCTTAGAGGGCAAGAGTGTGTTCAGGAAATCAGTCAGGTACACGCATATGCTTGGTGAAAGTCTTTTCAAATAAAAGTGTTTGTTTTGGTTTGGTTTGGTTTTGGTTGTGGTTTTCAGTTTGGGCTTTTCAAGACAGGGTTTCTCTGTATAGCCCTGACTGTCCTGGAACTCACTCCGTAGACCAGGATGGCCTTGAACTCACAGAGATCCACCTGCCTATGTCTCTCAAGTGCTTTTTTAAAAGGCATTTTAAATGCATGTGCCATCATGCCTAGCTCAAACAAAGGTTGTTAAAGTAGAGTTGGGTGCTACCTCTGCCAATAAACCCTGCAGTGCCCTAGCATCTAGGGGCATCCACTCACCACTGTTCTTGGTATCCAAGGCCTTCCATACAATCTCTACTCACCCAACCAAGTCTACATGATCAGCTCACAATGCTTTCTAGGTGTCTGCCGAAGACAGACCGCCGTTCTCCAACCCAGAGGTGCCCACCTCACCTTCAAATTTTTGCATCAAAAGCACAGTCCAGATCATGGCTGGCAGTTTCAAAGCCATTTGGGAAGGCAGGAAGCTGTTTCCATAGCAGCATCTTCTCTTTGTTCCTAAAGACAGAAGCGTGAAGAAGCCGGTATAGACTAACGCACCAGACAGGCGTGGGTCCAGGCCTTTTTCTCTAGGTTTTACTGTGTTCTAGAAAGTCACTTCTCCTTTCTTACCTCAGTTTTCATTTCTGTAAATAAGTTTCATAATAGTGCCTGTAGCACAGGGTCACTAAGAATGAGTATACAATATCTGTAAAATACTTGGAGCCCAAGTGTAAGAAATGTCCCAGAAGCCTTGACTGCCATAGCCTCTACCTGACCGTCTGCTTGCCAGTGATCTTGCTTCTGAGTTCTCCCAGTGCCTCTCCCAGGTGCCTCACCATTTGTTCACTCACGCTGCTTGGGACTTGAAGGGGATCCATTCATTTAACACGTACTTGTCACGTCATCGATGTGACCCTGGGCTAGGTACTGAGGATCGGAAGGGCACAGATATACGGAACTTGGACCCTGACCTCGTGGAATCTACAGTTTGGTGAGGAGGATAAGACCTGTACAATAAAGAGCTATAACTTAAGTCAGAGACAGTTAGTGCTAGTGGGAAGGCATAAGATTCCAAAAGCTGGAAGAGTTGCCTTTGCCCAGGGTAAGCATGATGTTGGAAGTCTGGACCCTATAGAGAGAGAGACGGCAAGCAAGATGGAGAGCTGGACTTAGGACAGCAGCTGTGGGGATAGGAGAGGGAAATAGAGGTGCCCACCACTCTGAGAATGTGGGGCAAGCATGGATGCCAGTGTGGCCTTCACTGATAATACTATTCTTCACGTGTACCAGGGGTCTCTTTGAGCTGTCCATCACATCACTTCCCTCATCAAAACTCTCCTACTGCTTGGGGAGGGGACAGCCCCATTGGTAGAGTGTTTGTCTAGCAAGCACGAGGCCCTAGACTGGTCATAGAAACTGGGAATAGTAGTGTGCACCGATACTCTCAGCACCTGGGAGGCAGAGAAGGAAGAGCAGAAGTCCAATGTCATCTCCAGGTACTTAGAGAGTTCGAGGTTAACCTGGACTAAAGACTCTTTCAAAAAAGAAAAAAAAAAAAAAACGGAAGGAGAATGAGACTGGGAGCGGAAGGGAGAGAGGAGGAGGAAGAAGATGGGAAAGGAAGGACTAAAAGGAAACCCCTCCAATGGCTTCAGCAAACACTTAAAACTCAATTCCAAGCTGCTTCTTCATTGCCCACACCAGTCTGTAGTCTGGTCTTATCTCTTCGTCACCAGCCTGTCACTCAGTGCGCTCCAGCTGCTCAGCTCTCCTCCTGCCTCTCTGGACTTTTGCGTTGCTGTTCCCTCTGCTCAGTGTCCCATCTCCCCAAATGTTCACATACAGTGTCCTTCATTTCATTCTGGCCTTCACACAGCACTCCTCGGAGAGACCTTCCTTGACCTCTGTGACGTTACCTTGCATGGGCTCCGTTTTCATTGATTGCACTCATCGATTGCTAACTGACATTATAATACATCGACGTGCCGACTCTTGGTCACCTCTGCTAGGATGGAAGCCCCATAGGGTTTGGTCCTTTATGTGTCTTAATAATTAATGGATAATTAAATTAGTTGGGGACATCAAGGGGACCTCAGAATTTCAGCCTGGATAAACAGGATGCAGGTGGAGCCACCAGGAACCATAATGGGGGGGGAGGTTAATTTTTTTTCCTTTTGAAACAGGTTCTTGCTATGCAGCCTATGTTGACTTCACTCTCACTTCGTAGCCCAGGCTGGCCTTGACTTCCAATTCTCCTGTGACGGACTTCAGAATACTGGGGTTACAAGCACGTACCATCATCATACCTGGCTGTAGAGAGCGACTTTGCAAAAGATCATAAGGTTAGTGTCCCATATTTACATATGAGATGCCAGCCTGTTACCTCACAGCAGGAGCCTAGCAGGTAGTTACAGAAGGTCTAGAATTCAGGGGTCTTTAGTGTTTAGGAAGCCACTGTTGAGCAGGTGATTCCTCATGGCATGACAGAAGAACCTAAGACCCCATCATTAAGTATATCTGAAATAAGAGAACAGGCAGGAAAGAAAAGGTAAAATCTATGCCCTCTAAATCCCCACAAGACCTTGCATGATCTAACCCTTTGCCCATGGCTCTGATCTCCTCGCCCCACCCCCACCACAACCTCCAGTTCTCCAGCCTTACTGGCCACTTTCATTTCCTTAGCTACAAGGAATTTCAGAGTTCTCCTCCCTTCTCGCCCAACTAACGTGACTTGATCTTGCAGATCTCAGCTTAAATCTTACTTCTTCAAATTGCCCTGCCTGGTCTTGACGTCTCCCTTCCATCTTCCTCTACGTTATCAGTCTGTGCAAAACCGTAAACATGAAAAGACACACAACCAGTAACTTATAGAATAGCTATGGCTGTTTGGTGTCTGTCCTACTGAACCAGCCACTCAAGGGGCCAGTGTGCAGGTGACAGTGCCTGTGTCGGACACTGCAGTATGGTCAGCGCCTGATACATAGTTGATACTCCGTGAACATTTATTGAATGAGCCGAGTGGGTAGCAAGATACCCAAAAGGAGAACAGAACACGTATAGAGTTTCAGAGGCAAGGCAGGCGTCCTAAGCAGAAGGAGAAGAGGTATGGCAGGCAATAAACACAGGAACACCATGGAATCTATGAGCCAATATGGCTGTGGCCTTAGGGATTGCTATGTGAAGAGTTTCCTCCAAGAATTAAACATTTCACCCTGCAGAAAAGCCCCATAAGCAGGAAGGTAAACAACTCAAAATAGCTTCCAGAAGCTCCTGAAACAAACTGGATCCACTGGGCTCCTTCCTGTCAGAGTAAAGAAAACAAACAAACAAGAGTCTCCCTCAGACTGAAGGCAGCCAAGATGCAAAGAAGACTCGGGCTCAGACCAGCTAGCTACCTGGAAGAAACAGAAACCAGCTGAGCTGCCTAGAAGGGGCTTCTGTGTTACAGTTGTGAGGGGAAAGGTATCCTGGCAGCCAGGATCCAAGAAACACCACACCACACCACACCACAAATCTCACACAAGAGATTTCTAGGGGAGATACAGGAGGGAGGCTGCCTCTGCTGGGGAGAGAAGTAAGAGGCAGGCTTATATAGGGTTTCTTGGGGAGCAGAGTTTTCTTTTTTCAAGACAGGGTTTCTCTGTAACTTTGGAGCCTGTCCTGGAACTAGCTCTTGTAGACCAGGCTGGCTCGAACTCACAGAGATCCACCTGCCTCTGCCTCCTGAGTGTTGGGATTAAAAGTGCCACAACAGGTGGCAGGGAGAGGGTAGTTTTCTAGGGTAAAGGTTTCCAGGGTTGGGATTGATGGGGTTTCAAATCTAAACTTGGAGCAAGCTCGGAGTTTGGTGGAATTTCAAGCCTGGGAGTAGAATTTGGGCCTTTTACCCTACAGTTTAGAACAACTGAGTCTCTTGGAAAGGACAGTCTACAGTCTGTTGACCTGCCTGCAGGCTGTGTGCAGTGTGCTCTAGAGTCCCAGCTTTTGTGAGCTGTCACCCAAAAGCTATTGGCTCAAGGAGCAGAATGTGCTTCCACAGCACAAGGATTCCATACTGTTGCCTGTCGTGTGTTCCCTATCTGGAGTAGTGGACATCTGTGTTGCACCTCCCCAGGGAAAGCTTTGTCACACAACAGGAATTTACGTACATGGAGTCATGAAAGAGGGAGGAGAGATCTGAAAGCCGATAGAAAAGAGAGCGAGGACCTGAGAGGAGCAGCTTCAGCCAGTGTGGATCACGCCTTCAGGGCCTTGGCAGGAAGATTAACAAGAGAGGAGAATGTTGGCAAGTTAACAAAAGTCCCTTTTCTGGGTGGTTCTTAGAATGGAGGACTTCACAGTTTTATAAATCCAGGGGAAAGCAGCCAAACTAAAAGCTAGATATCCACACACAAACAGGAGGATCAAGAGTTCAAAGTCATTCGCAGCTAAGCAGCAAGTTCTTGACCAGCTGAACTGTGTGAGGAAGAGGTGGGGGAGGGGAGGAGGTGAGAAAGGAGGGGGAAGAGGGGAAGGGAAATGAGGGAAGGGAAAGTGAAAGAAGAGAAGGGACCCCAAAGAGCCTCCAAGTTCAAAGTTCAGGATTTTCCTGCCTCCCCTTCAGAGTGCTGGAATCGTAGGCATAAGTCACCATGTCTAGTGACAGGAAAGCTTTTGACCAAGTAGATAACAAAGATTAAATTCAGGGATAACACCCTGTCATGGCTTTAGGCACTCCCAAGCACTGTGGGTGGGAGTGTAAATGAGCCTACTTTTTTAGAAGACAATTAGACTGGAGTGATCAAAATACCAGACAGGAACCATTTGATCCACTGACTCCACTTTTAGCAGTCTCTTCCAGAGAACTAGCCACCAAGCATCCGAGAGGATTGTGTGATTCTAAAGAATAAAAGCCTCCCAAATATCCATCCAGAGAGGGATTTTTCAAAAGGTGGTACAGACATAGCAGATCAGTCATTGGCAAGTGGGAAATCAAAGTGGCAGCTGGCCGTACTGGCTCGGCCTGTAATCCCAGCACTGAGAGGCCGAGGCAGGAAGATCATGGCAAGTGGGAAGCCATCTTGGGCTACATAAGAATTCTAGGCCAGCCTGGGCTATCTACTGAGACTGTGTCTCAAAAGTGCAAAGAGGACCAGTGACGTGGCCCGGTGTGTAAACACATTGGCCACCAAACCTAACAACCTGCGTTTCATTCCTACAGCCTTCTTGGAGGAAGGTGGACTGATGCCCACAAGCTGTCTCCACATGCACACACACATAAGTAAGCAAATGTATTAAAATATTTTTCAAAAACCAAATCAATCAGATGGGGTGTAGTGGTGCAAAGTCTAATTCCAGCACGCTGGAGGCCAAAGCAGGTGGACTCTGTGAATTTGATGTCAGCCTGGTCTACAGAGTGAGTTCCAGGACAGCCAGAGCTACATCGTGAGACCCTGTCTCAAGGCAACAACAACAAGCTACCAAATTATTCAAACAAACAGAGTTCAAAGTTTCACAAGAAAAGCAAGAGCTGGTAATTGGAAAATGAGTCACTCCGCAGCCTGGCGTGCGCTCCGAATCGGGCTCGTTTTTGTTTTACTTTCCCTAGTATGCGATTCCTTCTTTAATTTAAAACCAAAGGTTTGGCGTGTGTTTGAAAATGTGGAGAAGAGCTCCTGGTGACACTCCAAGGATGGAAAGTAGAGTCCCCCTCCTTGTGTACCTCTGGGACATGTGCTGTGGCTTCCTAGGGTACTTCTAGTCTTTGGAAAACACACACACACACACACCAAACCTAGAGAATGTGGAAGAAAACTGAAGTACTTTGGAGGCTCGGAAGTTAATAGTCTGGGGGAAGTATCAGAGAAGAAGTGTGTATAAAAAGGGGTTGCAAGGTGGAGCGTAAGGTGCTAGCTAAAAGGAGATGAGAGTGGGTGGCACCCATGGCCTAGGGAGGTGGGTACTTAGAAGCTAGCTCAGAAGACCTTTATGCATCTATAACAATGCAGAATAGGGTCATGGCAGCAATGGGGCAGGAAAAGTCACTGAGTTGGTGAAATCAACTCCCCCATTTTAAGAATGAAGAATGTTGGTTTAAAGGGGTACATTCGTTCATGGGTTGGGAAGATGACTTAGTGGATAAAACACCTGCTGAGTAAGCATGAGGACCCAAGCTCAGCGCTCCAGTGTCGGATGCTGTGGCATGCATGGACAACCCCGGCACCGCTATTTTAAGATAGGAGATGGGGATGGATAAATCACCCAGACATCGTAAACCAGCCAGTCTGCTATGTGTGTAGGTGAAAAACAAGAAAGACCCTATGTTGTTCTTTTAAAAAATGCTATAAAGTCCCAGGCGGCAGCTGTAGGCAGGCAGCGGACTCTGGAAGCAGCCAGTCCCAAGGCAGAGACTCACGGGTCCCGAGCGGGTCGCCCAAGATCCCCGGGCGGTTCACGAGCAGTGGTCCTGCCATGTGGTGAGCAGGGAGAGACAGCTTGCAGCGGGTAAAAGGCACATAGACACAGTAGGCAGGCGTAGATAGAACTGGACATTTATTACTTAGAGGAGGGGGGGCAGACAGACAGACAGACTCCTGCGGCGAGAGAGAACAGGAAGACAGCGATCCAAGATGGCGGCGAGAGGTCAGGGGTCCCCAGGAGTGGGCGTGGCTTGCCCCTTAAATTGCCAGAAGAATAACACCCTGTCTCAAACAAGATGGAAGGTAAGTACCAACACCTAAGGTTGTCCTGTGATCTCCACACGCATACATGTGCACCCACACTTACACACATGAACATGCATTTTTATACATGCAAGATTTTATGTATTTTTAGGGACCAAGAAGATGCCTCAGTGGCTAAGAGTACATACTGCTCACCAGGTTCCATTCAGGTGACTTACAACCACGGGTAGCTTCAGTTCTAAGGGATCTCGTGCCCTCTTCCACTCTCCCCAGGTGTGTGTATGTGCTTGCACACACCACAATTTTAAAAAGTAAAATTGAAACTTAAAACATCTTTTAAAGAGCGTGTTCATTCACTTGCAAGTATTCACTGAGTATCTACTTCATGGTGCAAAACAAAACCCAGGTTGAGCCCTGGTCTTTTCAGACTGTTTCCAGTGTGAAGGGGAAGCAGGCAGAAGTGGTAAGGGTGCTGAAGACCACACTGCCAGCCTGCGATGGGCACTACGGAAGGCTTGTCCAGGCAGGTGTCTCTGAGTGGTTGTGTCTACACTGCAGCGTGGAGGGCGACCCAGCACTGACTTGAAGAACTGGAATAAAGGGCAGGGGCTTTCAGGGCAGAGAGAGGAGCATGTCACAGGCCTGAAAAGAGGGGGAAATGTAGCTGTTTCCCAGAATGCCCCTCAAAATTGCCCTTTAGGGCTCTTTTGAGGTCACCTAGCTCTCTGGGGTCTTGGGGCTATCTCCTGTACACACCTGCTAACTAATGGTAACTTGCCGAATTAACATTATTACACACTCATTCTAGTACTGCCCTAAGCAGGGGGGGAGAGAGAGAGAGAGAGAGAGAGAGAGAGAGAGAGAGAGAGAGAGAGAGAGAGAATGCTGCTATCCATCCTGAGCTTAAATGTATATATCATGAGAATGTCACCCTATTAAAATTAATTATGTCTTGTGACACACACTAAACATCACTGAAAGCCACACTGAGATGTATAGGGGAGGATAGCACCACGACTGACCATGTCACAACTTCCCTAAGACTTTTATCTGCTTCAAATAGAACGGAGAAGCTGAAGTGGAAACCCTTCTTCATCCCATTCAACTCTGTAAGCTTTCCCAAAGTCCAGTATGGAGTAACCGCAGCTCCCTCCTGGGGGAATTCAGGCTTCCCCACCCTAAGTCTGCTGATCATACAGACTAATCCTGCTCAAGGTAAGAGTACTGCTGTCAGAAGGGCTGACAGGGCTCAGCCAGGGAGTCATGAACCTAGTGATGCGTGGGACATGCGAAAGAAGCAAGACCCTGCCTGGGCAGGAGAGCAGAGATCTGGGTCCATAGGATGGCACTGCAGGTTGAAGGGGCAGCATGAAGGAATGACACAGAGCTGGGTAGCATGGTGTTCCCAGGAAGCAGCCAGTTCATGTGACTAGAGGACCAGGGCCAGCCTGGTAGTGAGGCTGAGAATCCAACAGTGTCAAGGAATAAAGAACGGCCTGGCCTGGAAATAACGCTGGGGTTTCTGTAGCCCTGTTTCTGCCGAAAGGGTGCTCTCGAGGGAGTCTGACAGGAGAGGGGGAGCAGATCTGGGCTTAGACGATCCTTCTGCTGCCAGTGATCCAGCAGAAGGGAGGCAGGATTTTTGTTTGGGTCCCTCTCTATCCAGATATCCCCACGAGCCTGTCTCCTTAGATCAGTGAGTTTAACATCAAGGAGCTTACACAATGAGAAAACAGCACCTTTGAACATCGCTCATCCCCCAGGGCATGGTGGACCTGCATTTATTTCCACCTGCTATTTCTCCAGGGATGAGGGTTTGGGTGGTGATACCACACCCCACCACTGCGTACCCCCAAGCCCCGTCAAGAAGCCTTCAGCTACGATAGAGCTGAGACCTGGCTTCAGAGTCCTTCCCCGAGAAGCCACAACAAAAGCTGACCTCTCACTTGCCCTGGAGACTGTCCACTCCCAACTAAGCTATTTCCTAAGCTGCACGTTCCCCCTGACTTAATATTTTGAGTTGAGAAAGCTTTGTCGTCCTGGAGCTGTTTTCCTAGCTGAAGATCAACAGCGGCTAACGCGAACCCTGGGAACGGACCCAGAGTCCCCAAATGATTAATGTCCTGTGTTTTGAGATGTCAAAAAGCGGGGACAACCAGATCCTGCAGATAGCTGGACAGCGGGGTGAGATGGCAGGCCAGTCCCTCGAGTCTCTCGAGTTTTGGGAGAGAGATGCCATAATTCCACTCACAAAGTCAATGAAATCGAATCCCTCACAACGGAAAACAAGTCCATGCATGGAGCTCCACTTCCAGGAACTGTCCCAAATTCTCAGGTCACTGTCAGCTGCCCAGTGGCTCTGGGGAAGCCCATGCTATCCAGGTCTACTGACCTACTCCACCAACCCAGTTGGGGTACCGGGTCACAGATCAGTGGCTTTATCTGTCATATATCAGTTGCTTTGTTTATCTAATTGTCGGCCTGTTTTGGAAACATTCTCCTAGACTCCTGTATGAGTCATAGGTTAGGGAGCATGAGTAATTCCTCCAGCACGCCTGGAACAGAAGGGAAGCCTTCCCATTTGATTTCCGGTCCTAAAAAAAGACAGACTAGTTCATCCAGGAGGCTAATGAGTTTTGACAGTTAGGGTGGCCTAGCTGGCCTGGGAAACCACCTTCTGTGCTATGGATTTCAGAAATGTCAGTGTCTCCTCTGCTTCTATTTGGAATCACAAAAAGGACACCTGAATGTCATTTTGCTGGGTAGGCTGTGCCTTTGAGGCCATCTGATGCCACTTTGTGAGCCAGGGGACTGGAGGGGCAAAACAACCAGCTCTGTCCGCTCTTGCTGAGTTGTTGGTGGGTCTGGTCCTCCCCCTGCTGGGTTTGTTGTTGTTGGCACAAGTGGGGTTTTCGCCCCCTTCTTACTGAGCAGCGATGAACTCACTAATGCATCCGCTCCCGCTGGGTGTGGCTCTCTTTGTAGCCAGCATCGACTTCCTGGACTGAGATGGAAAGAAAGTGGCTCCGGCTGCCCTGGTTCTGAGTAAACTTGAGAAAAGACCAGCTGCTCCATGGGCCGAGAAACCCAACAACTACAGCGAAAAGCTACAGTGAACATCCAGCCCCACTCTCGGGGCCAGGGATAGGGAATGTTCACCTCTGATGTAATTTTGCTCCGTTTTCATTTTCCACAGTGAGTGTGGTCGGAGGGGAAGAAACCATCATAACTATGTTTATCGGGAATCTCTGCACTCCTTTTATTTACTGATTGTTTCCTAGCAGCTGTGTGCCTCTAGACAAGCCCGTTCACTTCTCTTTCCCTGCCTGTGACACAGAGTTAACAACAGAGTAGTTGTGCAATGTGTGTAAGTGCTCCAGGCCTTGCTCCCAGCTGCCCTTAGGAAGTCTCTGACGCTGCCCATCACCAGTGCCAGAGACTCCTCTGAAACACGCTGCCAAATGGTTTAGGCTAGAACCTTCATTCTTTTGACTAAAAGGAAGCATATTGGTCCTGATGAGGAAGATGTTCCATCAGGAAGATACTGGCAGAATTCACTTGATTCTTGTGTGTCTCGCCAATCTGCTCTCTGGAAAGCTCTGAGAAGATCTCTAGGCTCTCCATACTTTCTCTAAGAGCAGGACAGGTGCATGCACCTCACTGAATCTTTCCGAAGGCTCCGGAACTCTCTGGATGAAGTCAGGTCCTCCCATGCCCTCTGGGTCCCTGCCTAGTTCTCTCCTGGTCCTTCACTTTGCCGCAGAATGTTTAAGCCCTGACCTCCACCGTGGCTTTGCGTGCCTCCTCCCCACCCCACCTCCACTGCTGTATTCCATCATCACAGGTCTCTACTTAAGGTCGCCTCCTCACAGAAGCCTTTCCTGGAAGCCCCTCTGATGTTGTCTACAAATCCCCGTACTGAATTGGATGTAAAATATCCCTTAAAGCAGTGGTTCTCATCCTTCCTTAGTGCTGCAACCCTTTAATACAGTCCCTCATGTTGTGGTGATTCCCCCCACCATAAAATGATTTTATTGTTACTTCATAACTGTAATTGTGCTACTGTTATGAATCGTAATGTAAATATCTGATATGCAGGATCTCCGCTTTGCGACCCACAGGTTGAGAACCGCTGCTCTAAAGCATTATGCATTTGAACCCTTTGGTCCCCAGCTGATGACAACGTTTGGGAAGTGGGGACCTAGCTGGAGGAAGTGGGCCATGGAGCTGGGAGGTCCTTCAGATTTGTAGTCCGGCTCTGCTCCTACCCCATCTCTGCTTCGTGTTGCACGGAGTTGTGAAGAGGCAAGGAGCCCCAGCAGCAGGCTGTGACCGCCGTGTAGCTCTCCTGCGATGCCTTCCTTTCCACACTGGACTGGATCTCAAACCGTGAGGCAAAAGAATTCCTTCTCCCCTTAAGCTACTTTCTTAAGTATTTGGTCCCATCAAGAGAAAAATAGCACGGCTGGGTTTATTCCCACTTCACTGCATCAGACAGAAGTGCTAACTAGTGGACCTGCTTGCTCGTGGCTCCCTTGCTCCCTTTCCCCAACTGGACTGAGGTTTCCAGGAAGGCAAGAACCTGCACGTGGTAAGCGCTCACTAAACATCCCACAGCAAGTAGCCAAGGCTGCCATGTGGGAAGAGGGTGGGAAAAGACAGGCAAGGAGGAAGAGGGGTGAGGACGAAGGAGAGGCAGAGCAGAGCCACAGCAAGGGCAGACGCATCCGTGGATGAGAGGCACATCCAGCACGACGGGGTTGGGTGACCCAGCACCATGAGAGGCAAAGGACAAGAGAGCTAGCTCCATGCGAGCGGCTGAGCAGTGGCATTCAGTGCCCCAGAGCGCCGCTGGCGGGTGACAGAGGCCACTTAGTGCGGTGTCCCACCAATTAAAACTAATGAAGAAATGTGTGGAAGCGACAGTGAGGGTGGAGGCAAAACTGTGAAGTTAATGGAGCTTTTCTCCCCTTCGGGGTTTTCAGCTTTTGCCATCTCCTTCCTGGCTGCCGCTGGTGTTCCTGAGAGACGCTGAGTAGAGGAAAAACCAACCGGAAATGGAAAGGTTCCTGAGCCAGAGGGCCCCATGGTCTAGGTACCTTCTTGTCACGTGACTCTGGGACTGGTCCCTCTCTCAGCCTAGCCTGACCACATAGCCTCTCAGGTCACCCTGAGGCTTCTGAGATACAGTGTTAAAGGGGTGTTGGTTCTTACCCTCCCCAGCCACTCCCTCTTGTTCCCTCCCACTCTTACTGGAAACCAGAGAGGATACATTTGGCCTCTAAGGACACTGGTGTAGAGAACTTACTAAATGCCTGTGAAATCCATTTGTAATTTATTCCTTCACGATTTCCATTAAATATATTATCTCAACTATGAAAATTTGACTAGTTCGGGTGAAGAGATGGCTTGGTGGCTAAGAGCCAGCGTGCGGCAATTGCAGAGAACTGAGTCTGAGTTCCAGTGCCCACATGGCAGCCCGCGACCCTCTGTAACTCCACTTCAGGACATCCGATGCCCTTTCTTGACCCCTGCAGGCACCATACACATACGGTACACAAACACACATGCATGCAAACATTCACACACGGAGAATATAAATGAATAAATGGGTTTAAGATTTGTTGAGCAAGGCTTGGTAGCATATGCTTTAAACCCAGCTTTAGGAAGGCAGATCCAGAAGGATCTCTGAGTTCTAGGCCAGCCTGGTCTACACAGTAAGTTCTAGGCCAGCCAAGGCTACATAGTGAATCCCTGTCTCAAAAACAAAATCTGTTAAACAAAGATTATTTCACTCATATAAAACATTTTGGAACAGTCTGAGTGCTGGGCATATTTTACAAGTTAGGGAGGGCCTGTAGATACCTGGACTCTGCACTGGCCCCGGAAAAGCCCGGACACCCTTGACCTCTAGCCCCTCAGTACTGGGGAGCCTTTCTTCTGCAGGCTGAGCTGTCAGAGGTCAGGTAGCCCATTGGGTAGGGTACTTCTGCAGCTATCTGTTGAACACTCACTATGGGCTGATTCTTGGAGAGCTGTTGGGGAGCACAGGGTGCTCAGAGCATACATCCTGCTTCTGAGCCTCCCTTCCGTGCTGTTTCTGGGGCTAGCACACAGCAGGAGCTCCTGCACTCTGGTGGGGTCAGAACCCCTCAAGAGCGCTCATTGGAAATCTGCAGTTTGGGCACACTCACAGTTTCTGACTGTAAAGGCGAGGCCGGATCTAACAGTTCCCATCTCCAGGTGCCCAGGAGGGGCTGCTTTGTGGTTCGAGGCTCACGCTTGGAGGATGAATGGAATTTAGTATTGGAGAAGTGGGAGAGAGTTTGGTTGTTTTGTTTACTCACTTGTTTTGTTTGCTTGTCTTTGAGAAAGGGTCTCTGCGATGGCATTGTCAACTTAATAGAATACAGAAACTCCTGGGAGGGATTATCTCGATTAAAATTAGTCTCTGAGAATGTTTTGAGGGATTATCTTGATTCCATTAGCTGTAGTGGAAAGACCCATCTTAGCCGTGGGTGGGACCATTCCCCGGGGCAGGAGATCCCAAACCATACAAAGTGGAGAGATTGAGCCCAGAACAAGCAAGCAAGCATTTCCTTCCATTCGGTTCGTGGATGGGATATGACCAGCTCGCTGCTCCACGTTCCTGCTGCCTCCCTCCACTCCACCACCTCAGCGGACTGTACCTGAAACCGAAATCAGCTCTCTCTCCTACACATTGCTTCGTCAAGTGCTTTGCCATGGCAACAATGAAAGAGATCAAGGCAGTGCTACTGTCTTCAGGCTAGCCTAAAACTGGTCATCCTCCTGCCTCCACATCCTCAGTGCCTGGGTTACAGGTGTGCAGCCCTCACACCGCTGAAGATACAGTATCATTAGAACATACCACGAAGAGATGCTGCACCTCTTCAAAGATGTGTGGCTTTCTTTGATTGGGGAGAGGGGTGGGGTTATTGCAGTTCACCGATTCCAGATGTCAGAAGGGTAGAGAGATCCGGAGGCTTAGTAATGTGCCAGTTATCTTTCTAAGGAAGCAAATTAAAGGAGAAAGGGCTTGTTTTGGCTCATGGTTTGGTGAGACACAGTTTATCACGATGAGGAAGTTATAGCAGTGAGAGAGGCTTACAGCTTGGCAGGGGGAGCTCTCTCACGCACTGGCCAATGGGTGTGGGACTATAAACCACCAGGCAGGTTGCCCAGCAGCCCAGTTCCTCTAGCTAGGCCCCACTTTCCAAAGGTTCCAAAACCTCCCCAAACAAAGTCACCAGCTGATACCAAGTATTTCAACACATGGACCTGTGTTTAGGGACCAGATCAGAGCTCACAGGCTGGGACCCAGGGTTCCAATTTATCTCTCCTTTCCTTCAAATCTCAATTCCAGTCAAAGCCATTCTTCCCGCCCCTCTCCAGATAGAGTGCAGCTATTCTTTCCATCTCCCATCGTGCACCATGCATCACTTTATTATGATACCTAATATCTCCCTGGACTATTAATGCATGTATTGACCTGTATTCCCCTCTGGACCATGAATTCTTTCATCAGTGGGTCTGTACTTTATCTCACTTAAGACTTAAATATTTATTGACTGCCAGAATGACTGATTGGATAAGTGAGTGTGCTTGGTGAATATTAGAATATGTGGTGCAGGGATGAACTATTAAAACGGATTCTGTGTGTACAACTGGAATCAAGCACTTTTTTGTCTAACAAAGAAGAGTTGGTCTCTCTGCTCTACATTAGCCGTGGAATCTTAGATAAACCACTGCTATAATTACTCTGCATTGTGGGGAGTAAATACTCAGATATACAATGTGACTTTTAAAAGTTTTTTTTTCTTTCTGTGTATGTGTGTTTGCCTGCAAGCATGTATGGGTGATAGGTGTATGCAGTACTGACAGAGGCCAGAAGAGGGCGTTGGATCCCTGGAGTTGGTGCTATCAGTTTCCCTAGCATCGTAGATAAAATATGACAATAGATTTTCTTTTTCAGTGTTGAGAACCAAACTATATACAGCTAGGCAAACACTCTATCATAGAGCTAAACCTCCAGTTCAAGATCAATTTTTTACACAAATGTGAGGATTAAATGAAATTATAAGTATAAAACGTAAGTTTTTTAACTTTTGAGACAGTTTCTTTTTTAAAAATTGTTATTTATTGAGCTCTACATTTTTCTCTGCTCCCCTCCCCCCCACAAGGTCCCCATGCTCCCAATTTACTCAGGAGATCTTGTCTTTTTCTACTTTCTACTTCCCATGTAGATTAGATCCATGTATGTCTCTCTTAGTGTCCGCATTGTTGTCTAAGTTCTCTGGGATTGTGGCTTGTAGGCTGGCTTTCTTTGCTTTATGTTTAAAAACCACCTATGAGTGAGTACATGTGATAATTGTCTTTCTGTGTCTGGGTTACCTCACTCAAAATAATGTTTTCTAGATCCATCCATTTTCCTGCAAAATTCACAGTGTCGTTATTTTTTGCTGCTGTGTAGTACTCCATTATGTAAATGTACCACATTTTTCTTATTCATTCTTTGATCGAGAGGCATTTAGGTTGTTTCCAGGTTCTGGCTATGACGAACAAAGCTGCTATGAACATAGCTGAGCACATGTCCTTGTGGCACAATTGAGCATCCTTTAGATATATACCCAAAAGTGGTATTACTGGTCTTGAGAAAGGTTGTTTCCTAATTTTCTGAGAAATTGACACACTGACATCTAAAGGGGTTGTACCAGCTTACATTCCCACTAGCAGTGCAGAAGTGTTCTCTTTACCCCACAACCTCTCCAGCATAAGTTGTCATCAATGTTTTTGATCTTGGCCATTGTTACAGGTGTAAGATGGAATCTCAAAGTTGTTTTGATTTGCATTTCTCTGATGACTAAGCATGTTGAACATTTCCTTAACTGTCTTTCAGCCATTTTAGATTGCTCTGTTGAGAGTTCTCTGTTTAGGACTCTACTCCATTTTTTTTATTGGATTATGTGATCTTTTGGTGTCCAATTTCTTGAGTTCTTTGTATATTTTGGAGATCAGACCTCTGTCTGATGTGGGGTTAGTGAAGATCTTTTCTCATTCTGTAGGCTGTCGTTTTGTCTTGTTGACCATGTCCTTTGCTTTATAGAAGCTTTTCAGTTTCAGGATGTCCCATTTATCTATTGTTTCTCTCAGTGTCTGTGCTGCTGGGGTTATATTTAGGAAGTGGATCCCTGTGCCAATGCGTTAAAGTGTACTTCCCACTTTCTTTTCTATAAGGTTCAGTGTGGCTGGCTTTATGATGAGGTCTTTGATCCATTTGTTTTTTTTTTTTTTTTTTTTTTTTTTGGTTTTTTTTTCGAGACAGGGTTTCTCTGCGGCTTTGGAGCCTGTCCTGGAACTAGCTCTTGTAGACCAGGCTGGCCTCGAACTCACAGAGATCCGCCTGCCTCTGCCTCCCGAGTGCTGGGATTAAAGGCGTGCGCCACCAGCGCCCGGCTCTTTGATCCATTTGGACTTGAGTTTTGTGAATAGTGATAGATATGGGTCTATTTTCATTCTTCTACATGTTGGTAACAAGTTATGGGAGCACCACTTGTTAAATGTGCTTTCTTTTTTCCATTTGATATTTTTTGTTTCTTTTTCAAAGATCAGGTGCTCGAAGATGTGCTGATTGATATCCGGGTCAAAACATTTAAAATTTTATACTTGACACTAGGAAAAGTTAGATGAAATAAAATTATATATGTGCTAGGATAAAGGAAAAAGAATCAGGAGAAAGAAATCGATTAGACTGTGTAAATTAAACATCATCAATTAAAGCTATTTACAATGCTTGCTTAATATTTATGGTCTATGACCAAGCAACAAATCTTATTTGCCGATCACTTAATCCATGTCAAGTTAATTTTGATGGTTCTGTCGCCAACATTAGCTCAGTGCTGCTCTCAAGTGCTCAAGGAGACTGAGCACCGAGAAAAGCCATCCAATCGGTGTTTCGGAGGCCTCTGCTGACGTAGAATGCTCCTTACAGGAAAATGGGACCTAAGGATAATGATAAGGGTTCATTAGACTGCAATGGCAGACACAGTTTTTAAAAGAAATATGACAGAAAAATAAGGTGAGAGAAAGACAACCTCAATTTCTCTAATGAATATATCTATTTTTAAAATGTTTCCATCTACGTTGTCAATATTTACCAGATTTAAAATGACTTAAATCTATGCTGCCTCTGGCTGTCTTGGAACTCACTTTGTTGACCAGACTGACCTTGAACTCATGAAGAAGATTCGCTTACCTCTGCCTCCCGAGTGCTGAGATTAAAGGCGTGCACTGCCCCCAAAACAGTGCTGTTTATTTGAGACAAGGTCTAGCTATGCAGCCTTTGCTGGCTTAAACCTCTTCTGCCTTTCAAGGGCTAACATTACAGGAATGTACTGCCAGGTGTTCTTAAGGAGAGGGCTGTAATTTCTCTGTGTTCTGTGGGTGGTTCCACAGGGGATGGGCTCCTAAATGCCCGCCACCCCCCTTTTCTCCCTTTAAAAATCCCAAGTGTTTTCTTTCAGAGATCACACATAATGTTTCTATTTTAAAACTGAAGCTGTTTTAAAGGACAGATATTTCAAAGCAGGAAACACTGTCGTGTTGGGGGGAAGAACTATTAATAAATCAAGTTCTAATGACCCGGGCAGGACCGAGCAGGCGTGACTTGTAGTTGCTGAATTGGTCTCAAAAACAGGAACACACAGGAAATGGATGACAGCAAATCTCAAAGCACAGCAAAGTCCTCTTTAATGCTGAGCATGGAAATCACACTCCGGCTTCAAATGTGCCGAAGCAAAAACAATAACAACAACAGCAGGAAGAAAAGACTCTCTGGGCCGTCATTTGCAGAGAAAATGCAAGGGGTGTGCTATACCATGGCCTTCTGTGATGGGGTGGGCTGCTTGGTTTGTAAGGAGGTTTAATCTTTAGATTCCGTTCTCCAGTTGAGCTCTCCTGCGCAGACTCCCCCAGTGCCCTCAAGCCTGCCCCCAGGACCAGCCGGCAAAAGGGAGTTCACACTCTGACACTTTAGCTGAGGGGGAGATGCTTCTGCACCACAGTTAGAAGCATGCAAGTTAGAAACTAAGCAAGAAAGGGAACTATGTGATTTGTGTTTGCCTTTGGTTTTATTTATTTTTAATGCATTTTTCCAATGCAGCAAATAACTCCCTTTCCTCCTCATATCTTAAGAAATGAAACGGGAAACCTGTCTCGAAAAAAAAAAAAAAAAAAAAAAAAAAAAAGAAAAGAAAAGAAAAGAAATGAAACGGGCGGTGGTGGCCCACGCCTTTAATCCCAGCACTTGGGAGGCAGAGGCAGGTGGATCTCAGTGAGTTCGAGGCCAGCCTGATCTACAGAGTGAGTTCCAGGACAGCCAGGACTGTTAACACAGAGGAAACCCTGTCTAGAAACCACCACCACCACCGCCCTCCAAAAAGAAACAAAGTTTGACTACATTTTTTTTCTTTTTTTTATTATTATTAAAAATTTCCATCTCCTCCCCTCCCCCTTCCCTCCCCTCCCCTCCACCCATACCCCCACTCCCTCCCTCTCCAGGCCAAAGAGCCATCAGGGTTCCCCACACTATGTTAAGTCCAAGGTCCTCCCCACTCCCCCTAGGTCCAGGAAAGTGAGCAACCAAACTGACAAGGCTCACACAGAGCCCATCCATGTCGCAGAGACCAAGCCCATCGCCATTATCCCTGGCCTCTCGGTCAGCCTCCACCGTCAGCCACCCTCAGAGAGTCTGGTTTGGTCGGATGTTCCATCAGTCCCATTCCAACTGGACTTGGCGATCTCCCATTAGCTCTGTCCCGCTGTCTCAGTGGGTGAACAAAGTTTGTCTACATTTTTAAAAGACCATGACTTCGGTTTCAAACACCAGAATCCACTTTTCTTTTTTATTTTTAAAAGATTTATGTTTAATCACGTTTGTGATTGTGTGTATGTGTGTGGTTGGGAGTGGGGAGGAGGGAGGTGGGGGCCCATGAGTGTGAGTGCCTGCAGAGGCTAGAGGTGGCAGGGCTCCTGGAACCAGAGCTACAGGTGGTTGTGAGCCACCTCTGGTGGGTGCTGGGAACTGAACTTGGGGCCTCTGGAAAGGCAATGTGCTCTTAACAGCTGAGCCATTTCTCCAGCCCCCATTCTGTTTTATTTTGGTGTCTGTGTGTGGTGCATACATGTATATGGTGTATGTGATGTGGTGTATGTATTTATGTTTGCAAGTGCAGAGGCCAGACTAAGGATGCTGGGTGTCCCCTCTCATACCCTCTGCTTTATCACCGTGACACAAGGTCTCTCATTGGACTGGAAACTTGCTATTTTGGCTAGGCTGGTCGACCACCAGCAAGCTCTGGAGATCTGCCTGTTCTGCCTTTCAATGCTTGGCTTACAGTCAGGAAGAACCATAACACATTTTTATGTGCGCACTGGAGATTTGAACTCAGGTCCTCATTCTTACAGAGCGAGCACTTCTACCCCACTGCGCCATCTTCCCAGGTCCTCTTCCCCCCCCCCCCTTTCTCTCACATATTCCAGGTTAGCCTCAAACTTACTATATGGCTAGCCTTGAAATCCTGATCCTCTGCTTCTACTATATCTATCTCTGTCTATCTGTCTCTCTCTTTCTTTTTGTTGAATTTTGAGGAAGGGTCTTTCTGTGTCTCATAGGCTGGTCTTAAACACATGATCCTCCTGCCTCAACCTCCTCATGCCCAACTTTAGATCCTATTTTCTTCTCTCTCTCTCTCTCTCTCTCTCTCTCTCTCTCTCTCTCTCTCTCTCTCTCTGAGGGGGGTGTTCAAGACAAGGCTTCTGTGTCTAACCCTGACTTTCCTGGAACCGTAGACCAGGCTGGCCTCAAACTCACAGAGATCCACCTGCCTCTGCTTCCTGAGTGCTGGGATTAAAGGCGTGTGCCACCACTGCACAGTTTAAGGCCTATTTTCTAATTGTAATTATCCATAACTTCCAGATGAAAGCATTGTGAGCAAATATTTGTCAGGTGACACTTTAGAAGCTTGAAAACATGTTCCAACAATCAAAGAACATTCTTTTTTATTTATTTATTTAGTTAGTTTTAGTTTTTTTGAGTCAAGGTTTCTCTGTAGTTTTGGAGCCTGTCCTGGAACTCATCCTGTAGATCAGGCTGGCCTCAAGCTTACAGAGATCCACCTGTCTCTGCCTCCCGAGTGTTGGGAATTAAAGGTGTGTGCCACCACTGCCTGGATCAAAGAACATTCTTTTAAGTTGCCTTTTTCTTCTTGTAGGAAGAAAGTAAGTAGGAATAATATTAATAGGCATTGGGAGGAATAAATTAGTTGGGATAAAAATATTTTTATGAATAGGAATTAGTAGCACTTTAAAACACAAGTTTGGTGCTGGGTGGTGGTGGCTCACGCCATTAATCCCAGCACTCGCAAGGCAGAGGCAGGTAGATCTCTGTGAGTTCCGGGCAAGCCTGGTCTACTAGAGCTAGTTCCAGGACAGGCTCCAAAGCCACAGAGAAACCTTGTCTCGAAAAACCAAAAGCCAAACCAACCAAACAAACAAACAAAAACACAATTTTTTTTTAAACATGTATGTGTGTGGTTGTAGGCATGTGGTTGTAGGCATGTGTGCGCAGGTGCCATTAGAGGCCAGAAGAAGGCAGCAGGTCCTAGGGGGCTGAGGTTACAAGCGGTTGCGAGTCGCCTAGTGTATGCGCTGGGAACTGACCTCACATCTTCTGCAAGAGTAGCAAATGCTCTTAACAGCTGAACCATCTCTCCAGCCCTCTGTGGCTCTTCTTAAATGACAATACTCAACTATCCTCAATTTAAAACTGAGCTAGCTAACTGCATACGCAGATTAGACAGATAGCTAGACCTGGTGCCCTTAATGCCTGATCCCGCCCATGGGCCCTTAACCCTAGATAGGGAAGAGAGATTTCAACCACGCAAATGGAAACACAGAGAAGGAAGAGCGGGTCCAGTGTAGCCCAAACCACAGCTTCACACACACTTCTCTTGATTTAGGAGGAATGTCAAGTGTTGCCTATTTTTCACCAAAGGAAAACAAGCTACAAGTCTCTGCAGTCAGACATAGAAAGCATTGTTTTGAGGAAATGAAAGGGAGATCTCAGACATGCTGGGGCAGGATTACTCTTACACTGCTTTTTAATTACAATTACCATGCTAAAAATAGTCACATTATCCTTCGCTTACATGTCATTGCTCAATAGCCCCATTTGTGGAGCAGGAAAATATTTGATGCCTCGCAAATGAAGACAGCTGGATGCTTAAAACCCCGTCTGAAGTTTTCAACACAGCGAGAATCTTAATGCATCCTTTCCCCCTGGTACAAGCAAATTGTCGTCCATCAACTATGTTTTTATTTCTGGGATTAAGCAGGGTTGGGGAAAGAAATTTTCTTTTAATATGGAACTTGCCAATTTTTTAAGTTTCATCTAGTTACTTGAAAAGTTAATGTTTAAATATTACATTGAACAGAAGACAAGGCCAGTCTCCCAAAATAGCAACACGGATGGTCCTCTGCTCTCAGGGGAAATGGCTGCCCTTTCCCCTGAGAGCACATGAGCAAGGTGGGACCTGCACGGGAAGGGCTAGCCTACCCTCCTCTACTAGAACTTGCTGTCCTTGAGAAGCATCAAGGCATCAAGATGTTGGCTTCCAGGGAGAATGTACTCATCTTCCTGGGGTCCCAATGAGGGGCTGGAGTGTGGTCTGCCAGTGTGAAGGGTGCCAGCTCTGGATGCTCCTGGCCAGCAGGGGTCTTCAGGCTAAGGAATCACTGAACAAGACAACAGTGACTCTAGGTCACCTTGAACTTAGCCTTAGAAATTCCTCAGGCAGTTCTCGGTGTTCCTCAGTCCGTCCACTGAGGTGAGAGGGACTCTGAGGCTTAGAACAGCTCTCCTTGGAATTTTCCAGGGAACAGAGCCACACCAGGGCAAGTCATCTCTGAGCCGTCCAGCTGGAGGGCGGATCACTGGTGACTTTAAAGAGAGAAAAACCAGAATAACACGAAGTGGTGCCAGAAAACACAAGAGGTGTTCTGAGATATTCGGCTCGCTTTGCTTCCTCTTACAATTATTTTTATTATTATAAAAAACTGTGCAGAGGGTTTATCCCATAACCTTTCCAATAAAATGCCATTATTGAGATATCTTTGGAGATTCTTATGGATTTCTCCTTATGGCTACATCTTCCATACAAGGTTGTGGTAAGTCTGTCTATGACAGGAGTCTTACTTCCTCATAACATTTATTATTTTATTATATGCATTTATACCTATTACTATTATTATTCATTTTTATGAGCCAAGGTCTTACTGTACAGCCCTGACTCTCCTGGAACTCACTATGTAGACCAGGCTGGCCTCAGACTCACAGAGATCTGCCTGCCTCTGCCTCCCAAGCGCTGGGATTAATTACAAGCATGCACCACTGCTCCTGGCAGTATTTTAAAATTTTTAAAGTTTATTATTTTTCCTTTGGCTTCTGTGTGTCTGTGTTTGTGTGTACATGTGCAGGTGAGAAGCCTGAGGCCAGAGGAAGGCGTTAGACCCCCTAAACCTGGGCCATCTCTCCAATCCCACATTTAAGATTTTAAAAGACAGTATAATGTTTCATTCAGTTGATAGAGAGATTTAGATTCTAACAACAGAGAGGAGAACAGGGGAAGGTAAATGACAAGGCAGCTGTTTCAGAATGGGAAGCCCCAGAAGTTGCCTCTGCTGGGGTGGGACTGCTGGAGGTGACTGTATCCATAGAATGTGATGCAGCTTGCTTCCAAAATCGCTTCGCTATTTTCCTAATCTGTGCACTCAAAACCATTGCCTTTTGTGCACAGGTTATATTTCGGTTGCTACGGGAGGTACAGACTGACCCGGTCCTGTGTGCACAGCGCTGACCTCCCAGAGTATGGAGGGCAAGAGCTGACAAATGCAGCTGGCGGGCTTTGGAAAGAGGAAGTGCAGGGTGCTTAGGGGAGGATTTTTACAGGAGGAGGTCAGGGCTTCGCTGAGCAAGCCGCCTTTCAGCATGAAAGCAGGTGTGAGCCCACAAAGGCAGTAGGGAGTTTTCAGGCCAAGGGGTTCAGTGAGCAACATGGGTTTTGCTGATGCCAACTAGTCTGTCTTCCAGAGTGAAGAACATTTCTTTCCATCTCTGGCAGTTGCACAAATACATGACTCAGCAATATTCAAATAAAGGAAAAGGCCCAGCTAGGGGTTAATAAGAGTAATGATAGAACCGCATCCACATGGTTCTGCTCACACTCAGGCTCTGGAGGTCTGTGTCCACGCTCAGTTTTGCTGTACGTCTTTCTGCTACCAGAAGCACTCTTTGATACACAGACCCAGGGTCGCAGTCCCTGAGGACCACTTCCCGAAACTTGTCAATTCTGGTTTTATATTGAATAAAAATGCAAATTTCTTTGTTTCTAAAATATGACATGTAACAAGGAGAGAGGGAGGGAGAGAGACAGGGAAGGAGGGAGTAAGAACAGGAAGGAGGGAAAAAGAGACAGGAGAGAGAGAGAGAGAGAGAGAGAGAGAGAGAGAGAGAGGAGAGAAAGAGAATTTTCAAGAAAAAGTATGTAAATTTAATTAATTGTCTATGTATGGAAACTGATTCTTTGGCAAGAGCTGGTAAGGATGTGGGACAGGACAGCTGGGGCCAGTTCTAGCAGCCTATTCCACATTACAGCAAGCCCTCGGGGGTGCAATTCCAGTGTTGTTTTCTAAGCTGTTTATGTGGAGCCTGGAGAGATGGTTCAGTGCTTCAGAGCATTTGCCCCCCCCCCCCTCCCCCCCCCCCCCCCCCCTCCCCTCTCCCGAGGACCTGAGTTTAGTTCCAAGCGCCCATGTCAGGCAGCTCACAACTGTCTGTTACTCCAGCTCCAAGGATCTCATGCCTCCCTCCGGCCTCTGCAGGCACACAAAGACACACACATACTCACAAATACAAACCAACTGTTTGTATGGGCTGATGAGGTAGCTCAGTGGACAGAGGTGCTTGCCAGAAAAGCCTGGCAACCTGAGTTCAATCCCCAAACTCACGGGATGGTGGAAGGAGAAGAATCAGCTGCACAAGAGTTTTCTTCTGGCCTCCACATGTGTGCCGCGGCACATGTGCTAAATACATATGTGCGCACACACTGATTTATAAAATGGTTTATAATAAAGGTGAAAGGAAAACGATGTAAATATTTTCATGAGTGTAATTTCCCCGTATAGCAAAGTTGGCTGGACACCAGATACCATGGTTGCAGAAGGAGGCTTAGCGGTCTGGAGAATGTTCACAGTAAACTAGCTTTTAAAACCTGGTTTCATGCTCCACATCTGTAATTCCAGCACACCGGAGAAAAAGCAGGAGGTCCCCACAAGTTTGAAGCCAGCCTCGACTACACTAGAAGACCCCATCTAAATATATTAATTTGTAAAGACCAGGGTACCTAATAAAATGTCAGTGTAATGAAATTAGCTCAAAATACATAATTACAAAAGAAACTTGGCAATGAATACCAATTTCATGAAATTATATGTTATTTTTCTTCTTCGTGTTTGTGTTCTCCAAACTTTGTTTTGCAGATATGCATTGAGTTTATATTATTGAGTGAATAAAAGCGATAGATATTCCTGCTTTGTTTTGATTGTACACAGAAAGGAAAGGGTTAACTGGAACTTTGGTTTGGTTTTATGGTACTTAGGGTCAGATTTAGGGTGTGAGGCAGGCTTTGCAAGTCCAGCCCCAGCTACATCTCCAGCTCTTAAGGTTCTGAACTGCTTCCTTTTTATCTGAGTGAAGTAGGGAACCAGCTCCCTGAAGAGGGCCCAAACAGGCTCTGCTACTTTCATTTTATCTATGTTTCTTAGTGCCTGTTTTATCTTGAATTACTTGCATGTGTGGTGGGGGGATGGGGATGTGTGCATGAATACAGGTGCTCGCAGAGACCAGAAGCATCAGACCCCACGGAGCCACAGTTATAAGGAGATTTGAGACACCTGATGTGGACGCTGAGCCCTGACTAAGTCATCTCTCCAGCCCTGTTTGTTTGTTTGCTTGTTTGTTTTGAGAGAGGTTTTCGTACAGCCCAAAGGGGCCTCTAACTCAGTTAGTAGAGGAGGATGGCCTTGAACTTCTGCCCCTCCTGCTGAGTGTAACGCCACACTGTTGATTTAAAAACAAACAAACACTAGTGCTGTTGATTTAAAAACAAACAAAAACAAGTGCTGTTGATTTAAAAACAAACAAACACTAACACAAAGAGAAGGCCCAGGAGCAAAAGAACTTTATAAAGAGTAAGTCCTTCTAAGACGTACTTGGACAGCCCTTGCCGTCACCCCAACTGCTAGCCTTTTTATTGAAAGATGCATAATGTTTTCTGAGTAGATAGTGTGTTTGTGGTGCTTGTATGTGAGTGGCCTACTTGTTTATTTGGTGTGTGTGTGTGTGTGTGTGTGTGTGTGTGTGTGTGTGTGTATACTCAACTGTTCATGGAAGTCAGAGGACAACTTGGAGGAGTCAGTTCTCTCTTCCTACCATGTAGGCTCCAGGGATTGAACTCAGATCCTTGGTCTTGGCAGTAAGGGGCATTATCTTTTGAACTATATCACTGTCCCACATTCTTATAAATTAAATCATAAGAACCTGTGGGCCACATTTTAGAAGAGAGATAGTGTTAGGAACAGGTTTCATGGGTTCCCATAAGGCTAGCTAGTTGTTTCAATAGCATATACTGAAAACTTATTTTATTTTATTTATTTGTTATTATTTTTCTGAGACAGGCTTTCTCTGTGTAGCCCTGGCTGTCCTGAAACTCACTCTGTAGACCAGATTGGCCTTGAACTCAGAGATCCGCCTGCCTCTGCCTCCTGAATGCTGGGATTAAAGGCATGCACCACTAACACCCAGCTAAACCATCTCTTTTTAAAAATCATTTAAATTTTATTATATATTCAATTTTATGTACTTTGGGTCTATTTTATGCTAACATAAGACTATTTTTTTTTCTTTTTTTCTTTTTTTGGTTTTTCGAGACAGGGTTTCTCTGCAGCTTTTTTAGAGCCTGTCCTGGAACTAGCTCTTGTAGACCAGGCTGGCCTCGAACTCACAGAGATCCGCCTGCCTCTGCCTCCTGAGTGCTGGGATTAAAGGCGTGCGCCACCACCGCCCGGCTCACATAAGACTATTTTAATCACTTCTATTTATTGTATTATTTGGTGGTCCTAGGGATTGCACCTAAGGTGTCCTGTCTGCTAACTAAGCAGTCTACCATGAAAAGAGGCTCCAACCCTCTTTTCACCTTTTATTTTCAGACAGGGTCTAAGTTGCCTAGCTTAGCCTTGAACTCACTCTGTAGCCCAGCCTGGCCTGGAACTTTCAACAAGTGTGCACCAGCCTCCTAAATAATGTGGATTGCAGGCCTATGACATCAGACAGACTTGGCTAATTACCACTGCTTTGTATTTCCTTGAGAATATTCCAGGTCAAATACCCCCAACCTATTTTTTTTTCAAAAACATAGTTTAATGTTTTTGAGTTACTCCATGTGACTAAACACTTTGCTGTGCTAATGATACTTTTCCTTCCTTTTCTGATTTAGAAAGAATAGTTTAGTGCTGTGTATTCAAGCAAAGCAGGGCAAAAGTTTGCTTTTGTTCTGAAGACTGTTGTGTAGAGAGAGTCTGTAAAGAAGTGGGGTGGCTAAGGGACCGTTGGCTTCTTCCAGTAACATGACGAAGCCCCTTTCCCATTGTGGCACCATGAGCCATAGTGTCTTGGCCAGGTCTTCAAGCAAGAGCTGATCTTCGGTCTCATTACGTGGTCTAGGACACATTCCAAATGAGGTATTGCTGCTTTCCAGTTCTGAGCCCTGGGTCATTTCTTTCAGAAAAGGCAGGGGAAGGCCACTCATCCTGCTAACCTATGAATGCCTGATGGTTAAAAACTCATTTTTAAGGCTGGTCATGGTGGCACATACCTTTAGTCCAAGCACCTGGGAGGCAGAGGAAGGTTTCTGTAAGTTCAAAGCTAGTCTCATCCACATAGTGAATTCCAGACCAGCCAGGACTACATGTGAGACTTGTCTCAAAACAAATATCTATACCATAACCCAAAACAAACCGAAACAAACAAATAAAACCCCAAACTTACTTCTTTTGTATATCCAGATGTCAACCTAGGCTTAAAAATATAATTCCCCCTCTCTCTGCCTCTGAAACACACACACACACACACACACACACACACACACACACACACACACACACTTTCAACCTGGTCAGCAGAGAAGAGGTAAGTAACTATTCCTTTTCTAATTTCCCCTTAAATAATAAATGTCTTCAAGCCATGGCTTCTGCCTGCCCCTGGCACTGTACTGTCTCTCCTCATTCCTCCCTCCCATCTCCAGTTTAGGTGAAATCGGCTTTCCTGAGGTTTGCTCAGTGCCTTTTTAATCCAACCCAAGCCCCTTTCTCCAGGAGTGTTCTTCACCTCACTGCTGTCTACTGAGATATTCCTGCAGTTTTCTACGCCCAGCCTCTTTGCTTTCTGGTTTCTCCTCGCTCTCCTCACCGTTTCCTCCCATTCTGATTCTTCTTTGGCTTCCTTTGGCATTTGGAGAGCACGGCTCAGCCTGGGCTCCCGACTGGAGAACTGCCCAGGCTCTCCTGCTCTCTGGCTCTGGTTGAGTACATCTACGAAGGCTCTGCTCAGTGGGGTGGAGGGTGAGGCACCAAGAGCAGAGCCGCAGCTCAGGTCTCTACCAGGACCTTCTGTGTCTCTCACTGCAGGATTCCACAAGCTACCACACCCTTCCCCGGAAGTCCCCATTCTGCACATCTTCCCTATGTGAGAAGACATCCACTCCTGAGGGCTCATCCTGGGTGTTCTCCTTTGCTCTTCCAGGGTTGATTGGAGATTTTGTCTCATAACATCATCTGTAAGTTGGTGGCTCCTTGATTTACACACTCTAACTCTGAATGATCATTGCTAAAGTAATTGTGAAAATGCAATTTAGAAAAATAGAACACAAACTTTGAGATGGATTGTCTAAGGAGCCTGGGATTTCAGGACGTGTCTGCACCTGTATGATGGGAATAGAAATGCCTGCTTGGGTGTGTATGGTGAGGGGAGGGGGAAGGAGGGGGGATGTGAGACTTGATGGCAGTGCTACATATGAGGCTTCTAGAATGACACTCAACTCATTCTTCAACCTCGGTAACCACTGATGCAACCCAATCCTGTTCCGTTTCCCCCAAACAAATTTACCATGCTCTCAAGACTGCCCAGATTTCGTTCTTGTGACTTCTGGGTCTGTCATGGTCTTCTCCAGTCAGTCCAGTAGACCTTCAGAGTCTAATCTTCCACTAGACTGTATCTCAGATCTGAAAGATGTTGAATCAGATTCTGTCTGGCTGAGCCATAGTGTTCTGTGTTTTCACAGCTCCCCCTCCCCGGCAATTGGAATGGTTTTGGGCATTAGAGGGCGCTGCAGACGAGACTATTCATTGTCACTGACTGCACCATTAAAACCGGAACAGTATCTGCTTCATACCTACTATAATCAGATCTCTTCTGCGCACCAGGAACTGTGCTAGGGATTTCCACCATCGCCTTGTTTACCTCTCTTCAGCTCTCTTCATCCCCTAGAGTAGATAACAGAATAGCTCCCATTCCACTTAGGAAGAAACTCAAGTACAAAGACATCAATCAGGTTGATTCACAGGGTCCAGACAGCAAGTCTGGAGGGGAGATATTCTAATTAGCGTTTCCGTCGGTATGATAAACGCCATGACTGGAAAGGGCTTATTTGGCTTACCCATTATAAGTCCATCATCCAGGGAAGCCAGGGCAACTCAAGACAGGAACCTGAATGCAGGAACCTGAATGCAGGAATGGAAGCAGAGGCCACAGAGGACCATTTTAGCTTACTGGCTTGCTCTTAGCTTTCTCAGCTACCTCCTTCATACAGTTCAGGCCCAAATGCCTAAGGAAAGTGCCTTCTTCATCAATTAGCAATCAAGAATATGCTTCACAGGCCAATACAATAGAGGCAATTTTTTAAATTTTTTTTAGGCAAGGTTTCTCTGTAGCTTTGGAGCCTGTCCTGGAACTAGCTCTTTTTTTTTGTTTTTGTTTTTCGAGACAGGGTTTCCCTGTAGTTTCTAGAGCCTGTCTTGGAACTAGCTCTTGTAGACCAGGCTGGCCTCGAACTCACAGAGATCCGCCTGCCTCTGCCTCCCGAGTGCTGGGATTAAAGGCGTGCGCCACCACCGCCCGGCTTTGGAACTAGCTCTTGTAGACAAGGCTGGCCTCGAACTCACAGAGATCCACCTGCCTTTGCCTCCCATGTGCTGGGATTAAAGGTGTGCATAGAGGCAATTTTCAAATGAAGGTCTCTATGCCTTCCCAAGTTCATCAAATTGACAACTAAGATTAGCTACCATAATAGGTATGTGAACTTTTGGGATTGAGATGAGGATTATGTTAAACATATTAAAAGAACTTGACACACGCAGGTGTTCACACAACAACCCCTTTTCCTTTCTTTATATCCATCTGATTTTACTTATGCTCAGGAAATTTAGACTGAGAGCAATGACTTTGGCTTTAGCTGTACTGAAAAAACCGACAAGCTCCATGTTTTAGAAGGGAGAAAATAAAGGGCAAAATAGGTACCAATAGAAACTAATGTGTTTGGGTTTCTAGCAGAGATGAGAGAGAAACTCAAGAGGCCTGCACAAGGAGAGACATCTCTTGTCTGCTAAGGGTAGGGAAAAGCAAGTTAATAACTCTTAAAAGAACAGGCAAGGCGCACGGCAGGCCAGGGTCTTAAAATAGGCCCTCTTGGCCCCATTTGGCCTGCTTTCTTTGTGTGGACCCTTTCTGTAATAAGACAATGTACCAAGGTAGAAGCAGCCATAGTTACTATAAAATTCTCCTTGTTGATCCCAGTGAGCTTCCACCCATGTGACTTTCCTTCTATCCCTTCCAGGCCCCAAAGAAAGTTGAATTTCTCTTCTATTTGACATCTCTTCAAATATGTGAAGAAAGTTACCTTGTACTCCCTGGGGCAAAAACTTCTGTTTCCTTTCATCTTTTCTTATGTGGCATAGTTTCTAGTCTCATTACATCCTGGTCTCTCTCCTTGTGTACAGTGGTAACTTTCGTTTTTGCCAAGCCTTAATCGCAGATAGTGCATAGTGACCAAGACCGCCAGGCCAATAACTCCCATCTTGCTTTCTGTCAGACTTTGAGGGATGCATTCGGAGGCAGCATTCTTGCTATGGGCAGCCACAACTCTCTGTGGACTCAGACTGAGTTGTAACTTAGGGTCCCTCTGCCCCACCCTGTCTGAGAACAGGCCACTTCCCAAGATGGGACCCCACACTTGCTCCCATTATGGAGACCATTATTCTTTCCTACCAAACTTGACTGATGTTAGGTAGTGTTTCTTCCTCTCTTGGCTTTGCATCACCTGGAAAATGGATGCAAACCTCTGAGGTTTTATTCATTCAGGACATGGGTACAAGTCCCAAGTCTGGGCCTTGTTGGGAGCCTTACATCATTTGGTAACTGGCCTGATATGGAGCCTTTAGAATGTAAACCATAGCAAAACACATTTAAAATATGACTGACGCTTTTCCATGTGACCTGAGTCAGTCAGTTCAACCAATCTGTAGAGTGGGGTAAGAACTGCTCTCTTCACCTAGACAACGAGGACCCTAAGAGAGACATATGTGGATCTAAACTACATGGGAAGTAGAAAAAGGCAAGATCTCCTGAGTAAATTAGGAGCATAGGGACCATGGGACAGGGTAGAAGGGGAGGAGGGGAGAGGAAGGGAGGGGAGCAAAGAAAAATATATAGTTCAATAAAAACAATTAAAAAAAAACAATTTAGCCAGGTAGTGGTGGCACACGCCTTTAATCCCAGCACTTGGGAGGCAAAGGCAGGCGGATCTCTTTGAGTTCAAGGCCAGCCTGGTCTACAAGAACTAGTTCCAGGACAGGCTCCATAGCCACAGAGAAACCCTGTCTTGAAAAACAAAACAAAACAAAGAAACAAAGAACAAGAAAGAACAATTTAATTGCATAGGAAAAGGATAATAGAAACATGAGTCTTAAAACTAAAAAAAATTGCTCTCTTCACAAGGGGTTGTGAGGATGCAGAGAGAAAAAAGAAGGGAGGGCTTTTAGCACAGAGCCTGGCAACAACACAGTAGAGGGATGCTGTGGGGTGCAGATGTTCAGGTTTCTGACACTTACCTAGCCGTGAGTTCAGTTAGTTAGGTCAGCGTCCAGCCCACATCCATCTTGTATGTAAAATCTTTTCTAATGCTGTGTTATGTTTACACAGAGTGGTCCCCTCACAAAACGGGGCAGAGACAAAGTAAATCTGCTTTGGAACTCTGGGGAGGTGGAAGTTACTCATGAAGTTGTTTGGTCTTGAACCTAGTCCACATTTGGAATAAAGCTGTATACCTTGCAAAGAGCTGGAGATGGGTCACAGGGCTTTACAGGCATTGAAACGCTGTCTTGAGTTCCAGGAACTTGCCTGGCTAGAATTCATTCTATAGTCCCAGGGGCTGGTCCACTTCACATAACTGAGTCGATTGATTTAATGCCACTTTTTCGTGGATCCAGCCCCTATTGGCAGAGCATTTTCTGGGTGTCATCCCCATCCCTACCCTACCACTCCACCCAGCCCCCTCCAGCAGTTGCTAAAGGGGAGCAGGCATGAGCCAAAAGGTAAACAGTGTCTTTGTTATCAGGGAGTTCAACATTTAGAAGGTCCATCAGTTATTTGTTTGGGTCTCCTTAGAAAGCGCTTGGGAGGTAAAAATAAGTCAACTTCTCCATACTTGGATTGTCAAAGTCGCACGTTATATTTTATCATTTTCTTCTTCTTAAAAATCTCTGCAACTTTCTTTCCTGCTCCTTTGATGCTTTTGCAGAGCAGATGCCTTTGCTGCTGGGACGCTGTCTGTAACAAGTGACAGAATCTCGCTCAGGTTTCACCCATGGCCCAGGCTCGCTTAGAACTCCAGTCCATGCCCCTGCCTCAGCTTCCCGAGGGCTGGCGTTACAGATGTGCTCCACCACCCCCGGGAGACTTCTCTTTCGAACGAGAATGACAGCTCCACCGGACGCTTGGAGGGCAAGACAAATAAAAGGAACGCAAGACCGCGTGCGGTCGTCCTACGAAAAAGACTTTTAGAAACGCTGGGTATTAGTGCCCTGATTCCGACTTGGGCAAGCCAGGGGTTTCAGGAAGGTTCTGGCGCTGTGTTCCTAAAATGTGGTTTCCTAGATGGAGCTGTAGCGCAGTGGACGAGGAGATGCTGCGTTTACTCAGCGTTCCGCGAGCAAGGAAAGGGACAGAGGAGGAGGGAGAGCTGGAAGGCATTTTCTAGCCCGGAACGCCACCAAGGGACCGGGGGACCACAGCGAGCGCTGGAAATCCAAGATGCAGCGGTCGTAGAGAGCCGGAGACCTGAGGGTAAAAACCGAGGGCTGGGGCAAGAAACCCAGAGAGCGCACCGATAGGTCCTCTCCTCGGGGCGTGTGCTCCTGTGCGCCAAATGATTGGTGAAGAGAAAGTAGCAGGTAAACCAGCCCTGCCGCCTTGCCATTGGTCAGTGGCTTCTCTATCGGTCAAACTATTGGCTAGCGCGGCGCGGAGCCGAACGCGGATTGGTCTGGATTGTCCGCCAAGAGCGCTCGGCTCGAGCGCTCCGATTGGCTGGCGGGAAGAGGCAGGTATCCGGGCTCCGCGGCTCCTCCATTGGTGGGCGGGGAAGGGGGGTTGGGCACAGCGATTGGTGGGCGGGGGGCCGGGCCTGGGCCGGCGGGGAGCGGATTGGTCGGAAAGTAGGTTAGTGGTGCGACATTTAGGGAAGGCAGAAAGTAGGTCAGGGACGGAGGTGCCTGTTTACCCGCGCCGGACTTGCCGCCGCCGCCACCGCGGGATCCGAGTGCGGGTGCGGGCGCGGGCGCTCGCGGCGAGCCACGGTGAGTGTCGGCACTGCTGCGGGCAGCGGCCGTCCCGGGGCGTCCCGTCGGGGGTCGCGAGCTCCCGGGCCGGCGCGCCCGCCCCCGCCCCCGCCCGCGGCGCAGCCCGGCCGCCTGGAGCCCTGCCCGACGTGCCCGCTGCCGGCCTTAAAGGGCCCGTGCGACTCCCAGCCCCCACCCGGCCGCGGGAGGCTGCTCCCCTTAAAGGCGCCGCGCCCGCGCACCCCCATCTTCCCTGCCTGGGGTGCGCGGCAGGCGGGGGAGGGCTGGGGGGGTTCCGGGGACGCGGTCGGTGGGCGCGCCCACCTTCCCCCGTGCGGACATCTCCACCTGGCCCGGGAGGGGGCGGCCCGCAGCCTCTTAAAGAGACAGCAATGCCCGGCGGTGGCGATGACCCGAGCCCGGAACGAGCTCCGGGATGCATCCCCGGGAGCTTCTAGGTCCCTAAAGGGATGGCTAGAACTCGGGCAGAACGATGCTATGCAGCGCCTTCCCGATCAACCCCTCGGCACTTCCCTCTCCGGAGCCGAGTGGGGGCAGGGAGGGCGTCTCCGTCGAGTCTGGGCGTTCGTGCTCCCCCGGTCCCTTCTGCCGGTCATGGGGCTAGAGCAGACCCCGATAATTCCCTGGCGGGCACGGACCAGGCCCACTCCAGTGTGCGGACGGCCGTCGGTCCCGCGCCGTCCGGTATCCGAGTGGCCGTGGAGGATGGATGGGTCGTTGAGTCTGCGAACAGGTGCCCGATGGCGTGGGACAGTGCCCTGCGCCCGAGTGGGCGTCCGGAAACCCGCGGAGGACGCAGCGGGGCTGCCCTCAAATGCGGGTTTGATAGATAATCGGGAAAGGAAGGTTTCTACTGGAGATTGCCCGGCGTTGACAGCTTGGGGAGATCGGGTTTGCTGGGAGAAGAGGAAAGTGAATTTTACAAGACTTGGGACCACACGGCAGCTAACCCCGGGGGTCGCGGAGCGGGTCGCGATCGGGGCCGGGGTAAGGAAGGGCTGTGTTGGACACGGGTGTCTGTTGTCAAGTTTGTTCTGACCGAGCTGACATAATCACCCCACACCTGTTCCCTGAGCATCTTAAGATCTCCAGTCCTTTCGCCCTCACCTAGCCTAGTTTTGGCCCTTTGGCCCTTGCTGTTGGGGCTCCTCTCCTGTCTTGTTACTTTTCAGCAAGAAAATATTAGTTAGAAGTTTTCTCATCCAGCTTCCAAAAATCAGATTCTGTGTTCACGAGCAACTACTTTTTGACAGTACCGGTACTGCCAAGATCTTCGTGTTTTGTTTTTTTGTGTGTCTTTTTGGGGGGGGGGTTGTCCAGGAAAACATCATTAAATGCCTTTTTTTTGCACAACTTTTTCTTTTTTTGCTTATCATTTGTCCTGTCATTTGCTGCCGTGCCCCCTTTCAGTCTATTTTTACTTAGCAACTATTATTTTTATTCTTAAGTTTCCATTGATACCAGGATCTGTCAATTTGGGTTGGTGGATTTTCTAATTAATGTACCAGTTGAATCATGAGCTTAAAATAATCGTTGCTGCTCTTGAGCAGTTTTGAATAATCTCAGATTCCTTGTGCTTGCATGAAAGGGAGAAAATCACTGCTGTTAAATTTGATTTCCATACCAGAGAAGTTCCAAAAATACATATATTTTTTAAATACAAAATGTAATCTTTCGGATTCTGCTTTGTTCCTGGGTTCACTTTATTGCTAAATCTTTAAAATGGTTTGTTGGACATATTTAGAAGGGTTCGAAATTTCCTAGGCAGATTTGAAGTTGGGTGTATCGGCGGAAGCTGGATCTGTAGTGGCATTTTGGTTCTATCTTAGACGTCGCTGGTGAATAATGATAATGTTAAAACAGCAGTTAAATTTGTACTTTGTTCCAATCTCTGCTGTTTAAAATGGGAGAGGCTCTGATAAGGCGTGGAAGAACAGAAACCTGGGTTAGGAGGCAGCTAGACTGTAGCCCAGGCTCTGTCTCTTGGAGCTACTTACTGAGCCTTCCTGGATTCTGTTTGCCTCATATAGGAAGGTCTCAGTTGAACTAAGGGATGCCAAAGGTGTCTACCACTCTTAGATTCTACGTGCCACTAAATATTTAATAGATTTGAATTAGGGTAGGTATTTACCTCCTGGAACTGTCAGAACCTTTGAGCAAAAGTCCTGTCTTCCTGGAAAAGTTAAGCAGATCAACAGATGGTGTTTAGAAGGATCCATTTCAAATGATTTATAATTGATGACGGATCACCCGTATCTCTGCGGTTTGCAGAAGAGGTTTATGTGCCATGGGGCAGGAAAAGGAAGTGGCCGTGTTTTCAGATTTATCCCTTCCCTTCACCAGCCTCGCTGGGATTCATATACCCGAAAATGGATAAGTGCACGGAGAAACATGGCCACATTTAACAGTTCTGCATATAAGTATGAAAAAAATGGTTTTATCTGTCTTTGGTGGGCAGTCTGTCTTCTATCCATGAGCTTTTATCTTTCTGTGATTCTGCCATCATCACTGTGGTAGGGGATGTGAAGATTAAAGAGCCCCTACCACACACAGCCCTGTAGTTTCAGACAGTGACTGCAGTGTTATGCTAACTGAAGTAGGTATTTGCAGGGGAAATTAGAAAAGACAAACCCTTTTCGAGACTTTGAGGTTCAAGGAAGAGCTCAGGGATACAAGCTTGCCCTCCTCTGCTGGTCTTGCCCGTCGTCATAAGGCTCAGACTGACTCTAAATAGCCTTTTAAATGACCGTCTCTTCTCCCTTCCATCCATCTGCTTTTACTTAAGCTCCTCAGCTACATTTTCCTTTTCAGAACACCCTATCTGCTCTCCTACTGTCCCCTCCCCGCTGCTTCTCAGTGGGTAGAAAACATTCCTCTTCCTACTGAAGCTCTCTTGCGCAGGAGCCCCTGGGTTCTGGTGTCAAAGGGAGATTGTGTGACTTTGGACAAGTGTTTGACTTCTCTGACCTCGGTGCTGCCCGGCTGGCGAGCCCGCCTCTTGGAATCCCTGTGAGGATGGCAGGACCTGATGCGGGTCAAATGCCTAGCACACAGGAAGCCTTTCCTCAGTGCCAGCTGCCACTCCCTCCCACCTCCGCCAGGCTCCTGTCACCAGAATGTCCTCTGTACTGTTTGCCTTTGGGCTCCTTACCAGTGTCAGAAGAACCTTGGTCTTGATTCAGGGATAGGAAGAAACAGACCTATTGGGACCCTAGGAAGTTTCCACCTGTTCCTACCAGGCGTCCCTGAGTCTGGATGTCCCCTTGCTAGGTGCCAGACTCCCCTAGAGCTGAACATTCTCCTGCTCTGGTGTTTCTCCCGACTTTCTTCCTCATACTCTGTGTGATTTCTAAACCTGTAATTGACCGCCAGGTCGCTTTGGTCCCCTCGCAGCTTGACCTCACGTGTCTTTCTTCTCTGGAAGTCACCCCTCCCCCTCCTACCTTTAGATGACATTGCTTTCTTGATTCTCTTTCTGCTTCTGCTGAAGGTCAGCATCTATCTTCTGTTGCTCACATTGCCCCGCCTCTCCTGGAGTCCCATCTCTAGTTGTGTCCTGCTTCCTCCCGCTTTAGCTATGGCAGTCCTGTAGCTAGCTCTAGGGGCCCCTCCCTGTAGGGGCTCTGGGGGTTACAGGCTTGCAAACTGTCTTCAAGCCTAGCATCACTCCCCTGCATCAGCATACCACCTAGGAGCCTAGGACCTCACACCTTTCCTTCTCCCCCAGCTGTTGGACCAGGCAGTTTTGTTAGGTGGGTAAGAGTCCCAACTGTTTCCTATCCCAGCTTCTGCTTTCAACCTTCATACCTGACGGCCAACTTGCTTTTTCTCTGTATCTCAACATCTTCCTTATAGGACCTACCCCTAGCTCCCAGAGCTGCAGTGTGGACTGATTGAGCTAAGATATGGGACATGTGTGTCAAGGTCATCACCAGTTTGAAGTGGCTCAGTTGTTACTCCCCCTTGCTCTGGCAGGTTCCTCGCTCTGTCATGGGGAACTCTCCGCATCCAGCCCACATGCTGGCCCATACTCGTGCACACAGGACTTGTGCAGCCAAGCTGTGGGGTGGTCCATCCCAAGCCCCAGCCCTAGGCCTGGTCCTCCCAGCCTCCCAGTCTTTACGTAGCCACTCTCTTCTGTTCCAGCTCGGGTACTTGGACCTTTAGGAGCCATCTTTGTCTTGACTTTCCCCACACTTGGCAGCAGTGTCCCCAGCCCTTGACCCTTTCCTATGACCATAGGTTCTACTGTGTTCTGTATCATGTTGGACTGTCCCTGGGACTCTGGCCTATTTACCCAGACTGAGCACTTTGAGGAGTGTTCATTTTGGTTCTTCCCAAATAATAGACACAAGAGGCCTTCAGGACGTATTTGTCTGGTGTCCATCCCAGTTGGAGACACCGCAGAGAGGTCCTGGGAAGGAGTGTTTGAGTCGGGATAGGATGATGGCATGTCCTTAGTCCTGGCTTCAGGGGAATGCCGGGTGCGGGATGATAATGGCAAATGATGTTTACCTGAGTGCATGCTGTCCTTTTTAAATTCTGTAAACTCCTGTTTGTTCCGCCTAGGTAAAGAAGGTTCCGTCTGATTTACTATTCTGGTTAATATTGTTTTGGTCATACACTGAGTAAACATTTGTATGTATTTATCCTTTCACTACTGCTTCAGTTGTGGGACCTGGACAAATTAGTGAGCTTCTTTGAGTCTGATTTGCTTCAACTGAGAAAGAGGAATAAATAATTACGGCAGTAGCAGCTAGCATTAATTGGGCATTTTCTGTGCGCCCGTAAATATGTTGCTTACTTCAGGCTTATTAATTCCATGTAGTCTTCATCATTCTCTTCTGAGGTCACACTGCTGTCCTTATTTGCAGTTCTGTAAACTGCTCAAGGTTACCAGATTGCTAAGGATGGGCCAGGATCTGTCTATCTGGTAGACTTCAGAGCCTGCTGGGAGGGACAGGGTGTTCGATCTCACATCCCAGACATCAAGCTAGGAGCCCTCTAGCCTTGCAGAGATTGGGAACCAGTCCCAGCTGTTGACAGCATGGTGTGTCCTGTCCTTCCAGCAGTGCTGGTACCCTTGCCATGGCACAAGAGGGCCATACATTTGGATATTATCTTGGTAGCAGTTACAAGGACTTGTGAGCATCCTCCTATACCTGCGATTTCAATTTGTTAGCACTTGCTTTCTCCTGCCTTTCTGAGCCTCTCATGCAAGCCCCTGCTGCTCAGCCTCTTCCTCTCCAGGATCCCTGTTTGACATGCGCTTCCTGAAGAGACTCGCTGACACTGGTCCTGTCAGAGACAACGAGGAGCTCTCTCCAAGGAGACTTCAAAAGTCTCTTGGCTTTGTCCTCCTTATCCCAAAGACACGCCTCCCAAGCCACTGCTGTACCCCAGCCTTGGTGGAGATATATATGGTTTTTAATGCCAGTTGTTTCCTCTGAATACATTTGGATAGCGAAGGGAACAATGTTTTATGTGAAGAACCTGTTACATAAAAAATGGGTTATATAATGTTCAGCTGTATACCCCCAAAGGTAGTAATCACTGACTCTGGAGCAGACTCAGCCTCTGATTGACAAGTGTGGAAAGGGATGCCCTGCCCCGAGTGCTCTCCTGGCTGGGGATCTGGAGCAGGCTGGGTGGGAATGGGCCTGGCTCTGGCCTGGGTGCTGCTGAGAGAGGGGCTGGAAGTTGCCTTTTGCGAGAGGAGATGCCGTGACATCCTGGTGACTTCTGTCTCCCTCATGCCAAGCTGCTTACCCCTCACTTTGACCAATGCCACCTGTTTTTGCTTTTTGGCTCCACTCTCTACTCCTCTGCCCTTTCTCTAGTCAGTACGACCAGGCCGGGCCTTCTAGGAACAGATGCCCTGTGTCTAGTCTTCTGGGGCTCTCAAGGCTGCCTCTGCACCTCCAGGCCATCCCTGCCCCTTCTCCAACCTCCATTATTAGCCCGGTGCCTGAGCTTCCCTGCTGCTGGTCACACCATGTCCAGGTGTCTCCTGTTGAATGTCCTAGCTCACGATCTCTTGACCAGAGAGGCCTTCCTCTCTCCCTCCCTTCCTCTGCTTACCTTGAATCTCTCACCCCAGCGCCCTCCTTTTGCTTGTCAGTCATTTATTCCAAAGCAATGCTGTTTCACAGTTGGCCAGCAGCCATCTCCTGACTAATCAGAATGGCCAGTTCCTTCCCTTTTCAGTAGTTTGATGCTGAACTGTCTCCCCTCACTTCCTGCTCTATGTCTCCACCCATCCACTCTTTCAGTGGGGTTCCTGGAGGCCTCTAGGTGAGTAGCTGTTTTGAGCACAGAAGTGACCCAAATAGGCTTCTGCTCTGTGTGGCAGAGACATGCAGAGGAAGCAAAGGGACTGAAACACAAGGAACATGCACACTGTTAGGGAAGATGCTTTAGCAGGTTTCTCAGGGAAGACGTCACGAAGACGATGAGTTGAGCTGAGCTTCCGAAAGATACAGGAACATTTTCCATGGAGGAGGGTCTGGCAGGTACCAAGGTCCTGATGTTGGAGGCAGCTTGATTTGCCCAGGGAAGTAAGAGCTTCTGTAAGGGTCTGGGTTTCTGTGGCCAAATGCTTTCTCTCTCCTTTCTCTTTTGAGGAGCCTTGAGCCCAGAGTCAAAGGCCTGCACATATGAATTAAAGCGTTTGCTCCTATCACGTAGCTAGTGGTTCCCTGTTCTCTGCTTAGAAGGCTTTTCGTGAAATGCAAGGCATTGTTTATATGCCGTGTCACATGCAAACAAGTTAAGGGTTTGAAGGGTTCCCTCATAGATGTACTGCTGACAGGTGCCGCCGCCCCTTACTGTTTTTATTATATTTAATGCAGACTTCTGCATATTGTTTGATATGCATGCTCATCTTCAATGTTTTAAAAGTTTATTTGTAATGCAGTTGATGGAAGCTTAGTATAAGTTTGTCTGTATTTTAAAAAAAAAGGCAACCAAACTAAATAATGGTTTGGTTCCCCATCAAGCTCAGGAAAGCCACTTAGGGACAGCTGTAGCCAAAACCGTATGGCTTCGTTTTAAAGCAGTGTTAGCGTTAATTAAGCTGCAGCTTGCGAGGCCCTCGTCTGTCGTGCATTACAGTTATTTACTGCTGGCCTTAGCTGCTTATCTTAGTCACCTCTGCTGTTTTCCAGCCTGTCAGAAGGCTTCAGGAAGGAATATTTTCCCTAACCTTTCTGCCCTCGAGAGTTGGTCTGTTGTTTTATAAAGGAGACAACAGAACTCAGAGCGAGGGCATTGCGAGTCAATGTGGCGACGTGCCGAGATCCTTCGGGAGGAATATTCTTTTTGGAACCTTGACTTCTCGGGGTCTTCTCAGTTACAGAATCCTGGGTTTTTGAAGAGTAATAGGAAAACGAAACATGACCTTCATCGTGTAAGCCTGCTTTGAAATGGCCCCCTTCAAATTCTTCTAGAAGTACATGGCAGGGGACGAGGGGAGCTTAGAAGCTCCCTTGGCTGGTGCTCAGCAGTTTTGCTTCCCCCCCCCCCCCCCCCGCCCTTATCTGTCTTTCCTATTGACTTGAAAGGAATTTTTTTCCTAGAATTTTTGGTCCAGATAGGAATTGTGTGTTCTTGGTCATCTAATCTCCCATATCATTATGTAAATCACCTTTTCTTTGGACTCTTAGGTATAAACACGGTGACTGGTTTGTTTGCTTGTGAAACACATTTGTGAGAACCCTCAGGGATGGTGATGAGCTTCAGCCGAGAACAGAGCTAAAAGAGTGTGGGATCCAAAACAGTTTTAAATGTTAAATGCAAATCTATTTTCAGTATCCTGCTGGAGGGAAGGAGCCCAAGGCTGGAGATGATGGAAGCGACTTCTGCTTCAAAGGAGGAAAGGGTTTTACCATGGGGATAAAAAACCATCCTTTCACCAAGCGCTGCCCCTCCCTTCCCACCCCTGAGTCCTGTTTTTGGCATCCTGGGTCACTCTGCCATTTGAGACATTTGTTATTTAAGTGACGTTTGTGGCTGAGCTCAGCTGGCAGTGTTGAAAAGTGACTGAGGTGAGCGAGCTGTACTGTCTGTCCTCAGTGCGTTCTGGAGCGACAGATTGCTGCACTGGAGTGACAGGGCACTTTCAGCGGCCCAGGTCTGGTCAGCTGCGAGCCGCGTGGTCATTGTCACCCCCTCACTGAAGGCACAGAAGGAATCTGTGCAAGGAGACACCGTGCTGGGATCTTCACTGGAGCTGCGGGTTGCATGGAGCCTCACCTTCTTCCTTCGGTGCCAGAATGTGAGCAGGAATGTCACCTGCTTACTCCCTGCCATGTCCCAGGACCAGCCGCTGAGTTGGTGTCTGTACAGATCAATTGCTCAATAAATACCTATTTATTTATTTATTTATTCAACAGGTGGATTGAGCTTTGTGAAAACCCCAGATGCCCCTGCCTTGCTACAGGGCATATACAAGGGCTTGCTCTTGTATGTACTTAGAAGAAGTCTAGGTAGCCATTCCTTTGGGCATCTGTGTTTTTTGTATTCTCCATGTTGGCTGGAGATGAGTGCCTTTTTCTGATGAAGGAGTTAACTGTTCATCTGACATTTATCTTACAATGTCTTTCCTTGACTCCAGAACATAGCTTAGCGGTGGCTGAGCCTCATCAACGGAAACGACCCTTGCTGTACATTTATTCGGGTATAACAACATGTTCATTATGTAGTCAACGGATGTCCGAAGGGTTATATGCCAAGTATCAGACTAGACCCAGGGGCAGATCTGATGTGTTTTGTGATCCAGGAGCCTGCAGTTTTATTTCCTGAAAGAACATCTCACGGGCTGGGGAGATGGCTCATTTGTAAAATACAGGATGAGCACCTGTGAGGGATCCGAGTTCAGCCAGCACACCGACGAGGGTAGGGCTTGTCCTTCCGAGGTGGCTATGAATGTGTACAGATAATTCAAAGGACAGAGGTGGGAAGGATGAGAGGGCATGCAGAGATGAGCTAACCTAGAAAGAGGGTTCTAAAGTGGGAATTGAACTTTGGAAGATTCTTTGAGGCCTGCCTGTGTTTAACCCACTTATATGACAGGTAAACAGGGAAGTCAGTGGCAAGCCAAGGTTTGCCTAGTGGCCATTTAGACCCAGCTGTCAACTCCATGCCTAGCGTCATTTGAAAGGAGAGTTCCTGTTGATGGATTGCCCAGATCACATGGCTAAGGCTGTGTCTATGAGGGATTGCCTGTTTTGATGACTGATTTCAGGCACCATCCCTTGGCAAGAGGAAGGTCAAGAGTGATCTGGCAAGCAAGCGCGTTCCTCCATGGTTTCTGCCTGCAGACTCCTGCCCTGACTTCTTTCAATGATAGATCATGAACTGGAAGTATAAGAGGAAATAAAACCTCTCTTTCCCGAGTTGCTTTTGGCCAGAGGGGTTTACCACAACATCAGAACGAAACCGGGACACCAGCTGTGATGGTTAATATTGACTTCCATCTGGGGTGGGGGAGGGATCCAGGATGTCCTAGGGACGAGCACACTGGTGAGGGTTATCTAGGTTGGCCTCTGGTTACGCTGACTAGCTTAGTTGAGGGAGGCCCACTCACAGAGCGTGGTACCATTCTGTGGGCTGGAGTTCCAGACCGAATGAGAAGGAGAAAGGGAGCCGAGCGTAAGTATTCGTCTCCCTCTGGTCCTAAATGTGGATGCCATGGAACCAGCTGCCTCTCAAGCTCCCTGCCATGATGGAATTATGAGCCAAAATAACCTCTTTCTCCTTTAAATTGCTTTTGTCGGTATATATTTACAAAAATCAAGTGTCCATCACCATTATTATCATTACTGCATATGTGTTTGGATGCACATCCATGAGCATGCGAGTAGAAGGGACAACGTTGTGGAGTCAAGTCTCCCTACATCCCGCTTGAAGCGGGTCCCAGGATTGAACTCAGGTTATTAGGTTTTTGCCATTAGATAGCAGGTGATTTTTTCCCATGGAGTCTTCTCACTGGCCCCTTGTGATGTTTTACTATTTGTTTATTATTTTATTTTAGCACAGCAACAGGAAAAGTAAAGAGACACCTATCAAAGTAGTAGAGACTGGCAGGCAGTGAAAAACCCATGAAATTATTGTGTTGTGACATGCTAATACTCCTTAATTACTCACACATGAGCCTTGTGTGAATGCTGCAGTTACATTGGAGCATAGAGGGCTAAATGCAGCCGAGGTCTGAGTGGAGGGAACTTGAAGTCCAAGTTAATTGACAATTGTGGTAGTTGGCAGGACTGTTATCGGTTCATCTTTAGAGTTCTGCAGCATGCCAGCATCTGCCAGCATATGTGGCTTTTAAGTGTGTGATCTACACTCTACTGCGACCAGATACCTCAGTCATGAGTCCTTCAGAGGCAAAGCATCAGGTTGGAAGGCAACTGTTTAAAAACAAATACGTTTTGTCTGTAGGGAGCCCTGGAGTAGGATCGGAATAGCCTGCATTCTAGGCTGCTTCCACACTTAGCCACCATCCTTAAGCAGATCACGGATGTCTCACACGGAGCCTGATCGTCTGTTGAGCTGGTAAAATAATTCTTAACCAACGCTTCACAGCGTGGGTGGGTCTGATGCTTGAGGGAGATAATGGAAGAATGAAGGCTTTGAAGTCCTAATCAGCGAGAGTGCTGCGCTGGCCTTTATAGGTGTTGCAGAAAAGCTGAGCTACCTCCAGGGCTGGCTGGAGGAGGTGGCGCTGTCCACTATGTGGGTGCTGACTCAGGCTGCTTTGTTGACTAGGAACATTTTTGATTTTGTTTTGAGAACAGGGTCTCGTGTGCCTGGATGGCTTCGAACTTTCTGTCTATCTGAGGATGACCTTGAACTCCTGATTTTCCTGATTCCAGCTTCAGAATGCTGAGATTGCAGGCATGGGCCACCGCCCTCTTTGTGCAGTGCTAAGGGTTGAACCAAGGATTTTTGTGCATGCTGAGCAAGCATTCTGCCAGCTGACCTGTATCTCCAGTCCTGGGGCCATGCTTTAAAGATAGTTACTCTTTTGTACCCAGAGATGGAGAGCCATTTACCCAGACAGGGATGAAAAGCTTAGATAGAGATAGTCACTTGAATGTTTTTTTCTCTGGGAATGTCTCTCAGCATAGTGATGGGCAGCTCCAAACCAGAAAAGCAGCTGACTGTCCAGGCATTCTTGGATGGTTTTTCTGTCCTCAGGCATTAGGCAGAACTCCAGAAGAACCTCCATTAGCCTAGGATTAATAAATGAGCCAGCACACTGTCCAGGTAATAGCCAGTTGTAAAGCCTGTAGCTGCCACAGTGTAGCAGCGCCTTTCTTGGCGATCTGCCAACTCTTAGCTTCATCAGCATAATTTATGTATTCATATGTATTAATAGTGGTACCTAGCCCTTGGCTGTTGACATAGGCTAAGCATCATGCTGAGTGCTGACTAGGACGTTCACCTCACTCTTCATGACAGTCCTGTGGGGTGGGTGGCCTAAGTCTCCTCTTGCTAGGGAGTCTGAAACTCAAGGGATACCTCCGATGATGTGTGCTGTGTGGAAAAACTGGAGTTTAAACCCCAGTCTTACTTAAGAGCGTTCTTCTTCCTCTTCCTCTTCCTCTTCTTCTTCTTCTTCTTCTTCTTCTTCTTCTTCTTCTTCTTCTTCTTCTTCTTCTTCTTCTTCTTCTTCTTCTTCTTCTGCAACTGTCATCTTTTTTTATTTTATTTCTTGAACTGCAGAATGCTTCCCATCTCATTCTGGGGGCTTCTCTCACCTCAGTGGGGCTCAGGACCCCCCCCTTTTTTGCTTGATAGATGTATCACCACGCGGTGGCCCCAGCTCACTGCGACTCTCTTTTTATCACTGATGTCCTGCCGGCTGCTCGGTGGCTGGTGAGCAAATGCATACCAGTTATGAACGCATCAGAGAGCCTGACTCTTGTCAGCTATGCCAGCTAGTCCATAAGGAGCAACTGGACAAGAGATGTCTCTAGGTCTCTCAGAGTGGCTGGGCAGCGTCTAGTCCACTAGTGGTTCTGGGTGATGGTCTTAAAAGCCTTTTCCAACAATGCCATCTAACATTCCTGACTGATTTGCTAAGGAGTTTTTATAGGCAGCTCGTTTGGTCTCTGTGATGACCCGGGGAGGTGTTAGGGAGTCTGCATGTGTAGACTGGGGGATTATTCTGGAGAGTGTGAGTCACTGTCCAGGGCCCCCACAGCTGGGCAGTGGCAGACCCAGGCTTCCAAGTTGCATTTCTGACTAGCTTCCATTCTACCCAGGTTTCCCCTTCCCCTTGTTTGTTAAATGTTCTGTGTACTGTATTAAGAAGCCTGCAGGACCTGCAAGAAGGACTGACTTGATGTGCTGTTGCTATACTGTCGCAGAATCAGTAAATAAAAGATCACCTGACTGCTTCTTGTCTTGGGTTCAGCCGATGTGTATCTCCCCAAGGTGACACACAGTATGCACATGCCCTTTGGGGTAGATTCCTGGGCCAGAAGCCTCCTGTCTTAAAACAAGATCCCAAGGCTTTGACAAAAAAAGATCCCCCATGACAGAACATGAAGTTTATACAATTTTTTAAAAGAAGTTGACCATGGAGTTCTTGGTCAGGAACACAAGCTCCTATGGTAAGTTTCCATGGAGACGCTCGCCTTGGCCCTCAGTTCAGCTTGCAGTGCCTTTGCTGGAAATGGAAAAACTGATTTCCTTTTTCGGGTTCTCTCAATTTTCCTCTGATGAGAGCAGAACTCGCCTTTGAGGTCCTGGTGACCCTTTATTCAAAAGTCTTCCACGAGATAACACAGAATGAACACAGGTTTGGACACCCTTTAAAGTATTTAATGGCTATCAAGGGACATTACTGAGGGTGTGTAGAACTGGTGTCGTCAAGCTACTTGGGCTTGTTCCTCTGTTAAGGAGACCCACAGACCTCACACTCCCACAATAGCTGAGCCCAGGTAGAAGGCAACTTCTTACGTGCCAGTTCAGAGTGAAGGGTGTTGAGGCCTGGTGTCAACAAGTAACTTCCACTTGGTGGCTGAAGGTAAAAACATCCTCTTACCTTCTCCCGTGGAAAGAACCAAGGTGGGAGAGGTCCTAATGATGGAGAGGAGCTGGAACATTAGGGAAGATGGTAGCCAGCCATTGCGGTGGTAATAGTGGGTGGTTGGTAGAGTCTGATGTGGAATAAAGTGGGGATGGTGTCAGGATCAGGGACCAGAACCTAGGCAGCCCTCTAGAGGTCAGGGTAGCTCACTGCTCACAAACTCAGCAGCCAGTTTGTGCCCAGGCATCAGAAGGGGCTCTTAATAATCCAAAAAGACTAAAGTTTTCAGCAAGAGGAAGTAAGTTTAGCAATGCAACTGACTTGGTAGAAAGGTCCCTTGCCGAGGAGTCAGAGACCTGTGTTTGAGACGGGTCTTTCACCTCTGACCTGAGTAGAACATTCCAGTGAATGTTTTATCATCCAGAAGAGGACTGTGATGGAGTAGTGTGAGGCTAACGGATGGGGACCACTCTACACCTGCATCTCCATGGGAACGGGCAGAGCATCTGTCTGTTCGCTGCTGTATCCCAGTACTCCACCCAGTGCTTGGCACGGGCCCATAGCTGAATGGAGCAGGGCTATTGCAAGAGGTGGGAAGGGCGTGTGCTCCTTTGAGCTCTCCTCCTGCAGTCTTCCCTTCATGAAGGGTTCCGAGACTCTGCTGGCCGAGCACTCGAACCCATGTGTAAAACCCTGTAGCTATGGACTATCAGAACAGACATTAGAGCAACTTTCAACTGGGTGGCTCAATACTTCTCTGCCCGTTCCACGGTGTGGGTGACAGGAGATGACATGATTGAAGGTAGAGTCCACAAATGGGAACCAGCTTTTAAAATGACCTGGCCAAGCTGCTGGCCTTCCTAAGTCCACCCAGACTTGATTTCCTGCTTTAGAATAATCAGGTGCACTTATAAAATTCCTTTGATTTGAAACATATGGTTTATTCAGAACTTTTGCTTTGAAGAGACGATCTAGACAAGAAATTATAAAAATGAGCCTCATGTTCTTATGTGATGGGAACGCCCATCCTAGGAGTGGTGGTGATTATATTTTTTTCTGTTGGTAAATAAATTGGGGTCCATCAGGTTAATTCATTTTGTTGCTTTTTTCTAACTTTATTCTATTATTTGTTTTATTATTTATTTGTTCACCAAGGGTGAGCATCTTGCTGGGAAGTCTGTGGAGTGATTGTGATGGGTTCTACTGCAAGGAAATGCATTATTGAACTTCTTCACAGAATGTTCCCATCTCTTTCAAGTTTTCATTAATTAAAGGAGGAAAGGGCGCCGGAATATTAACAGCGCTTTTCACTTTGTGGGATTAGAGCTGACTTTTATGCCCATTCTTACTGTGTGGTTTTCTTGGTTCAACTCTGCATGTATCACTTTCATAATCATAAAAAGGCAAGGGAAATTAGCCTTATAAATATAAGTAGGTTCATATTTGCAAGCCAAATTTAAGATTTTTTTTTTTTTTTGGTTTTGGCACCTGTCCTGGGCTATGAACTCTCAAGTGCTCCTAGACTGATCCAGCCTCCATCCTGACCTAGGCAGTGGGAACATGTGTGGGGAGAGATGTCTCTCCTGCATGTTAGCTCAGAATCGGGGCCTCTAATGCATTAAGAAGGATGTCCAACAATTCGCCTGTGATTTGGCCAGGCTGACTACAGTTGTCTTAAAGAAAGGAGCTCTGCACAGCACTGTTGCTTGGGTAAATCTCTCTGTCTCTCTCTGTCTCTCTCTCTGTCTCTCTCTCTGTCTCTCTCTCTGTCTCTCTCTCTCTCTCTCTCTCTCTCTCTCTCTCTCTCTCTCTCTCTCTCTCTCTCTCTCTCTCTCTCTCTCTCTCTCTCTTCTGCACCGCAACACCCTGGCTCCTGCACTGGGGACCAGCTGCCCCTGGCTCTTCCAGGTGCCTTCTACACTTGATCTCTCTATTCATGCTCAGCTTTGATTTTCTGGTATTGGCTTCTGAAGAGAATTCATTGTGGTCCTCACGTCCCTACAGCTTCCCTTTCCTGCTTTGTCTTTGCTTAGATGTGTGGTCTGAGAAGAACCAGGAGAGGGGACACTTGTAGGCACTGACTGGAGGCACCGAGGCAGCCACAGACCTTACCTTCAAGAGGGCATCCGGCTGAGCATCCCTCTGGGACTTTGCCTGTACGTGGCATGGCAGGCTTAGCTGTGGCTCTCAGAGGTGTCTGACTGGGGTCTGAAGTCAGTTTCCAGGCTGCTGTTCATCTGTTGAGATCCTGTAGTGTGGCGGTCTCTGTTCAGGTGGTGGCTGGGGTGCGGGATGAGCCACTGGCCTAGCCTTAGCTGGGAGAAGATTTTAGGAGAGAGAGGAAGCTAAGCAGGAGCCCAATGAAGAAGATAATTACAGGCAGTGAGACTGGCCCCAAAGGAGAGATAAAAAGTGTCTGTTAATAGTGGCACTGGAGGGCCAGAGTTTGAATGGGAACCCAGGACTCTAATTCCAAGGCCTTGCTCCTTCCAACTCCCCTTGTTGGTGTAGAGCAGTAGTTCTCAATCTTCTCAATGCTGCAACTGTTTAATGCATTTCCTCATATTGTGGTGACCCCCAACTGTTGCAATAAGGCCACTTGTTTGTTTCCCAACTGCTCAGCCCCGAAATAATCACACCGAAACCATAGTATTTGCAACACTGTTTGGCTAATAGCCTAAGTGTGTTTCTGGCTAACTCATATCCTAAACTAACCCATCTCTATTAATCTGTGTATGGCCACGTGGCAGGGCTACATGGCTTCTCTCTAACTCTTCCTTTTTCCTCCCAGCATTCAGTTTAATTCTCCCCTCCCCCGCCTACCTAAGTTCTGCTCTATCAACAGGCCAAGGCAGTTTCTTTATTCACCAATGGTATTCACAGCATATAAAGGGAAATTCCACATCACCCAACCACAGAATTATTTTTTTGCTACTTCATGACTCTATCTTTGCTACTGTTATGAATTGCAATGTAAATATCTGATTGGCAGAATATTTAATATGCAGCCAACGGAGGGTTGCAACCCACAGATTGAGACTCACTGATGTAGAGGAATTAGATCAAGGTACCTCTCAGGAGGACTAAGTTGCTTCAACAACCTGAGCCAGGCCAGGCTAGGCCTGCAGGTGGAGAGTCTCAATTTGAAGGCATAAGCTAGCTTGGCCATTCCAGGTAACTGTCTCTGAGCTGCCTTGGGTAAGTCGCTAGCTTTTCTGAAGACCAGTAAGCCAGTCTTGATGTAAGAGTCCAGATTTATGCATGCAGCGGCTTTGTATGAGTCAGCCTTGTATCTTCTCTCCCGTTATTTTCAGCATCTAAGGGGGCTTAGATAGTATATTAGCTGGTGCCTTCAGGGCACTGTTTTCAATGAACTCCTCCTCTGAACTTCCTCTTTATCCCCAATCCCTCTCCTGGTAGCTCAGATTCAGGCCTTCAATCAGACTGAGAAAATATTACCTTGATTGTCGTTTCTGAAATTCTGGCCACTAGTGCTCAGAGATCTTTGCACATCACTGTGAACAGAGCTTTAGGTACCCAGGAAAGCTTGACGGCAGGCCGAGGTCAGTGATTACCCAGGGCATCCTCATGAAGTCTTCTAGATCTTCCTGTCACATCTTGAGGCATCGCTCTTTGTCCTACTCTTTGGATGAGTTGATTTCCTTAGAAGGCTCTTGGACCCCTAGCTTTATGGCGAGACAACAGTCTTCTTCCCCTAGGCTCAGTGATGGGTCTTTGCTGACTGGAGAGTAAAAGGCCTTTGAAGCTTATCTCACCATCTCATTCCTGTTTGATGTGGTGAGGAAGAATTGAAGCTATTCATCTCTCTTTCTGTCTCTTTAAAAATTTATTTTTAGTCGGGTGGTGGTGGTGCACGCCTTTAATCCCAGCACTCGGGAGGCAGAGGCAGGTGGATCTCTGTGAGTTTGAGGCCAGCCTGGTCTACAAGAGCTAGTTCCAGGACAGGCTCCAAAGCTACAAAGAAACCCTGTCTGGAAACTCCAAAAAGAAAAAAGTTATTTTTAATTTATGGTAATTGGTGTTTGGCCTGCATGTGTGTCTGTGAGAGGGTGTCAGACACCCTGGAACTGGAGTTAAAGATGTGAGCTGCCATGTAGGTGCTGGGAATTGAACCCTGATCCTCTAGAAGAGCAGCCAGTGCTGATAACCGCTGAGCCACCTTTCCAGCCCAGTTATTTACTCTCTTAAAGAGTTGGAGGAATCAGTTAACTATCTAAGCTTTCTCACTCCCTCCCATCCACCTACTGTAACTTCTAACTAGAAGTCATTCATGCAGGGATGGTTTGATCCCCTGCTGGGCTGGAAGTCTCTGCTACTGACCACAGCTGATTTTCTTGGTGGGGAGGAAGCTTGTTGCCATTCATATTTGGTTACCCTTATCTTCCAGTAAAAATACATCTGTACTCACTGTGCATACAAAAAAGATGCCCACAGGGTTGGAGAAATGGCTCAGAGGTTAAGAGCATTGCGTGCTCTTCCAAAGGTCCTGAGTTCAATTCCCAGCAACCACATGGTGTCTCACAACCATATGTAATGGGGTCTGGTGCCCTCTTCTGGCCTTCAGGCATACACACAGAGAGAATATTGTATCCATAATAAATAATTAATTCTTTTTTTAAAAAATAGATGCCCACAGAAGACCTAGGAGAGGATCGATCCATTGATAAATGGATTTTTCTCCTCAAGATATGTTAGGTTTTGTTTCAGCTTTGCTTTCATAGTTCCTTCTAGTTCTCAGGATGATTTTGGGGTTCAGCTCTACTCAGCAGGAAGGGGGCATTGGCTCTGTGTCTTTGGTTTGCAGGCTTGACAAAGAAGCCTTTTACTTCCTGCCTCCTGCCTGGGGCTCTGGGGTTCTGGGGCCCATCTTAGTCACTGTGAGAATGTTGCCGAGAGTTTTGGGGATACAAGTATTGCTTAGCTTCTGGGTATCATTGCCCCCTTTGGAATGGGCCATTCGCATTCTTTACAGCACAGGAATACTTTCAGACCTCCCTTTATGGGCTCAGTGTGTGATGCACATGCATGTGTGCAGGTTCCTGTAGAGGCTAGAAGTGGGGTCAGATCCCTGGATCTGAAGTAATAGGGAGTTGCTAGCTGCTCTACATGGATGTTGGGAGCTTAACTTGGGTCCTCTGGAAGAACAGTAACTGTTCTTACATGTTGAGCTATCTTTGGGCATGCACTGTGGCCTAGGAAGCAGTGCCAGTGTTCCCAGACAAAAGAATGAAGCTCTCGGACTGTCCAGCTACTTGCGCAAATCCACTGGGCAAGGCAGGGCAGAGCTGACCGAATTGGAAATCACATAGAAGAGCATTCTAGGGGGATGAGAAGCACTGTCCTTGAAACAGGAGCTTGACAGGGCCTTGTGCCTTTGGGAAAGGACAGGCTCGTGTTTAGGGGCATCTAGGACCGGGGACAAATAGCCAGAGCAGCCAGTGGTCTATGTCTTTCCCACTGTCACTCCAGGACCCTCCGAACTTTCCTCTCATTTTCCTAGAGTTTGACTTCAAATATGGACTTGTCCTGCCCTAGCTGGGGCAGCCCAGGTGACAGGCACTGTCCTGTCCCCTGCACTCTCAACATTGTACCTTATGCTTGTTAAAGATGGCTGCATACTCTTTTACCTATCCAGAGAATGTTCTCCCTGAGCTGGGAGCTTGTACTGGAGCAGGTTTTGGATTGCTTATAATTTTTGTTCTTTCAGCTAATGCTGCATTAAGTCATCTCTGTGTATTACAGAATCATTTCATTAAGCTGGCGTTTATCTAGCTAATGGCAATGGCCCAAGATTCGACAAGAGTCGGGTTTTCTTTTTTCAAACAGAATGCTGTGAAAATGTATTTGAAAAATGCACTTCATGCTGGAGACGCTCTTTGTTGTATTTTTTATGAGTGAAGAAGCTGGGGGGTAGCTAATGTGAAAGGAGGAATAAGTAAAAAGTGGTCGTAATTTATTTGTCTATGTGGGGATGTTGAATCAATAAATCCTCTTAAGAAGCAATCAGCCTGTGAAAACCAAGGGTGTTTATCTCCCTACACCTGATGCTTTGATTAAAATAATCATGAAATGAAGCATGGATTCCCTTAAGGGTGCTTTAAGAAATGCCCTAAGACAAGGAAATCAACCGGAAAAAAAATTCTTGAGACAGTCTTGTTGGCCTTGTGATCCTCCTGCATTGGCATCCTTAGCGCTGGGATTGGGGTGTGCACCCCCATGCCCGGCTGCACAGAGCCTTTCGAGGGGGAGAAGACGGCCCCTGAGTGAACAGGTGGTAGAGGGCACTGCACATGTGTGGCTTTTGTTGACCATCAGGAAGTGACTATGGTGAAACCAAGTAGACACCATGACTTGGTTCCCAGTGCTGGGGGGAGCCTGAGGTCAACACTGGATTTGGGGTGCTGGTTTTTTTTTCCGTACTGTGGTTGGAACCCAGGGCCTCGAATATGCTGCGTCCACAGTGCCTTGCTCTTTCTTCTGCTATCTCTGTTTATGTGAACCCTGGCTCGAGGCTTTATGATTCATCTTAATCCAGCAAATGTTTACTGAGTGTACATACTGTATAAGGTTGCAGGGAATAAACACTGGGGGAAAAGATCCCAGAATCCCTTGTTCCTGAGAAACTTGTGGCCTGGGAGTGGGATCCATGCAACAGGCTAAAGCTGATGCTTATTCAAGCCCACCCACCTCTTAAGAAAGGGTGGGGATTCTGTCTCTTGAGCAGGGAGTCCAGGAAGGTTTGTGGAGGTGGCTGATTTCTGTCAGCCCCTTGAAAGGTCGGGCTGAAGTGCAGGGGAAGCGTTTCCAGCAGATGTAAAAGGCCCAGGTAGAGAACAAGGTATAAGAACATGAGCTGGGTTGAGGTTCTGTTAAAATATTGGGCATGTGCCCCAGTGTTCACAACTTGCATTTTAGGGTAACCCTTCGTGGGTACAGCTGGTTCTAGGCATGAGTCTAAAGCTCATATAATCCACACAGGGCCTCACGTGAGCCATGTGTGCCTCTCCATTTTACAGATGAGAAAGCTAAGACTTGTAGCAATGAGTTAATACCCAGGATCATACAGCTAGTAACCCCGCCCATACACACTGAAGCTCTGTGTTGCTAACTACGATTCAAGTGCTCTGATTCGGGGAACAGTGGGCATGAGAGCTAGAAAGAGGCAGATTCTGTGTGCTTAGAGGTTCAGGGATGTAAGAGAGGGGTAGGAGATGGTGAAGAGACGCTGTCAGCAAGGCCTGGGGCTGCAGAGGTCGGGGGCTCAACCGTAGTCTGGACAGAAGGGACAGAGGCCTCCGGGAGGGGCAGCAAGGTCTGTTCTGCCTGGTGCTGTGTACTCTTGGAGCATGGCCACTGGACTTCACTGTACCATCCTGTATCTGTAGAAAGCAGGGAGCAGGACAAAGGGGACAGATGAGAGCCAGCCCTGCCCGCTTGGCAGACCCAGGAGCTTTTTCTGCAGCCTGATTACTTTTGAGAGCTGTTTCCGTGCTGAGACCTAAGTCTGACTCCTCCCCCACCCTAAACGCTGTGGCAATCGTTGTTTTTCCTCGAAAATTGGGCCCATGTGGGTTCTGTGTGGTTCCATTTTTATAGCCTTATTACCTTGTCCCCACGATGTAAGACGCTTCTCGCCCTCTACGCTTTGCTGGGGAAATTGCTTCTTAAAAGGCACAGAGTGTCTCTCGTCGCTTGGGTGGTGCTGTCTGTGGCAGTACTTTCCCGCAAGCGCCACACATGCCTCTCTGCCTCCACTTGTCTCAGGTCTCTGATCGTTGGTAATTTACTGAGAACTCTGGGTAAATCTTGAATCTCACTAAATGTTGGCTAATTGCTCCCTGGAGAATTTATGCTTGTAAATAGCCAATCAGATCCTTCCTTTCTTTTTATCTTTTCTTTTTTCTTGCTCTCTCTTTTCCTCCCTCCCTCCCTCCCTCCCTTCTTTCTTTCCTTTCTTCCTCCCATCCTTTCTGTTTCTTTTTCTTTTTGGTTTTCAAGACAGGGTTTCTCAGTGTAACAGCCTGGATGTCCTGGAACTCGCTCTGCAAACCAGGCTGGCCTCTAACTCACACACATCTGCCTGCCTCTGCCTCTCGAGTGCTGGGATTAAAGGCACGCACCACGGGCTCCCAAGAAGTAGGAACACCTACCCTATGCTCTCAGTTGCTAACTGGACTCCGCCTACTGTCCCTTCCCTTCTTATGTCATCCTCTAATGACCTGTGACAGAGGCTTAGACTGGGCCCTGGCTGGAGTTGATAACAAGAGGAGTTAGCATTTGGGGAGCCTGAGTTGTTTCCAAGGAAGGGATTTTCTGTTCATGATCTTAGTTATTTGTGACCCCACTGAGTAGGTGCCCTGGCTTCCCTTCTTTTTACAGAGAAACGGAGTCACGAAAGGATAGGGAAGATGAGGGAGCTGGCTCAGGAGGTAAAGTGCTTGAAGACCCGAGTTAGATCCGCAGGTCCCATGTAGAAAAGTGGGTCATGGTGGTTACAGTGCTCATCTTGGTGCTGTGGAGTTGGGAACAGGCAGCTTCTTGCAGAGAGCTGGCCATCTTAGCGTACTTGGCAAGTTGACCCTGTCTCAAAACACAAGGGCCCTGAGAACCAGAGGAACAACGTCAAAGGTGCTCCGGCTTCCATAAGCATGTGTTTACACATGCACTTGCACACACACACACACACACACACGCACACGCACACGCGCACACACACGCACACGCACACACACGCACCTCGGAAAATGGTAGAACTGGCCTTCGCCAGTCTTTCTACCCTGGAGCCAGTGTGCTTGCTTCATTCCTTTAATAAATGATTGAGTACACTATGCTGGGAACTGTTCTGACCTAAGGAATTCAGTGAAGGAAGAAAAGAGGAGGGGGACAAAATTCCCACTTCTAGAAGAGCTGTAAGTGGGAACGTACTGGGCCCATAACCAGGGAAATGGGTGTAGGAGGTCACCAAGGATGCGCAACTCTGGAATGGGGGTTGGGCTGATGTTGCCAGTGACCCATCTGGCTCCTATCCCCTGTCCTTGTGTTGGCACCAGTCTTGGCACCTCTGGGTAAGCTGAAGCTGAGGGCATACTACTGGCAACCTCCGTTTACAACTTGTGGGGGGGCGTACCCTTTCTGTGCATCTGGCAATAAGTTCTAGAAGAAGGCTATGATTGGCTTGTTTTGTAGGGTGTGCCTATCTTTGGGGCCAATCACTGATGGGCCAGGGAGGGAAGTGTTCCTATCCTTGTCCAGGCAAGCAGCCTGTTTAAGAAGATCCGTACCCAGGGCAGATGAAACGAGTATATCATGGCTTATTCAAACAGGTTTTGAAGATTGTATGGTACAATAGTGCATGAGTTCTTTGTTTAGATTTTATTAGAACTGGTCCAGATCCTGTAAGGAGTAGTGATTAGGAATCTGTGTACAGAGCGGGCTGGAGGGGCTAGGAGGCCCCAAGGAGGGCTGCTGGGACGCCAGCTCTGGTTCCTGAGTGATTGCATTTGAATTTTACTTCCAGTTAGGGTGTCAGTAGGTAAAAGAGTGGTTAGGGTATAGAGACAGAAAGGTAAACTGGACTTGGTGAGTCTTCCAGCTGGAGGCTGGAAGAGGAAAGGGTTAAGAAAGGCTTTCACCCCTTGGAGGCTAAGTATTCATGCTCTGGAGGGCGAGCATGAGTTTTGGAAATCAATAAGGTAATTTTTGGAAGTTGTTAAGTAGTGGAAGATCCCATATATCTCACGAAAGCTTGAGATGACATATGGGAAGGGGACACTGGCTTCCTGTCTCACTCCCTTCACATGTTTTCTTTCTTCAAGAAGTCAGAGACTGTGGGAGCATCGGGACTGCCAGGAAAAAAGGGGGTTGATACATGGAGGTTGGGGAGTGCACTGCCTGCTGACCTGCCCCGGGGTCTGTAGTTTAGAAATGCCTCTTTCCTCTGGCATCTTGCAGGGAAGACTTTGAAGTCTTGAGCAAAGTGACCTGCCATGAGTAGTAACAGACTTCTTCCTCTAATGAGAAGCAGCCACCGTCTGGAGGTGTGAACAGCCCTGAGGGCAGAAGTAAGGACCCCATTAGGAAGCTGTTGTGACAGTCTAGAACGGTGACGGCAGAGGAGGTGGTGAGAAATGACCTTGGGTGAACATTGGATATGGAGGGAAAGGTGAATCCTGAGAGTGGCAGCTGGGAAAGCTGCCTTGTACTGAGATGTTCACACTGCCACGAGCTAGTCTGGGGAGGCTGGAGTCTGTGTTAGATGTGCTAAGCTTGAGACACCCACTGTGGTCCATATAGAGCTCTGTGCCCTTGGCCTCTGACTTGACCACAGCAATTGACTGTTGTTCAAAGGAGTGGCCCAAGCTGGGGGAAAAAAATCCGGGTAAGCATCGTTGTGGAGGTCAAATTTGAATCAGGCTAGAAAGACCACCAGGAAGTGACAGCAGAGAGAGAAAAGTAGACCCGAAAAATAATGGAAAGATGAGGAGAAATAAACAGAGAATGAGCCAGTGAAGTGAGTGGGCCAGGCATTTCTAAGTGTGCGGGTCGTGGCAGGAGAGTGTCACGCTAAAGCGGTGATTAAATGGGGCTGAGAGCTGCAGTCGGGGAGGAGGACATGGCCATGGGTCTAGTGGCTTGAAGGACAGGTCACAGTCATGTGTTTAGCTTCAAGATTCACCTTACAGATAGGTTTGAGTTTCTGCCCCAAGGGGAAGAGGGGAAGTGTGTGTGTGTGTGTGTGTGTGTGTGTGTGTGTGAGAGAGAGAGAGAGAGAGAGAGAGAGAGAGAGAGAGAGAGGGAGAGGGAGAGGGAGAGGGAGACGGAGGGAGGGAGGGAGGGAGGGAGGGAGAGAGAGAGAGAGAGAGAGAGAGAGAGAGAGAGAGAGAGAGAGAGAGAGATTTAAGATGGGCCGAAATGAATCTGGAAAAGATGTGAGGAGAGCATCCTTGCAGTGGTCCACGGTGTATTCACTCATTTGTTCATTCATTCGTGCTGCCTTCCCAGGACGGTCTGGTCCCAGGGGCTTAGATATAGTCCCATTCTCCAGATGAAGAGCGCTCTGGAGGTGGGTGAGTGGTTGTACAGTATGAACATACTGAATACTGCCAAGCTGTTATTGCCAAATGAAAAAAGATGCCCAACTAGAGGGGATGATGACAGGGCCTCTGTGTTTGAGGATTCGCTGTCTGTCTTGTCTTTGTGGACAGTAGGGTCCATTTAGGGAACCCAGGTGAGCTGAGGGCACCAAGTGAGACTGGGCCAGTTGGTACAGGCCTAACATCCTGGCTTTGATTCTGAGAGCCTCTGAAGGTTTCTGCCCAGGGCCGTGTCATTGCCAAGGTGTGCCTTTAGATTAATCTCATTAATCCTTCTGGCAAACGGTTGCCTATTCAAAGCAGTGGGACTGGGGCATGCATTCCTATGGTGAAAATCATGTTGCAGCAGAAGTTTAGAACCCAGGCATGTGGTAAGGAGCTGAATGGGTTGTTTTCTCATTCACTTTACACATTTTTTTGAGGAACCTCTAAATGCCTGTGGTGTTCTAGACAGCAGATTCAAGAAGTAGGGTAAATTCTACAACTCTCACATAAAAACCTGTAATCCAGAACCCTCCCACTCCCAAATGAGAAATCCTGCCATATATAGTGTATCGTGTGTTACCACAAACATGTCACCAGTGTTCCATGGAAGCTGGGGTGGGGGGCGGTTACCTGGGATGCCAGGGAGGCCTCTAGGCCAATAAGTTTGCAGGTTAAGCTGGGATTTTCTAGACAGAAGCAGAGCTGGCTTCCTAGGAGAATGGTTAGTCAAAACTTAAGAGTGCTGGTTGGAAAAGAACACGGAACATTCCTTTTAGAGCTAAACCTTTGTTTTCTTGCTTTTAGGTGGTGTTGGCTACAGTGTACGCTTTTGGAACCAAATTTAAGGTTTCAAATGTGGAACCCTAGGCCTGCATTGGTAAGTTTGTTTGATGCCTTTGTATCAAATGATGCAGTTGAGCTTGTGTTTGGGATGAAGGGCAAGCTTGTTATTGTTGTAGGTGCCCAGTGGAGGTTAGGAAGCCTGAGCCCCAGAGAAGTCTGTGTCATAGGCATAAAGGATAGTGAAATCCGGATCTCTGTGAGTTCATGGCCAGCCTGGTTTACAAGAGCTAGTTCCAGGACAGGCTCCAAAGCTACAGAGAAACCCTGTCTAGGGGAAAAAAAAAGATAGTGAAAGCTTACCCTAGGTTTTGTGATTGGTGTAGACCAGTGGTCCTCAACCTGTGGGTCATTACTCCTCTGGGAAGTAGAATGACCCTGTCACAGGGATCATAGATCAGATATTTATATTGCAATTCATAACAGTAGCAAAATTACAGACATGATGTAGCAATGAAAATAATTTTATGGTCGAGGGTCACCACAACATGAGGAACTGTATTAAAGAATCACAGTATTAGGAAGGTTGAGGCCACTGGTGTAGACAGAGGTCAGAGGAGGAGAACCCACAGGCTTGGGAATAGATGACCTCACAGACAAGTGGTATTTTGGCATTATCTATGCTGTGCATGGGAACATAGATATATAGGGTGTAAAGAATGTGGGCCCATCAACAGACTAGCAAGAACAGAAGCTTTGAAGCAGCATGGACTAGATCTTTGGTGGGTCTACTGCCACCTGACAGTGACAGCCAGGTCAGTGAAGGACCAGCTACTCAGAATTGCTTCCTAGCCTGAAGGCAGCCAGGATGCTATGTAAATGAGGGGGTGTGGCTTGCTCTAGTTAAACCTTATTTACAAAAATGGGGTAGGCTGGATTTGACCTCTGGTCTGTTTGTCAACTCCTTCTCTAGGCCCCAGGTTCCAGCTAAGGAACTTACACTTTATTTCCAAGACAATGGAAATCTGTTTAAGTTACACCGAGTGGAGGGACAGAAGTGACAAGGGGTGGTAGTAGCCATACACACATGCTGTCTCGTGGCCAGTAGCAGATACACAGACCACGGGCCATGGCAAGGGAAGAGCCTATCTGATTTCCAGTCTCATTAGACTCTAAAGACAGGAGTCAAAGAAGCTGAAAGTTGAAATTTGGTGTTTCATAACAGTATCATCAATAGAAGTGTGGGCGTTGGGGCTGGAAAGACAGAGTTGATGTTGGCATTGATTGCCATGCTGAGGACGGAACCCAGGCCTTTGTGTGTGTTAGACAAGTCTTGGTTCATCTGTAGGAACTGTCCAGTTTACAATTGGCGATTCAGAACCGAAGCCTAGACGGAGATGGTTATGTCTGGAGATGTAGAGTGGACTTCACAGTTTTGGTTGTGAGCCTTAACCAGTAACAGCTGAGCCATCTCTGGAACGGCGTATGGTATGGTAGTTTTGAAGAAGTGGAGGGCTGAGCTTTGGTAAACATGCATAACTTGGGGTGGTAGGAAGAAGGTGAGAGGAACCCAGAGGCCAAGGGAAAGGGTACTTGTATGCCAGAAGAGCCCATCCTGAAGCCTTGCGGCAGGCCCAGCATGTTGTGACCAGTCCTCCCTGCCTTTCTCGGAGCTGAGTGTGTTGGCGCTTGTGTGTACACTGGGCTTCTGATTGTGTTCTTAGGCTAGCTTTGAGGTGTGGTGTTCCGAACTCTGCCACAACTTGCACTGTGGAATCCAGCCTGGGTTTGGACTCTCTCTGTGAGACGAGATGTGATCTGTCGGGGGAGATAGTTGTATTTGCAGAAAACGGAGAAAATAGAATGACCAAATGTGGACTCAGAATTACTGTGGGAGTCTGGACAGGTTTGTGGGATTTGAGGTTATTCCTCAGGTCACTGACCAGTTTGTGTTCTGTGCATCCTGACATTTGCTCTGTGGTTGGAATTCTGAGCACTTCTTGGCATGGTTTGTTTGAAGATAGCAGGTAGAGGCCCAACAACAGAAGCAATGGGTGTGCCCACTGAGCCACCATTGACTGAACCTCACCATGTCAGGTGAAGTGCCAAGTCCTCCGCGTGGATCTTTTCATTTCAACTTTGCGTGACCTCTCCTGGGAGACTTAGTATTCTGCTTTCAGCAATAAGGAAATCCAGTCACTGAGAAGTTGAATAGCCTGTGCAAAGCAACAAGGGATTGGAATCCATTTCTGCATGACCCTTGGCATGTGCTGTTGGCTCCCTCTTTTCTAAGTCTGGGGTTTCCTCTCCCACTTATGTAGAAATAGATGAAGTCAGATTAACAATCGAGGGCATAGGGTAGGTGTTCCTACCTTTTAGGAGCCTGTTAAAAGGTGAGAAATGAGCCTGGTGTGGTGGCGCACACCTTTGATCCCAGCACTCCAGAGGCAGAGGCAGGCAGATTTCTGTGAGTTCGAGTCCAGCCTGGTCTACAGAGTGAGTTCTAGAAAAGCCAGGACTCTTATACATAGAAACCCTGTCTCAAAAAACTAGGAAAAGAAAAGAATGAGAGACATTTTTGAGAATCTGGAAGAGATGACAATCAAACCTCAAGCACTTAATAACAACAGCCCAGAAACATTGTCCATCATTTGGAGAAGGTGGCAGCATGGGGTTTGGAGAGGGGCTGCCACTAAAGACGTGAGAGTGGATTCCAGTTCTGGCTCTGGTGACCAGTTGCAGTTTTTCTGCCAGTGCTTGATGTTGGTCTCTGCTTATCTCCAGCATAAGCTACAGAGGCAGGTCCTGTTTGTTTCTCACCATATCCCCAGCATGTTGCAGTCAGACTCCGGGGTGCGTCATGTGCTCACTAATGGTTTGTTGTTTCCAGGTGGCATTAGATACTGACTTCATTACTTTTCTATTGCTGTGATAAAACACTACGGCCAAGCCACTTATAAAAGAAAGGGTTTAATTTGGGGCTTAGGATTTCAGAGGGTCAGAGTCCATAGCCATTATGGCAGGGAACATGCTAGCACTGGAGCAGGAGCCGAGAATTTATATCCTGAGATACAGCCACCAGGCCAAGAGAGCTAACGGAGAAGGTCATAGGCTCGAAACCGTCAAGCCTGCCCTGAGTGGCAGACCTCCTCCAGCTAGGCCACACATCCTCATCTTTCCCAGACACTTCCACCAACTGGGAACCAAAGCTTCAAGTATATGAAGCTGTGGTGGGGCCCAGTGAGTCACACAAACATCTTTACTTGTAAGTGTTCTTTGCAATGGATCGTTGGTCTGGCTCAAGGCCTCTGGCTTCTGCTACACTATCTATGGGCTCTCACTGGGACCCCTCCTGGACATCCTGTTGTCCTGTGTCATGGAGATCCTGTAGCTTTGGATCTGTAAATCTGGCCCCTTCACATGCTCCAGCAGTTCATAGATTCAGTGGATGTCGGGCTGGGCCAACTGATAGCCCTGGTTCTGGCCCGGGTGGTAGCTGGGTTGGTCAGCCCGCCAGCCTTCCCTCACTGTCACTACCAGGGCAAGCTCTCCACACTGCCCCAGTTAGCTCACCCAGTGCAGCAGGCAGCACGGAGAAGGACCAGTTCTCCTGCTCTGAGACCCTCAGGTCCACCTCCCACATGCTCATAACCACCCGGGCCAGCTCTGCGGTTGTGCCCGGGCAAGGTCTATGGCCCACACTCCCAGATGCTGCAGTTGGTGAGGGTCAGGGCCAGCTCTTCGGTTCTCATGCCCCCAAGTCTGGCTCTCCTACCTGCTGAAGTTGACAAGGGATCAGGGGTGTGGGGCATGTTTCCCCCACCCATGCCACCACATGGCATACGAGGGAGAGGGCAGGTGCCATTTTCCTGCTCTCATGTACATGGGACTGGCTGACCTGTGCCCCTGCCAACATGGTCAGCTTTAATGTGCTCCCCAGGTGAGGTGCAGGGCCTGCCCTCCCATGTGCTGCAGCCGGTGAGGGGCAAGAGCAGCTCTCCTACTCTTGTGTCCCCAGGGTCAGCTCTCTTGCCCTCCATAGGTGGCAAGGGGTGACAGGGTTGCTGTCCTCACAAGGCAGGCAACAGCATGTCCAGAACACCAGAGATGCTCATGGTGAGGGAGAGGGTGAGGGACAGATTGGTCAGGTAGGGTGTTCGGAGAGCGTCTCCTAAGAGTGAAGCAGGAGCTGTGGGGAACCACAAAGCTCCTTGGGGTTTGATTTGTCGGCCACGCTTCCTTTTGGTCTTTCGCTCACGGCTTCACTGCCCTTGCTTCCTCAGTCAAGGGCACTCTCCCGAGGTCTCTCTGGCTGTGCCCAGCATTCTGGCCCCGGGTCACCCCACTGGCCTACTCTCCCCTGGCACTCCATTACCCTCTTCAGCCTGCTTGTCCCCTGCCCTTTTCCTGTCTTTAGTATCAGGTTCTGCTTGGCTCCTTCCTCATTTCAGCTGTTTTCCTGGAAGAGCTCCTTTGTCCCACAGACCTGTGACCTGCCTCACAGCCAGACTTTGTCCTCTCCCACAGCTGTCATCCCCTCTTCTGAGTGCCCCAGCCTGGCCACCTTGCCACGTTGGACTCATCCTTGACTTGTCCTTCCTCTCCTGGCATGCTCAATGTCCTCCATGTTCTTACAATTTGTAAGACTTTATTTTATTTAGTCTGTCTGTCTGTCTGTCTGTCTGTCTGTCTGTCTGTCTGTCTGTCTCTCTCTCTCTCTCTCGCTCTCTCTGTGCACAAATGCACGCATGCAACTTGCAAGAATCTGTTCTCTCCTCCCACCATGGGAGGTCTGTGTGACCGTCACCTTTACCTGATGAGTCATCTCACTGGCTTTTGTCAATAATTTTTCTTCTCTTCCCCCATGGGTTTATTTAGGACTCACTGTTTAAAGGGGAGATCTACCCCTCCATCCCCCTCCCTATCTCTATCATTATCTCTCCCCTCCAAATCCTATTAATTGGTTATCCCATCCATCTTTCTCTTCCTGCATTCCAGTTCACACTCTTGTTAATGGTGTGTTTCTAACTCACACGTCTCATAGGGGGTCTACTTAAACCTCTCACAGGACCCTCAGTGGCTTTAGAGTAAACGCCATGCATTCTCACGGTTCTGACGTCAGCACAGCCACGAGTGGGCCTCTGTTTCTAGTACCTTTGCCAGCTCTGGGTTCTCTCCTCGGAATGACCTGGCCACTATTCCCCAAGTAGGGACTCAGTTCCAGTTTCCCTTGTTCTCCTGGACACCCCCTCATTTCCTCCCCAGACCTGGAGCTGACCTTCCTCCTGCCTTCCAGAACACCCTGCATGGCTTTCTGGTACATAAGGCACTTAGGGGAGAGCTGTTGACTTACTTACCTATTATGTTCAGTAAACTGAGCTTCTTAAGAGTGGAGAACACACACACACACACACACACACACACACACACACACACACACACGGGGCGGGGAAGAGAGAGAGAGAGAGAGAGAGAGAGAGAGAGAGAGAGAGAGAGAGAGAGAGAGAGAGAGAGCGCACTCTTCCTTCCTAGCCAGTACAGTACACCTGGCTCAGGAAGTGTTTATTGAAAGAGTGTGGCTGGCAGAGTCTGTTTGCACAGCCAAACAACAGATTTGTAATGTGATCAGATGTACCTGGAACTGGAGGTTCATTGGTGGTTGAATTTGTTGGGGCCAAGCCCCTTCTTAGCTTTAAGTGCTGGGCAGATTGTTCCAGGCTGGAATTTGTGGCTGCCTGTTGTGTCTCACGACATCCCTGGACTTCAGGAACATGTATTCTCTACGTTCTTTGCCTCTGACTTCTGATTGCATTTTGTTGTTGTTTGTGGGATAATACTTGCAATTCAAAATGAAAAATAATCCATCAAGAAATTCTCAGGACTGAGGTCAACCCAGCTTGGTCTGGGATGAATCTCAAATATCTCAAATTAGCTCAGTATTGATTCTTGCCAGCTCCTGTCTGGTAGCCTTTCCCACTGTCTGATTGGAGGGTGTGGATACTAAGGACATCCTTACTACATCTGGAGTCTTGTGATGTCCTCAGTTTATGAGTACTGAGAAGCGACGTGAACATGTCAAGACTCTGTCCAGGCGTCCCAGGCAAGTGTCTGCATTCCTCCGGGAGCTAACACAGTGACCAAGTTTGTAGCGAATCAATGCACATATTTTTGTAGGGACCTTCTGCTCCATGCTTGTCTCCTTCACTTCCTTCTTCTGTGTAGAACTGGGATGGGTGTGCCAAGAATGCAGCTCTTATCTGTGAGCTTGAAGCAAGCTGGGAAGGCTTCCCAGAAGAGAGCTGCCCTAGATTTGGAGGTGTCTTGCCGACCAGGGTGCTCAAACAGGCTCTCGGTTGCTTTCCTGCCTACCAAACTGCCTTGCCGCGCAGGGACTTTCCATAGCTGCTCGCTCTGGCTCACTCTGCATGGAAAGCATTTCCCCTGCTTTGTCTGTCCCACGTCTGTGCTCCCTGCATGTCAGCGGATAGGCCTGTCCCATGTCTGTGCTCCCTGCATGTCAGCGGATAGGCCTGTCCCACGTCGTCTGTGCTCCCTGCATGTCAGTGGATATGGTGGAAAGCTTCCTTGGTAAGAAGCTGGGTCTGGGGATTAAACCCAAGGCCTTCACCCACTAGGCAAGCTCTCCAGCCCTGAAGCACCTCTTCAGCTCAGAAGGCTAGGTAGGTCTAACCATGGCTTTTTACCTGTCATTGCCCACCCAGCTGACAGCTCATTGTGTGTCAGACATTGCCAGGATGCTTGGGGGAAAGCTACTGCACACAGGGGTTCAGACAGGGTCAGCTGAGGTACAGGTTGTGACTACCCAGAAGATACCGTGTGGGGCACTGAGGCCTGGACTGAATCTGGCAGAGGCGAGGCTAGCCCCACGTCCAGGCTGCTCCTGTGTGCTTGTGCCCATTCTTCTGTGTCCTGTGTGCCAGCAACCCAGCTTCCCCCTCCTTCATCACAGAGGTCATGCATTTATTTGTGTGGTTATTGGGCTAGTGGCTGTCTGTTCCCATGTGGATGGCAACAGTACCTAAAACTCTGTTTGCTTTTCAAGACAGGGTGTTTCTGTGTAGTCCTGGCTATTCTACTTGCTTTGTAGACCAGGCTGGCCTCAAACTCCTGAGTTCTGCCTGCCTCTGCCTCACGAGTGCTGGGATTAAAGGTGTGAATTACTGTCACCACCACCTGGCCTAAAGCTCATTTAAGAAGGTGCCCCACACTGGGTTGACTGACAGCCTAAGGGACAAATCACTCCTCCATGGAGTCTCCCTTCCCCGGGTCTGGGTGCTGACTGTGAAACAGCCTGGCAGATCCTCCACTCTGTGAAACTTCCTGTTTCATGTGCTGCACCATGGAATTAGCCCTAAGCCTTACTTCCTGGGATCTGCATTAGAGCCATCTGCTCAGGAAGCATCCAGGCTTGGTGGTCTGTCTCTTCTGTCCCCTCCTGTTGTCCTTTGTCTACCCTCGATCTCCCTTGTCTTTTTTTTTTTTTCTGTAATGAAAGGGCCACTGGGCCCCCTAGGACAGAGACTCATGTGTGGACCCGCACACACTCCCAAGGATGACTGACCATGAGGGTCATAACGACCTGTGTGCCTGCCATCCTTGTCCTTCTGAAGCCCATAATGACCCAGAGCAGCCCTGGCTTTAGTGTCTGTGGTCTCAGGGTTCGACACAAAGGGGCAAGTGAGAAACTGAAGTTCCTTCCTTAAGAGCAGTGGCTTCATGGTGCAGGTGTGTGATGCAGATGTGCACACTGCAGCTGTTGCTGTGTGTTTTCCTTGCATAATTTAGCACTCGGCTGGCTGTACCCACTCCTCTTAGGACTAATGTGACACTTTAAATAATAGATATATCATAGCTTTCGGCTAAATCAATCTTTCCTCCTGGCCCATCCTGAAGGCACCCTCCTCCCCGCTTTGGAGACTCAGTGACCACTGGCTCATGTGACCATCGAGACCCTCTTCCCAGGGCCCAGTGATAAGAAAACTTGACGTAGACTCCAAGTGGCTCATAGGGTTGGGCTGCAGAGGAAGCCGGGTTCCCCAGGGCACATTACCAGGCTGTTAGGGCCTTCTAAGGCCAGCCTGGCTGAAGTCCAAATGACTCACACTGTTATTTAGCGAGAGAAGCAAAACAGCGTGGCTTCTGACCAGGTGGGGAAAGGGACCAGTGGGGCAGGGAAGGGGCTGACAGCCAGGATCTGGGCACCTTTGCTGGCTGCAGACCGAGACCTCCAACACACCTCCCTCAAAGAGCACGCGGCACCCTGGCCGTATGGGGATGGGTCTGCTTTGGGTGTCAGCCGTGCCCTGACCTGAGACAAACCCTCAGGCTGTTCCTGTTCTGTAGGTGGAATTGTGACAAGAGACGTGCCCTGTGTGTGATTCTCACATGTAGAAAACACCAACTGTCTAGTATCTGCTGTCACAAGCATCGTTTCTAGAAGTATCCTTGTTAACAGTAGTGTGGGAAGACCAGTGACGTTGTAAAGCCTCTGGCGCAGCCAAGGCCGTGACGGTCATGGCGTGGCATGAGGCACACACTGCGAGTCGCTGGTCACACCATGGTGCCATTGTCAGCACAGGTGTATGTTGTTGCTTTGGCTTTGTCATGATGACTGAGCCTTGTTGTACGATATTGACTTGGTCTTCATTTTTCTGTCTGAGGCAGGTTTGTTAGAAACGCCTTTGCTGGCCTCGTGCCCAATGGCTGTGTGACCCACATTGGCCAGCCTGGGTGCCAAGTGCCTGGACAGCACCTGGCATAGAGAAGCATGTCCATGACTGCTGTTACTGAGCTACTTTTTATGATAAACCTTGAATACCCAACAGTGAGTTCTTCTGGGTCCCTGACGGTGAGCCGTGGCAATGTGTGAGTCTGAGAAGCGCTGTTCTCAGGTTGTGCCTTCATCCGGACTTTCACCTGCTGCTAGACCAACGTGTTGGCCTCAGTTTTGAGGCCAGAATAAAGAAAGGTACCAGGAACAGAAAAAAAAACCCCTAGCTTTGTGTCTAGTTAGTAAATAACCGTCTATAGTTTCCGAATCTGAATAGATGGCTCCTATTACCTTCTCAGGTTAGTTAGGAAAATCCTTCTCCAGTCGGGTATGGTGGTCTTGGCCTCTAAACAAAGCACTCGGGAGGAGAATTGCTATGAGGTTGAAGTCAGCCTGGTGTATGTGGCGTGTTCCAGGCCAGTCAGGTCTACACAGCTAGCTACCTGTGTACGCCCTGTCTAGAAACAGCAGTACCAAGAAGATGACTCTCAGGTTGGGGTGTACCGGGAAAGGTTATCCAGCAAGTAGGGTATTGAAGATTGAACAGGAATTGAACAGAAGCTAAAGCCATGAATAACAGGCAATGCTGTCAATTAAAATTATTCTTTGTGTACGCATTAACTTCCTTTGGTGTCTGTCAATATGCTGATATATCGGAGTTAGTGTATCTATCTCTGTTCTCTTCCCGTTTCCTCTGATTTCCCCTTCTTCCATCGCATCCTGAAAACCAAACACACAAAACCGAGACAGAATTTCTTAGAGAATTTCCCTCTTCCTCTCTCTTCCCTCTTCCCACTATGCCCCTGCCCCCATTTTTAACAAAGTCTCATGTCATGTAGCTAGGCTCAGACTTGCTGTGGAGCCAGGCTTAACCTTGAGCCCCAGTTCCCCTGGAGCAGTTTATGCTGTGGTTGCCCTCAAAGGTCCTGTGTATCCAGTGGTTTCACCTGTACCTTCCCGTAGCTTCCTCTCCCTTTTTTCTATGCTTACTGTGCTTGCTTAGCAATGAAGAAACTGCAAACAACCCCCCCCCCCCATGTTTGTTATGTGACAGCCGCATGCGCCTGCCCCTCGGTCTGCAGAACACCAGGCAGCTATGGGAAACAGGCTGTGCGTTGCTCCCTGTGGATAAGGAAAGTGGGATTTAGAAAGGTTAAGTAGTGGGCCATGCACAGTGGCTACAGTCTAGACCCAGGGTTCTTTGCTCCAGGGCCTACCCTCCCACCCCCTTACACCACAGCGTGCATGCACTGGGTTGCAGCTCCAGGGCCTACCCTCCCACCCCCTTACACCACAGCGTGCATGCACTGGGTTGCATCTGGGCTGCCCTGCTTTGCTGTCCTTCCTTTCACAGGCCCAGAGTCATCTAGTTTGCAGTCACACCTGACTACACACCTTTCCTTCCTACTCACTTTTCTAAGGTAGCTGCAGGTGAGGAGTGAAAACTACGGGCACTGGTGGCCTCCGGCAAGGATCGGAGAGAATGCAGGGGCCCAGGCTAGCCGGGGAGGTTCAGTTCCACTTCCCTCCTGCTGGGAGCTGCTCAGGAACCCTGAGCAATCACCACCCTTCTTAGCCCACAGCTGGATTTAGCTTATAAACCCTGCCTGCTGCAGGGCCTTGGGCCATACGTGAGGCCCTGGTGGACCGTGGAAGGTGTATTAGCATTGATAGCCTACTCCATGGTCACGAATCCTGTACTTCCCAGCCCATCCGGCTCCTCCCATCCCCACATGTGGAGAAGGTCCCAGGCCTGCTTCCCAGCATCACTCCCAGAATTAGATGGTCTGAACACCTGGACTCTTGGCACACTGGTTTTTGGACTCACTGGGTATCCCAGTTAGGGTTCTCATTGCTGCTGCGACGAAACACCGTGGCCGAAAGCAGCTTGGGGAGAAAGTGTTTATTTGGCTTAGGCTTCCACTTCATTGCTCATCACTGAAGGAAGTCAGGACAGGAACTCAAACACGGCAGGAACCTGGAGGCAGGAGCTGATGCAAAGGTCATTGAGGAGTGCTGCTTACTGGCTTGAACCTCTTAGCTTGCTCAGCCTGCTTTCTTATAATACCCAGGACTGCCAGCTCAGGGGTAATGAACACTGGGCTGGGCCTTCCCAGTCAATCATAATTAAGAAAATGCCCTACAGGCTTGCTTATACCCTGACCTTATGGGGGTTCCCTCCTCTCTGATGACTCTAGCTTGTGTCGAGTTGACTAAAACTAGCCAGCACAGTGGGTTTCTGCAGCTGGAACCTACTCACCTTTGCCAGGCACCATGTTCATTACACTTCACCCCCACCCCCACCCCCACCCCCCACCCCCGAGATGCTCAGCACTGAGATTTCTTGAAGCTCTTTGTTGCTAGAAAGTTCTCAAGGGAAGAAAGCATTCCACCCCACGGAGAGTTATGAGTGCTTCCGCCCCAGGGCATTGTTTTGCAGCCTTCCCCGGTGCAGACAGCAGCTGGGGCTTCCAGTCACAGCTGCTGGGGGTTTCTTCTACGCCTCCCTGCAGCGAGGACCCCTCATCTACGCGTCCTCTGTGCTCAGGCTTTGGCTAGGTGATGGGACCCAGAGTCAGAGGCTTACCACCACAGTCCCGCAAGGGCCTGAGGACAGAGGGTAATAGTCAGGGCCTTGCAGGTAGGTGACTTCAGAGCAAGTCTAAAAATGTGAGTGCCAGTTACATCCCACGCAGAAGGGTCTCAGGGCAGAGATGGGAATCTGTCCAAAGGGGACACACAAGGCACATGTCTGGGGCCCCGCTGGGGTCAGTAGTGGGCCATCCAAGTTGCTGTGTCATGGTAAACACAGTCCACATGTAGACACACCTCACCCTTGAGTCCTGGTGCCAGCCTGGACCTTGCTCCTGGGCCCTCATCTTGTACACCTACACCATGCCATGTTATACAATGCCCTGGCCATCCCAGACCCATAGAGCTAAGCAGAAATCTCTATGTGTTCTTCAAAGCCTTGCTCTTCTTCAGTCCTCCCCGTCTTCTCTGAAGCCATCCAAGCCCCATGTGTAAGTGCTGCTGCTGATTCTGTTTCTTTTCTCATTCCTCATGTTGTCCGGCAGCGATTCTTGAGAGCTTTTCCTTCAGAGTCCATCTGAAGGATACCAGCCTTTTCCGCCCTCATCCAGCCCTTCTCTGCCCTCGTGGTCACCTCTGGCACACTGGTGCTACCTGTCAGGGTTCCTCACTCAAGGGCAAGCAAGGCCATCGTCTCTCTTCCTGTTCCAGATTCTCCAGTGGCTTTCAGACATGCTTAGAACAGAACCCCAATGTCTCATTTTGCCTGCCACTCCTGTGTCTCACCCTTGGCACTGTGCTTAACCGACCTTCCGCCAGACTCTGTATCGTCCTCTGGTCCTCTTTCTTGCCTCAGGCCTTTGCACTCAGCTCACCTCACTTGCTGTTCTCCCACATTTGTGCCTGGCTCAGTGTTGTGTGACTTAACTCTTCAAACACACGTCTCTTCACCCCAGATAGGGAACCCATGACAGATCAAAGTACAGATACCACCAAAGTCCAACCTGGTGAACCACTGAGTTTTATTGGGGTTACTTACAGGAGCAGAAATGACTCAAAGTCCACCCCAGCACAGGTGACAGCTCTCAAAGCTGGGAGCCTGGAACTCACTGCACAGCCTGCATACAGCTCAACAGGTTGGAGAAAGAATGCCCTTTCTATATCCCTCCCTCTAAACCTCTTCAAGTGGTTTGGCTGGTCTGGTCTCAGTCTTTGCAGCTTGGCTTTGTCACATTTGAACGAGACTCTGAACTTTTATTGTTTATTCTAGCTGGGAGGGGCCTAGTGAATCTGGTCAGTTTCAGGAACTTCCTGAAGCTATTTTGAGTTGTTTACCTTCCTGCTGAAGGAGCTTCCCTGCGGTAAAGGGTGTTTCAATCTCAGAGGAAACTGTTACACAACACTCGGCCTTTCCCACTCTTGGTTCCATTCAGGCAGTTTCTCCCCTATATGTAAAATCATTCTTCCGTCTCCTCAGCCCACCCAGCCGTTGCCCTGTCCGTCTGCTGTGTGCTGTTTCTGTTAGCAGTCATCGCTACGCTGGCCGCTGGCTTCTTGTGTACTGTGTGTGGTATTTCTCTAGAACAGAGATCCACAAGAAGGGTCTTTTTTTTTTCTCCCCCTCCCCACCCCCCCGGGCCTTACAGATGAGCTGTGATGAACTTGTGGCTGAATTAGGGTATGCCTGCATGTGTTCTCAGACCTGGTGTCTGTTCCGTCCGACAGACATCTTTCAGGAGGTGAGTGATGTTGGTCAACACTTTTATTTTAGAAAGCCAGCTGGTGGCAGTGTGGGGGCCGGGCTGCAGGAGGGATGTGACAGAAAGTTTTCAGAGGCTGTTAGAATGGGCCAGGAAATGGATGCTGTGCCTATGCTGAGGGTGCAGATGGTGGGACACAGAGACCCTCTGAGGACCTGTGATTGTATTGGGATTGTGTGGCACTGCGGGATGAGCTGGTGTGGAGACAGGCGGGCAATAACTCTCCTTAATTATGTAAGGCTATTGGCTCTGAGGAGCACCACCCTGAGGAGCACTGTGCAGAGCACTCCGAGGGGCCCTCTGGGAAGAACCTCTACAGACTTGAACTATTTTTTTCTTCTGAGAACCTAGTCCTCTCTAGTTCTGGTGAAAATCCTATCTCTGAGTAAGCACATTCTTACCCATCTGCCAAGGTCCCTGGGTCTCCAACTGTCACCATTCTCTCTCTCCCTCCCTCTCTCTCCCCCTCTATCTTTCTCTCCCCCTCCCTCCCTCCCTCCCACCCACGCTCGCGCTCTCTCTCTCTCCCTCTCTCCCTCCCTCCCGCTCTCCCTCTCTCCCTCCCTCTCTCTCTCCCCCTCTCTCTCCCTCTCTCCCTCCCTCCTTCCCGCTCTCTCTCTCCCTCTCTCCCTCCCTCTCTCTCTCCCCCTCTCTCCCTCTCTCCCTCCTTCCCTCCCGCGCTCTCTCTCTCTCCCTCTCTCTCTCTCTCTCTCCCCCTCTCTCCCTCCCGCTCTCTCTCTCCCCCTCTCCCTCTCTCCCTCCCGCTCTCCCTCCCTCGCGTGCTCTCTCTCCCTCTCTTTCTCTCTCTCCCTCTCCCTCTCTCTCTCTCTCCCTCTCTCCCTCCCTTGCGCGCTCTCTCTCTCCCTCTCTTTCTCTCTCTCCCTCTCCCTCTCTCTCCCTCTCTCCCTCCCTCCCCCTCTCTCTCTCCCCCTCTCCCTCTCCCTCTCTCTCTCCACCCCCCCTCTCCCTCAGATAGAATTAAGAGCTTCCCACGTGCCAGCCTAGCACTCTACTACAGAACCACACCCCAGCTCGGCTGTGGCTGTGAGACAGGCTGGCCTTAACTCATTCAATAATCTGGGCAGGTCTTGAACTCAGACTTCTCTTCCCTGAGCCTCTTGAGTAGCTGGAGAGACAGGCCTGCACCTCTAAGCCTGGCTGCATCACAGTTTCTTAGGCCTTTTTCCAGAGTCTCCATTTGTGCTGCTGAGCCCCATGAAGTGAAATGCCACTATATAGGCCACCTCTCACCTCTGCCATCTCTGCTATGGGTTCCCATGGCATTGAGACAACGTGAGCAGTGGCATCTGAGTGCTTCCTGGGTGCGAAGCATGGTGTGAAACAGACCATGTTTGTTTTTACTTGCCCTTACCATCCTTGAAAGTGAAGGCTCAGGGATGGACAGTTTCAGAGTGACCCCAACGCACTGTGGCCCTTGGGGATGCTGCACAAGCCTCTTCATCTTTCTTTCCTAAGTCTGCAAAGTGGACACAATACAGAGGTCCATAGGGTTCCTGTGAAATGAAAAGAAATCCCATGTTCCCAGGTGTGTTGGTTGCATGCCTCCAATCCCAGTGTTGGCAGCTGGAGGCAGGAAGATCAGGAGCCAAGGGTCATCCTTGGCTGTACAGTGGGTTTGAGGCCAGCCTAGGCTACACATGGTACTGCCTCACTTCCTCCACCAAAAACAAAACAAAAAGAAAGAACATATACTTGGTGCTTTCCATGAGTTAAATACTGGGCTGTCCTAGTGGAGAGGGTACCTGACCTGGTCTTCCCCTATAGTCAGATTGATGATCACCTTAATTGTCATCATAGGGCCTTCATCCAGTAACTGATGGGAGCAGATGCATAGAGCCTCAGCTAAGCACTGGGCTGAGCTCCTGGGGTCTAGTCGTAAAGAGGAAGGAGCAATAATATGAGCAAAGGGTCAAGACCATGGTGGGGAAACCCACAGAGACAACTGACTTGAGCTAGTGGGAGCTCACTGACTCTGGACTGACAGCTGGGGGACCTGCACAGGACTGAACTAGGCCCTCTGAATATGGGTGACAGTTGTGTGGCTTGGGCAGTCTGTGGGGCCACTGGCCATGGGACCAGTATTTATCTGTAGTGCGTTAACTGGTTTTTTGGAACCCATTCCCTATGGAGGGATACCTTGCTCAGCCTAGATAAAAGGGCCTTGGTGCTGCCTCAAGTCATGTGACAGACTCTGTTGACTTCCCATGGGAGGCCCTGTCCTCTGAGGAATGGATAGGGAATTGGGTGGGGGAAGAGGGATTGGTATGTAACATTAAAAAGATTGTTTTAAATAAAATAAAATAAAACAACACAAAAGATAAACAATGAATAAATACTGTGCTGTCAGTCACTTTGCAGATATGGTTACCGTCCGTCATCACCATCAGTATCCTGGGCCACACAGCTAGAATGCCTTCTTCTTCCCCTGTCCCACACAGCTGCTCCCAAGTCCACCTTGTCTGAGACCTTCTGGTCCCCGTGTTGGCATTTCTGTTCTTTTCTGGGCATGCCATTTGTCCCCATCGCAGTGCTGGGCTCACGCTAAGCCTGGGTAGCATCTATATTCTGTGTAGCCAACAGCTTCTTTGCAGCCATGGATTGCGTGATCCTCCGTGGTTGGCGTGTCCTTGCAGAGTCTCACACAGTTTCCCATGGCGGTCATTGTCAACCCGTGTGCTGTGAGAAGCAGGGCTTTTCCTGTGTGGTCGGTTATGTTAGTGGGAAAAGTAAAATAGAAGCGACAGCACAAAGGTTGGTGCTCCTTATTGTTAGGGTGTGCGTTTGCATGTGTGCGTGCGCGCGCAGGATTATTTTGTGAATCTGGTGGTGTTTATATGCCCAAGTCCCAAAAGAAAAAAAATGAGAAAAATACCCACAAGCCTGGCTCTTTCATGAGACACTGTCCTCGAGTCTGCCAGTTCCAGCTGCACCCCATGCCCAGGGTCAGGCTGTGCACTCATCTGTCTTGATGCTTTTTCTCCTTGGCAGCTGTGGAGGGCTTAGCGCTTCTGAAGGATGCTTGTGTCTAAGGGCCGCAGGACTTCCTGGTAGCATTTGGAAATACCTGTCTGATGACATTTGCTACCTGCATTTATTTCTCATAATTGGGAAGCGGATTCACACACTGGAGCTAGCCTGGCCGTTTGGATGAGATGCACCTGCTGATTTGCACATGAATTCAAGCCAGAGCCTGCAGCTAGCAGACAGACTGGTGTGTGCGTGGGGGTGCTCGGCCCAAAATATCAGATGGATTGGAGTGTTGTTGTGGCGTATAGATTATAATGGGGATAAACTTAGCTTCCACAGAGATTAATGTTCTCAATTCATGTCAATACGAGTCTGCACTTGTCAACTTAAAGACTTGGGGGATTTCAACTTTAAAAACTATGCTCGCCTGCCTCCCTCTTATTATTTGAGTTTTTGGTTCTTGGTTTGGGAGAAGGCGAATTGCAAGGACCTTACCACTGCCAGGCACAGACTTGCTTGCAGGCCTCTTCTTGGAACTTTTCCAGAGAACCGTGGAATAGCCTGCTGTTGCTAACAGCGACGGCTATGATGACTGTCACTGCCACTGAGAGAAGGCCCCAGAATTCTCCACCCTGCTCCGGCTGTGGTTGTCAGTGCTCTGTGAAGGTGGGAATGGGACTTGAATGCTGGGGCTGTGCCTGCTGTATATTAAATAGGTGCTTGATGGAAAGTTCTTTCTGATGAGTGGCTTACCCCTCAAGTTTTTACTCTCTGCCGTTTCTGCATTATAAAAGCAGTGGGTGCTCGCTGCAAAACCAGGCTTGGGATATTGCACACTTGGCTTTGAAACCCAGCTTCATCACTCACTACATACATATGCCCCCCTGAGCCGACGGGCACCCTCCCTGAGCCTTGCTTTACCCCACTGTAGAGAAGGCCCTGATGTATCATAGCATTGCCGTGGGGACGCTCCTGTTTCAGACCCTGCAGAGGTCTGGCACATGCTCATTTCCTCTGTGAGTGCACAGAGGGCTCACTTAGGGCCAGAGATGTTGCTGTGACTCTGGAAAGGGACCAGAGCAAGGCAGACAATGCCTCTGGCTAATGCTCAGACTAAGCAGAGCAAACACTAGTATGTAGCTGTTTTCTGTCAGTAAAGAAGAGAATCCTGTGCCACATGGCAGCTGCGCAAGGACTACTGTAGATTGGAGGCTTTGTGATCCCTGCTTCCCAGCATTCCTGGATGGTTGCTTTTAAAACCCCATCCCTCTAACTGTATAGGTCCCAACCCTGAGTTTGGGGAGCTTGTCCACATGCACACCTCTCTTCTCTTTTAGGAGCTGCCAGCTCACTAAGGGGCTGCTATTCAGAGTGGATGCTTTTGGCATAGGAACTGGGTCCCAGAGCTTCTCATTGGCCTTAGGCGATGCCCTTTGTGTCCACGTCCAGGTGAGCACACAGAGTGGAGAGCCTCGTGTTGGGAGGCAGATTGCTTCTATTCCAGCCTGAGCTCATTTTGCTTTACACTGCTTGGAGCATCCTCGTTTCTAAGGAGCTGGAAGTAATCACAGTGACACATGGCACTAGGCAGACTGCGTCTCAAAGTGCGGTCCCTTAAGGGCTGTGCAGACCTGAATGCCAGGAGGCGTTGCTATTCCAACCGCAGATCAGCAAGCCCAGTACCCCACGCCACCCTTGCTGCCCCTCTTGGGATATGGCTAGGACTTGTTGAAGGACCGTTTAAGCCTCTGCACTGGGCAGTGGTGCCCTCTGCTGTTCAGGAAGAAGCTGTGCAGCAGGGCCCGCGGTATCTGACTCACCTGTCTGTTGACAGCTGACCTACTTTTGTTTGACCTTGATTTGTTGAGCACAGTTAGAAACGCCGCCCGCTGCCGGGGCTGCGCCTCGGTGTGACAGCCCCCCAGTCCAGGCCGAAGGATGGTTGGGTGCATAGTGAGTTTTGCAGTAACCTTTGAATTATAATTCTATCTCAAGGAAAAGGCTTGATTCGGGAATACGAAACAGTTATTTGGGGCTGGCTGTGAGGCCAGAGCAGCAGGCCTGGATTCCTCGCCACAGGGCAGCTTAATCAGGAAATGGCCTAGGTGACCGCCTTTCAAGTAGGTCCTCGCAGTAGCCTGGCAACAGGCACAGGGTCATAATTGGAAGAATTTGGCTTTGAGTGTCTGTGGGTGTTTACAGTGCACTATAGGGCAGGGCTTCTCTTATTTGTAGACTATTTAGAGCAACAAGCAGCAGAAGGCTGAAAAGGCACTAAATCTCGATTTATTTTTAACAAATTCCATCTTTTCCCTTCATCCCAGAAGGAAGACTGAGTTATTAAAAAAAACAGTAAAAAAAAATACATCCCCGCGAAGCATGCTGAATCTAATTACGGGGTTGCCAGCGTCGGCCTGCAGCCACACTCGGAGGGCTTTGTACGCCAGCCGTCCATTCAGTCTGTGAACTTACATGACTCCGGCTCTTCATTTAGACCTAGAGCGGGAAGTATTGGCAAGTGAGGGCTGATCAGAGAAAAGTTCTGGTCTAAATTAGGAGATGGAAGGCATAAATAGAGAGTAGTGTGCTTCTCCATTCTCAGAGGGAGATAAAATCATCTTCATTGTCCGTTATACTTAGCTGCATACACACATCTCCCGACGTTCTAACCCCCCATTTCAGGAGTGTGGCTCTCTGCAGTAGCGGATTGGTGCCACTCCGAGGAGCCACTCGTGTTGTGTTGTCTCCTGAGCCCAGCCCCGGATGAATGCTACCCAACAGTCTCAGGGAACCGGGAAGCCTATGCATTTTTGTCTGCGGTCTTGTGGTGTGTTAGCGCTGGAAGGATCTGAGGGACCCTCGGGTGCAGTCGTACCGTACTGTCAGTGCATGCTGAGGTCCAGCCGCGCTGCTGCCCCGAGCCTCAGAGTAAGTCTCGGCAGTAGGGGCACATGGGGGCTCCAAGCCTTCTAAGATCTCAACAGTGCCCTGCTATGTGACACTCAGGACGGTGATTGAACCAATTTGAGTTTTGCACCTCCTGGGGCCACAGTCTCAGAAGATACAGACACTAAGTTGCATAGTCTCAATGAGCCAGTTACAGATGTACACAGGTTAGTCATGTGACGGGAATGATGAGAGTGGGAATTTTGGCAAAGGGGAACTCAATTGCTCCTTGACACCCTCTCGCCCAGAGACTCTTTGTGGGACACTAACGTTTTCTCATGAGAATAGGTGCTGCGCATTTGCTGAGCATAGGGAGGAGACGAGCATGGTGCAGCAAGTTGGGGGGCGGGAGACAATGGAGATGGAGGACAAGATTTTAGAGGTGCCTGAGGGGCTGCTGAGGGGGTTCATGGGGATATGGAAGAGAACAAAGGGCCATGGCACAGGCTGGGGGCAGGCACCCTGGGTCCAATAGAAGGCCCTTTTGTTAGGCACTTATGGGTAGCGTGAGGGCTATGTTCCCAGTGCTGCCACCCTACCCCAGGCAGAAGGATAGGTAAGTGGTCTAGGTCACCAATCCCAGTGGACCAGGCCCGTGTGTGAAGTGAAACCTGTGTCCCTTTCTTACCCCGGGCCAGAGTGGGCCCTGAGGCTGAGAGCAGCAGAGGATCTCGGGAAACCTTTCCGTGGAAGGTGGCTGCTGGAATCCTCAGTGGACAATGCTGGAGGCCAGTGGCTTAGAGGAGATGAGCAGGCCACACAGGAGGAGGTAGGGGCCTAAATTAAGCCCACAGCAGTCCGCAGGGAGAAAGAACCCAGGAAGGGAGGAGGGGCTCTTGGTGTATGTGGGGCCTTGTAACCAAAACTGTGGGATTTGGTTACAGTTGAATGGAGTAAAGAACAGAAACCTGCTGGGGCTCGAACTGCCCCTGCCAGGGCTTGGGAGGGCGGCTGTGGGCAGATCCCCAGCCTAGCTTTGGATTACCGAGTACATTCTCACTCAGTGGGATTGTTGCCAACCCAGCCAGAGGTTCCCCTGCTGTCCCCCAGGTGTTGCCAGATGGCAGACAGAGTACCCGGGTGTTCCCACAGCCGTCTCCATGCCTCCTCCTCCTCTTCATGTCTGACACTCCCAGCCACTCTCAGGCTCTCAGAGTTGAGACTCTGTGAATGACCAGAAACAAGAACGAAAGAAATGCTTGGAAAATAGCCCGTGAACTATCGTTCAAGGAGGATATTTTTTCTTGATTTGTATTGTTTCAGTACAAGTAACAGTTGTTGGCAAATAGTTCCTTCTAAGGCGGTAATGCTCCCTCGGTGCCCCGTGTTGTAGTAAGACTGTCTTCTCATGCCCCCCCCCCCGCCTGCCCCCTCCCCCGCTTGCTGTTGGTCTTCTCGCTGTCTCAGTGACCTTTGCACTGTGCGTGTGGGCCCAGAAGGTCCCCACTGCGAGATCCAGGTCGGGGTGGTGACAGGCAAGAAGTGAAGGATCCTGAAGCGATCCTTTGCAGAGAGGATGCCATAAACCAAGACAGCCCCCGACTTCCTGGGCCGTCATAGTGCTGAGGTGGGTCGGCCCGCTGTCCTGTCCTTGAGCCCCTCCACTATCAACCTGGCAGTGGTAACTGATGCCGACTTTAAACCTGTCAGAGTAGGAAGACATGGACAGAATGATGACCTAGCCCAATAACCAGCCTGATTGCTGCGCCAGCACCCCCAGTGGGTATTTGAACATGTGTTTGGTTCTTTAAATCATGGCTGCTCATTGGTGCCACCTCCATTACCAACGACCGACAGCAGAAAGTAAAAGCCCCGAGGGCTGTGTGAGCCACACCAGTCCGAAGTCCACCCTTGTCTTCTTAGCCGCACCCTTGGCTGTCATCCGGTCTTTTGCAGTTTATCAGAGCAATAGGCGCTTCAGTGGAAGGGCCGCTGCAGGTCACTTTCTCTGGCCCAGGACTGCAGGCCGGCCTGCCTATGTGGCACAGTGAGCCATCTCCTGGCCTCAGGCGCCTAAACCACCAGACGTCCTGCTCCCTCTCTGGACACCTCTAGCGTGCACAAGTTCCTTCTTCTGACCTCCAATCCGTTTCTTGCCAGCGTTTCCTCAGTGACCTACTTTTGTTCCCCGTGGCCACACAGCACAAAGATCTGTAGGCACGGTACACCTCTCCTTCAGAAGTAGCAAACCGTGGCCCCTGCATCCATGCCCTTTCCGTTCTTTTAAGATTTACTTTAAGTTATGTCCACATATGTGTGTCTCTTTGCGGGTTTGTGCGTGTGAGTGCAGGTGTTGGCAGAGGACAGAGGAGGGCACTGGAGCCTCAGGAGCCTCAGGCATGGGTGACTGAGTCACCCAGTGTGGGTGCTGGGACCCAAACATGGGTCCTCTGTAAGCAGTAGTATGCACTTTTAGTTGCTGAGACATTTCTCTGATCTCTTTAGAAATAAATAAATATAAATATATAATATTTTTAATCTGTGTATATGTGTGTGCCTGGGTATGGGTGCAGGCCTCCAGCCATTCCTCAGATAATCTGAAGTCAGTAATACTAAGGGGACGGTGTGTGCTTGCCTTGTGTGGGCGATGTTCTCAGCGTCTTCCTCAGATTCTCAGTACACACTGTCACGAGCCTCAGTTTACCAGTGAGGAACCAAAGGTGCACAAGATTGGAGCTTGTCCCCAGCCTTGTAAGTCAGTGGCAGAGTGGAGCTGGGCCCAGGCCGTCTCTCCGGAGCCTGTGACCCAAGTGCCGGTAACCCACAACCTTCTGTTTATGGTACTAAAAATAAGTCCCCGATTAGGCTCGGGCTGGCCTTGCTTTCACTTATTTAGCAAGAAGTCATTTGACAGGAGTCCGAGTTGAACCCTTTTCCATAAAACCCCCTCAGAGCTTGTTTTGATAGAATGGACTGACCGCAAGGGCAGAGGCCTCTGCTCTGTCAGCACCAAATGGGGTCATCCTGGCTCAGCCAGGACTCCTGAGCGATGGCATCAGATCAGGGTGGCAAACCCGAGTGTGTCGGATGTACAGCGGGCCTCTTGTTCAAGTGCCTATCATAGCTTCAGTGTCTGATGAGAGCAGAGAGAGCTGTCTGCAAGCCATCGCAGTGTTCTGTTTTGTGGAGTAGCCCGTCTATGTCCAGGCAGCGGGATTTGCTGACCACCGACCCTGGGCATTCCGTAACTTGGGGTGCAGGTGCTGCCCGACTATGTCCAGGCAGCGGGATTTGCTGGCCACCAGCCCTGGGCATTCCGTAACTTGGGGTGCAGAAGCTAACTGTGCATTTCCGCAGTAGCTTGTCCGCTCACTCCAGTCTCTGCCGAAATGTAGATAAAGGTGATCTGTAACTTCACTGGGAGCTGTGTTTCCTGTGCTCAGGCTCGATCAGAGGCTGAGAGGCTGGAATCAGGCCATCTTTCTCTTAGTAGGCTCCTTTCCATGCGTTCCAGTCAGATTTATAGACATCAGCCCGAGACCTGGAGGGGAAAGCAGTACCGAAGGCCCGAGTAAGGTCTGCCTTGCTGTCCCTCAGTGGGTCTCGGGGCAGGGGAGTGACTTCCCTGAAATGCTGTGTCTTTACCTGAAACAATGGCATGGAAAGGGTGCTACCCTGCAGCAGAAAGTTGACTGGGGACAATGGAAAATGGCTGGGTACAAAAGAATGCCTAGTAGTTATGAGTGTAAATATTAGCTTCGTGACTTCCTTCTTCCTCCACCAGCTCTTCTTCTTCCTCCTCCTCTAATCCTGTCAACTATTGACTTTTCTGTTTGGCTTGGTTAATGGGTCGGAGCGTGAAGTTCTGAATGGGGCATGTAGTTACCCCCTGTAGGGCATCTAGGAAATGTGTGGGTGGTTTGGTTAGGTGCTATGAGCAGATAGGGCTTTATGGGAAGGGTGATCCTTCCAGAAAGTGGATTGTCCACCCACACAGCTGCCGAATGTGCGGTGGGCATTCCTGGCTGTGATGGTCTGAACCTGCTACACAAAAGGGAATCATTTTTGCATGCTTTAAAATTTATACTGAGTTTTCTAAGACCACCACTGCCAAGTGTATGAGTAGCAGTGTCTTATGAAAAGTTCTAGCATCTCATTATGTTGTACATTAATAATGCCTTGTGTGTTGATGTGTTTATATATTAACTTATAAAGTTAACCAACTGTAATTCATTTTTCCCTTGTGTTACAGACAGGGCATAGAGTTGACTATAAATTAGTTTCTCCAGGTTATATTATTGACATATTTTGTTCTGAGAGTGAAAGATGTGGAAAACATTTGTGCAAGTGTCGAGTGTGGATAATCCCAGCACTTGAAAGGCTAAGGCAGGCAGCCACAAGTTCAAGGTCAGCCTGGGCTGTGTAGTGAGATCCTGCCTCAAAAGATAATAAACAACAACCACACACATACACACAGAGAAACACCCAAATTTTGTATTGCTTCTTTGAAAGTAGGAAAGGAGTTAGCATATGTGTGCATGTGTGTACATGTGCCCATAGCTTATGAGTCAGCTAAGGAAGTCGCAATAGGTCAGTCTTGAAATTTAAAAACAGAATTTTGTTTCTGTCCTTTTACTAACAATATGCAGAATTCAGAATATCTGGCTTTGCCCATTGTTTGCCAGAGAATATACTCTGATGGCCTTTGACATTATATGGTCCTTTACAACCGTACGGTCTGAGCCTGAAATAGCCCACCCTCATCTCTGATCGTCTCTGCCGTGACTGCTTTCACGTGCATGTTATGCCATCCACACGGAGGGTTCTGCTCTTCTCTTTCTTAGGCTCGTTTGGGCTGTTTTACCCTCTTTCTGCCTGCATTCCGGCAGAGACTCGAAGCCATGTGCAGACCTGAACATGGGAAAGTGGGTTCCTGAGGCCTAACCCAGCACCGTAGTCACAGCTGACCCTTGTGCCCGCAATCCCGCAGTCTCTGTGAAGAGGACAACCCTCCCCACACAATGTGTGTTGTCAGGAAGCCTGGGGGTCCCAGCACCTCTTATTTTAAGCTTTCCACAAGGCTTCTATCTGTCAGAGCTGGTCTTGAGGATTCTCTGTCCTTCCTTGTTCTATCTTTCATAGATAGCAGCAGGGTTACAGCTAATCCCAGGACATGCTGGGAAGGCGCATTGTTCTGCTTATTCTAGAGGTAACATTTGCTTATTAGAGAAAGGTTCAAACCAAAAGATGAAATCAATATTCGTTATCTCAGCCCCAAAGACAACTCCTTGTAACATTTTATTAAATGTTCCTATATAAATAATTCATGTTCAACACTCACATGAAAAGATGGAAAATCAGGTCTTCGTAATAAAACGATTGACTCATCTCATCGTTTGGATCAGTATTCTGGGAATAGTCTTCTCATCTTTTCATGTAGCTATGGAATGACGTTAGGAATATTATATGTATAATTCTGAGCCCTTTTAAAACTTAACATTTACAGGAGTATTTCCCAAGTTGTTATAGTCTTAAGAATAATTTGAGTACTTGTTATAATATCACATCTTAAATTTCCATAATTTCTTTTAAAAAATTGTGTGTGTGTGTGTGTGTGTGTGTGTGTGTGTGTGCACATTGTACCTACAGAGGCCAGAAGAGGGCATCAGAGTTGTAAGCTGCCTGACGTGAATATTGGGAACCAAATGCAGGACCTCTAGATTAATCACAAGCAGTCTTAACTGCTGAGCCATTTAACCCTAAAGTTTAACTAACTTTCTCTTGGTGGCTGTTTAGATGTTGTTGATTATTTATTATAAGGCTATGAGAAAATCCCTATACATCCATGGTTGTTTATCTACTATTTAATACTTGTAGTGATATTTCATTTGTATTTTAGTAAGTAAAGCTTGCCTAAAAATCAGAGAGTAAAACAGCCCCACTGGTCAGCCTTACAGACCAGGTAGTGGTAACACACACCTTTAATCCCAGCTGGGGCTAAATGAAATATCACTACAAATACTATGTGCCGTGTGATAACTTTAGATGGAATAGCTCATTACACAAGAAATTACTTAGGCTGGGCTAGGCATGGTAGGTAAACATGCCTTTAATCCTAGCACTTGGGAAGCAGAGGCAGGCTGATCTCTGTGGGTTTGAGGCCAACCTGGTACCAAGAAAGCCAGAGCTGCATAGTGAGATCTTGTCTGAAAAGAATTACTTGGGCACATACATGGCACCTCTCCCCCCTTAACCCCATCCTGGTTGTTTCTGAGACAAGAGTCCTCTATGTAGCCCTGGCTGTCTAAGAACTATGTGAACCAGGCTGGCCTCAAACTCACAGAGATCTGCCTGCCTCTACTTTTTAGTACTGGAATTAAAAGCATGTGCCACCAAAACTAGCTCGAGATAACCCTTTTTAAAGCTTACACACACACACATAGTGCCAAATTTCTTCCGAATAGTCCATACCAGTTTACATTCTGACTTACGGTGGAGTCACTTGCTTTTTGAAAAACATGTATTTTTATTTTACGTATACTGTGCACATGTAATGCCTGCCTGTGGAGGGGTGAAGAGGGTTTTGGATACCCTGGAATCGGAGTTATAGACAGTTGCTGCGTGGGAATGGAACCCAGGTCAAAAGCAGCCATGCCATTAACTGAGCCATCTCTCCAGCCCTTGGCCTGTTCTTTTGATATTATCTTCACTGATACCAGTTTTGTCTTTAAGAGGAAGCCTTCACTAATAAAAGCAGAGAAAGTAGCATCTCACTCCTTAGGCCTGAAGAGGTTGGAGGTGTTTTCCTGTCTTATTGCTCTTTGCGTTTTGTCTGCTGTAATTTTCTGTCCCTGACCTTTGCTTATTTTCCCATCAGAGTTTTTGCGTTTTTTGTAGCTTTGTGGGAGACTTCAGGGTCTGTTTTCCCGTGTATTCTATAACCAAGAGCACACTTTCTCGGGGTCTGTCAGGCCTGGATTTCAGTCCTGGATGCCCCCTGCTGAGCAGAGAGGTTGCTGGCTGGTACTGTGCTCTGACAGGCGAGATGAAGCTTGGTCCAGCTTTGTGATCCTGCACCCAGCAGTTTCTCAGAAACTACTCTTGAGCTACAGCCCAAGCACAGCCTTAGACCCAGAATAGTCTCCTGCTGTAACCAGCACCCAGAAAAATGAAATCGAAATTGCAAGGGCCCCCCACCCCCACCCCATTTCTTTCAAAGGGAAGAAACAGGTGGAGGAAAGCCAGCGGATTCTATTTCAATTGAGAGGAACTTGTAGGGTCAGGATCCATTCAGGCCTACCTGTTGGCTCTGAGGCCCAGGAGACCGCAAGAGTCTCGATTAGATTAAGTGGTCACACTCACACTGTGTCCTCAGGGCAGGGAGGCCAAGGGCACGCTGGAAAGTTCCACACGTGTGGAGGTGGGAAGGTAATCTGGTTAACCTTTTGTTAACCTCTCCCTTGGACTGCTCCTCCCCAGTGCCCTAGGTAATTCCTGGCTTTGGCCTCCTGGCAGCGTGGGCAGGGATGGGGGTGAGCTTGTCCTGCCCACTTCTACCACTTGGGACAGAGCCCTCGCTCAGCTCATATCTGCTGAGTCACTGAGGCAGCCAAGCCTGTGTGGTCCTGGCTGTGTTGTTGGGCATGTCTGGGCTCCTCCTCCCGGTGGGTCCCTCACTTCCCAGCTACGTTACCTTGTGTAGGTTGCTTCACCCCCCTGACTCAGTGCCATCTTTTATGATGTTGATAAGCAGTACCTCCCCCAGTAATCTAAGGACAGAATGAGATATCAGGGCCAACCATGTCCTAGGTCTCCACTTTTGGTGTTTCTAATGGGAGGTGATGACTGTTCAGAATAGCGGCGGGGAGGCAGGTGTCTTGTCTGTTTCAGCCCCACACAGCCCTGTGTGCTCTTGGGACAGCTCAGACACTCAGCGGTTCCAATCCTGCCCTGTGGAGGACAAAAGTTATCTCTTCCTCCAGTCTCCGTAGAGTGTGTAGCTGGCATGTGGAATTTAAGGTGGATATTGTCCCCAGGATCCCCCGTGGCTGGAGGTCTCTGCACAGGTTGAAGACGGGGTGTCGCCCCATCCCGTGTCTAGGCGGTCAGGAAATAATATTCATGGTTTCTCCAGAAAACTCACAAAACTGACCTCAGCAGCCCACCCTGTGCTCAGCCTCTGACCCTCTACCCACCCACAGCCTGTCCGCCATTAGCGCCAGCCTGGAAATGCACATAGGATCGGCCCTTCCCCATCCCCTCACTGCCTCTCCCTCAGACTCCCCACCCTGTCACACCTTAACTCTCACCTCAACACATACACACCCCAACAAAAACAAGACAAAGAAATAAAAACCCTGCCCTCTCACTGGCTGCAGCAGTTAACTGGGGCGGCTGGACCTGGTGGCACACGCCTTTAATCCCAGCATTCGGGAGACCGAGGCAGGAGGATTATCATGAGTTCAAGCCAGCTCAAGCAATACAGCAGGTTCAGGTCAGAGTAAGGTATAGAATGAGACCCCGTCAAAACAAAAACAAACCCCGCACCCAAACCTAAGCAGAACCATATGCTTCTCCGAGTCCAGCCTGGCTGTCTGGTGGTACTCTGGTGCTGTCCCTGCACTTGGTACTCTGGGGCTGTCCCTGCACTTGCGTCCTCTGTCTGTAACACCCTGGCCACCCACTCACTTCCTCCTGTCTGCCTTGTCTCCCCACGGTGTCCTGCCCTCCTCCCCTTATGCCAGCCCCCACCCCCAGCACGTTCATCACAGCCCAACATCCAATCTAATTTAATTGCTCACCTCCTTTGCCCGCCACCCTTGCCAGCATGTTCCATATGAGGACAAGGGGTGGTGTCCCTGCCCCATACCACACGGCTGCAGAGGACAGTTCCTGGCACTGGATGGTCTCAGCAAATATTTGTTGAAAGCTACATGACTGATCCCGGTCCAGCACGTTCACAGTGGCTTCGCTGTCACAGAGTCACCCCCAAAATGAAGTGTGGCGGCCACGTGCACTACGTCTGGGGAAGCGTGCTTCCTCTGACAAACCTGTCACAGCGGACGTCACCTGGTTCCCGCGGGTGCTCGGCAGTATGCAGAGAAGGTTTGGAGGGTGCTGATGGGATAGGAGATACCCTGTACTTCCTGGTCCCAGCCTGCCTTCAGGGGCTCCTGTCAGTGTTTCAGGCAAACTCAGGAACTGGAGTTTGAAGAGTCTGCTTGTGTTTCTAGGAGCGCCCTGGGTTTGGAGTACCACCGCGAAGAGCTGGCGCTCTGCTCCAGGTCTCCAGCCTTCCCTCACCTGTCCTCACCCACTCCTACCTGGTTTCTGGACATCACTGTCCCTGCTTTAAGAGCTCCGGGTCTCCTTGTCTTCTGTCCTCACAGACTCTGAGCCTCTTCCTAAAGCCTCCTGCATGGGTCTGCGTCTCTGACGGGTGCTCACTGTTTACTCAGCCCCAGCTCTTCTGCTTAAGTAGGTGGCCACACGGCCCAGGCCCAGTGCTCTTCTTAGGTTAAGTCAGCCAGCCACAGAGGGGGAGTCCCCACAAAGGAGGAAGCCACACCCCTAGCGACCACCTGCCTTGCCCAGGACACTCAGCCCTCAAGTGACAGAGGTGAGATTTGACACAGGAGGCCCCACACTGCCCACCATCCTCCCTCACTCAGCATCTTCTGACTCTGTGCCCATCCCTCCTTCCAGCGGCCAGGTTCAGAAGGGATCCACCGCTTCTTCCTCTCCACTTGCTGGGGAGTTAGAAAGGCCACTCACTAATGGCCAGCCCTGGAGCCATGCTGTGTCCCGCTGTCCCAGGAGACCTCCTACTCTGCGGCCCTCCATAAACCCCCTCTGGGACCGTCCCCAGAACAATCGTACACGTTGTGTGTGGTGGAAAGGAGAAGGCTGCCCGCAGAGACCGTTCTGCAGGGTCTCCCTCCCATGCGGCCGGCCCTCACAGAAGGCAGGGGCTGTCTCTTGTCAGAGTCTCAGCCCTTGCTAGACCCATCCTTGCCTCTCTGCCTGTCAGCAATGCCCAGCCAGACACGCAGAAGGCCTCAGGCTGCTCTACCTGCTCTCCCTCCTGCGAGCATCTCTCCTTTGCCACCGAATAACAGCAGTGCATTCTTTTGTTTCCTTAGAACAAGATGCAGATGTTTTCCAGAATTTTCTTCAACCTCAGGCAGTAAGTTTCTTCGGTGAAGAGTCTTTAGAAACAGGCTCTTTTACCTCTTTCCGCAGTGTTTAAACATACAAACCAATAGACAGTAAGCAGCACTAAGAGGAAAGAAGGGACCAGGTGACAGGTCTTCAGTCTGTAGGCCTTGGGCATGACTCCTCTGTCCTCGATGGTACCTTGGGGCTCCTTCCCTGTGCCTCTTTTGAGTGCAGAGTCATGGTGAGGCTGGGGCTGCCTTAGCTTCTTCCCAGAGAGGAAGTGACGGGGTTGTGGAGAACAAGGCAAGAAACTCATTTTTTAGCTTCGTGACATTGTTATTCTCCAGGGAACCAAACCAACTCTGGGGCCCAGGCTGGCAAGAAAGACTTTGGGTCACCGTCCTGGTTCCAGATGCTCAGGGAATAGGCTGAGTGGTTGAATTACCAGAAGCAAGGGATAGTGCTCTTTGGAATGGGAAGCCAGAGAGAGTCCTTTCTAGTGAAAGCGTGGGACCAGAACCTCAGAGCCCAGGCTATGACAGAGTAGCCACAAGGCTGATAAAGCCATAAATACTTCCTGGGAGGGGAATCAGTAGCGGGAGGAGGCAAAGTCCCAGGGGAGGGGACTCAGAATCCAAGTGACTTTATAGAGAGAGCAGCATTTCCTTCAGTGTGTACTGTTAAACCTGCGACTGAAACATGATTTGTGGGTATGTACATCTTGAGAGGTAGAGAGTCTACTGTCCCTGGATCCCCACCCTCAGGGTGGGCTACCTTAAACGTCCAAAAATCCCAGCAGAACAGGAGTTGGCCTGTTTAACACAGCATCCTCCATCAAAGCCCCGCGGAGTCAATGCTCGGTAACAGAGCTCTCAGCAGGGCTACTTTGGAGAAGTTTTGAGGCCTTGTGTACTCTTTTGTACCTGTTGGTAGGGGTGTGTGTATGTGTGTGAGTGTGAGTGTGTGTGTGAGTGTGAGTGTGTGTGAGAGTGAGTGTGTGTGTGTGTGAGTGTGTGTGAGTGTGTGTGTGAGAGTGAGTGTGTGTGTGTGAGTGTGTGAGTGTGAGTGTGTATGTGTGTGAGTGTGTGTGTGAGTGTGTGTGTGTGAGTGTGTGTGTGTGAGAGTGAGAGTGTGTGTGTGTGTGTGAGTGTGTGAGAGTGAGTGTGTATGTGTGAGAGTGAGTGTGTGTGTGAGTGTGTGTGTGTATGTGTGTGAGTGTGTATGTGTGTGAGTGTGTGTGTGTGAGTGTGTGTGTGAGAGTGAGTGTGTATGTGTGTGAGTGTGTGTGTGAGTGTGTGTGTGAGAGTGAGTGTGTGTGTGTGAGTGTGTGTGTGTGTGAGTGTGTGTGAGAGTGAGTGTGTGTGTGTGAGTGTGTGTGTGAGTGTGTGTGTGAGTGTGTGTGTGAGTGTGTGTGTGAGTGTGTGTGTGAGTGTGTAGGTCAGAGGTTGGCATCAGTGTCTTCCCTGATTGTTTTTCACCTTAATTTTTGAGGCAGGCTCACTGGTGGCCAGACTGGTCAGCATGCTCCCAGGATCTGCTTGCGCATCCTCACCCATTCCTTCCCATCACCCCCAGCTAGCATGTAACCACTCACGTGGGTGCTGAGGATCCAGACTCAGGCCCTCATGCCTGTGCAGTGTGCACTTGATTGATTGGCTGCGCCATCTCTGCACCCCACATGGGTTTTCTTGTTCTGTACCCATTTCTTCTTTTCCTCACCAGACAGGACTGACCTGAGTTTCCTCCTGTCTCGTCAAACCTCAGCCTCGGTGAAGTTACTCCCTCAGTTTCCTCTGTAACGTGGGAGATAGGCCACTAGTCTTCGTGATGGCCCATGAGGAAACAATAGCTCACACAGAGCTGGTTACATGGCAGGTGGCATGCTGAGTGATTTATGCAGCTCACTGAAGCGACAGGTGCTGCTGGCATCCTTGCCATGCCGGTCAGAAGGCCGTGGCACACAAAGGCTAGGCCCTGTGCCCATTGTTGTGTGTTGGACCCATGGCTCAAATGCCTGGTGAGATTGGGGTTTGAAACCTGATGAGCATCTCCTCTCTGAGAAGGTGCTGTACGCCTTGCTTTTATAGAACCCCCAAAGGCAGAGTGCCCCTCTTAGATAGTTCCTGGATACTTAAAGCAGAGCGGATGTCCCTAAGAATCCAAGTCTCTCTGCAGTCCCTTTTCTCACGTCAAAGAAATAATCGTCTCTGACTGCTTGTCCACTCAGTTACTTCATTGTGACGTTCTGTCTGCTCTGCTTCACCCTGGGCCACTTGAGTTGGGCAGCTACTCGGATGTCTGTCATGTTCAGGCTGCTCCCCACAGCCATGCCACTGGAAGGCTATGTGCCCACAGCCGAGACCAGGAGTCTTTCCTGAATGCCCGAAGGGATCATAGCTTGCTTACTCTTAGTTTTTACTCTTCAGGGAGAAACGAAGCAAAGGCTACAGGAGCATCTGCTTATCACTTGGCACGACTCTGTCCATGCTGGGCCGGGAGCGTGCTTTACGGGACATTATAGACCAGCCCATTCTGTGAGGCCAGCCTATCCTGTGGCTTCTCCTCAGAGCCTGCCATTCTAGGCTAGCCCTCGGGACACCATCCAAGGAAGGATGGAATTCTGTCAGCTTTCCTCCTTCCACTGCATTCAAGGCTTTTGGACAAAGGAAGACTTTGTCTTTATTCACACAGAGCCCTGCATTCACAGTCCGGCCCCACAGCTCCAAGTGTGATCTCATTATGTTCAACTTCAGGGTTCCTGAGCACTTTGTGCTTCTAATGGGTCTGGGCATACAAGTGCTACAGGCTGTCCCCAGGACCTGTACAGCGAGTGCTTTTCAGGGTGAAGTACCCTGTGCTCCTTACCATCCACCCAGTAAGCACCTGTAACACCCGGTCCTAGGCACCACCCCTTCACCTTCAGTGACCTGACCCCCCCCCCCCCCACACGCACACAGACACATACACCAATCTGCGCATGAGGAATCAAAACGATGGACTGCCATCTGCTGGAACTTTGTTGTAATGGCACCTAAATGCACCAGCCCCTCCAGGAGTTGGCTTGTGCTGCTGGGCAGTTGCCACCTGTTGCATTGGCCGTGCTGTCATGCATTTATTTAAACATCGCATCTTTCCAACTGTGCCGAAAGAGCCTTGAATGTAATGGCTTTGGGTTTCTATTGTATCTGCATTGCCCTGGCTTCTGCCATGGCTTGTTGAATAACCCTGGTAGAAATGCCTGTTACCATAAGTTCAGGGTGCTGGCTTCACTTGGTGAATGGTCTCTGAACTTAGGCGTTCTCAAGTAAAGTTGCTGAATTCTTCAGAGGCTGCCAGAGTATCAGAGGCCGGGGGGGACTGGCTCCTGCTCAAAGCCACCATCCTCCAAACATATCAGAGAAACTGAGCAAGTACCAAGGCAAACAGGCTGGGGTCACCTTCTGGCTCTCCAGCTGGGCTGGGAAGGCCACTCTCAGGAACATTGTCAGCTCCTTGTAGGTTGTAGGCAGGTAGGAATGACAACGCAGGGCCCTGCTAAGGCTCCCTAGGTCTGTGGATGAGATTAGTAGGCATCCAGCCACTAGACAGGGTTGTCCCAGCTGCTGACTGGCTCCCATATTTTCCTGAACCATCAAAGGTTGCCGAGTAGCTTCACGTGTCTCTAGGAAGAGCGCCTTCTAGTGGTCACTCCGGGGATGACACTGAGGGAAAAGAGGAAACTGAGCTTTCCCTGGGGCTGCTTTAAAGAGAGGGATGTGTCTTTTACAGAGCCTGTTTCCCCAGAACCACTGAGCCTGCTACCTCGCTCCAGCCTGGTCTCAGAAGATACCCTTCCATGCTTGGGCCTGTTGCAATGAGCTAGCTCACAGACTTCCTGATGTTATCCATTGAAGTCTATTTCCCTCTTTGCCCTGGCTGTCAGCAAGCTTAGAGAGAATGTGTTTGTTCTGCTCCTGTAGCTTTTCTGGACCAGGGCTTGCTCTAGTGTAAGTTCTCTTCATCCCCTCCCCAGGAGTGCTTGTTTCAGGGTGTGCTTCTTCCTTTGCATTTTGCCTTGGGGGGGTGGATTTTAGCAGAAGGATCAGCAGTAAAGCCATATACCTACCTGGCTGCCGGTCCCCACTTTGTGGCTATACTTCTGATCAAGGTAACCCTGTTTATCAGTTCTTTACTCCTCCTTAGATAGCTGGGTCATGTGACCACAGTGAATGAGTCGGTTGTTGCCATGGACAGTCTTGCCAGCCTGGCTGCCCTGTGGCTCTAACACCCCAGTAGCTATGTCCTTCTGCCAGCTTGTGCCTTATTATAAGACATGCAGCAGCAGTGACAACAGAACCAGCTCTTAGGGTTTTCTGGGACAGAGGGTCCTCTGGGATGCAGAGATTTCAGGACCCTGATGGAAGCAGACGAACGGGTGAGTTGGCCACTCTGTTCATCTGTTCCGCTATAGCAGAAGCACAGGCTGGAGCATTGAGTGGAGCTCTGGAGGCTGGGAAGTCGCCTGTCAGACTAGTGGCATGTGGTGAGGCCTCACCCTCATGATGGCAGCCTCAGAGGTCTTTTTCCCTTACAGTGCTTTCTACCCAGCACCTTGGCTACAATGAGGACCTTCTGCCAGGGATACCTACTGTGCTAAAGGTTCTAACTGTCGCCTTTACTCACGTGTTTTAGGGGTCAGGCAGGAAAGTCACATAGTTAGGCCTGACACTAGAGCACAGTGTAGCCTCTTCCTAGTGTTAAGCATCAGCCGGCTGGGGTCCTTTTGTTCTGCCTGGGTAGATACTGTGCATAGGCAAGGCCTTTGGCCTCTCTCGGCCTTTTGACAGAAGTAAGCAGTTGTGGCAGCAGGCAGGTATAGCAGTAGGGGGTCTCCTGCAGGCCTAGGCTGCACATGCCTTACAGCTCTGCATCCCTAGGAAGTCAGGGTTTCCCTCAGTAGTGACTAGAGTCACAGCTTCCAGACAGGCTTCAGTTGCATTCCTCAGCCCTCAGCGCTGGCTAGGATTGCCGCTCCTGGGCCCGGTGTGTCTGAGCCCTTGGACCCAAAGACTTGACAGCTCTGGTATTCCAGCAACTTCTCCAGCGCTTCGCTGCTTTCTGTCTCCTCAGGCTTAGTTCTCCACCTTCTCCCCCTTATACTGTCCCTCCTGTCCCCTGCTGCCTCTGTTGCTATGGCAGCCGTCCTGGTGGGCAGCCGCTTTGGCCACCCTTGCTGCTGCTTCTGCTGCTGTTGACTGCTGAGTTTGAGGCCCTGGCTTGTTTGCAGCTAGCAATGCAGCCAGCTACGTTGCTGCTTTTGCAGGCTGACTGCACAGCTGTATGACTCTTACTCACCCATCAGATAGGGGGCCACTCCACTGCTCTTTGGGGTGCCAGCTACTCAGCTGTCCCTTCCATCCTGCGGCCTTTGCCGTTGCTTCCACGCCACTATCCTGGCTGCCGTGTATGGTCCCAGCTCAGTTGCTCTACTAAATGTAGTCAGGAGAAGACCACTGAAGAGACACTTTGTATTAAGTTTAAAATTGGAACACCAGGAGAGACAGTAGAGGAGGTAGAGGTGGGGTGGGGGTGTGTCCCAGCTAGCCCACAGGTAAGTCACACTTATGTGGCTGGAGAAGGGTGTTTGTACCAATCACATTCAAGTGAAAGTTCGTGTTTGCATCAGTCACAGTGCGAGCCTCTCTGCTTGGCCCCTGGGGAAGTATTCCTTCCCCAGCTTAGGCGGGAACGCTTGTAGGTTCACGTAGAGCTCACCGAGGTCTGTAGTAGTGAAATGTCTGGCACAAACTGTTAGAAACTGTCCTAGCTGGGGCTGTGCCTTCAGAATCCAGGGCAATTAACTGAGACCACCGTACAGCTTCCTCAAGGCATCCGGGGAGTGTTCCAGTTTGCCAGTGCTGGTATAGTCGTTCTGCTTGCTGTTTGACTGACAGTCCATTTGCTCAAGGTAGCCAGGGCAGCGTGGGAACTGAGCCCCAAGAATGTTGACTATAAGAACTTATAAACACTAATAGTGCCCCTCCACCCCAATGCTGGGGCCTTATGCATGCTGGGTTAGTGCTGTACTACTGAACTGTCTGTCTGTCCCCACTAACAGTGATTTTAAAAGTGATTTGATCCCAGAGAGAAATGGGATGTCTTCACCTGTCTCTTAACAGTTGGAGCATACATGCAATCTACAGGTAGGCTTCTGGGGTACTGGGGCAAGGATGAGAGAAAAGGGACAAGGACAGAAAGGTCTTGATGGAGGGCTTCAGTGTGGCTGTCTTTCCCGCAGATGCTAGGATGGGCTTCTTATCGCTTGGAGTTTAGCATTGTCTTGCTCTGCAGAGGAACACTGTCTCCTTTGGTGCCCACTGGCAGCTAACACTCCCACCTCGCCTTCTCAGCTGCACAACCACTCTGCGAGGGCAGCCTGGGCTGTGACGATTCCTTCCGCCTCCTGCTTCTCTGGATGGCACTTGGGTCCCTGGGCTCTGAGGGGCAGGAGTTGGAGGGGCACTCGGGTCCCTGGGCACTAAGGGGCAGGAGTGGGAGGGGCAGTGCCTCGTGCTCTTTCCAGACATTTCACGAGTTTCCCATAACTGCTTTCCTGGCTCTCCAGTGAGCCCCTCTTTCTACCTCTAGGACTCTAGCTCAGAAGTGGGCATCTGCGTGGCCCTGAACTGCAGGGCACAGTCAAGCTCCAGGAGGGGCCTCTGTGTGCCTTTTACATGCTTGTACTAGGGAGGGGCAGGCCCTTGGAGCCCTTTGCCAGCAAAGGTCCCTTTTGTAGGTACCCAGGGCCTCCAGGAACTCCCTCCCCACCTTGCCTCAAGCCCCTTTCAGAAGTACATAGCACAGAAAACTGAGACTTTTGTCTTTTGTTTCTTTTGTTGTTTTTGTTTGTTTGTTCTTGGTCCCCATTCTATTTTTGTTCTTCTGTCTAAGAATGCCTTCATGGAAAGAGAAAGTTTTCTAAAATAGTGTTGAGTTTCCTATCTTGCTCAGTTCCCTCACCTGTCTAACGTGCTAGGGATGCATTCTCGGTTATGTTTTATGTAGATAGTGGCAGCGTCTCTATTAGCAAGTATAAATTCTATAACGTAAAATTTAATATTAGAAAAATCAATCAAGGTGAGGTATTTCATGTGGAGTGAGGAACTGTAAATCTAATGAAACTTTGATCAAACACAGAAGGGAGAAAGGACCTGGATTGTCTGCTCATGGGCCGCTTATAGTGAGGCATGATGCAGTCACAGTGACCTGTAATTGAAGTTCTGGCTGCAGGGTGGGGGTGGGGGCAGCTGCAATAGCATGGAGGCCTTACCAAGGAACAGGTAAGAGAGTCCCCTTGCCACCTAGCCCCTGGGTACCTTGATGCTTCCTCTTGGCCTGAGCCCTGGGCAGTGTGTTAGCACTGAGTGAGCCCAGCATGTCCTGCTAGGGAGTTTGGGATTTTTCTGGCTTAACGAAAAATGAGGCCTAGAGTGCCCTACGAGAGGAGGGTGAGGGCTTTCTCTCACCGGCCATAGCGGGAGAGGCTGAATCTGGAGGGAATGACGTCTGACAGAACATGGCAGGGGATACAAGGAAGTAGCTAGATCATCCTTCAGAGGAGCTCTGGGGAGGAGTGTGTGCGTGCGCGCACACATGCGTGTACACATGTGTAGACAGGCCCCGTGTGACTTAGACCTTGCTGACTTGGGAGTTGAGAAAACCGTGTTCCAGCTGGGCAGGGACTCAGGTGGAGGTGGGGTTGCATATGGGAAGCCTGGGGACTGTTGCTGTTAGCGCTTTTCCCAGATCTAATGTTTGCGTGTGCCTGGATTGGAGCTGACAGTGTTGGACCATGAAGGATTCTGAGCCAGGCCACACGGGGGAGCCAGTGGAGAGGGGCTCCAGACCTGGATAGGCATCTGGACGTCTTAGGACCCTTGAGGCGGATAGCATTTTCCAAAGATTGCCAGAGTCAGCCAGCACAGTCAGTGCCAGCAGGGTTTTTGCCGCAGGAGGTCAGGAGAGCGTTCTCAGCTGCAGGTTGCTTGCTGCAGGCAGAACACCATGGATGAGGAGCATGTGCAAGGCCCCTGTGTTCCTTCTACATCAACCTTCCCCCCATACAGGAAGCTGTCATAGAGATCTGAAGGGCAGAGTGTGGGGCACAGGAAGGAGGTGGCATTATTGCCACTTGGCTGAAATTAACCCCGTGCAGATGTTATGCCCACTTTAGCATTAGACATCTTGGTGTTCAGGGATTTTCTTTAAACACCTGAGCTGGTCCTGCTGGCATTTGTTTGGGTCAAAAGACTGTCCTTTTCTGTCCTCTGGGTAAAGGTGATTGCTATCATTTTCACTGAGAGCTGCTTTTAAAACCTTTTTTTTTTTTTCAAAAAAAATATTGTGTGTATGTGTGTGTCTGCATGTAGGTATGTCTCATGATCACAGTGGCCGTAAAGGCCAGAAGATCCCTTGGAGCTGAAGTTACAGGTGGTTGTGAGCAACCTGATGTGAGTGCTAAGAACTGAGCTCGGGCCCTCTGGAAGAGAAGCAAGCTCTCTCAACTGCTGGGCTATATGCCCAGTACTGTTGTTTGAGGACGAGGTCTCTCTGTATCCCATTCTAACTTTGAACTTTCTGTGTAGCTGAGGATGACCTTGAACTTGCAGATGACTCTCCCGACACCACCTCCTAAGTGCTGAGATTCCAGCCCTGAGCCACCACTCCCAGCTTGAACTGAATGATTGTCAGTTGCTTGTGGTGGCCCACCACTCTCAGCGTGACATTGACTAGTCTGTTGACCTCTTGAAGGATTTTCCCTTTGTAAAACGCATATAGCAGTAGTACCTGCCTCTGTGAGTGATGTTCATGTCTAAATCAGTTAACCCACATAAGTGGACCAGTGTCTGATGTAAAGTAACACCCGGACTTTCACAATTACTATGTAACCCAGTAAAAGAAGTAATAAAACCTGCCTAGCTTTCCTAAGAACGTGTTCAGGAATCCATACTTAGAAGGCATGGTTTTCATAGGAAGCATCTGTCAGATTCATGCATTTACAACTTAGGCATCACAGGGATGTAAAAGACGGGCAGTGCTGGGCCAGCGAGTGTGGCCAGGATGTGGTGATGGACGGGCTGGGAGCCTGCTCTATGTGGGTCAGGAGCTAGCCCTCCCATCCCCCTTAGCTCACGAGAGACTTCCAGGTTTGTTTATCCCCGTATGACCTATTTGGGTTTTCTACTGTAGGGTTTTGGAAGAAGTTGATTGCCTGGAAGGAAGCTACAAAACATGAAAGTCACTTTGAGGTGACCAGCAAGTACAGCGGTCCCTCGTACCTCCCACGCTGGATCGAAGCTTGAGAAGTGTAACTTCAGGTAATAACCCTGGCAGCAGATGGTCATTGGCGGCCTTCAGCTATTAGGCTGTTTAAAAAGTGAGTCAGATCCTGGTAGCACCCCAGGTCTGACATGTGCGAGGGGCAAGGGTCTGTAAACCACAAAGACCTGGAGGAGAGGTTATGTATTCAGCCCCTTTCCTGCTTCCCTGAAGGTCGAGGTGAACATCAGCAGTTATGGTGGTCACACACCATGAATTTTATAAGATGCTCCCCAAAGGACAAGCCAGAATAGACAAGATGGTTCTGAAAACTAAGACTAATAGAGGAAAAATAATTTGGAGATTATTTTCCCTTTATTAGTAGATTAAGATGTGTTTGGAAGCCACACTTATGAAAATAGTATGATAGTAGAATTAAAAGAACTAGATTAGAGTAACAGAGTAGAAAGAGTGAGCCCAGCCCTTCAGCAGAGGAACCACGTTAGTTGTTTGGTAACATGAAGCATGGTCTAAGAAGTAGGTCTTAGACAATGGTGCATCCACTCTAGGGAGGAGAGCCATGTCTAACCGTAAATGGTATATCAGAACAGTTGCAGAAGGATTGAATCTGTAAGTAGGAAAGGGAAATTAGGGGCTAGAGAGAAGGCTCCAGTGGTAAAGCCCTTGTCGAGCAAGCCTAAGGACCTGAGTTCAATCCCAGGACCCACGTGGAAAACTGGGTATAGAAGCTGGAGGGATGGCTCCGCACTTGAGAGCACATTAGTACTCTCATATGAGACCCGAGTTTGATTCCCAGAACCCACATTGTGTGCCTCACAACTGCCTCTAACTCTAGTTTCAAGGGGTTCAGGGCACCTGGCCTCTGTGGGCACCTGCACTCATGTACGCGGACATACACATGCTTATAATTAAAAATGTTAAAAGGGGGTTGAGAGATGACTCAGTGGTTAAGAACACTGGCCGCTCTTCTAGAGGACCTGGGTCCAGTTCCCACCACCCATATGACAGTTCACAGTATTCTGTAACTGCGGTTCCAGGGGGTCTGGTGCCCTCTTCTGACCTCCCAGCATGCCAGGCACACATAATGCATGTACATACATACGTACAGGCAAAGACACTCATATGCATAAAAATAAATACATCTTTTAAAAATGCAAAATTTAAAGCCGAGTATAGAGGCATGCCCTTGTGATCCAGTGCTGGGAAGGTGGGCACAGGTAGATCCCCGGGGCTTGCCCCAACTAGTCTATCCCAGTCTGTGAGTTCGAGTTCAGTAAGAGACCCCGTCGCAAGGAATGAGGCACATGATTGGAGAAGGCACCCAAATGTAGTGATTAGCTGCGGGCCACGTTCCTGCCGCCCCGCTCCCGGCCACCGGCTAGCTTGTGCCCCCAAATAATAACACACAAACTGTATTCTTTTAAATACTGCCTGGCTCATTTTCAGCCTCTTACTCACATCTTGATTAACCCATATCTAATAATCTGTGTAGCACCACGAAGTGGTGCCTTACCAGGAAGTTTCTAGCATACGTCCATCTTGGGCTGGAGCTTCATCTCGTCTCTCTCCCTGAGGAGAGGCACGGCAGTCTCACTTAGGAGAGGCTTAGCATCTGACTGAGCCATCTACCTCACTTCCTTCTTCCTGTTCTGTCTACTCCACCCACCTAAGGGGTGGTCTATCAAATGGGCCAGGCAGTTTCTTTATTAGCCAATGAAATCAACTCAAACACTCCCACATCACCCAAAGTCAACTTCAGCCTCTACGCATGTCCATGCATGTGCATACACATTTTTACACAGGTGCACACATGAACATGTACACATAGACTAAAATTAAATATAAGCTTGCATGGTGGCTTATGCTTGTAATCCTACCATTGGGAAGTTGAAGTAGGTAGATCACTGTTTTTGGCCAGCCTGGGCTACATAATGAATTCCAGGCTACACAGCAAGATCCTGTCTGGGAAAAAAAAGAAGGTAAATGAAATGAATTAAAAGTTACAAAATATTGACATAAGGATATTTGTGTTCTATTATTTTGAAAATGATTTTTGTAATGTTTTTTTTTTTTTGTTTGTTTTTTGTCTTTTGGTTTTTCGAGACAGAGTTTCTCTGTGGCTTTGGAGCCTGTCCTGGAACTAGCTCTTGTAGACCAGGCTGGCCTCGAACTCACAGAGATCCGTCTGCCTCTGCCTCCCGAGTGCTGGGATTAAAGGCGTGCTCCACCACCGCCCAGCTGATTTTTGTAATGTTTTAAGACTACATTGAATTTCCTAATTCAGAAGTCAAAAGGAAATGAAAGCAAACACCATTTATAGCACCTGTTGATGTGGGTGTGTCTTCTATGTATCTCATGATTTCATTGGTTGATAGGGAAACTACCTTGGCCCATTTGATAGGCCAGTCCTTAGGTGGGTGGAGTAGACAGAACAGGATGCTGGGAGTGAGGCAGATGCCTCCGGAAATCGCCATGCCTCTCCTCTCTGAGACAGATGCCATGAAGCCAGCCACCAGGTCAGACATACTGAATCTTTCCCGGTAAGACATCACTTGTGGTGCTACACAGATTATTAGAAATGGGATAAGCAAGATGTGAGAATTAGATAATAAGAGGCTGAAACTACTGGGCCAGGCAGTATTTTAATGAATACAATTTGTGTATTGTTATTTTGGGTGTAAAGCTAGCCGTGCGGAAGCCGGGACGGATGAAAAGCAGGCCTGCCCGCAGCTCTCACTACAATCTGTGATGAACACAGAGCTGCTCTTTGTCGTATGCAAATAATTTCATTCATCTCTGATCTGGTGGAACACTGCTGTGTGCCAGGAAGAGTTCCGCATGCTGGGGACAGTCATTAGAGCGGAGCCCCTGCTCTCCAGAGCAGACCACCTCGTGGGGTGGGAGGGAAGGAGGTTGTTATAGGGGAAATGTGGATTCAAACAATTTAAATAGAGGTATTGAATAGAGGGTTGGCAGGGTTCATGCTGTATGGCCCTTCAAAGAAGTGTCACTGCGGAAGTGACATTTATCAGTGTCCTGTTCTGTATTTTTAATTCCGTGCCAATAAGAAGACAAATGGCAGGGTCAGGTGGCTTCTTGACTTGGAGCCTAGAAGGGTGGAGGCCACTTGACTACTTAGGAGGCCAGAAAGGCTTGCTTGGGAGCATGAACATGTTAGTACAGTCTCTGTCACATACCTAGGTGGAGATGTTTGGGACATGGGTGGTTGGACAAGTCTAGAGTTCAGGGGACAGCCAGGCTGGAGATAGAAGCATAGGGTTGTCACAGTATGGGTGGCATTTGAGACAGTCAGATAGAACTCCTAGGGATTGAGCGTGGACAGAGACGGTAGCCAGGGAGAGGTCAGCTCTGCTGATGCCACTGGGGTAGGGAGTACGAGCTGGCCATTTTATCTAGAAAAGGGTGGTCCTTGCTGAACTAGCATGGGCAGCCCAGTCTTGTAAAGACATCATGTAGGGACAAAGCCTGACTGGGGACCAGAGAGATGGCTTAGAAATTAAGAGTGCTGGCTGTTCTTCTAGAAGACCAGAGTTCGATTCCCAGCACCCACACAGTGGCTCACAGCCCTCTGTGACTCCAGATCCAGAGAATTGGATGTTTCTTTCTGACACCCATGGATACTATGTGCACAAATGGGTATATAGGCATCATGCAAGCAAAACACCCACCTACAGAAAATAAAGTAAAATTAAATTAGATTTTTTAAAAAATCCTGACCTGAGTTAGATTGTATGGAGAAAACAAGAAAAAGCTGGAGACATAGAAAATGGGACGATAGGAAGGCAATGTCCCAAACAGTTTATTTAGGGCTGGGGGATGGCACAGAACTAAGGTAGAGCATCTGCCCAGCAAATGGCCCTGGGTTCAACATCCTGAGCAACAGGGAAAAATAATGTGTTGGCTTTTTTCTCTCCAAGATGCAATTATATGGCAGATGTTCACCCAGATGAGACTGATTCAGTCGTGTGGGGATCATGGATGGTGCAGGATTGGCAGGGGCAGGGGCAGGGGCCCTGGAATGATGGTCTTGAGCACCGAGTGGCTGGATTCAGACAGGCCTTAGGGGAGGGGGAGCCTGAGCAGCAGCACCCGCTGGGGCTGATAGATGTGTTTGCTGGCCACCATTTGACTTTAAGCAAGCCAGCAGGGCTGGGGGTGTGGCTCAGTGGCGGAGCATTGGCAGCAGGCACGAGGCCTTGGCATCAGATTCCAGTGCTGGGGTGGGGGCGGTGGGGGAAGGAGAGAGAGAAAAAGGAGAATTATTATCACCTAAAGTGAGAACGAGGGGGATGTTGGAAGTTGCACAGGAGCGCCAACAGGAAGTCCCTGAGAGCAGAAGGGACACCAGTAACCAGGGTGTGAGGGAGGCTGGCCAGGCAGCTTTGGGGACTAGAGATCACAAGAGCTGCCCACTAGCTGCCTGAGGTAACAAATGGAGACCCATGCATAAAGATGTCTGTTCCAGAAGTGTGTGGGAGTTGGCACCTGCCTGACTAGGAGGGCTGGGCCCTATCCTCAGGGCACAGTAGTAATTTTGGGGAGCGGGACTCACCCTTACCCTCTTGTTTTGCAGATGTGGGAACTTGGGCCCAGAGGGTGGGAGTGACCGCCCCAGTCAAATCCTGTGGAGCTTGGAGCTCTTTGCGGCCCTCTGGGCGACCCCTCTTCACCAGGGTTTGGAGTTAGAGACCCTTACCAGGTACTTACAACTTTTTTGAGCCCGTGTACTCTGTGCTTGTAAAATATGAACTTGGAAAATGGCTTGTACTGTCGGACATATGCGGTGTCTACGTTTAATTATGCAAGCGGGTGCTGGGAACAGGTAGGGGCAGGGTGGAAGGGGGAGGGGCAGTAGGACTTAGGCTTTCTTTTGGAGAAGAATCGCGGTTAAGACTGGGCTTTACTGGGCTGGAGAGATGGCTCAGAGGTTAAGAGCATTGCCTGCACTTCCAGAGGTCCTGAGTTCAATTTTTATATATATATATATATATATATATATATATATATATATTAATATATATTATATATATAATTTATATATATTATTTATATATTTATATATAAATATATTATTATATATAATATATTATATATTATTTATATTTATAAATCTATTATTTAATATTATATATTATTTATATATTATATATTATATATTATATATTATATATTTATATATAAATTTATATATATATTTATATATTTATATATATATAAATAAAGACTGGGCTGTACTAATGCTGCCCAGGCTAGTCTTGAACTCATGACTCTCCTGCTTTCACCTTCCAAGAGCAATGTGTGTGCCTCTTATAGCTCATGCTTTTCCACATTTTCTTTTTTGCAAAAACCATAACAAAAGCATAAAAACCAACTTGTGTTTCATTAATTCAGAGGAAATGAAACTGCCTACAACTGAGTATATGTGGGCTTCTCCTTTCCCCAGTGTAGGTCCTAGAAGACACCACTAAACCTCTCTGGGCACACAGACACTTGCACAAAGACAGTGTCTTCACAAATTACAAATTACAACCCTCAAAATAAGCACAAGGCTTTCCCCACCGCCCCGTGTGCCTCTCCCGGGCTGCGGGGTGAGTGCTGCTATTGCAGTAAGCCAGACCTGTATCCTCAGTGCCATCCAGGCCCTACACCACACAGAAGAACATACTGAAAGAACTCTCCCAGGGCTGGTGATGACTCATGCTGCCCTTCCAGAGGGCCAGGTTCAGTTCCCAGCACCCTCATCAGGCAGTACCCAGCTTCTCATCACTCCAGCTCTGGGGGACTGGATGCCTCATGCTTCCACAGGTGCCACACACCCACACGCATACACAGAAGTAAAGATCAAACAAATCTTTAAACATGAGATATTCCCAGAGAAATAAGTGTTTTCCTGCGATCGTTTCAGTGCCTCCCTTCCAATGGCGGACCAGAGAATGGACATCTCCTCAACAATCAGCGACTTCATGTCCCCTGGCCCCACCGACCTGCTCTCCGGTTCCCTGGGCACCAGTGGCGTGGACTGCAACCGCAAGAGGAAGGGCAGCTCCACCGACTACCAGTAAGGCCCCTGGGACGGTCAGCTTGGGTCAGGGCCTGGGCACAGAGCACCTGCCACAGCTGCCGTTGTCCCCAGAGGAAGGTGTGGGAAGCTAAGGGCCCCTCCGAGTGCTACACATCTGATTGGGGCTTCATTGGTTCCTCAATGTCAAGCAGAGAAAGCCAACAGCACTGCTGATGTGTTCATGTCACCTCCTGTCCTCAGATTGCTCATGTCACGGGGAAAAGAAGAGCCTTAAAGCCAAGTCCCGCCCCCCACCCCCCACCCCCTTCCTTCGCTCACTCCCTTGAGTAGAACTCAATCTGGGGAAGTGATGTTAGGGAGAGCGCCCATGCAGCCTCTTTGAAGACAGTTTCAACTGCTTAACTCGTGTGTATGGCATGGAGGAGTGGGAGTCGGCACGCCGACAGCCGCAGGATACTGACTCTGTCAGCACACACCTTCAGTGTTCAGTAGTCGTTCTGGTTCTCTGTAGACTTTTCTTCTGAGAAAGTACATTTTCCTGCTCACCACCCACTCTCCTGCCCCCGTAGCCCGCTAGGGAGGGAGACAGGGTAGACTGTTCAGAGGCAGGCTTCATGTCACTGAGGGAGCTGAAAGGAGTCCATGGAAGGATTTTCTTTGGTTATATTGAGTGAAGAATCTCTGAGGAGGTAGCGCCCCCAGCAGACGTCCTTTGTGCAGAAGTCCACAGGTCTGATTTGGGGAACACAGCTGCTGGAGCTCAGGTGCCCCTAGGAGATGCTGTGATTAATGTCTTAAGTCATTCCAGACCATTGAGAGAGTCACAGCCCAGGGGATGGAAAGTGGGTGTGAAGATTGTGGGGCTCCTGCCAATAGTGCTCACTCTGCAACACAGACCAGGGCATTTCTGTGAAGCTTTGTCTTGGGCAAATGCCAATGGAGCAACTAATGTGCTCTAAGATTTTCTGTTGGACCTGTGATTTCCAGCCTCATCTTCACCCAGTAACCTTCAACCTTCCTCTGTGGGACCCCACATTTGCAAATTTTGCAAATTACCTTCTAGAACTCATGTTCTACCCCCTGTAGCTTTCCTGTGTTAAGGCCGTTGGCTTCCTCTTGCCTGGGTGTGAGCTTGGTCACAGCGGTAGACACGATTCCAGTGCAAAGGGACACCTTTGCCTGGTGACCGGTGTGGCTTCCTCTGAACCCCAGGACTAACTGGAAAAGCTGCCTATGAAATACCCAGGACACCTAATTGGGAGCCACTGTGTTAGGATGCCCTTGATGTGATCCAGCATTCCAGAAAATAGTTTGTATTGTGTGAAGGGCCACAGTCCTTCCCTTGGGAGACATGGGAGACAGGAGAGAAGGCAGTCAGTACCTTCCTGATGAGTGTTTGAGTTGGACAGAGGAGTGAGCTGCCCCTAAGAAGAGACGAGCTCTTCTTTTGGGGATTTTGGTCTTTGTTTACTGAACCGCTAAATGCCACCAAACACAGATCTCTGGGGTCTGTGAAAGAGAGGCAGGCCCCACTGTGACCCCAGGATCCTCTGTGGCTCTTCATACTCCTCTTTGTCTTGATTTCTTGAGTCTGGGGATGCCCACTTGGCCTAGAAGCAACCTCTGGTGGTAGTGCTTTCGAAATGCTGCCTGGGGCTCTGCTCTACCCTTCGCTGTTGGTCAGGGCTTTCATTAGCCCCTCGTCCCTTCATCCGCCACCCAACAAATAGATACGTGCACTAGTATCTTTGGGGTTTGATATGTTTTGAGATAGAGTAAACTTTATTTATCATCTATCCAGAACAACCAAAGAATGAGGTGGCACAGATGTATGGCCACTCTGGTTAACTAAGAGTCTCCGTAAACACTGTCAATTCTCAATTTTCAAACAGTCATACGATGAACTAGTTTATTGCCCATATACACGCTTTTGTTTGGTAATGTGGAATGCCTGTCTAGGCTTTATAATAAGGCGCACTTGTGTTTTTTCATGTTACTATTATACATCCATTTCTATATCTTGGTTATTTGAGCTTTCTGAATAAATGAGAGCCTTCTATATGATAAGAAATTATCCTCTACATCTGTACTAACATGTGATCATCTGCTTTTGTTTTTGCAGAGAAAGTATGGACACAGACAAAGATGACCCTCATGGAAGGTACCATAACCCAGTGACTTGAACTTTAGTTATCTTGTGGCCATTCTCTTTGCACAGTGGATGTGAACTCAAAGCTGCCTCCCAGTCCCCAGTCTCTAGCATGGCTAATAACCAAGAACCCCTGTGCGTCTGTAGAGAGGTGTCAGGGGTCTGGCAGGGAGAAAACAGAGATGTATAATTCTTCCAGGCATACCCAGGGACTAAATTTTATCTTCTGCCCTCCCCTCCAGGTTAGAATATGCAGAACACCAAGGAAGGATCAAGAATGCAAGGTAAGTTCAACCTCTGAATTTGTCTTCAAAACATTCACTTTCAGTTTCTTAGAGAGCAGTTGAGGAGGCTCGATGCATTTATTTCCTGTTGGTAGAGTCATCTCGGGCACTGTCACCTCAGGAAATGAGGAGGTGGCAGCGTGTCTTAGCTTGTTTAAGCTTCCGCCCTTGGCTTTCCCTATATTGAGCTGGCCTTCGCATGTTGTTACCTATGCACATTTAACCCAGAGGAAACTTTGGAGGTAGCAGAAAGTCATTTCAGGCTGAAGATCTCTCCAGTCTTCCCAGCTGACTTTTTCCTCACTCATTGGCCCTCCAGAAGACGTGGCTGAGATGCCATTCCTGGGCTGGAACTTTCTTGTACTGCAAGTAGTCTCTGAAGGCCAGATCTTAGGTCCCCGTGCTCCTCAGAGATCTCCTGACTTGGTCCTTCTTGTCTCGGTTACACTTGCTGATGGCCTTCTGTTGCGTCTTCGTGCTTCTCTGCTGTCACTAACTAGGGCTGGTTGAAGTTGTAGACTGGCTAACCTGACACTTCTGGCTTCTCAGTTGCAGACCAGCCTATGTAGGTGGCTCTGTGGTTCAGTATCTACTTCTCTGTTGGTGATGCTCCCCTATGGGAGGATGGAACAGCAGGTCACATCTTGTAGGGAAGCGTTCTCCTATCTAGACAGGCAGCCAGTTCAGGGGTAGAGCACCATGCGGCATCCCTCAAAGGAAGCCTGGGACAGACCGAGAATTTGTTCTATCTTGGTGGGGCCTGGCTGATCCAAGAACGTGTTAGTACTGCTTACCTCCACCAGACGGACATGACGGCCTCAGCAGGCCACACAGTAGGCTGCTCACAGGCTGCAGAGGCGTGTGCTGTGGGGTTTGGGTGTTCCGTGGCTGCTTTGGAGGGTTGGCTGTGTGGAACCTCTTCTTCCTTTCTTCCTCCTCCTATCCCCATCCCAACAACCTGGTCTTAACAGAATCTTAAGAAAAGAATAACCGAGGAAAAATTAAAAAATTCAGTTTTTGTGGATGCACAACTGTCATATTTTTTTTTTCTTAAAAGATGGGGAAACACCGAAAACAAATAAATGAAAAAACAAATCAGTTTTCTAATTCTGAGTTGTCAGTGAGACCGTTTGGGGGTGATTTTAGTATAAAAGTCTAATTTGAAACATTCTACAGTCTGAATTTCCCATGTCAGAGAATCTTGGAAACAGTCACAACTCATTTATTTTTGTCAGTGTTGCCTCAATGCTGGCGCACATCTCAACTGAAATCATTCTCCTTCCGTATTCAGGGAGGCCCACAGTCAGATCGAAAAGAGGCGTCGGGACAAAATGAACAGTTTCATTGATGAATTGGCTTCTTTGGTACCAACATGCAATGCGATGTCCAGGAAGCTAGACAAGCTCACCGTGCTAAGGATGGCTGTTCAACACATGAAAACACTGAGAGGTGAGAGCTCGGGCTTCATCACCGCAAACGTGACCACCCTTGCCTGCACTGTCCCTGACACAAATGGCAATCTCTTTCTGTGTGTGCACCTAAGTGATGTGCCTGTGTGTCTCAGCCACAGATCAGGGGCCAAGTCAAGTGATTAATGAGCTGATGCGGGTACTGAGGGGTACTTTGCAGTCATATCTCCCCTGAGCATATAAACCTGTGAGCTTAAATACCTCTGTGTGTGTACTCGGCTTCCTGCCTACCAGAGAGGGCACCTCTTGGGTTCCCCTTTGTATGTGCCTGCATCCCTTAGAGCGATCAAAATCAGAAACCGAGACGCACAGAGGGAGGCAGGAAAGAGCCTAGGACTCGGATGAGTGAGTCACGGGTAGAGAGTCTTATTATCAGAAATGAACATAGACGATACTTTCATCTTCTTGGAAATTTCCCGAACTAGATTGACTCTTTGTGAGGGAGGCAGTATTTCCCTTCTTTGCTGAGTGTGGGGAGGGTGAGAAAACAGAGGCAGGAAAGTGGAACCAACTTCACCAAAACTGCGGGAGGAATCTGAAATACAGCACCCGTTTTGGTGAACACTGTTCCTGGAATTTTCCAGATAGCCCTGGGCTTCAGGACAAACTTGGAAAGGGTGCTCGACCCCGTGTGACCTACATAGTAAGAGAGGCATGCCTTTGTATCTGTAGAAGATCACCAGAAATAGGAAATTGCTTTTGTTCCGACTTTTGATCATTATTTAAAAAAAATACCGAAATATTGATTCTCATGTTTGAAGAACGGCATTGAAAACTTGACTTTAGTGAAGAAGAGACGGATTATAATTAATGAATTGTTAGCAGATTGGATGGAAAATTTCAAGGGATGTGGATTGAGACATGTGCCTTGTTAGCTGATGTGAAGGACACAGACATCCCCTTTGCCTCCTTCCCCATGGTACCCTGGGTTTTCACAGATGAGACTTAGTCTCGCCCTTCACTGGGCCTCTTGCTTTACCTCTCTGCATGTCCCAGTCATCAGTGCCCTTGCTAAGCTATTGCTCTCGAGAACAGCAGATCAAGAGCCTTTTAGACAGAAGTCTGATCCCCTCAGCCCTGGGATTGAACTGTGGATGAGCGTAACATGCTTCCCAGGCTGCCAAGCTTAACTTGCCCAAGTGGACCCAGGGCCTGGCAGCTTGTATGATTTCTCTAGAACCCATGAAGTGATGACTTGACAGAATTCCTGCACAGCCCAGGACCTCTGGATCTCGGAAGCCACCCAGGAGACTCTAAGAGCTGTGGGTTTTCTGATTTTGTTTTTTGAGATAAGGTCTCACTGTGTAGGTCTGGCTAGCCTGGAACTCACTGTTTAGATCAAATTGACCTTAATCTCAGAGACCTACTTACCTCTGCCTTCTGAGTACTGGGGTTAAAGGTGTGAGCTACCTCATCATCTGTCCCCCGCTCCTCAACCTCCCATCCTACACCACCCCCCATAATTAGGAAAGTACACTTATACCCTGTGTGCAGCAGCATTCTCTTTTCAATGAGATTCTTCTTGGGGTGACAGGATTCTGTCTCAAGCCAGACCCACCATGTTTTGGTAAAAAGAAAAAAAAGAAAAAAAAGAAAGAGGGGTTGGTTCAGCCCAGGTTACAGGCAGGGGAGTGTGATGCTATCTAAATAGAAACGTCTGCCTACTCTTTCCTTTTCTTCCTAAGGTGCCACCAACCCATACACAGAAGCAAACTACAAGCCAACATTTCTATCCGATGACGAACTGAAACACCTAATTCTCAGGGTATGTGGCAGTTGCGGGAACCCCTTCGCGGCATTGGTTTCTTAATGAGTTCCAGAGTAAGTCCAGCGTGCGGGAGACTGACATCTCGACGCTGAATTCACTGGGCCCGCTTCCTCTCTCGCTTCCCCTCTTTATCTTTGTTTCTGGATACATTTCACATTCCTTCCACGAAACCAGTTCCACACCTACCTCTCCTATCACCTAGGCAAAGAAGGGAGTGTCTACGGTAGTGTGATTTTTAAGCCAGAGAAGGATTTTGTTAAAAGCGGGAGTGAGGATCTAAATCAATGGTGTAGTGGTTTAGAGCACTTGTTGCTCTCACAGAGAACCCAGGTTTGATTCCCAGCACCCTACATGGTAGCTTACAATCAACTATCTGTAACTCCAGGGGATCCAATGCCCCAGAAACACATATATATGTTATGTGGTACACATATATACATGCAGGCAAAACACTCATACACATAAAATAAAATTAATCTAAAAATACAGAGAAAGAAGGGGTAAGTTAAGAATCAGATTTCTTCCTGCACATTTAGAGAGGGTTGATTCTGGCAATGGGCGAGACCTTCTCTTCTAACCCAACCACTGACTCAAAAGCTCCGTCTGAATCTGTCTGTACACCTGAGTCCATCCAGACATCGAAATCGCCAGAGAGGAAGCATGAAACGGGGCTTGCTTTCACTTGCTTGGCCTTCGTGCTCTTTGTCTTGCATATCTCTGCAGAAGGATGGTCAAGCTGGCATCTTCGGAATTTACAAGGCTTCCACAAAGGAGGCCTGCGCCAGGCTCCAGCCATGCTGCTGGGCAGAGGGAGATGAACTAAGAAACCGAAAGGGGACAAACCTGTGGTCAGCAGCATGCCCTTTGGCACAGTGTAAACAGAAAGAACAGAAAAGTATAACCGAGAGGCAGAGGACCCACCCGTACCCCCACACGAGGGCTCACCATGCCTGCCACCGCCACAGTATCGTGGCCAGGACTTTCAGCGGAAGCGTGCAAAGCCCAGGATAGCTCCCACCTCTTTTCTGCTCAGCTTGCTCTCAGGCACGTTGTGCTGGCCCGTCAACTCAGGATGAGCTGCATGCAGTCAGAAGGTTTCAGCCATAGTGAACAGACCTGTTGGATACATAGGTTCTGTTTCCCATGTGACTGGTCCAAGTGGGCTGTGTGGGGTTGCCATGGTATCTGTGGCAGTTTGCAGGAGCCACACACACTCTCTCTCTGCTCACACAGCTGGCTGAGTAAACACACTGGCTGATTTGCTCCATTATAGCAGGGGCTGCGCCAGGTCTGAGTAGTCAGTAGTCTTCTCTTTTAACTTGTCCTGCTTCTCTGGTACGTTGGCGGCTGTGAACTGATGTCCAGTCCCTTACCACTTCCAGGGGTCTACTTGCTAAGAATTTGCATCAACAAAAGGCAGATTCTACTCAGATATTTATGTCATTTTATTTTTTAGTGGGCAGGGTAATAGGATCTTTATTTCCCTTTTCTCACTAGATCCTTTCTCATTTTACTTTCATGGCATATATACACATATACATATGTGTGCATTTTAAATCTGCATTCCACATATGAGAGAAAATGTGATATTTGTCTTTCTGAGTCTGGCTTAACATGATCTCCAATCCCATCTATGGTCCTATTTTTTCTTTACAGCTGAATAAATGATTCCATTAAACACAAGCGCGCACGCACACACACACACACACACACACACACTTTATTCATTCTTTGCATTGTTTGATGGCTGTCTGCACTGATTTATATGACGGTGTCATAATTAGCAGCAGGTCCTTATTCCTTTTGTGAGCAGTGCAAGTCATCTTTCCTATGCGCCTTTACTAAGGATCTTATTATAGCCCAGGCTGGCCTAAAACTCACTCTGTATCCCAAGTTGACCTCAAATTTTTGCAGTCCCCTTGCCTCAATCCCTTGGGTGCTGGGATTCCAGCCCTGAGCCACTATGCCTGGCTTTCAGAATCTCTAATACAGAGTGAGGGTCAGTCATCCTGACCAGCTTACATCGTCCAGATGCTCTGCTTCCCTGTGTTTTGAACCTAGACGGACTACTCAGTCACTTGCTCACGAGCATCCGTCCCTTCTGAGAAGGAACCAGCCCTGGCTGTCCTGGCCCTTGGCACTGACTGACCCCACAAAGCTCTGCTTTCAGCTGTCCCCACGCCCAGCGTCCTTGCTTGGCTGTCTGACTTACAGAGGGCAGCGTCGTTTGGAGCCTGCAGTACTGACTGAACCCATGCTGATTCTGCCCCCTGCCTGCCCTCCTTTGCTCAGGTCTCGGGCTTGCCCAGTGTTCCCACCAGGTTGTCAGTCGCTTTCCTTCCAGCATCCCCACCTCAGCAAAAACCCTGAGAACACTCCTCCTCTGAGATATGACTGTCTGTAAGGCAGATGAGGAAGTTATTAATATCCAGTTTTTTTGACATAATGAGGCTTCCAGCGGATGGCGCCAGGAAAATTTCTTCCTCCTCACTGTCATCACCCTGGCCCAGCTTAGGGACCTGTGCTCCCCATGGCTGGTGGCTTGACAGGACCTCAGACTGAGCGATCCTGTCCGCCTGCCCCCTTGTTCTTACTTTACACCCTAGGCAGCTACCTGCTCTAGCTATTTACATCCGAGGACAGCTGCTGGTGCCTGTGCCTGTGCTGGCCCCTTACGTCCTAGGACAGTTGCCTGTGCTGGCCCCTTACGTCCTAGGACAGTTGCCTGTGCTGGCCTTTTACTTTCTGACACTTGAATTCATGCCCTAGTTCTTTGAACTAAACTATTTTCTGTATTCTTTGTGAAAAGAACAGACTTTTATTTTCTTTTTCTTTTCTTCTTTTAGAATTTGTCAAAGACTTATGGCTTACTAATGTGGTGGCAGTTAGCAGCAGGTCCTTGTTCCCCTTGTGACCAGTGCAAGCCATCTTTCCTGTGCGCCTTTACTAAGGACCTTATTCTAGCCCAGGCTGGCTTGGAATGCACTGTATAGCCCAGGCTGACCTAAATTCTTCTAGTCCCCTTGCCTCAGTCTCTTGGGTCCTGGGCTTCCAGACCTGAGCCACCGTGCCTGGCTTTCAGGATCTCTCAGAATGCAGGGGAGCAGAGTCTTAAGAGCAAGTGCATGAGGGGAGCCCCAGAAGACTCCAGCAAGACAGAGTGGTCATCCATGGAAGGTTGTCAGGAGGACTCAGGCACATGCAGCTAACACCACCTGACCCCTCGCTGTTGCTCTGGCCCTGCCTGCTTCAGTCTCCACCGGATGTCGTTTCCATCCTGGTCTTGGTTGGCACCCCAGGTGCCACCTGTACTTTAGCTGAAGGGGAGGAAGGATTCCATGCTGGAAGTTTCGTTTTACTTTGTTCTGCTTTTGCAGAAGTGGGGCTTGAACCCAGGCCCTCACGGCTGCCAGGCAAGCATCTCATCACCGCTGCGGCTTTTTCTTACAACACAGATCGCTCAGCTTTGGTTGGAGAAGTAAATGGCTGAAAGCAGTAGTTCCTGAATGCTGTGTGTTGGGTGCACATGCAGGGAGTGCCATCAGCAAAAACCCAAACAACCCCACTGTAGATGTGAGGTTTGAAGGTCTGGGGCACTCCTTGTGAAGGAGGGTGTTCAAGTTCAGATCAGGTGGCAGCTGAGATCCTCAAGATGGAATTCTGATCTTAAAGGGTCCTTGCAGTCTCAGGGTCTACGTTCTCCGTGGCAGCTGTTCAGTTTCATTTCCACCTCTGCGAGAAAAATATCCTGACAAGAAGCAAGTGCGGAAGAAAGGGCTTGTTTGGTTCATACTTCCAATTCTCCTGACCCGTATTACAAGGAAGTCGGGGCAGGCCCTTTAGACACCGCACCCACAGGCAAGAGCAGCGAGAGAGTAATACATGGATCCTTGCAAGCTGTAGTCAGAAGCAAAGAGAATAAATGCGTGAGCCCTTGCCTGCTTGCTCATGCTCAGCTCTTCTCTCTTACAGTGTTGAGGCCCCTACCTACCCAGGGAGTGGTGCTGCTCCCAAGAGACAGAAATGCCCACAGGTCATCTGGTCTAGATCATTCCTCCTTAAGACTCTTCTTCCTGGGTGACTCCAGACTGTCACGTTGAGAATGGAAGTTAGCCAGGGCAGAGGAACTGTATTAGAGCGGTGAACCCTAATTCTCCCGGCCTGTGTACAGCCAGAAGATTAAGTTTAAGCTGAATTCGTTCTGAAACAGGACTTTCTTTAATTGGCCTTTTCCCTCTGATCATGAGATGACACGGAATACCTAGCCTCCTGGGAGGGAATCTTAATGCATTCGTAGAGTATTGTCTGTAAGCATCCTCTTCCTCTAACTCAGTGTGTGGCCCCGTGCGTTGGAGCTGTAGAAAATGAATCCCTGATTTGCTTTCAGATTGTGTGTCCTGACCTGTGATAAATTGATTATCCATTTCTCCTGATTAGGCAGCAGATGGATTTTTGTTTGTCGTAGGATGTGACCGAGGGAAGATCCTCTTTGTCTCCGAGTCCGTCTTCAAGATCCTCAATTATAGCCAGGTAACGTTTGAGCCCCTGCTAGCGGTTGCCAGCTTTATGGTCGTTAGATATAGTACCCAAGTTTTTCAGAAGAATTGAAGTATATGGGCCACATGTGATATCCTTCTTCGAAAATCTTAACTTCTTAATGGAGAGGTGAATTTACACTTAGGAAGAATTTTAACGGGTCCTATATTTCCACCCAACTGGAATATCTGACTCCGACCCAACCAACAGCTTAAGTTTTCTTATTGGTACAAAATAAAGATCCCACATCTGTGGACTAGGAGTGCAGAGTGAAGCTGTCAGACAAGGGAGAGAAAGGCAGACAGGTAACTCAATGCCCAAGAATAAGAACCTTGGGAACTTACCCACAATGCTAGGAAGCTCTGTTGAGCCTTGGCATCCTAGGAAGCTCTGTTGAGCCTTGGCATCCTCCACACGTTAATAATAATGACCCAGGCGGTCTTAGTTCCCTGTCTTGTTCATGAGCTAAACACACCATGACAAAAGGCAACACCGGGAGAAAGGGTTTGTTTCAGATCATAGTTCAAGGTCACAGTCCATCCCTGAGGGAAGTCACAGCGTTAGGAGGTTGAGGCAGCTGGTCACATTACATCCACAGTCAAGAAGCAGCCAGCAATGGATGCATGCAAGCCCCGCCTCCCATTTTATGCAGTCCAGGATCTCAGATAGGAAATGGGCCTGGAGAAGTGGGTGGGTCATCCCACATCCGTTAACAATCAAGATCACCCCAGCAAGCGTGCTCAGATGCCCATGTCTCAGGGTCTTCTAGGTTCTGTTAACATTAACTGTCATACACTGTTTTTTGGGATTGCCTGTAGGATTAAATAAGAGGAGCACATGAAAGCTAGAATAATCATTTAACCTATTATATCCTCAGAATATTTGTTAATTCATTTACTCATTTACATCTTGGAAGTTGCACGGAAGCATGATAGGCAGAAGATTTTAATCAAAATGACATGTCTATAAATGAGAATTCATGTAAATTTAGCTTTCCCAAGATGTTTTCTTTTTCTTCTTGTGGCGCTCGTTGAGGGAGGCTTGTCATCTCTGTAAGTGGATACAAAGGCACACAAAGCTAGGCTTTGGCTGGTTGGACACTTACTCTAGTACTCAGGTGGCTGAGATAGGAAGGTCTTGAGTTTGAGGACAGCCTGGGCTACCTAGATTCCCAGGCAAGGTAGGGCTACACAGGGAAATTCTACATCAAAACAAACAATACCCCGTCAAAAAAAAACGAAGGGGCTTAATGTCAGAGTTGGAGATGGCCCACTCTCTCTGTTTTTTCCTGCTGGGGAACTCAGGGTGTTGGACAGGTGTCTCTTCCTGGTGTCTGTCCAGGCAAAGGGCTGGACGTGTGTGCAGGGTCACATGAATGCGTGAGATGTTTGGGCTTAAGAACACAGAGTAGAGGCCGGGGCTGTGCAGACTCTCGATGCTGCTGTGCCTCTGTACCTCACTGGTGCTGACCCGTCCGTTCCCATTTCATCCCCACAGAATGACCTTATTGGCCAGAGTTTGTTTGACTACCTGCATCCTAAAGATATTGCCAAAGTCAAGGAGCAGCTGTCTTCCTCAGACACCGCACCCCGGGAGCGACTCATCGACGCAAAGAGTAAGTGCCAGGAGGCTGTGTGTTTCCTCATCATTATCCATGCCGCCCCCACGCTCCCGCACCAATGCCCAGGCGCAGAGAGCGGTGCCTGGGCCCCAGCCTCTCCCGTCTTACCTCTCTGCCATTTTTATCCATGATAGCTGCTTGCTGTGGCTAACTGGACTTATTTATGGTCACTTCAGTTTGTTTACATTGTAATCTATAAAGCAGAGAAACTTCAATGTGCAGATTTAGTGGAAGGAGGAACTACTTTGACTTGATTCTGTCTGATTCTGGTCTTGCTTTTCAGAAACTAGAACTCCCTAGTACTTGTTCCCCCAGAACAATCTTTCTCTCTCCCTCTCCCCCTCCCTCCCTCTCTCCCTCTCTCCCTCTCTCCCTCTCTCTCCCTCTCTCCCTCTCCCTCCCTCCTTCCCCCCACCCCGTCTCTCTCTCTCTCTCTCTCTCTCTCTCTCCCTCTCCCTCTCCGCCCCCCTCCCATCTGAGTTGCGCTCATGCAGCCTCAGAAGATAAACCTAAGAACACTTAAAATGCCAATGTTTCAGCCAGGATTGCTACACAGAGAAACCCTGTCTCCAAAAACAAACAAACAAAAGTCACTTCCTGCAGCCTAGGATCAGCGTCTCTCTGGCCCCAGTCCTTATTCCCCATAGCTGCTCTCTGCTTCTCAAGTCAGGACCCAGGAGCTGGCCCCGTGGGAAGCTATGCACACATCCTGCTTTCCCCAGTCACGAGCTGTGTGGCTATGAGGACGTTATTCACCTCTCTGTGCCTGTTTCCTTATCTGCAAAACAGACCGAGTTCATTGGGGTGATGGAAAGATTAATGATACTGACTTGCTACACGAAGAATGTCGATGGCTCCCGGCACGTGGCAAGCGTGGCACTGGTGCTGGATCTGTCAGGGCACAGGGCAGTCTTACCTAATGGCTTTCTCGTTTCTCAGCTCTCCATGTTGATGGCTGATGGAGACCGTGGCAGAGAACTCCCCTCAAAGCCCCCTTCCAGAAAGTTGCATTTCTTTATATAAACAAGCATTGGCCCTGGGACCTGTTGCCCTCTGTAGCCTGGCCTTGGCACCTATCCCTGACCTAAGGAGAAAAAGATGAATGGCATTTTGTCCTTGAGGCTCTTCCCACATGGTCAGGAGACAGGGACACGGGCAGCACCCTGCACAATGGTTGCTGTTACAGCAGTAATGCCAGGCATGGAGCATGGGGTGGGTAAATCTCGTGGGGTATGGGGGCAGATACCACCGGGTCTGTGGCGGCTCAGGTTGGTTTGAAAAGATGAATTAATGTGTGCCAGGAGGAGAAGGGAGATGGGCAGAGGAGGCGATCTGTGGACAGGTACCAGGGTGGAGTCTCATGGTTGGTTTGTTGCCTGTACAGCAAAACGTACAAGGAGGGAGAGCCAGCGAAGGGAGCTGACCAGTGGGCAGGCTTAGGTTGGCATTCCGGAGAGCTGACAGAGTCAGTGTTGTGGAGGGCAATGTGGAGAGGAGCCCTGGGCAGTGGCCACTGCTTGGCATGGCTGTGGTGCCCACCCGCCCCGTGGCGTCTGTAGTCCTGGCGTCCACACTGCTGAGTAGTGTGAGGACACACGTGTGTCAGAGTCAGCCGACCTTTCAAGGCCTTGCTCCACCTGCAGAGAGTAAATTCACAGCCCCACCCCACAGAGCAAAAGCTCAGTAGAGGGCTCACCTCATGTGCATAAGGCCCAGGGGTCTGTCCCCAGTGCCGTGGCTAAAACCACAAGTCTGGTTTTGGGTGTGGGGTAGCCACATGAGTCAAAAGTAAGGATAAATGCAAAGCTAATTATAACATCTCACCTCGCATAATGAACCTACAATATTATCTTGATGTTATTATCTTGATGTAGTTGTTACAAAGGGTTTAAATTCGTTAACATTGTTTGGTGCTGTCTCTGAAATCCTGTGTGCTCTTCACTCACGGCCCTTTTCAGCTCAGAAAAGCCACATTCAGTAGCCCTGTGACACTAGCGGCTCTGATCCAGAGCACACATCTAGAATGGGGGCCGTGAATTGGGCCCCCAAAGGAGTCTGACCTAGTCAAGCTGAAATTTGAAGGCAGTCCTGTGCCCCCGCCCCCCATTCCAGTATCCCAATCCTGTGCATCCGTTGAGTAGGACGCCCCCTGTTCTTTGGCCGGGGACCAGGTGTCTGCCACTTACTTGGCACGGATTATTGAGGTTCCCTGTTACCAGTCCTTAGTATACCTCCATTTCCCGCTCATCCTTGGGCCCTGTTGGGCAGGAACACTTTTGCTGTGTTTCTTTTTACCCTGAGACCAGGTCCACCACCTGTCTACTGCACTTCCTGTCCATCTGCAAACACCCCTACCTGAACACAGAACCCCTCCATGAACCATCTGACCTCTAAGCCCGAGAGAAATGTACCTATGGCATATCATGATTGTGACCAGTGCGGCAGTAAAGGCTGTGTTTGAGGTCACGCTGCCCCTCCTGACAGGCAACCTGGCCCTCATTTCACCGCGCTTTGTGTTGGTTTGCAGCTGGACTTCCGGTTAAGACAGATATAACCCCCGGGCCATCCCGATTGTGCTCTGGAGCTCGCCGCTCTTTCTTCTGTAGGATGAAGTGTAACAGGCCTTCAGTAAAGCTGGAAGATAAGGACTTCGCCTCCACCTGCTCAAAGAAGAAAGGTACAGCTAGCAGCCCTTTTCCCATCCTGGGCCTTGCAGAGGGCGTGTCTGGGCTCGGGGCTTTTCAGATGGCCAGAGCAGCAGCTCCTAAGCCTGAAGCCAGGCCTGCTCTCATCTGGGAGCCTTGGGCAGTTGGAATAGGGATGAGGGGAAGTTATAAAGCCCTGATGTGTTGCCATGGGCACTGATTTGTGAATAGGCTTTCTGTGTTTAATTTCTGTCTAATCCTGTTGTGGCTTGGAAAAAACATACTCAGCCACAGATCTGTCTCTTGAGTACCCACCCTTCTAGATTCCTCCTGGCCAATTTCCCCAGTGACATCATGCGTTAAATGCATGGGATGCTATTCAAAGCTCTGGCTTCTTGCAGAGTTCTCTCCCTGGTCCCTTAGCTGCCCCTTCTCTCTGTCCTGGGACTGTTCTCCTGTGTGTGTGTGTGTGTGTGTGTGTGTGTGTGTGTGTGTGTGTGTGTGTGTGTATCTCTATATATAGGTAATGTCACCCACAGGTAACATTCCTTTCTCTTTCGAGATCCATGTACGTAGGTTAAATCTACCTTCCTAGGAAGCCTCAAGGGCATTTGCAGAGTAACCACTGGTGCCCCACCCTGCTCTATCTGCTAATACTATTGATTTTACTTATGATATTTAGTTATGCCCAGGTATAACCAGAGACTTTGTTTGTTTTTCAAGACAGGATTTCTCTGTAACTTTGGAGCCTGTACCAGAAGTAGCTTTTGTAGACCAGGCTGGCCTTAAACTCACAGCAATCCACCTGCCTCTGCCTCCTGAGTGCTGGGATTAAATGCGTGCACCATTACCACCCGGCTAACAGAGATTTCTTAAAAAAAAAAAAAAGACATTGTATTTATTTTCATTTTATGTGTATGAGTGTTTTGTTTGTGTGTAATATCAGTGTACCACATGCTGCCTGGTACCCACAGAGGCCAGAAGAAGGCATTGGATCCCCTAGAACTGGAATTACAGAATTACAAGCCCTGCTCTTCTGCAAGGGCAGAAGTGGTTTCTCCAGTTATGGAACCAGAGATTTTAGAGAAATGCCTAGGCTCCTGGAGCCGTAACAAGCTAGGCCAGGCTACCGTTCCTCCTGGGTTTGTCCTTTCAAAGTCCAAGGTGATAGCAGGTTTGAGAGAATGGTTTACCTTTGTGCCTTCAGCCAAAGTAAAGGAGGCAATACAAAATGAAGACGGAGAAGCCAGGCCGTCAGGGGCCCATGTTTTTCAGCCAAAGCAGCTTCTGAGAGCCTGTTTCACCTCTTGCAGCCAGCTCCCCTCAACTCTCTCAGGTCTGGTGAAGACACTATCTGCCTTTTGCTTCACCACACAGCTGTGGGGTGACCCTTTAGCAGTGAGTCATCTTATCCCCTTCCCCCATTTAAAACCCTTCGTCCCTTCCTGCTACTCTTGAAGAAACATGGCAATTAACATATGATGCAGATGAAGTCCCTGCCACTCCTCAGTACATCTGAACCACGCTGACTTTGCCGGGATGCTGCCAGCCTCTTTCAAGGTCCAGTGTGTACACTCCTCTCTTCCTCTGATTGGAATTTCTTCCCAGTTTCTTCACCTTCTCCCTGAAGGCACAGACTGCCTGTGTCTTCTTCCGGGTACCCCACAGTCTTCCTTTCTGGTGCTTTCTCATAGTTTTTTTCATGCTTGTATAAAGTTGGCCTCCTTGGCTACCAGGCAGCTCTGATATTTTTCTGCTGCCTGATGGGCTGTTCAGTCTTGAAGTCCATAGGTGTAAGTGTGTCTCAAGTAAAAAACGTCTCTTTCTTTTCTGTCTGATCTGTGTTCTCTTCCCCAAACTGGTGAATGGCAACAGCAGCCACCCAACCCTGAGATAGGGGAGCCATTCGTATCTTCTATTTGTCCTTCCATATCTTCTATTTGTCCATCCATATCTTCTTGTTGTCCATCTGTATCTTCTTGTTGTCTGACATCCATGCAAATTCCAACCATTCTCAGAGGTATTGCCTGTTACCCACCCTGCTCATGTGTGGTTCTCAGCATCTCTTGCCATCTTTAGAGTCTGGCCGATGCACTTCTGAGTCCTCTTACTTCGGTTTCTACTCTCTTTCATCCTCAAAACTCTTGCTAGACTATCAAAAGCACTTGGTTTTTCTGCTTCTGCATTTAAATCCTGCTGGAGACCTTCCATTTCCTATCTGCTAAACACATCTGTTAACAAATACCTCAGGGTCCTTGGGTCCTTATAGGCCTCAAAGGCTCCACCCTGCTTTCCCCACTTCTTTCTCTTTTTACTTATTTATTTTTCGTGTGTGTGTGTGTGTGTGTGTGTGTGTGTGAGAGAGAGAGAGAGAGAGAGAGAGAGAGAGAATTCCATGATGTGTTTTTGGAGTCGGTGGGGTCAGAGGACAGTTTTCAAGAGTTGGTTCTCTCCACTTTATTTGAGGCAGGGCCTCTCGGTTCTAGCCACAGCACTGCACACTGGCCTGTGAGCTTCTGGCTCTACCTCCCATCTTGATGTAGGAACGCTAGGTAGAGTAAGGATAGCCCAGAAGGCAAGTGTTCTTATCCAGTGAGCCACCTACACAATCTGCAGTCTGCCTCTGAGCCTTTGTTCACTATGACACACAGACACTTGGTGCCCTGACCAGTGCTCATGCTCTCGCCTGACCTCCAACATTGATTTTGGGGAGTCTTCTCCCTGGGATGGTCTGTTCCTCCTCGCCGGGCTTTTTGTGATGCCTTTGGTACATGGACTCCGCTCAGCACAAATGATGCTGGGCCCCTTCTGTCTCTCCACCCACCAGGTGACTCCTCTGGAGAGTGAGGCCTTTTCTCTTGTCCATCTTTTGAGGCCGCACCCTACTGCCGGCCCAGCACTGACACTCACCACGGGCTTTTGCTTTCCAGCAGATCGAAAAAGCTTCTGCACCATCCACAGCACAGGCTATCTGAAAAGCTGGCCGCCCACAAAGATGGGGCTGGATGAAGACAACGAGCCAGACAACGAGGGCTGTAACCTCAGCTGTCTCGTTGCCATCGGGCGATTGCATTCACATGTGGTTCCACAGCCGGTGAACGGAGAAATAAGGGTGAAGTCCATGGAATATGTTTCTCGGCATGCTATAGATGGGAAATTTGTTTTTGTAGACCAGAGGTAAGAGCCCTCAACCTCTCTGTAGCAATGCGGTAGAGCAGTGCTCAACCTCAACAGGGGTTGCCTATCAGATAGCTTGCATATCAGATATTTACATTAAGATTCATAACAGTAGTGAAATTACAGATATGAGGTAGCAACAAAATTACTTTTCTGGTTGGAGGTCACTGCAACGTGAGGAAATGTGTTGGAGGATCACAGCATTAGGAAGGGTGAGAACCCATGCAGTAGAGTATTTCAACCCAAAGCTGAGAAGGTGAAAAGGTTGGGTCATCGGCTGGCTTTTCTAAGAGTAAAGAATATTACTGTTGCTGGGCATAGCTCATTCGGAAGAGGGGCTGCCTAGCATGAAGCCTTGGGCTCAGTTCCCAGCACCACATGCAGTTGCCACGGTTCATGCCTCGAATCCCAGCACTTAGGTGGTAGAAGCAGAAGGGTGAGAAGTTTTGGGTCTTTCTCATCTATATAGTGTTTAGGGCAACCTTGGCGTACATAAGACCTTGTCTTTTCTGAAAGTTGAGACGAGTAACTCTGGCCCCTCCTGCCATCCTGAACACCCATCCCTGACTGCACATTTCTGTGCAGAGTGAGGGAAGCAAGAGCAGTCTTTGCTAAAACCCAGGCTCATTAGGGCATCACGGGAGATGCACAGCTTTTTCTCAGTAGTCTCTGATACATAGCATAGCAGCGACAGTTAAGTGAGTGGTTTGAAATCTAGTTCTGAAAGGAGACAGAAATACAACCTACAGTTATGAAATGTTCCAGGGTCATAATGATGGATGGAATATAAGACATAGAGTCAATCAAAAAAAAAAAAAAAAGAGAAAAGACAAAAAAAGACAGAGTTATTTAGACCTGAGCCTTCCAGTAGAGTTGGCCATGGTGGGCTGACTTATCTGTATATTTAAATTTGAATGTCATTAGTTGAAATCAAAATTTTAGTTTCTCAGGGCCCCACCCACACACGAGTCACCCCGTGTGGTTAACAGCACATAGACTGCTGCACGGCTGCAGAAATCCGTCGGACAGCATCGTTCTTGTCCAGCCCCTCCGTCTTATGGATGAGGGCCTGAGGTCTAGCCTGTGGATTAGCTCCTCCTGGACTCATAGCTGATTGGTGCTAGATGTAGCCCCTGAACCAGATGTCCCAGATTTGCTGCTGCTGCTGCCTCCCTTGGGAATAGTCCCAGGCTAATAACTCGCTACTAGAGACAGCCACTAGAAGCCAGAGAAGTAGGCATCCACTTTTTAAAGCTTGTGTGGTCCCAGCTGCAAGAGCCTCTGGGCTTTAGCTGCCCTGGTATATGCAGGCAGTGAAAAAGGAACATCCCTGCCCTGGAATTTAGATTTCTGTCTTATTTTTTCATTATTAATATGGTAATCTTGTCATTTAAAGACCACCTGAAATTTTTATTTCTGAAAAAAAAAAAGCCCCTTACATCATCTTTGCTTTGTTTTGCTCTGTTTTTGGAAGGCTGGGTGAGGTGGACGCCCACATAGTTGGTCCACTGGGAGGGACCTAGCTTTTTTGCCTCCAGATTGGACCTTGCTCTCCTGGAGGCTGTGATGGGGAGAAATTTGCTGCTTGTCTGTAAGTTATTGTTCATCTTCGGAATGGCCTTTTCTTATTTAAAAAGCTCTTGTTCTCTCTTAGGGCAACGGCTATTTTGGCATATCTACCACAAGAACTTCTAGGCACATCATGTTATGAATATTTTCATCAAGATGACATAGGCCATCTTGCAGAATGTCACAGGCAAGGTAAGCTGAGCCGTAGGAGGAGTCTGATGTCCTAAGTATGCCCTGCTTCTATACTCCAGTTGGCATTCCAGAGAAGATTGTCCCTACTGTGTGGGAGTCAGCCAGCCCAAGACTCTTCAGGCCAAACCACGGGAGAGGAAAAACGACTGTTGGCTCCAGGAACCATTCATCCCCCACAGATGCTCAGCCCCTGCCCAGTGCATGACAGTTTTCTCTACAGAGGCCGTGACTGTGTGTGGAGACATCTCTTGGTTAGGGTGCTCTCGAGCCTGTACAGATCTCATATGTCCTGTACTGATCCGATTTTCTTTCCATACTGAGCTGCACTGCCGCCTGTATTGTCCTTCACCTGTGCTCTCAGTTGTATTTCTATCTCCGTGACAAAATGCCCTGATAAAAAGTGGCTTAGTGGGGAGAGAAAGCTTATTTCAGCTTCACAGTTAGGTCACTCAGAGTCCATGGCTATGGGGAAGTCACAGTGGCAGGAACTTAGGACAGCCGGTCACATGACCCCCCTTGTCTAGAGCAGAGAGAAAGTGAACATGTTCACGCTCACTTGCTTGCTGTGCTCAGCTTGGTTTCTTTACTCTTACATAGTTCAGGGCTCCACCTAGGGGATGGTGCTGCCCATAGTGGGCTGTGTCTTCCATGTCAGTGAAATGGATTAACACACTCCCTTACAAATGTGCCCACAGGCCAGCTCAACGTACCTCTCATTGAAACTCTCTTACCAGTGAGTCTAGGCTGTGTCGAGGTGACAAAGCTGACCATCAAAGGTGGTATGGCCACATATGCGGCCCCTCCTTCCACTGTTTCTACCCGAACCCGTTCAGTTGCCTCAGACACTCGTTTATGAAGTGTCCCTATTGTCACCACCCCCACCGCCCAGACTCTGGTTCGAGCACTTGTGCTTGTGGGTCTCCTGCTTCCTCTGACCCTGGGTCCATCATCTGTAGTTATCTCATTTATTGTCAAATAGATCGAGCCTGATAATAGCACACTCTGTTTAATGTTCCAGTATTTAGACTTTCAACAGGCACAAGATCCAAACCTTGCCACCTTCCATCTCCTGGCCCTGACCCAGTTCCCAGATTTGTCCCATCTGTGGCTCTGTCACCGGTTCCTGCCTGCTGGGCTGGCCTTGTCACCCCTGGCCTTTGTGTGGTTCTCTCCTGCTCTTGGCTGGAGTGTTCAAGCAGCCTTGGTCATTCCTCTCCAGAGGGCATGGGTCATATTCCACCTCTTTTGTCTCTCATGCTTGGGGCACGAAAGGTGCTCTTGATGTCTCTCAGAGGCTGAGATCCGAGCAGGTCAGTGGCCTCTGTTGACTCAGATTCCCTAAGCTGGCCAGGGACAGCTGTCCTTCGACTGTGTGACAGGGAAGGCACATGGCTGGAGTTCACGCAGACCTGCCGCCAGCATCGCCGAAAGCCTTCATTTTCCTAGACCCTCGAAAGGAGTGACAGGTTGAGAAATACCCTGGAAGGCTATGAGTTAGACCCTTGGACGTTGCCTGTCTGAGCACTGGCCACGTGTGCGCCTGGCTTTCTAAAGGGTAATGGCATGCAGGCTGAGCGGCTTTGGGAACTTGGGCCCAGGTGACCTGTTTAATATGCTCACTAATTTGAGGAAATGACAATAACCATGGCTTCTCTGCATTTTCAGTTTTACAGACAAGAGAAAAAATCACAACTAATTGCTATAAGTTCAAGATCAAAGACGGTTCCTTTATCACACTACGAAGTCGATGGTTCAGTTTCATGAACCCGTGGACCAAGGAAGTAGAGTACATTGTCTCAACCAACACTGTTGTTCTGTGAGTATCTCCTGTGAGATACACCCTTGCTTCAAAGGGAGATGCCTTGGATCCTGACCTGGGACAAAGGGTACAGGCAGTAGCCAGCATCCACATTTTAATGGCCCCTTACTGGTGTCTCATGATAGGAGGAAGTCAGGAAGGGTTGTGAACCAAGGACAGGCACTAGTCCTCCCCCGTGTGAGCCCCAGTGGCGAGACTTGCTCCAGGAAACAGCCAACCCTTGAAACCCTAACCCTAACTCCACACATGGGCTTCCACTCACGCTGGCCGAGGAGGGTGTCTACCTTCAGGGAAAGGCTTACACATGTACTAGCTCTTTCTGGCTTCCAGTGAGGATGGGTGGTCTCCATGGCTAGCGGGTTAGTGGCCCAAGCCTTGGCAGATGGATAGTCACTCTGAGGCTTCTGCTGCCTGCTAAGGAAGTAGAGAGAGGGAAGAGCCTGCTTTCTCAAGGCTCTTCTCCGTACCTCCTTCACCCCCGTGTGGTTAGAGGCAGGCAGGGGCCTGGAGCTGGGTGTGCTGCCAGTAAGTAGGAGAAAAAGTGTTGTAGCAGTAGGAGGGGGCTACTGCAGCCGCTTCTACTAAACATAGAAATCAGGGAAGCAGCTGGGCGGTGGCAGCACACACCTTTAATCCCAGCACTTGGGAGGGAGGCAGAGGCAGGTGGATCTCTGTGAGTTCAAGGTCAGCCTGGTCTACAGAGCTAGTTCCAGGACAGCTAGGGCTGTTAAACAGAGAAAAACCCTGTCTCGAAAAAGAAAAAAAAAAGAAAGAAAGAAGGAAGAAATTAGGCCCAGGTGGGCAGTGAGGTCAAAGGCCAGGATGCTGTCAGTTGTGTTAGCAGTGAGTATACCTGATCAGCCTCTCAGACAGACACTTCGTTTTCTGGCCTGTCCAAGTCCCACGTGGACACCGGACTCCTTGGCCAAGGTGAAGGGTGCATGATTCTGAGCAAGCCTAACTCACATTTCCTTATTGCTGGGATGTTCACAGAGCCAATGTCTTGGAAGGCGGGGACCCAACCTTCCCGCAGCTTACCACGTCCCCCCACAGCATGGACAGCATGCTGCCCTCTGGAGAAGGTAATTATGTCCCGCTTGGGTATCGGGGCTCGCTTCCGAGAAGCTGCTTATAACGGGGTATCTTCCTGTCAAGTGTTCAGGTTATCCTATTGTCACGTTCTGTGGTGCAGACCTTGACATGCCGAGTCCCAGTGGGAAGAGGGGCCACTGCCCTCCTACTGAGGGTGTTGTGAATGTGTGTGGCTTTTCCTGCAACCACCTAGACCCCTTGTTTCTCTGTGCTCTCCTCTTCCCTGTTGCCTGGGAGCTGTGATTTGCTGTTTGGTGACTCACGGGCTCCTGTGTTTGAGAGAAAGGTATCCGCTAGCCCTGAGAACCTGCCATATCCAGTGGGCTCCTTCCTTGAGGCTCGGCATTGGTTCTGCTTGTCCTGAATCACTGCTGTGTGTGTTGCTTCAGCCTGCTTCTCCACTCATGACTCCCATGCCCACTCCTTGCTCTCCCAGACGGAACAACAGCGGCACCAAAATTAAAAATACCCCAAGCTCATCTTCTGCCTTCAGAATTACTGGTTCCTCTCGTTCCTCTGTGCAGTCCAAATGCACAATTGTGTCCCTTTTGTCTCTTCAGCTCACCCATGCCTCTGCACCATTTCCTAACTTCAGTTCCCTTTGTCAATTCCGTACTCTCTTCTACATGATACACAGCATAGCATCAGACCATAAGTGACAAATGTCATTTTACCTACTGATACCATAATCATTGTGATTTCTAGAGCAACACATTACCCTCAAACATGCTTAGAGCCACAAAGGTCATCTCTGTGGTCTCCTATAGCACAGTAACATAGGTTGGTAGCCTAGGAGCAACAGACCACACCTTATAGCCTGTAGTTTACAGACTAGTCCTCCAGACTATTCTGAATAGGTTTGAATAGGTCTTTTTTTTTTTAAGATTTGATTATTACGTATACAGTATTCTGCCTGAGTGTGTGCCTGCATGCCAGAAGAGGGCACCAGATCTCATTACGGATGGTTTTGAACCACCTGTGGTTTCTAGGAATTGAACTCAGGACCTCTGGAAAAGCAGCCAGTGCTCTTAACTGCTGAGCCATCTCCAGCCCGGTTTGAGCAAGTTTACACGACAAACTCAGCTAAGGATACATTTCTCAGGCTGTATCCCTGTCATTAAGTGACCTGTAACTGCAGCTTGTGCTGTGTGGTGGACTTTTTGTAACCCTCATTGTACCCAGTGCATTTTCTGTGCTAAGCCCCTTGGCCCTTATCTCTTGCGGAGCCTTTTTGGTGTCCCCAGTACAGCATTGCTGTGTTTGCACCAGTTCCAAGCTTATGCCCTTGTCGTCCTCCATGAACACCTTGCTCCCGCAAGACTTCATAGCTCTGTCCTGCACAGTGCACTTGCACAGTGTCTATGCCTGGAATGCTTTCCTCTCTGTACCACCTACCTGGCTAATATATAGTCCTCTTTCAAGAGGACTCCACTCAGTGACCTTCCTCCAAGAAGCCGTACCTGCTTGTATGAGTTGGGTGTTCCCTGACTCCCTGTCAAATTCATCAAACTTGGCTGTCTCATCTCTGACACATGAAGGAAATTAGTTGGCTCATGTCAAAGCTTGGGCCTGTGATGCTGCATAGAATCTTGAGCCTTCTCCTGCTAGAACTATTTTTCCCACAAGGGAGAAGCTTCATGTTCCACTTCAAATGGACTGGGAGGTTTCGTTTAACACACAGTGGCATTTCTTGTTCGGGTTTCCTCCTTCCTACTGTGAGATTCCTTTGTTGTAGGTGGCCCAAAAAGGACTCATCCCACTGTTCCAGGCATTCCAGGGGGAACCAGAGCTGGGGCAGGGAAAATAGGTCGAATGATTGCAGAAGAAATCATGGAAATCCACAGGCAAGTAATCTCTTTGGCTGCCTCTCCAACTAGTGGTGCTCAGCACTCCACACTCCCCCTCCCAGGTGCTTCACAGTGTGTGGAGACAGTCTGGGTCATCACAGTTGGGTAGAAGGTTGCTGCTGATCACCCAGGCAAAAAAGACCAGGGATGCTGCTTATACCCACATGGGACTGTTCTGTTCCTCTGGCCCAATCCAAAATAGAATCTGTGCCTTAAATAAAGAAGCTAGACCAAACAGGCCAGAGCAGATGACACTCTTGGGGAAGCCCAGTTCCCAGCACTTTGAATGTATCCCAGGCAGCTTTCTAGTGAGGATGAAGCCCTGGAACATGCAGGTCTGCAGTAAGCTGCGAGCAGCCAGTGATTTGGGTCTTAGCTAAAGTGCTTCTTCAAGCTACCTGGACTAATAGAGGCCAAGCAGATCAGCTGGCAACAGAGGCAGTTTTCTAGGGTGTGGGGGCATCCTTTCCATGTACAAGCAGAGGTTGACAGCAGCTGGTGGGGTTCAGCCCTGGTCCTGCATCCGCCTGCCTCTGTGTAGGAGAGCCATCTAATCTTTGGTATGCTAATTTAAGCCACCCAGGGGACTGGGTTAGGATTGTGAAGGGATAAACAGCCTCATACACAAGAGACACTCGGAAACTGTGAGCTCAGTCCATCTTTAAACATAGCCCCTGAGAGGGAAACTGTTATTATAAATCTGCCTGAATTTGGAGAACCAAGGTGGTAACCAGATACTTAAAGATAGAAACGTAATGGCCAGTACGGAAAGAGATGGGGACCCAGAAAGATCAATGTTCTCTGCAGCTACTGATCTAGTCTGTTCTCTGGTCAGCCAGAGGGGCTCTTGTCCCCATGTGAGTAAGTTCTATCAGTCCACAGAGTGGTGGGTTCAGCTGCTTGCCTCCACCTCTGGAGAGAAATGAGGAGACAGGACACAATATGATTAGCTCAGACCAGCTGTTAAATACCCTGGCTCTATGTAAGACCAGCAGAAGACGGTATCAGAACCCTTCACCAGAACAATCCTGAAATCCTTGTGAAGTCAATTTTCTTTATAATAATAGGACAAGTGGGGAATTCATGGATTGAGGGTTTAAACTTGGTCTCAACCTAGGCTTACAATAAGGGTAGATGCTCCTGCTAGAAAATCAGGACTGCTCTAGCGTGAGATGGGAGCGGTGTTCAGGGCTATCTGACTGGCTCCTTTGTGGAGAAAGGAGCATGGAGCTATAAAGGGAGAGGGTTAAAGACTCTTAGTGCATAATCCGGAGCTTCAGGGTGCCATTCGTTGTAGGATGCTGAAAAGATATCCAAAGTGTTGTGTTATATATACATTGTGGAAACTCTAGAATAGGGAGAGACGAAGGTGGGCGTGATTGATAACCCAGGAATGAGGCCTGTCCTATAAAGAAATCAACAGTCCAGGGCCAGGTGCTTAAGGTAAAATAAGGAATGATGAGAAGGCAATTGGAGAATGGACAGGAGCCTGGGGAGAGAGTGACTTCACAGTCCTACATCAGACAATGTTGGGAGAAACAGCAGTTTCTGGTACTCTGTATGTTCCGATGTTGGACATAATAGGGTTGTAGCTTGAGTTTGAGGAGACAAAATGAATACTTGTTTTCTCACAAATATAGACAAATAGTCAGTGCTGGCCAAGAGCCATTTTTTTTTAGGCATAAAAACTGGTCCCCATGCGGCTCTAATAGACTGTGTTCATCATGGAGGAACTGAAAGATGGTGGTAACACAGCTGCCTCCATACGCCCCAGACTCTGGTCCCGGCTTGGACATGACCCTAACACACATGACAGGCACACTAGCACACAAGTCTCTGTGCAAGCCACAGCTTCCCTTCTTGGGGTTGCCAGCCTCACAGGTGTATGCAGTTACACAGTTAGGAGTCTCCTAAGAAGCTCACCCTCGTGTGGTAGTCCAGAGACGTCCAGATCTGTCTTTCATCTCTCGCTTCCCAAGAAGGCTGCTCCTGTTTACCTACCAGTTTCCTGTTGGCTAGGCTGCACTGCTACCTTCATTTCTTAGGGGCACTCGCTCATCAGTAAAGGTTTGTGGGCAAGACTCCTGAGACCTCCAACTCACCTGTGTTCTATGAAGAACTAAAGCTGGCCATTTACTTAAAATTCAACCTGAATCCAAACCCTAACCCAAAGGCCTAGACAGTTACTACTTTTGGAGTTTGCATTGCAGATCAGAGGAGTGCAGAGCAATCCAGCTGACCGCGGGGCTCTGGAAAGAAAGCTTTATTGGAGCACAGCTCTACTCATTATGCATTGCATGTGGACTGCTATGACACCATATAGCCTACAGAACCAAGAGTTTTCTGGTCAACGTAGAACATGTGCCAGGCCCTAACCTAGCGCCTGTCCTCCTTAGCGTCTCCCCAAACCTGCCGCCCTGAAAGGCATTGTAATCAGCTCTTCTCTAACAGGATAAGAGGGTCATCGCCTTCCAGCTGTGGCTCCAGCCCACTGAACATCACAAGTACGCCTCCCCCTGATGCCTCCTCTCCAGGAGGCAAGAAGGTAAGCATGAAGTTGAGACTTCTTTCCTCCTTGGAATGTACTCAGCTGTGTGAGGCTGTCTTCAAAGCACACTGGCACGTAGGGAGGCTTCCTGGCTTGCTCAAGAGGACGCATTCCATGCGGATGCAAGAACATTGTGAGGAAAGAGGAACTGTCAATCCCTTTGAGGGCACAATTCAAGAATTCCCATGAGGGAGAGATTAGGAAGAACTGCATAGAGCCTTAAAGCCAGGAATTTCAAGTGAACAGAAACCATTAGTAAAAGTAACAGCATGAGCCATACTTCAGGTCAAGCTAGGCTTTATAGCTGAACTCGTGGGGATCTGTTACCAAAATGTGTCCCTGATAGGATAGCACCGACCACAAGTACTTCATGAAGAGCTGTCTAGAAGATGGCACTATAAACACCTGTTTTCATCATTACTAGACAATTTGCAAACCTATGTAAGTTATACTGATTGTAGGTTAAGAGTCCATTAATAACCCCTGAGATCAGAAGAACACAGGGGACTCAGTACATGAAGTCTTCCTTCCCATATCCCTAGACATACACAGGGACTCCAGAAAAGACTGAGGTGTGGTTCCTGAGGGACAAATACCAAAGCAAAGCAGAGCTTTCTGAAACTGGGCTCATTACAGGCTCAGGTTGCTCAGATCTGGTGTTGCCGGGATGGATGAGTGCGGGGGGAGGAGGGGCTGATGGTGAGAGGAGAAGAGCAACTTTATTCTACTTGACGTGAGTCTTCGGCAAGTTTACATTTGAAAAGGGGCTTTGATTCCTCCAGGAAACTGAAAAGTCAGCCCATTGTGGGTAAGAGCACAGCCACAGCAGGGTGGGCCAGAGTTTGAAGCCTACCTTTGCCCGTGCCAGTCATGCAGTGGCTATACCTTCCAAGCTCATGTTTCCCTTCTAATGGTGCCGAGACTGGTAGGATAGTAGTGGTCTCTGTCCCTGGAGTACGTATGACAATGAATGTGGAAGTGCCTGGCCCTTGGGAACGTCTAGGAACCCATCAGTGGATTAATGTGACCTGCAAACCTACTGCTCGCCGGCTGTGCTCTCAGCTCTATTGTCCCTGTCTCTCTAGGGAAGTCCCCCTGACAATTCATCCTCAGGCAGTCGGCTTCTTGGTACTTCAGAGGTTTTCATTCTGTTAGATGCTTATCACTGGACAACTTTTCATCTATATCTATCTGTCTGTCTGTCTGTCTGTCTGTCTGTCTGTCTGTCTGTCTATCATCTATCTATCTATCATCTATCTATCATCTATCTTTCTATCTATCTATATCTACCTACCTACCTACCTATCTATATCTATCTATCTATCATCTATCTATCTCTATCTATCTATCTATCTATCTATCTATCTATCTATCTATCATCTATATCATCTATCTACATCTATCTATCTATCTATCTATCTATCTATCTATCTATCATCTGTCTGTCTATCATCTATCTATCATCTATCTGTCTATCTATATCTATCTATCATCTATCTGTCTTTCTATCTATCTATATCTCTCTATCACCTATCTATCTATCTGTCTGTCTGTCTGTCTATCATCTATCTATCATCTATCTGTCTGTCTGTCTATCTATCTATATCTATTATCTATCATCTATCTGTCTTTCTATCTGTCTATCTATCTATCTATCTATCTATAACCTATCTATCTATCTATCTATCTATCTATCTATCTATCTATCTATCTATCTATCTATCTATCTAATCTGTATCTCCACCTCCCAACTTCACACACAGAAAAATCCAAGATATCCAGAATTAATAATCCAGGCCTCCTGGTGAACAGCACCTGCCAGTAATCTAAAGTTATGCCCACATCATAAAACCTGAAATTCTGGGGTTGTTTATGAAAAAAAATTTCCTCTTTTAATGGCTTTAAAAAATGGGTCTAGAACAAAAACTGAGTCCTTTTTTGTCTGTCCTTGGCAACAGGACTCATGAGAAAAGCATGATTGAGTTAAAAATAATTGCAGGATTAAAGGACTCAGCACATTAGAGCAAAGGTGACCCTTCAGTCAATTTCAGTTTTGTCATTGAGCCCAAAGTTGTTTCATTCAGATCAAGCTGAAAGGGGGAAATTGGATGAGCCTCATAGATCCTGGGGGAGTAAGGACATACAGACATACTTCAAATCAAGTTAAGCGGAATTCCACAGACGACACCTTTTGGGAGACTCTCAAGATCCTTTGTACGGTTTGCCAGGTCAAAGCTATTTTCTTAGCAATTTAAAAAGCTACCCGTCATTTTCATTGTGTATCTGTATGCACTGATACGCATAAAAACCATGTCTCCAAACTGTTCGAAGTCATTGTATTCTTCCCTACCACACACAATAAAACGTTAGCCAATAACACTGTCCTGAATGACGCATCAGAAATGATTAGTGGCGGGCTGGAGAGATGGCTCAGCTGTTAGGAGCACTGGCTGTTCTTGCAGAGGACCTAGGTTTGATTTCCAGCACCCACATGGCAGCCACAACAGCTTGTGACTCCTGTCAAGGCTCTGACACCCTCTCTGGCCTTGAAGGACACTACACACATGTGATCACTTACCATATTTATATGCAAGCAGAAACTCATAAAAATTTAAAAATATTAAAATGAAAAAACTTAGTGGCACCCTACTACATACCTACCTGCCTCAAGAAGCACCTGTGATTCCATCACAGGCTAAACTATAGCTCCCTCCCATTCACTCGTCACTTAAGGAAAACAAATGGCAGTGATAAAATCTGGGCTTTCAGTCAAGACAGGTTTTTAGAGAGCTTGGACCTGCCTGCTGCTTTGAGCTCAATAGCTTCCTCAAACTTACAAGATGGTAAAATGGTGATTATCTTCATGTTAATTTAAAAGATCTGCTAACACACTAAACCAGTATCCTACCCTCTAACTCTGTAGTTTTCAACCTTCCTGATGCTGTACCCCTTTAATACAGTTCCTCATTTTGTAGTGATCCCCAGCTACAAACTTATTTTTGTTGCTACTTCATAGCTGTAATTTTACTGTTATGAGTCATAATGTAAATATCTGTGTTTTCCGATGGTCTTAGGTGACTTTTGTGAAAGGGTTGTTCAACCCCAAGGGGTCATGACCCACGGGTTGATAACCACTGCTCAAAGTGATCAATGCAGGGTATTTCAAAATCACCCAAGACTAATCCATTCTAAGTGAACTAATACCCTCTTTAAGTGGTCAGTGCAGGCTGCCATCTAAGGGCTATCCTTTCCGAGTGCCAAGATATAGCCATGGGTTTTCCAGCATAACAGCTCACTTGGTTCCACACTGTGACGAACATTTAAGAGACATCTACTTAAGTGGCAAGGCATCAAAGAATACCCAATTTACTGAAAAAACTATCTTGCCCTCATACAACTAACTACTCCTCTGAGGTTCCAATTTTCTTCATATATCAAAACATTTGATGAAACAGGCTGAATGGAGCAGGTATGAGAATCTAGCTGAACTTTCTTATCAAAAAGATACAAAACAGTAAGATACTTTAAAAAATGTTTTTGTATGTGGGTTTTTTTCATTAAGATGTTTTGATAACTTGTAATTTTTCATCAAAATGTTTTTATTCATGTTACTACATAAGGGGTTTATATTTCAAAAATCATTTTATATAAATATAGCCTACCTAAAACAGTTTTTGGGGACACCCAGTCACTTTTAAGAATGTGCAGGGATCTCATACTGCAAAGCTGAACTGGGGAGAAACAAGTTGCAGTGCCATCTGCTGGACAAGGTCTGAAATCTGTTTCTGAAACCCAGTGGCCACAGCTTCCTGACTCAGTCTAGGTACCTCTTCAGGGGTGTGTCTGAGGCTTAGCCAAGGGCAGGGAGCTTGGAGGGTAGAGAGATTTTAAGACAGTAGACTTCTTTTTTTTGGGGGGGGGTTTCGAGACAGGGTTTCCCTGTAGTTTCTAGAGCTTGTCCTGGAACTAGCTCTTGTAGACCAGGCTGGCCTCGAACTCAGAGATCCGCCTGCCTCTGCCTCCCGAGTGCTGGGATTAAAGGCGTGCGCCACAACCGCCCGGCAAGACAGTAGACTTCTGTGATAGCAGTTATTATCGAATCTTAAGAACAACACCAGAGGTTACTTAGTGTCTGTAGCATACCTGATGATCAAAGATTGTTCATACATGACTTTGAAGTTGTTTTTCTTCACAAACTGTTGCTGACCTCAGTTATGTCTTTAGCAATATTTGTTACCATGTGCCACTCACTCCCTTACAGGGTAACCCCGGCTTACTGAAGCCTAAGCCTTTGCTTTAAGTAAATACAAAGGCAGCTTGATCCTAGGAAGTTGATTCACCCAACTTTTGTTATCTGCATGTACTGAATCCTATGTAGAGAAAATGTTTCCTGTTAAGACTTTTTCTAACAGGTCCTTGTTTGACAAGGGAAACAGTTGGGAAATTGAATCCATTTTAAGCCCCCCACCAACATCCTTCATTTTCTTGGTAGCACTGCATAAGGTAGAAATTGAAATTTCTATTTGATGAGAAACGTTACATTTCTCCTTTTTATTTGCAGATTCTAAATGGAGGGACTCCAGACATTCCTTCCACTGGGCTACTTCCAGGGCAGGCTCAGGAGACCCCAGGTTATCCATATTCTGATAGTTCTTCCATTCTTGGTAAGTGGTATTATTATCCGTGAGTGATAGTGCGCTTGCAAAACATCTAACACAGACTGGAGAGATGGCTCAGAGGTTAAGAGCACGGACTGCTCTTCCGGAGGTCCTGAGTTCAATTCCCAGCAACCACATGGTGGCTCACAACTATCTGTAATGAGAACTGGTGCCCTCTTCTGGCCTGCAGGCATGGAGGCTGAACACTGTGTACATAATAAATAAATAAATCTTTAAAAAAAATCTAACACAAAGATAGTTTTAAGAACTGATTACATAAAACAAGCTAGTTCTGAAATAGTTGATAAGAAGAACAGCGTGGATGTTTGAAATGTTTAACTACTTCAGTGATCTAAGTGCCTCTACAGCAACCCAGACACAGGTTTTCTCCCACAGAATTTTCAGAGGGAGAGCCCATGTAGCTTCAGAGGGTATTAAAAGTCACTGGACAATGACAGTTTCTCTCAGTCTATCCTTTTTTCTCATTCTGTTTTCTTACTTTCTCCTTTCATAGTTATTTTTACTACCAACCACTGACTAAAGGTTATCAAAATACTAAAATGGGCTCGACTCAAATATTTTTAACATTTATTGAATTTAAAGGATTTCCCCCTAATTTTTAGGTGTTCTTTTTGAAAAGCAGTAACAACAGTAAGTTATGCCAATAGAGTCCCCATATAACCCCTCACTCTTGTTAAATAATTTTATTAGTGTGTTGAGAAGTTGCTTTCCAAATGTAAGTGTGGTTTTGGTACTTTCTACTGACCAGCCTCTCTTCTTCCCCAGGTGAGAACCCCCACATAGGCATCGATGTGATAGACAACGACCAAGGGTCAAGTAGTCCCAGTAACGACGAGGCAGCAATGGCTGTCATCATGAGCCTCTTGGAAGCAGATGCAGGCCTGGGTGGTCCCGTTGACTTTAGCGACTTGCCATGGCCACTGTAGACACTACATTTTGCTTTGGCAACAGCTACAGTATCAAAGTGCATTACTGGTGAAGTTTTACAGTCTGTGAAGCTTACTGGATAGGGAGAGAACAGCTTTTATGGACTGACTCCATAAAAGCCATCTCAGAGCCATTGAGACAAGTCAATCTACCGTGTGTAACTTCAGACAAAGTGGAACTAAGCCTGCTCCAGTGTTTTCTCATCATTGAGTTTGGGCTAGCTGTGGATAGCTTGCATTAATTGTATATTTTGAATTTTGTTTGTGTTGAATTTTTTAATCATTGTGCACAGAAGCATCATTGGTAGCTTTTATATGCAAAATGGTCATTTCAGATGTATGGTGTTTTTACACTACAAAGAAGTCCCCCATGTGGATATTTCTTATACTAATTGTATCATAAAGCTGTTTATTCTTCCTTGTAAGAATCCTTTACTATAAATATCGGTTAAAGTATAATGTATTAGACAGTTAAATATTTTTAATAAATGTTTCCCTTGTTCTATAAGTTACTATTCCCATTTTGAATAATTAGGAAGAAAATCTTCACATGCTTCAGGGCTGGTTTATTCATTTCAACAATGGCTTAAACATATCCCTGCTGTTACGTTTGCAGTGCCTTTTTGATGTCATACTAATAATTTCTCCTGGGCTACTAGCTCAGACATAGTACAAAAACAGTTCATTCCCAAATGTAGCCATCTCAATTTATATGAAAACAGAGATGTTAACTCTAATTTTAAATCCTTTGAATTCAAGTTCAAGATCATAAACTGGCTTCTCTAACACCTGTAGTTTTATGGTGCTGCTAGAACTTCTTCCCACGTGGAGACATAAGCAACACCAACCCTCCCTTCTGTGTCCCATTGACTAGCCAAGGCATGATGCCACCAATCCAAAGTTCACTCTGGGAACCAATGGGTTTAATGGGCTTCCTTAGAGAGTATAAGTGAGGGGTTCCCTAGAGGGATACTCCTGCCCACAAAAGCCACACAAAGTCTTTACCCATAGGCATTCAGATGGAGTCTTCCCAAGCCTACACACACACACACACACACACACACACACACACTCTTAGCCCCTCCCTGAAGCGACCTGCTGTTTTAAAGAACAGGAGGTAGAAGAGCTGGCTACCCATGTGAGTGTCTCATGGTTCTCTCCATACCTCCCTGGGTGGGGAGGGGGATGCAAACAGACAACTCACCTAGTAAGCAGGTACAGCTGAATACTTCCAAGATGGCAGTTATGTGGCTTAGAGGACAGTCCTGTACAACACATGACTATTAATAGTTAAGTGACCTCAAGACCTAAAGCACTAAAAACACTAATTCTTTGTTGTAGACTATCAACTATTTAAACAATTTGCTGAACAGAGCAGCACAGACTGATGAAAAATCAGAAACTAACACTGAAACTTAGGGCCCCAGACTCACTCTATTTTCATATCCTGAAAATCCTGATCAACTGCTTTGGATTTATAATGACTTTTCTGAATTTATAGGAAACGTATGTGCCTCTTATAAATATGCCAAAGAGCTCTTTGGGCTACTGTTTGATTTCTAGTTATACTTAACGCATACATGACACAGAATCTAGTCAACGTGTTTATAAAGTGGTCAGAAACATTAAAACAATGGAATTTTATTTTGATGAAAAACTCGAGTTTACAAGCAAACAGTTCATTTTCCTATCCCATAACTCTTAAGAAAAAAAAGCATTAGTAAATAAATATCTGAACTGATTAAGGGTAAGGCAGACTGGACAGTAAACCATCTCCTGACGTTCACCCTTCTTGCACATGACTCACTGTAAAGGGTTCAGGGCTCTGGAGATGAGTGAACCGACATCAGGAGCATCAGGTCTCTCCTCATCACTCAAACTCAAGATAAATATGTTTTTGCTTCTTGTGGGCCAACTACCCATACTGTACTGAGGAATACTCTGATAGAAGCACTTGTGTTACACTGTGCACCACCACTCTAACATGGCTTCAACAGCTTCATTTAACCACCGTCTATAAAGTGCAACTCTTAATATTCTGCATTTTATCTGGGGCATGATGAGTATCAATCTACACTGAAAGTACCCCAGCTGCCAATTCCCACGACTTCTGAGACCGAGATGTGTGAGAAAGGACTGTCCCCGTACAAAGAACCAATTCCACAAACCTACTGGTAAACAAATACATTTATAGAACTGGAACCAGGATGCTAAAGTTGTACTCATTAAAAAACCATTCAGCTACCTTTGGTCTTTAAAAAAGCCTACACTGCAGTATCCTAAACATGTGCATCTCACAATGAAGAAAAGTGGCCTCGCAGTGCAGAATGAGGAGTACGACGTCACTGTGAAGAGTAGCATGCTATGGTTTCAGGAACATCATCAGCATCACAGCATTGGATTCTGTGCATCAGGATCGAGGTCATTATTGCCCGAGGCAGGGTGGCTGGGGAGGATATCCAGCTCATCCACCTGTGGAGTAGGGTGCATGACTACCAGCTGGTCCTGGGGAATGTCTGCGGCAGCTGCTGCCAGGTTGGTGATAGATTTACTCTTTACACACTGAAAGTCTACATGCCGACTCTTTCCTTCCTCCTTCTCCCAGGACATTCGAATAAAGGGTCTTTGGACGTAGTTGTAAATGACTTCTGGGCGACCTCCTGGCCTTTTCTTTACTTTTTCTTTGTAGGTAGGATAGCCTAGAGGAAAGAAGGGAACTTTTTTAAAAAAGAGCATACATGTGCAAAACTTGTCACCTGTTATCTGTTGAGAACTTTTCTTGTTCAGGTCCCACTTCAACATTTTAATGGAAGTTAAAATCAAGAAAGGAAACCAATATTCACCTGCCCAGTCATCATCTTAACATGGATACCAAAACCCTAGAGATGTAATTTACAAAACCTTCCGCCATCTTTTTCAGTTACTCAAACTCTTCGGGTGGGGCTATGGAGGGCTGGTTCTCTGTACCAGGCATGACATCTGCAGGAAATGCGGTCTCTCCTTGTGCATAGGCAACGCTCACTCTGCTCACAGGGTGACCGGCCTTAAAGGCCTATAGTTCTTTAGCCCTCTAGTTTCCTTAATCTTCAGTCTCATCTTTATATTGCTTTAGATTTTTTTGTTTCTTTTTTTTAAAAATAACAAAAAATACTCAGCTCTCTAGCAGGTTCTTAAATCTGCAGCTAGCTCAACAAGGGCAAGGGCAATATTTTAATCTCTGATATCACTTTATTATGACTGTCTCAACAGTGAATTAAACCTGTATCTGCAAAGAGCTTTCCTTAGTTATAACTTTTCTTTTTGAATTCTAGTCACTAAAAATAACAACTAGTAAAAACAACCCAAAGTTTCAAAAAACTTTCAATTAATTGTCTATTAGTAATGAAATTTTTCCAAAGACACAAAGTCCTTAGAAAATACTGCACAGTCTTCCCTCCTTTCTATCAGTTAAGAACTGAACCAGAGATAAGCAAATTTTTCTGTAACAAGTTGCAGTACATATTCAATCTTGTGAGCTTTATGGTTTCTACTAGACCTACCCAACTCTGCCACTGTAAAGTGCAATCAGTTTCAGGAAACAAAGATAACTCTAACAACGCAATTTAAAAAAAAGCAAAAGGTTGGGGTTGGTCTGTATCAAAAAATGATATCCAGAAAGAGAACCAGAAAGGCCTCAGGCAGAAGACATCAGTTAGCACTATCTAAGGGTGTGTATAGGCTGTGTGTGACAGGAGTGAGGGAAGCCATTGGCCTTCTCAAGGCCTAGAGAAGGCTTATCTCTCCTTCCAGTCCCCAGCCAGCAGAAGGTACAGATGGCTTCTCTTTGTTCTCTTGTTCTTGGTCACTCCTGGATCTTCAGAAAGTCTCAACTTCCTATGTGACTGTATTCCCATCTTTCTTCCTCACAGAATCGCCTCTCTACACAAACAGAATCGTAATGCACACTTGCTTTAAAACCACCAATGGCTTTGTTATGCTTCAAGGAGAAAGATGTATGCTTAAGTTGTTTTAAAACCTGGCTCCAATGAACTGAATCTCAACTACCGTCATGCTTTATGTCCTCTTATACTAGAGCTCTCAAATGGAATGGTTACAACAAACTTTCCATTTCTTCCTGAACATGCTTTTGTGTTTCTCACATTTGTTTTTGAGCTGGATTCCTCCTGGAACTTCTGCAATTCCAATCTTTTTTTCTCTCTTGGCAAAAATATTGAGTCCATACAGAGCTAATTATTTGCTTCTTATGCTCCAAAGCACTCACGTTATACTAGCACCTGCAACACTAAATGGTAATTAATTTGTGTTATGTTTGACTCCCACCTAAGCTAAGTTCTCACATGGCAAAGCCAGCATCTGCACCTCAATCTCCAGAGCCTAGTGTAGCACATAATATACTGCAAGCACTGAGTGACACATCATGAACGAACTACTAGAGCATAGCGGTGATAGCCTCCTCCCAGACAGCTAGCTTTTTCTTCCTATTTTTTTTAAAAAAATTTGTGTATGTGTGTACCTGAGGTGTCAGATGCCTTGGTGCTGGAGTTACAAGCAGTTGAAGCTGCCAGGTATGGATATGGAGAATGGAACTTGTCCAGTGCTCTTAACTGCTGAGCCATCTCTCTAGCCTTCAGATATCTCTTACTGAGAATATTCTTCCCTTTAAAAATAAAATCTGTCTCTGACCTCTTCACTCAACAAGTAATATTTAACAGCTATTTCATCAAAGAACTCAAGGTACCAGCTGTCTTGAAGGTGTCTGTGCTCTATGAGGGTGATGACATCTGTTCATAAAGTTAAAAACAAAACAACCCCCCCCCACCTCAAGAAGCAATGTTATGTAATGGTCTGACCTGTCCCTTTAAGAGACAAGCCCCGCCCACCACCCAAGCAGGCAGATCTTCCTTCTGCTTCCAGTCTGAGCTCTCTCCCAAAGAGGTAAGTAGCTGCTGCTATGGCTCCTCTCCTCTCTGCCCCCCCTTCTCTCTCTCTTTGCTCTTCCCCCATCTCTCCTCCCCTCTTCCCTTTCCCCTCCATAACCCACTAAATAAATACTCTCTCTGCATGGCGTGCCTATCCATCTTGGTCTCTCACGCACCACGTGGTTCCTTGCCTCTCACCTGCTGGGGCTGTGGCTCCTCATGGGACTGTCTGTCCCACCCAGGTCTCTCACCCACCATGCGGCTCCTAGAACCCACTGGAGGCCACTTGGGGGCTCCCTGCCTGGGGCCTGCTGTTGCCACTTGAGGACCTGCAGCATTTTACTTAAACCATAACAATATACACAATGACATTCCAGTGACTTTCCTTGTTCTTTGTTTATTTTGTTTTTTTGAGAAAGGGTTTCTCTGTGTAACAACCCTGGCTCTCCTGGAACTAGCTCTTGTAAACCAGGCTGGCCTCAAACTCACAGAGATCCGCCTGCCTCTGCCTCCCAAGTGCTGGGATTAAAGGCGTGCACCACCACCGCCTGGCCCCTTGTGCTTGATCTTAATAATAATCAAAAAGTGAGGGAAATACAGGCAAAGAGAATAACTTAAGCATACAAGATATATTAGCAGATTTTGAGATTTGGAATGGTAGGTACTAGAAAACTGATTTGATTCCAGGTTGGAGAACTTTAAATACACGATGATGATGCAGTATTGAGGATTAAAGCCAGGGCCTTGTGGTGCACATGCTAGGCAAGACCCTCCCGCTAAGCTACATTCTCAATCCTAAATAATATTCTTTATTCAACAAAAAGAAGCCAAGGCTATTTTTTAAAGCTTAGTATGATAAAATTGTACCAAAACCAAATTCTACATTCTGTGACAACTGCAGTCCTTACTGTCCTGCCATTCCTGCTCAGGATACAAAGGGTAGATTAATTCACAAGCTTGTGTAATTAAATAGTTTCTTAGCCTTAAGCTTCCTGTAATCTATGGAAACTATTTCAATACTACTTCTTTAAAAGGTTTCCTTTTAAACTGTAGGCTTTGTTAAAAGCTTAGTTAAGTACTATGACAGATGAGCGTTTTCTACCAAATTCAGACACAGCACCACAGATGGAGGGAGGCCATGAATGCTATAACTGTTAGGTGGAGTGGCAAACTCCTGTGATCCTACACTGACTTTAGAAGGCATCCTTTGAGGCTGACAGATACACTATTAAGGACATAGGAAGCAACTCTCAGATTCATGTTTTGATGCAACACTGTTGTGCCAGATTAATTAATACAAATTATATTCTCCCATTTTTTCATTTTTATACCAGACAGTTTTGAGGTTCTTGCTGTTGTTGGTTTTATTTTTGATTAGGCTCAGTTTCGTAAGTGATGGGGTCAGAGGTGCCACTATGCCCAACCCAGTACATATACTTTTTTAATTTAACTTCATCATCTACCAACCCCCCAAATCAGTTTATCATTAAGTAGCATCCAACAGACGCACCTAACTACAGCAATATCTACACAGGAATGTAACTGTGGGATCATGGAACTAACAGTCTTCTGCCCTTATATCCATCATCCCTTCTCATTTAATCACGTTCTTGTCTCTTAAGACACCAACTCAATCTAGCTCCCAAAGAAATTAACACATTAACTCTAAAATCAGATTTCTTTTGAAAGCCTTGAAATTAGGAACACTGGAGTAGGTATACGGGATGGGGTAACACAACGGTTAACACTCCTATCTAGGATTGAGGCTATGTTTTTGGTTTTGTTTTGTTTTGTTGTTTTGTTTTGTTTTTCAAGACAGGGTTTCTCTTTGTAGCCCTGGCTGTTCTGAACTCACTTTGTAACTCACAGAACTGCCTGCCTCTGCCTCCTAAGTGCTGGGATTTAAGGCTTGTGCCACCACTACCCAGCATTTAAGGGTTTATTTATTTATTTAATGTATGTTAGTGCTCTATCTGCATGTATGCCTTTATGCCAGAAGAGGGCATCAGATCCCACTATAGATGGTTGTGAGCCAACATGTAGTTAGGAATTGAACTCAGGACGTTGGGAAGAGCAGTCAGTGCTCTTAACCACTGAGCCATCTCTCCAGTCTCTTTTCTTTGTTTGGGAAAGTTTAGACAGGGTATCATGTAACTCAGGTTGGCCTCAAACTTGCTAATAGGCAAGGAAGCCTTGAACTCCCGATTCTCCCATGTGCTGGGATTGCAGGTATGTGCTACCATGCCCAGGTTCTTTCTTACTTTTCCAAGAAGAAAATCTTACAGACTTGGTGGGAAAGCTGAGGGTCTACAAATCATTTGTAAGAAAAACATGCTTCAAAATCTAGAAGCTGTTATTGAAATAAATGTAGATGAGCCTAATTACTGTCTAGCCAAAGTCAAGATTAATTTATGTAAGCTTGTAATGTGCCTGGACAAATATGTTAAATACTGGCTCTTTAAGAAAAAAACTTACTTAACATAGCTATTCAGAAGTTCCTGGTTTTCTGACATCACAAAGTCCTAGTTCAGGCCCCTGCTTTGTTATGTCTTCTCGGGGAAATTTTAACAGCTTACTTAACCAGTTACGCAGAAGTAGTGTTGTGTAATCAAGTGGACTGGATAGGGAAAAACTCTATTTCATAAGACATTAGCTATTAAGAATCAAATAATTACAAAATGACATTTTTTTATTCGCTAATGAGATTACTCATTCAATCAAGAATTATCCACTAGTTTTTATAACCTTAAGCACTGGTGGAAAGTCATGTATCTCAATTCTACTGTCCTTCACACAAATTTTGTTTTGGACATTCTTTTCACATGCTTGAGCACCCTATTCCTGTGATCCTTCAGCACCTCAACCAGGTCCTTAGCTAACACAATTATCTTCACCATATGTGGCAGTTTGAATGTAACTGGTCCCCATGATCTCATAGGGAGTGGCACTATTAGGAGGTATGCTGTTGTTGGAGAGGGTATAACTTTGTTGGAGGAAGTGAGCCATTGTTGTGGTGGGCTTTGAGCTTTCCTATGCTCAGGATACAGCTCACTGTCCCAGTTGACTTCCTGTTGCCTGCAAGATGTAGGACTTTCAACTCCAGGCCTATGTCTGCCTGCACGCTGCCATGCTCCCCACCATGATGATAATGGACTGAACCTCTGAAACTGTAAGCAAGTCACCCTCAATGTCGTGTTTTTCTTAATAAGAGTTGCTAAACACCATTATCACCACAAATCAGACTGAGACCTTACTATATTGGTGCTGTTTTAAGTGCTTTTCTTGTGTTAGCTCATCCTTACAATAGCCATTTAAAATACTTATTAATGCTCCCCATTCCAGATTAAAAAAAAAAAAAAAAGCTCCTTCCAATATCCAGGAGGATAACTAAATGTTTTTCTTTGAATTCACCTTCTTATTTAGCTTCTCTAGGATCACGTATTATAGGCTCAATGTCCTTTATTTATGACTAGAATCCACTTATGAGTGAGTACATACCAAATTCATCTTTTTGGGTCTGGGTTACCTCACTCAGGATAGTGTTTTCTATTTCCATTCATTTGCATGCAAAATTCAAGATGTCATTGTTTTTTACCGCTGAGTAGTACTCTAATGCGTACATATTCCACACTTTCTTTATCCATTTTTCCATTGAGGGGCATCTAGGTTGTTTCCAGGTTCTGGCTATTACAAATAATGCTGCTATGAACATAGTTGAACAAATGCTTTTGTAGTATGATAGGGCATCTCTTGGGTATATTCCCAAGAGTGGTATTGCTGGATCCTGGCGTAGGTTGATTCCGAATTTCCTGAGAAACCACCACACTGATTTCCAAAGTGGTTGCACAAGTTTGCATTCCCACCAGCAATGGATGAATGTTCCCCTTATTCCACATCCTCTCCAGCAAAGGCTATCATTGGTGTTTTTTATTTTAGCCACTCTAACAGGTGTAAGATGGTATCTCAAAGTTGTTTTGATTTGTATTTCCCTGATCGCTAAGGAGGTTGCATGTGACCTTAAGTGTCTTTTGGCCATTTGAACTTCTGTTGAGAATTCTCTATCCTACTGGATATTGGAAGGAGACAAGATTGCCAGGCAAAAATTGGAAACTTGGAGGTGGGGGTAGGGGGTAAGGGGAGATGGGGAGAAAAAAGTGAGAAGGGGAGGATGGGGAGAGCTTGGGAGAATGGGATGGTTGGGATGGAGGAAGGGTGGATATGGGAGCAGGGAAGCATATATCTTAAGGGAGCCATTTTAGGGTTGGAAGATGTCCCCAGCTAGATCCTTGGGTAGCTGAGGAGAGGGAGCCTGAAATGGCCCTATCCTATAGCCATACTGATGAATATCTTGCATATCACCATAGAACCTTCATCTGGCGATGGATGGAGATAGAGACAGAGACCCACATTGGAGTACTGGACTGATCTCCCAAGGTCCACATGAGGAGCAGAAGGAGGGAGAACATGAGCAAGTAAGTCAGGACCACGAGGGGTGTGCCCACCGAGACGGTGGGGCTGATCTACTGGAAGCTCACCAAGGCCAGCTGGCCCGGGACTGATATAGCGTGTGATCAAACCGGACTCTCTGAACGTGGCTGACAAGGAGGGCTGACTGAGAAGTCAAGGACAATGGCACTGGGTTTTGATCCTACTGTATGTACTGGCTTTATGGGAGCCTAGTCTGTTTGGATGCTCACCTTCCTAGACCTGGATGGAGGGGGGAGGACCTTGGACTTCCCATAGGGCAGGGAACCCTGACTACTCTTTGGACTGGAGAGGGAGGGGGAGGGGGTGAGGGAGGGGGAGGGAAATAGGAGGGGAGGAGGTGGAAAATTTTAATTAAAAATAAATAAATTTAAACAAAAGCTGGTTTAAGTGCTGTAGCCAATACACAAAAACTAATTCATAAGTAATCTGGCTCCAGAGCCTTTACTCCTTACATAACCCACTAAAATTATTCAGGAAGGATATTTGGATGTTTTTATTTTGTTTTTAGACAGGGTATCATATGTAGATCTGACCGTCCTGAAACTCACTATGTAGACCATGCTGGTCTCACAGAGATCTGCTTGCTTCTGCTTCTCATTGCTGGGATTCAAGGTGTGTGCCACTACAACCAGCAGGATATTTGATATAAGAAGGGTGCTTTAAAATGAAGGCATATGGGGGAATCATTTAAATCAAAAAAAGCTGTCTGAAGATGCATACATTTAAGCAATGAAATAAGTTGTGCAACTGTATGTTCCTTGAATGTAGGATACAGTGAGCTGAGCACTGCTTCTACATGCATTCTCAAAAGGTGTTTTTAAAACATGCTAGGCCTCAGAGATCACCAGCACACAGCCTGTAAACTTTATGGGAATATACACACAATGAGCCAATTATTTATGTGGGCTTTGCTAATAATGAATCAGAGCATGTCATGAAAGAAAAAAAATCACTTCTGTATCACTGGGAAATCTTATGAAATACATACATCCTCTCAGAAGAAAGCCTGTCTCTGTCATTTACATGTTTACCCCATCATCATTCAGTAACCATTTGTGAGAGCATTCCAAATTATTGAAACTTCAAGATTTTGAAAAGCAATTTAAAAAGAAAGAAAATGAATTGAAAACACTGATAACATCTTACCTTCTATTCCCAATCTAATCTTCTTAAGACCCCTCTCCTTCAAAACTGATTTGGCCACATCTCTGTTTTCAATGTACTTGAAAAATCTATATAATTTTGTGCTATAAATAACTGGAATAAAAAAGACAAAAATATTTCACATTAGCATCAAAGTACTTAAGATATTAACTTCAATTTACCTGGATCATCAAAGGGACCTGACATCCCTAAAAGCCCAAATAATGGATGCACTAATGCCAAAGGAAGACTAGCCAACATGACAGGACAATATTCAGTACAGTTAATGTAGAAGCAAATGTCTACTTAAGTGGAAACAAGAAAAGCTTTGATAACCAATCAGGTAACCCAATCCATAGAAAGATCTCTTTCTCCAAGACACACATCCACTTATTGGAATGGGATCTGTCCCAATTTTCAATAAGACAACCAAAAGATACTGATCACACACTATTATCAAGCAGGCAAAGTAAAAAACTAGATACCTACATGGCCTAGTCTGGAGGTGGGGAAACTGCCTTGTAAAAGAGTACTACACATCTTATATTTCACAGATTGAGCAACTATTAATAATTTCCCCAAAGGCAAAGCCCCTCCCCACAAACTGTTTTCCATCCAGGCAAAGAGCCCCATTTAATACTGAGGTTAAATGGCAGATTCGAGCATGTTCTGCCTAGGTTAGTCTGTTTAGAGCAAACTGGCTTTGCAAAGGGCAGACAGTCCACTGACAACATGTTGAGTCTTCCAAATGTGCTGGGAACTTCAGGGAGTTAGACTGATGGGCCTTCCTCGCCTCCTCTCTCTCAGGTGGAGTTATCGCCCTTAAAAGGTGAACTGCAAGGTTTTGTCAAAAAAAGAAAAACACACTCACAAACCAAACATGCTGGTTTAAGAGCCAATAAAGGAAAATATGTATACAAATTTTACCCATGGCATCCATCTGTACTTATTACCAAAGCTTTGAGACTACTGGTATTTTAAGATTTTTCTTTTCTTTTATCTTTTGACCATTCAGAAAGGATAGAGTCAAACTTAGAAAATCCGTCTGGCTGAAAAAGCTAACTGTATGCTCCTCAAATGCATCTTCTTTAGGATTTAACAGCTTGAGACGAAATGATTCATACTTAGACAAGCTAAGTAAAAGAAAGTTTTGTTCTCTTTAAGCTATGATGCTCAAGATAAAAAAAAACAAGAAAACAAAAACAAGAACAAAAAATAAAATAAAATAAAATAAAATAAAATAAAATGAGCTGGGTGGTGGTGGCACACGCCTTTAATCCCAGAACTCAGGAGGCAGAGGCAGGTGGATCTCTGAGTTAGAGGTCAGCCAGGTCTACAAATGAGTTCCAGAACTACCAGGCCTGTTACACATAGAAACCCTGTCTTTAAAAACCAAAACAAACAAACGAATGAATGAATAAGAAATATCAACAGTGAAACAGGAAAAGCTGGTCTGGCTCTAATTCTACAAAGCTACTACAATGTCACTTCTGTTCTTTAATTGTCTCTACACTTAGAACTGAACCTACTGAAAGCTAAAATGATAAACTCTGTTTTAACAGAAAATAATTTAGTACGCTCATCCTGAGTATTGGAACCTTTTTGTTTTTCCTGCTTTGTCCAACTTTTTATTCTACGTAATTGAGAAAAGACATTGTCAGAAACAAAGACATCTATTTTATCTTTACAAAAGACTCATTGTTAACACTAGGTGTGGATATGATCAAAATACACTGTATGAGACTCGTAAGGAGTTAAAAAGTACTCTAAAGAGAACCACAACATTCATAAGTCCATCATGTAAGAGAAAATCTGTCTGGAAAGTGCTAAAGCAGCTGTCTGAGGAAAAGTCTCTGAAAACCTAAGTTGGCAAAGTGATTGTTTATAGAGTCTGCTTAGTTTTCAAAAAAAGGTTCATAAAAGAGTTTTCATACTTTCTATATTCCTACAGCTTTTACTTAAACTCAGTGCAGTATAACCTTTCAAGGTTAACAGGCTAGGACATAAAACAAGCTGTTAGCTCACCCAGGACACTGTTTAAAAATGCTGATATTGGGTTCATAAAAACAACATAAAAAGATTTTCTCTAACAAAAGCAAACAAAAAATTCTAACCACAAAGTCTGGAAATAAAAAAGAACCCAATGCTGTTCAAGATGGGCTAGTCTGGTCAGCAACAACTGGAGACCTATGGTTTGTTCAAGAAAGCTTTTGGAAGGGCTACTATCAGGAACACAAATGATTTTAAAAAGAAATCTTGGAAATTAAAGTTACCGCTAGTCAACAAAATGTAAATCAGTTTCTGTGCATGACAGGCAGGGGTGGGCACACTTTTTCTCCACAGGCCCAAACAGTGAATGCTCTGGGCTTTGTGAGCCATGCAATATTTGTTGCAGCTATACAATTCTACCATGATAGCACCAAAGCAGCCATAGGCAATACAAAAACTTTATTGATAAAACAGGCAATGGGCTGAATTTAACCCAGAGCTAGTTAGCTGGTTCCTGATATACGAGAAGAGTCTGATAAACTCTTTACCTGTCCTTTGATTACTATTAAAAGACAGAGGTAATCTATATGATGAATCAGGAAAGAGAAGCATGCCAAAATACTTACTTTGTGAATATTCCTCTCCCATCTGTGGTGGATACTCCTCATCCCAATCAACCACATCATCATCTGTAAGCACCACTATATGGCACTCTCGTTCCCCACTCTGGGCACTCGCTACCATGAGAGGGAGGATCATTTCTTCCAGATAAAATTCAAATTGTCTACGAGCACCATCATTTGATAACTCATGCATAAGGGCACCTGAAATGAAACCCACACAGATATCTTGACTTTTTTTTTTTGATGCCTGATAAATGCAGAAGCAAAGAACAGAACACCAGAGTAAGTCAGCATCTACTTTAGAATTTTACAGATTGATAAATGGTAATTCTTCAGCCATCATACTGTACCGAAAAAGAGTTCATATACAAAGTCAGAGACAAAAATGGGCAACAGTAAAGTGTGATAGATAATAGATGTGACAGATGAAGGACCAGGGAGCAAGTGGGAGAATGACAGACAGAAAAGCAAAGAAGGATGTCTTAAGAGTCAGAAAAAGCATTAAGAGAGGCGCTCAGGTAATTTAGTAGTGAAACCTAATGACAGAGTTACCATTAAATTAGCACTGTTCATAATCTTCTAGTCAGCTCAGTATTACAAAAAAGAATATACTAAGAGTACAAATGATGGGGGCTGGATAGATGGCTCAGAGGTGAGGAGCACCAGTTGCTGGCTGCTCTTCCAGAGGTCCTGAGTTTAATTCCCAGCAACCACATGGTGGCTCACAACCATCTGGAATAAGATCTGGTGCATACATGCAGAAAGAACACTGTATACATCATAGATTTTTAAAAGGCTGTTTGTATTACCTTACTGAATAAACCTGTAACAGAGATGCAGCTCCTGTGATTCACACTTTAAAAAAAGTACAAATGATGTGTACAAACAGGGCTGTGAGGAAGCTAAACATAAACACAAATGTACAAAATCAGTAACTTTCTTGTTTAAAAAGTTTTTATTGTATTTTATGTTTATGAGTATTTCCCTGCATGTATATGTGCACTGTGTGCATGCCTGGTGCCCACAGAGACCAGAAGAAGGTGCTGGTTCCCCTGGGACTGGAATTACAGATTTGGGAGCTACTGTGTACATGCTGGGATCTGAACCCAAGATCTGCAAGAGTAACAAGTGCTCTTAATTGCTGAGCCATCTCTCCAGCCCCAATATGATCTCTTAATAGTTTCTTCATATTTCCTTTGGAGACAGGGTGTCTCAGGTAGTTCAAGGTGGCCTCAAATCCACTACAAAACTGGAGATGACTTTTGACTTCTGATTCTCCTGCCTCCTCTTTTTGGTACTGGGATTGCAGGCATATATTTCTGTTCTTGAGCTTTTTGTACTTTCTATTTTTTGCTATTTTTTTCTTTTCTTAAATGCATCCTCATTTAATTCCTAACAACTCTGCCAAGTACCTGTTTCCAATTAAGGAGTCTAAAATATTCAGCAAAGATTTTTTTTTTTTTTTTTTTTGGATTTTGGAGACAGGGTTTCTCTGTAGCTTTGGAGCCTATCCTGGAACTAGCTTTGTAGACCAGGCTGGCCTTGAACTCATAGAGGTCCCCCTGTCTCTGCCTCCCGAATGCTGGTATTAAAAGCGTGTGCCACCACCGCCCAGCTAAGAAAAAATATTTTTGATTCAAGTATATATCTTCAGTATTCTTTTAAATTTTTTTAGGACCACTTTTAATCTTTAAAAATTTTTCTTAGTAAGGTCTTTGAAAATATGTAAAATTTTGGTAATATATAGTAATCTACAAATAAAATTATAAGTTACAAGTCTAGAAAGTCTTCTACACCTATTTTACATAAAGATTCCTATCTTGAATTCCATAACAAATCTTTAACAGGTCTTTAATAGTGATGATAATGAATAAGGAATGATTGCAGATATGGGTAATATCATCATTTGATGGATGAAGGCAGGATAACCAGGAGTTTAAGGTCATCCTCACATACATATTGACATACTGAGTTTGAGACTAACACACGCACGCACGCACACACACACACGCACAGTGATTATCAGCAAACTGTGTCTGAAGGACAGGAGAACTAAAAATTCCAACTATGTGAGTGTGTTCTGAAGGAAGGCAATCTCTGGTTTCTAGTGCCACGTATACCTTGTAAGAATTATTTTTATCTCCCATAGTGCTCAAGATACTATCTTACACAGAGATAAAAAAAATTTTAGGAAAACAAATTTTTAGATGATATATCTGATATCTCTGTAATGAAATAAGTCACACTTTAGGAAAAGTCAAGGTTACTAAGTTAGGAAATATTAGTAAGAAATGACAGAGGAAACAGTCAAAGAGAAAATCTGAGTTCATTAAAAAATTATTACAGTTGAAAAAATACTAGAAAATAAAAGAGCTATCTAGATCTCTGTAGAGTTCAATAAATTCTTTTTATAATAGCAGGACACGTTATAATTGAACTAAACAAACATTTGAAGCCTACTTAAGACATGCAGGCTTCATGACACTGTTAAACACAAACTTCATACTTACTGAGATCTCTACATTTAATTGTACTGTATTCAAAAGAGATACAAAGGTAATCGCATGCTTCTCTCAGCTCAGGAATAGATATGCCATCAGGACAGCGGATGATTCCTGTCTTATAGTAATCCTGGAGGGAAAAACATTAGGAAAACCGTATCAGAGCACAAGTTAGTTTAAGCTCATTATCAAGGCTAGGTTGGTACATTTTCAAAGATAGTAGTAGTGCCCTAATATTTTAAATCATGGAATAAAGTTAGGTGGGAAATATGGCCTCTGTAATATTTGTATAAAAATTCCTTAAATCAAAAAGACTTCAAAAAAGGAAAAACAGGTCAGGCGCTGGTGGCACACGCCTTTAACCCCAGCACTCTCAGAGGCAGAGGCAGAGGCAGAGGCAGGCTGATCTCTTGAGTCCAAGGCCAACCTGGTCTTGAGTTCCAGGACAGCCAAGGATATACAGAGAAACCCTGTCAAGAAAGAGAGAGAGAGAGAAAGAGAGAGAGAGAGAGAGAGAGAGAGAGAGAGAGAGAGAGAGAGAGAGAGAGAGAGAGGAAAAACAAAAACGAGCAACTATAACAAGAACAAAGAATCAGTAAGATAATGTTTAGATGTTCGTAAATTTCCATAGTGCTAGTTTGGGGCAATAAATTATGGTTCAAGAAATCATAATTGACTTACTAAATGTAAGAGAATTAAGATAAATAATACAACTTCAGAAACACTATAACTTGACACCTGAAAAGGACTGTACAAAGGGCTCAGACACTCATATCTTATCTTCCCAAGGCCATAAATTCACTTGCCTCCATTATTTTATCCTTAGGTACTAACACAAACATGAATTAAAGTACATGTAAAGGAAAATAATAACCTATCTGCAAGAAGAGATCTAAATACTGAGGATGGATCATATGCCCAAGTTATTAACACATACAGGAAATACACACTCACCAAAATAGCTCGAAACACAGTAGAACCAATTCCTTCTGCCACCTCATACTCTCCCTTTTCATTGGGACGTGTGAAATTATGTTCTCGGCCGGATCCAAACATCCTATAATATTAAGTAATTAAGATGCACATTAGTAGGATACTTAAAAAGGGAAAATCACATATACAAAAATATTATTTAAACATATATATGTTATATTTAACAATAAGAAATTGGCAAAATTTATAAAAAGGGCATAAAAGGTCTCTTATAGGAATGGTAGTATACATTACCTTTAACAATAATAAAATCAACAGCTAAAGATGTCACCCAGTGGTAGGGCACCTGCCTTACATGCATAAGGACTTGGGTTCTATTTCCAGCACACACACAAAATACTATAATCTAATGTAGGTACAGCAGCTCACACTTGCAACCTCATTAGAACGCTGAGGCAGGAGCACTGTCACTACACACGGAAGTCTAGGCCACCCTGAAAAACTGTTACAGCAAAAACACTGATCACGCCCCATCCCCAAACACGCAAGATAGTAATAAAAATAGAAAAACAATACTTCTAAGAGAAAGGAGGAGAGGAAGATAAAGAGAGAGCAAGATAAGAGAAGATAGAGATCTCTCTCTCTAGCTATCTCTATTCTCTCTCTATCTCTTCTCTCACCCCGGTCTCCCCCTCTCCCGTCTCCCCCGTCTCCCCTCTCCCTCTCGCCTCGGTTTTTCGAGACAGGCTTTCTCTGTAGCTTTGGAGCCTGTCTTGAAACTAGCTCTAGTAGCCCAGCCTGGCCTCGAACTCAGAGATCTACCTGCCTCTGCCTCCCAAGTGCTGGGATTAAAGGCGTGTGCCACCAGATGATTTCTATTCTGGAGGATTTATGATGAAAATACTGCTCATCATAATTAACAGAATTTAATTAACATGGAATATTAACAGAATATGCAGCAAGTTAAACCGGAAAAAAATAAGATGATACATGAAAGTTTGGGCTATTTCTCAAATTCCAAATGTAAGGCGTTCCACTCAAAATTCTTAGACTTGCATCCTAGAATTTAAAAATAAGCAATTAAGTGCCAAGGTAAGAACAAAGGATGAGCTGGGCAAGCTAGCACATGCTTTTAATCTGAGCATTCGGATCTCTCTGAATTCAAAGGCCAACCCTGGTCTATACAGTGAGTTCCAGATCAGCCAGAGCTACACAGTGAGACCCTATCTCAAAACAAACAAACAAACCGAGAACAGAAGATGAAGAATAAAAAGTTCAATTAATTGGCTGGGCATGGTAGCACACGCCTTTAGTCCCAGCACTTGAGAGGCAGACAGGTGAGTCTCTTGAGTTCAAGGCTAGCCTGGTCTACATCGAGTTTTCCAGGTCAGCTAGGGCTACACAGAGAAACCCTGTTTCAAAAAGGCAAAAGGGGAAAAAAAAAAAAAACAGAAAAGTATAATTAAATGAGTAAAAAGCTCTTAGCCTTTATTTTAACATAAGTAAAAAACTGGAATTTTGTTTTCCAAAATACTATTGTTGGATCTTTCCTAGCAACTACTGAGAAAAAGAGTAGTTGCTTTAAAAAAAAGTTATTTTGCAATGAAACACTTCAAACAGTACTGAGAAAGAAAAAATTTAAATCATTAATTAAAAATAGTTGAGCCTCTGAATTTAACCATACCACTATTTCTAGAGTAAACAGTACTATTTCAAGTATTTTACCCAGCAGTTTAATTTAAATGGTTTATTCTTTTGTCTTAGTACAGAAATCCATGAAAAACAAAGATGTTTTATTTTAACATTTCCAAAAAGAATGCCAAGTGCTTTCCAGTTCCTATGAATATTAATTTTCATCCCCAAAGATATGCTTTAGTCAACCGCCTGAACAGAAACTTCCACTGACTGAAAATTCTCAAGAATCAAATGTCATGCAATTTCCTCAAATGCTTGAACTTTTTACAAAAAGGAATGTTATTCTTTTCAGATTAATGTGAACACACCCCAAAAAAGTCTTTAAAACAGCTAAAGCAGATCAAATACTTACTTTTTTGTTTCAATTTTAAGTAAAAATAAAGAGGAACAATGTCAAGATATTATCCCAACAGCTTCACTATCATCTACTGATGATATTCATGAAAATGCATATTGAAGTCCAAGGTCATTTAGAGAAATCTAGTTACTCCAACTGTATGCACTATCTCAAGAGCAGCGTTTATTCTGTACGCCTTTCCTTCTGTACCTCTCCTCTCTAGAACCCCTACAGTCATCACAGAAAATGCTTCAAGTTTCTGCCTCATGTAAACGTCTATTTCATTTATGTTCTCCATTTTAGTTTATTAACTTACACTGAAGTATTTGACCCTTATTTTAGGCGTGTAGAAAAATCGACTCCTAAACTCCTGATGTGGTGGTTCGCACACTGCAGACTTGTAACTCTACTCAATTACACCCTATCTATTTTCAAAGACATACATTCACCCTGTCTTAAGTATCTACAATAAACTGACAATTCAAATTTACTTCACAGCTAATCAAACTGTTTTCCTTTAAACAAAGCTGATGGGTATCTTTCTATATCTAGTAACAGGTTTTAGGAACTTATTTGGGAAACATATCAATGCTAATCTAACCAAGGTTCATCTGGTTAGACTCTATCAGATCAATTTGTGGAGAGCCTTTAGTGTTCTGACTTTAATAACAAATATACTTGCTACTGCTACTGGTACTACAAAAGATCATTAGGAATAAAACCAAGTTCAAGCTTTGCTCCACCTACATTCTATCTGAATTAACTCAGACAAATAATTTAACTTCCAAAATACAGCTCTTTCATCTATAAAATAGGGATGCTCTACCCTTCTATATAGCAGAAAGTTTACTGAAAAACTTTATAATAACCACAAAAGAATTACATGAAAAGCGCTTTAGAATTAGTGATAGAATGAACAACAATGAAACAAACCTGCCCAACATTGTATTTGGCTGTGCGGTGAAAATGGCCGGGTCCACGACAAATCTGGTGTTATCTACTATTAGTGTCACTCGCTCCGACGTCCTCGTGCTCCGCGCGCCTTCTTTTGCGTTCTCATACACAAACACCATCTCCCCGGATGTCTTACAGCTACCATCTGAGCTCGACTGACTGCTGTTTCTGCTGCTGCTCCCAGCACTGCTCATGGAGCCATTCGGGGACGCTCTTTGAGGACGAGGACTGCTTGGACGAGATGAACTATGATCTTTTTCTCGTTCTGAAACAAAAATGTTAAGGTCATACAAATTTTCTTTAAAAAGATTCAAGAACTGTATCTTCTAAAATGTCTGATATAGACAAGTTCTCTCAAATTGCTGCATTTCTGTTTTTCTATTTCAAATACATTTTCAACAAAACCAAGAAAATTAAAATACAAAATTGTTTTCTAAGATATTTTAGCTAATTGAAGTTGATCCAGCCAAATACCAAAGTTAAGGTAAAACTTTTATTATTATCCCACTAAAATATGTAAAAATTAAAATATTCTTACAATTAAATACACATGAAAAACAAACAAGATTTACAAAAATTAAAATTATTAATAAGAATAAAAATGGCCGGGCGGTGGTGGCGCACGCCTTTAATTCCAGATCTCGATTGGCAGAGGCAGGAAGATCTCTGTGAGTTCGAGGCCAGCCTGGTCTAAAAGAGCTAGTTCCAAGACAGGCTCTAAAGCTACAGAGAAACCCTGCCTCGAAAAACCAAAATAAATAAATAAATAAATAAATAAATAATAAAAATAAAAGATTAATAATAAGAATATCAATTTTAGAGTTGTTGTTGTTATTGTTTTCTTTTGGTTTTGGTTGTTGAGACAGGGTATTGCTACATAGCCCAGGCTGGTCTCAAACTCATGATCTTCTTGTCTCATCCTTAAAAGTATTAAGATTACAAATGCCCCATATATAGCCTGAGAACAGTTTAGAAACAGTTGTAATTACTAAAAACAGTTAACATTTTCAGAATGTGAAATATAAACTCCAGAAATACACTTTATTGATAATATCACACTGAAGTCAGCAATTTTTCTCATAAAAAGAAGATCTGAAAAAGAAAAAATTCAGCAGGGGGGAATAAGAAGTAAACAAACCAACAAACAAACAAACAACAAAAACCTTTAATGATTACCAAATAAAGTGAGTTTAGCAACTAATGGTATACTACTTTCTTTCTGTTTGTTTTAAACAGGGTCTCATATAGATCAGGCTAGCATCAAATTCACTACGTAGCTGATGATGACCTTGCTCCTTCCTAGCTCTACAGTTACAGGTCTGTACCACTCTCCTCAGCTGATACATTTTCTCCACAGCCACACTTTTGCAGATAAAACAATGATACAAACTTTATTAGACTTATAATTACTGTCAATTTTCATAGGCAGAAAATATTGTCAAATGTTCCAATATCCTATAAAATGGAAATAAAAACCAAGATTTTATGGTAAGTTTTATTTAAAGGCTAGATCACTAAATTTTAAAGGTGACCTAAAAATGTACCTCTGTCTCATCAGTTTTTGGCAAATTTCTCCATGACTCAGGCTACTTAGAACATTCTGTACAGCATGCCGATTATATAATTAGCTTTGCTATAGCTCCAGAGCTATTCTGACACCCTCCTCCTTTAATTACTGTTTCCACAAGGCTGGTAGCATCCCCAAAGCAAATTTTACCCAGGTGATAAAATAATTATATTCTGTTGTTCTTTCTCAGACATTGAACGGAAGAGACCAATACTTCTGATCGTATCTGGCTTATATATATTAGCCTGTCTTCAAGGACCTACTTAGATATTGTCAACTTCTCTATCCAATAAGGCCTCACTTAAATGATTCTGATTTACAACAAATTATCAGAGACTACCAAATTAGTAGTTGGGAGAGGGGCTTGCTGGGGATTAGAAAGGCTTTGCACACACTAACCTAGTACTCTACCATCAAGCTATGTATATGTATGTGCATGTATGTATATGTGTGTGTATACATATATATACACACACATATACATACATGCATATCCCCAGCCTAAATATGCCCCCACATACACAGCTGAAGGAGATTGAGCCCAGAAACAAGTGCATGCTAAGCAACAATGATCACAGAAACGATGCCTCAGCTCTAAATCAAAGTTTGATATTTATACCTTCCCTAGGGGGAAATTTTTAAAATCAACAATTTTATACTGCTTAGGCACATTACTTCAGAATGGTACTTTGTAGTCATACAGTGTGTCATCCTGAGCTAATAATAATGTTCATATGAGTAAGAAGGAAGGAAAATAACCCCAAGTTATTAAGAAAGTAAACACACTTCTCTTTCTTCTATTTTTATTATTAAATTGGGAACCCTGTCAAAAATCAAAATAAAGCCAAAACCCTACAATGGTTATTCTTTTACTTTATTTGTTGGCATGAGTAGCCAGCAAACCCTAGCAATAATTTACCTTACTACTATTTTGTTTTGTTTTTTGAGACAGGATTTCTCTGTAGCTCTGGAGCCTGTCTAGCTCTTGTAGATCAGGCTGGCCTCAAACTCAGAAAGATCTGCCTGCCTCTGCCTCCCAAATGCTGGGATTAAAGGATCTTACTACTATTTTATAATAAGCCACTGTTTTGTGCATACATTTTTATCTAATGAGATATATATTAACTTAAAATTTTCTTTTAAAAGTTTATATCACAGCTTCAAAGGCTTTTCATGTTACTTTTGTAAGATTGCTCCCAAACTGAAAAGTTACCTTTACGTTGGATTTAATAAGCTATCTTTTTAATAAGAATAAAATAATCAGCTAAAATATAAATAACTGAATTATAACAAAGAAGTGAACCTTGCTCAAGTATTAGGCACAACTGAAATCAACCCAACTGTAAAAAGGCGGATGACGAGAACTGGTGGGGTAAGATGATCTTACGTACCAACATGGTGCTGTCGTGTTGGTGAAGTCACATTTCGAATACAAGGAGTAAGCTGAGACTCTGCTCGTTCATGAGATGAATCTCGTGATCTGTCACTTGACCTCCGTCTATCTCTTGATCGTTCGTGTCCCCCACTAGCACCATGCAGACTCATTTTAGTGTGGTCGACTCCTCCCTTAGCAATACGTGAGGCAGTGCTGATGATAGGTTAGAAAAGAAAATTAACATAAAAGCAAAAAAAAAAAGAGAGAGCACAAAGTTCTTTCAATGAAAACATGATTAACATATGACTGACATTTTAAGTACAAAAATCAAATGTTACTTTTTGATTCTGAAATTTGATTTACTAATGTGAACCTTAGGTTTGACAAATTCTGGAGTAATGTGTTTATAAAAACCGTAATCAAATTCAAAGTTTTATAGATAAGAAAATTTAAAATTCAAAAAAGGTGAACTGACTTGTTTTGTGCAGACAGAGTCCTGCTATAGAGATCCAGCCTCTCCTACCGCCCAGTACTGGTATTATAAGCATTTGTTACCTACCACGTATGGCATGAACTGACTTCTAAAAGTAGGCTTAATAACATGAAGTATACAGGTATTTAAATTTCTTTGGAAGGGAATCTTAGAAGGAGAGCACCACATTCTAAAACACTAATTAAAAAAAAATAAACAGGTTTGAGCAAAAATAACTGTTCTTACCAAGCAAGTCTCCAAGCAAACAAGATGAACTCATTTTTAGAACTTCTTCAAATTTATTATTATTTTAATTTTTAAAAAGTACTCAACTTTCTGACTGTAGAAAGTCAGAGATTTAAAAATGTTTACATGTTACATAGAGTAAATTTTACTGAGAAGTAACTGAGGACATCATCATTTAGCTAAAATAGTCTAGTAAGAGAATTCACTCTCAGTATCATTAAATATGTACACAACAGGCATAATAATGTGTTAAATGACAATTTAGCTAAGATCCAGTATTAACATCTGTTCTTATCTTTATTTATTTTATGTTAAATCCCATAAAATGAAGCTCTCTAGAGCTTACCTGTGTAGTAATAATACATTGAGAAATGTAAACAAGCCATGTTATCCAACTTCCAAATGTAAAAAATAGTACATCACAAATATTTTATAACTACTAAATGAGTGACGGGCAAATGCTTTAGAATCTCAAAATAAGAAGGCACTCCTAAAGTCAGGGGGCTGACAAGACGGTTTACTGACTAAGGGCACTCATTTGCTGCCAAGCCTGACAACTGAGTTTGAACTCAGGAACCTACATGGTGGAAGGAGAGAACCATGCCCCACAAGCTGTTCTCACCTCCACATGTGAGCCCCACAAAAATACTACATAAATAAGTAGATAAATGTGATTTAAAAAAATTGGATTAGAGTTAGTCACTAATTCCCAAAAATATGTAAAATTTTAATAATTAAATAAAAACAAAAAATAAAAATTAACAATAAAAATACTTCGGGTATAGAAAAGGAAATGATAGTAATCACAGTCAGACTCAAGACCATTTAGAAATGAAGCATTTGGAAATGTTTATATGACAGTCACAGTTTAAGAAATAGTATAACATATTTTAGAAGTAGAAGGAACTCTTGATTTTACAGTAATAAGAGTTAGACCCAAACTTTCCTTTGATAGTTACATAGTATTTTGAGTTATTTAATATTCTGGAAACAGGCCCCTATAAGTTCTAAGATTCTATCTACTTTCTACTGTTGATATTAGGAGTAAACCAACAGAAAGGGTAGTAAAGCACTGGTCACAATGCGCCTCTTTTTTTTTTTTTTGCCATTATGATCCTAAATGATTAGTTTATTTATTATACTATCATGTTGAATATTAAATATTTAATGATTATAAGTGCTGAAATTAGTAAAAAGTAAAGGGCTAATATAAGAAAATTATACATAATTATATTTGTAAACATAATCATTTGGATCCTAAGAAAATGTTTGCAAATTGGATCTAATAGTTATTAAGTAAATATACAACCTATCAGACTTATAATAATAAGGCAGCCTCTAGATGGATTTAATTAAAATATTGAAGAAGAAGAAAAACATTTTCATGGGTAGAATAAATCATTATTTTTCTGTCTCATGATAGAACATTCATGGTAAAAACAAATAACAATATGTAGAGACAAGCTTTCATAAGCAGTGGAAGGCTATGACTATTTCAAACATATTTTATTGTAAAATATAAAGGCTTTTTACTATCAAGAAATTTGATTACCAAAGATAGTTTTTATTTTACTGACTCAGAAGAACTCTTGGTTGGGTTAATCAGAAGGGTTGACATGCAGTTACTGGTGGGTTATTGGGAAAGCTTAGTCCTGAGGACATTCATTTTATTTGACTGTGTATGTACATGTACATTTAGTCACCCATGTGTGAGGGTGTGTGTCCTAAACATGAATGTAATGTGTTGGTCCTTTTTATTGATAGCTCACATATACTGACCCAGTTTAATCTCAGAGTATATAACTGTAGTGACAGTATTAAGATAATTCTCTAGCTGGACTTCATATGCTTTGCAAAGACATCAAATATAAACATAGTATGCATCTATGTATGTATATATATGTATGTATTCATATTTACATGAGAGGAATAATATATTACTTAAAATAACAGCACAGTATACTAGATAAAAATAACATGATTAAAAAGTTCAGAAATATATACAGTGGTTGACTTTTAAATATGCATTTTGTCAGACTCTGTTTAAAATAATTATGATAACCAAAACAAAGATGCTTTTAGGAGATTCAGCAGAAGCACAATCAAAGACTCAGTTGTTCTGAATGTCCTCACAATGCACCTCTTAGCAAGTTGTTACTTGTTTAGTTACAACAGAAGAGGACAGAAAAGTTCAAACTTCCACATTTGCTTGGTCATGCAACACTAGCCAAGGTGGCAGTAATACTGTAAGCTGAGTCTTGATTCACGTTAATGTTCCCCTCTACATTACAATGTTTTCTTTTTACCAAAACCACACTGGTTAAAATGTAATCTTACAATTCCAAAGGCAGATTTAAATCCTTTAGTGACTCAAGGTCACCTTTTTTGTTAGTTTATTAACTATACTGCTCTAGTTTTTTTTGTGTGTGTGTGTGTGTGTGGTTTGTTTCACTAAGGAAATCAGTCACCACCCTGCTAAAACAGAGATTGCAGGCACAGAAGATAAGGCAGACTTAGTTATGCCTAGGGATATAAAATCAGTCTGTTAGCATTTGCAACTATGTTTCTCGCAAGCCTTAAGAAGAAAAAAACTTTCCATTCTCATGTTCCTTCTAGAAAAAAGGGGGAACAGTTATATTCTTAGAACATAACTGTTTTCTTCAAATAGAACCAAGAAATTCTACTACTGGAACAAGAATTTCAGAATTCCTGGCTGACTTCTGAAGTAGAAAAAAAAAGGAGTCTATATTAATAGAAGGATCACATATGGGGGTGGTGAAGGCCTCAAAACCTCTATTATTCTCACTGCTAAGATTTTATCATTTTGTACTACAAGAAAGCAAATTTCCTAAATGTGACCTAGTAATTTCATAGACTGTCCAATCACAACTATGGCTAAGCAAATATAGGCTAAATATTCAGTATGAATAGGGCTAAGCAGACTAATTAATTAAAACAGTCTTTTTATAAGACATCATTTTTAGCTTAAAAAAAATTAGACACTGCTAAATGTTCTACTGAAATACTGCCTTAACTTCTAAACTCCTTAGATTTTTAAGTAAATGCAAATGGTGTCATCACATTTCTTTATATGTCAAATAGCATGCACCTTGAATCAGCATTTAGAAATCAGGTGTTACAGAAGACAAATTATGTTCTCCTCTATTTGACTAAATAATATTAAATCACCAAAACACTCTGGAGACAAAGCAATATATGCAGAATAAACAACAAGGTCAGGCAAGCTCACAGTGACAGCTCTGCTCTGGGCTGCATTTAAGAATGTACATTGTGTCACCTGAGACAGGTGAGAAAGAAAGTAGCTCATTCCCAGTACCTGCCTCTAGCAGTAGCAGGACTGCAGTTATTACCCTATTCAACCAGCTTCACAGAAGAGTGTAAGAAGCAAGATAAGCAGAGCTTGTGTATGGTGTGGGTCAAATTCAAGTATGACCTCCTGGACGGAATCCCCAAATGAAGAAAAGTGAAAAGAGAAAATGTGGAATGAACAACATCTGGATTTCTCCCAAATTTGATGAAAATTACAAAGTCACAGATACACACAATAAGTTGCTTCCATGGTTTGGAAAATGAACCCCAAAGCGAATGGCACTACTAGGAGGTATAGTTTTGTTGGAGTAGGTGAGGCCTTATTGGAGGAAATATGCCACTGTGGGAGTGGGCTCTGAGGTCTCATATATGTCAAGCTATGCCCAGAATACAGTTCACTACCTGTTGTCTGTGGATCAAGATATAGAACTCACAGCTCCTCCTCCATTACCATGTCTGCCTACATACCACCATGATGATAATGCTTCCGGCCATGATGATAATGGACTAAACCTCTGAAACTGTAAGCACCACAATTAAATGCTTTTCTTAGTAAGAGTTGCTGTGGTCATGGTGTCTACTCACAGCAAAAGAAACCCTAACTACAACAGTTGCCTATATACTTTAAAGAAAAATGCAACACCAAATAATAGGTTCTTGGGGGTCTAGAACAAAGCTATCTTTCAAAAACAAATTTAAGACAAAAAGAAAATTGATCATGTGTCTATCTATCCAAAAGGTAAAAGGAAACAATTCCGGTAGAAGAAAAAATAATGCCAGATAACAACATGGATCTACACAAGGAATGAGGGACCCTGAAAAGAGTAACTACTGCAAGGGAAAAGTATTGTTTTCCTTACTGTTCTGTTCTTCTTTAAAAATTAGCTTAAACAATAACTGCAACAATATGACGAGTGCAATAAAACAAACTTTGGGACTGGAGAGACGGCAGCACTCGCTTTCTACCATACAAGAAGTGACACAGTGCTGGGAGGTATACAGACAGTGTACCGGAAGAGCTCAAGACAGAGTTTTAGTTACAATGCTAAAAACTGAAATAAAATGAACACACACACACACACACACACACACACACACACACGATTATTTGGGGCTATAACAATGACTCAATGGGCAACAGTATTTTGCTGTGTAAGCATGAGGACCTAAATTTAGATCCCCAGCATCCATGTAAAAGGCAAACACAGCAATGTGTCTGCAACCTCAGGGATGGGAGGAGGGGTAGTTCTCAAAGCTCTCTGGCCAATCAGGTTCAGTGCCAAGATTTTATTTCAGAAAACAAGGCAGAGAGTGATAGGAAGATGGCCAACATTAATCTCGAGCCTCTATATGCCTGTGTGTGCAAACACACACAAAATTCACACAAATATACACGCCAGTTGATCCAAAAGACAAGAAAAAGTCAAGAAGATGGGAGGAAAAATGGAATAATTGGAAAATAATAGCAAGATAACAGACTTATATACAAATTATCTAGGCCACTTAAATGCAAACAATCTACATCGTAAGAGATTATTTGATGGGATACAAAAACCAAACCTAACTATCCCACCTACAAGAAACACACATTAAATATGAAGGTACAGAGAGATTAAATATAAAAGGATGAAGAAACACATTAGGCTATCATCAGTACAATGAGAGACAATGGTGGTCATTGTAATAGCAAAGCAGAGCTCAAAAACTAAGTTCTTTCATAAGAAAAGGGGATAAATTCATTAAGAACACATAACAACTCAAATGTTTTTCTGCCTCAAATTATGCAAATCAAAAACTGGTGAAATGAGAATAGATAGCCCCACAATTACTAGAGATTATAACACCGTTATATTATTTTTGTATTTACTTACTTGATTACTTATGTGTTATGGTCATGAGAATTAAACCCAGAGACTCATGTATAGGTGCACACTTCACATCTAATCTACATTCTCAGGTCTACTGAAATACTTAGAAGAGGAAGCAGACACAAATCCATTAATGTGATTTTAATAACACTATCAACTGATTTGACCTAACTTATAGAACACGTTACAGAATAATAGCAGGAAAATCATACTTCTTATGTGCACACAAACATTTACAATAACAAACCATATTCTAGGCAATAAATCAAATCTCAATAAACTTAAAAGAACTTAATCATACAAAGTATTTCCTGACTACAACAGAATTAAATTAAAATTGAAAAAATTTATAAAATATTCAGAAATTAAATAAACATCTTTAATTAAAAAGGAGTGAAAAGAGAAATTTTAAAATTCCAAACACAAAGAAACTAAAAATCACCCACCATGTCAAAAATCTGTGCTATGGCATGATACATAGTAGTACTTAGGGGCCAATCTACTCTTAATTTAAATATAAAATACAAACCAAACCAAACCAAAACCTTAGCTCTTCATCAAGCAGATAAAGACTATCTATAAAATATTCAAGTATATTCAAAATACTCTGCCCAAGAAGAGAGAAACAAAATCAAGGGCTTCTTATACTCAATATGTTGCTAAAATGCTGTAGTCTGGATCTCAGTGTCTCCCAGGGGTCCACATCTTGGAGGCTTGGGTCACTGACCTGTGTACTATAGATGTCTGCTGGGGGGTTGCTAATTTAAGAAAGTATTGAGGACATACTGGGGATATGCCCTTGAAAGAGAATTTGGAAGCCTGGTCCTTCCTTCTCTTCTCAGTGCTCTGGCACCATGTGTAATAGTCTCTCTCTCACCGTGCACTATGCAAACATGCTATGCTGCCACAGATGCAACACAACTGGGCCAGGGAGTATGCACGGAACCTATGAAACTAAGAGTCAAAAGGACACGGCCTCTTTAGAAACTGATTATCTCATGTAGAAAGTATTCAGAATGGTAAAGTGGAAATCCATCTTTATCCTCAAGACCACATGATCATCTATAGCAGATCTTACTCAAATGCTATCACAACCAAATGAGCTGAGCACAGGTGCAAAATACTAGATCTCTATTTTAAAATCAAGTCTATTCCTATATACTAAAAAAAAAAAACCATTCTTTTAGAAAGCAATTTATAATAACATTCAAAACATGACATGACATACTTTAATGAATCAGAAGACTTAATACTGTTACAGTATTACTTCTTTGTATGCTGACCCCATGGATACAAACAATTCCAATTAAAATACCATACAGTGTTTTGTTTTTTAATTTTATGTGTAATGGGTATTTTGCCTGCATGTATGTCTATGTACCATATGCATGCCTGGTGCCCCTGGAAGCCAACGGAGATTGGATCTCTTGGAACTGGGGTTACAGATGGTTGTGAGCCACCATGTGGGTGCTGGGAACTGAACTCAGGTCCTGTGGAAGAACAGCCAGTGTTCTTAACCACTGAATCATTGCTCCAGTCCCATTAAGCCGAGTTGTTATTTCAAAAGAGACAAACTATTTTGAAATTTGTAAGGAGGGAAAAGAGGTAGAGCTCAATGGCATGCCTGTTTGACATGCAGGTGGTTCTAGACTTGATCCTGAGTGAACACAGGGAATGCAAAGTGACTAGAATGATTTAAATCACTAATTAAAAATAAAAAGGAGAGTTATAAGACTGACAACTTGACTCCAAGACTTATTTTTAAAAATCACAGTGGGGGGCTGGAGAGATGGCTCAGAGGTTAAGAGCATTGCCTGCTCTTCCAAAGGTCCTGAGTTCAATTCCCAGCAACCACATGGTGGCTCACAACCATCTGTAATGAGATCTGGTGCCCTCTTCTGGCCTGCAGGCATACATGCAGAAAGAATACTGAGACTACTGTATACATAATAAATAAATAAATAAAATCACACTTATGAATACAATATAGTATAGGCATCATGATAAACAAGCAAAATAATCGACTAGAAAAGAACCTACATACATTTATATAGATAATTTCAATAGCATTCAAAAGTAATAAAGGAAGAAAGTATATTTTATCAAATGGTACTGGAACAGATAAGCAATGGACATTTGACTTCTAGAACTGAAAGAGCAACAGGATTCTGGTCTGGTCAGTAGCTCACATTATACACAAGAGTTAACTCAAAATGGATCATATACATAAACATAAAACTTTAGAAATAAAAAGCAAAATATGTAGAAGAATAAAGTAATAATTGACCATTAAAATTAAAAATTTTGCTCTTCAAAAATCACCATTAAAGAACAACAAAAAGGCACTGATGAGAGAAAATAATTCTCTGTTCTAAAGGACTTATACATATATTAAACTTCCAAAATAACAGAAAAAATACAAATACAGATAAAATGAAGTATATAAAACTATACTTTACTAACAGATTCAATGTAATGCCCATCAAAATTACAGCAAAATTCTTCAAAGACCTCAAAAGAATAGTACTCAACTTCATATGGAAGAGCAAAAAACCCAGGATAGCCAAAACAATCCCGTACAATAAAAGAACTTCTGGAGGCATCACAATCCCTGACTTCAAACTTTACTACAGAACTACAATACTGAAAACAGCCTGGTATTGGCATACAAACAGAGAGAAGGACCAACGGAACCGAATAGAAGACCCGGATATCAATCCACACATCTTCGAACACCTGATTTTTGACAAAGAAGCAAAAAATATCAAATGGAAAAAAGAAAACATATTTAACAAGTGGTGCTGGCATAATTGGATATCAGCATGTAGAAGAATGAAAATAGAACCATATCTATCACCATGCACAAAACTCAAGTCCAAATAGATCAAATACCTCAACATAAAGCTGGCCACATTGAACATCATAGAAGAGAAAGTGGAAAATACACTTGAACGCATTGGCACAGGAGACCATTTCCTAAATATAACCCCAGCAGCAGACACTGAGAGAAACAATAAATGGGACCTCCTGAAACTGAAAAGCTTCTATAAAGCAAAGGACACGGTCAACAAGACAAAACGACAGCCTACAGAATGGGAAAAGATCTTCACTAACCCCACATCAGACAGAGGTCTGATCTCCAAAATATACAAAGAACTCAAGAAATTGGACACCAAAAGATCACATAATCCAATAAAAAAAATGGAGTACAGACCTAAACAGAGAACTCTCAACAGAGCAATCAAAAATGGCTGAAAGACACTTAAGGAAATGTTCAGCATCCTTAGTCATCAGAGAAATGCAAATCAAAACAACTCCGAGATTCCATCTTACACCTGTAAGAATGGCCAAGATCAAAAACACTGATGACAACTTATGCTGGAGAGGTTGTGGGGAAAAGGGAACACTTCTGCATTGTTGGTGGGTACAACCCCTTTAGATGTCAGTGTGTCAATTTCTCAGAAAATTAGGAAACAACCTTTCTCAAGACCCAGTAATACCACTTTTGGGTACATATCCAAAGGATGCTCAATCATGCCACAAGGACATGTGCTCGGCTATGTTCACAGCAGCTTTGTTTGTCATAGCCAGAACCTGGAAACAACTTAAATGCCCCTCGATCAAAGAATGAATAAGAAAAATGTGGTACATTTACATAATGGAGTACTACACAGCAGCAAAAAATAACGACAGCTTGAATTTTGCAGGAAAATGGATGGAGCTAGAAAACATTATTTTGAGTGAGGTAACCCAGACCCAGAAAGACAATTATCACATGTACTCACTCATAGGTGTTTTTTTTTTTTTTCGAGACAGGGTTTCTCTGTAGCTTTGGAGCCTGTCCTGGAACTAGCTCTTATAGACCAGGCTGGTTCATAGGTGGTTTTTAAACAAAGAAAGCCAGCCTACAAGCCACAATCCCAGAGAACTTAGACAACAATGTGGACACTAAGAGAGACTTACATAGATCTAATCTACATGGGAAGTAGAAAGCAGAAAAAGACAAGATCTCCTGAGTAAACTGGGAGCATAAGGACCTTGGGAGAGGGCTGAAGGGGGAGAGGAGAGGCTGGGACGGGAGCAGAGAAAAATGTAGAGTTCAATAAATATTAATAAAAAATTTAACTTGTATACACAAATATTTTTCTAAGTTTTATATATAACCATTCAAAATTAAAAACTACTGAATGTCCGTGAGCAGGTAGGCAAACTTTTGTGGTATATTCCTACAGATGATAAGACTCATTAAACATAAATATTTTTCACTACTTATACAACTCATAGAAGGAGTAAATCTCAAAACAACTATGTTAACTCCAAGAGGCAGACAACAAAATACATAAAATTCTAGGAAATACAATGGGTAGAGTCAGAAGACAGCTTGGTGGATGCACGAACATAAAGGGCAGCGACTGCGGAAAGGGCACTCAGGAAACTTTCGGATGTAAAATTACAGCATTACACTTATGGTGGTTGAGGTTTTATGAGTGTATAAAATATTTAAATTTATCAAACTGTACACCAAAATCGGCTCTTTGGCCACACAATGTGCTTGAGACTACCATACCAGGAAACCAGTGCTGAGCCACCCTCATTATACATAACGAATTTTAATTCAGTTTTTCTTTTCGTAATAGTCTTTTCCTTCCATAGCTTTCTCGCTGGCTCACATTAAAGTTTTCCCCATCAGCCGACACAGAATCTTCCACACAGCTGTATAGTTTATGGTCTCAGAAACCAACAACAGATTAAAAACAGCTACAAGAGCAACTGACCACTAACTATAGGGCTCACAGACCAACACTATCCAACTAAGCTATGACAAACACCCACATCGGATTCCTCAATCACGAACCCTTCCACATCATAATGTTTAATCAATACGGGACCATTAACTTCTACTACCTCTTGCTATGTAAATAAACCAACTTTAAATAAAGTCAACCAAAATACCTACCTGCATTTAAAATTTTACAACTTTACCTTACAATGCTACTGATTTCTTTATGCAATACTAATTTATTACTTAATTATAAATGGCTCAGTTTTGTATAATAAAACCATAAATTCCTACAATAGAACTCTCATATAAAAGTCATGCATAATGTTTTAAAAATCTAACTCTAGCCGGGTGGTGGTGGTACACGCCTTTAATCCCAGCACTCGGGAGGCAGAGGCAGGCAGATCTCTGTGAGTTTGAGGCCAGCCTGGTCTACAAGAGCTAGTTCCAGGACAGGCTCCAAAGCTACAGAGAAACCCTGTGTCAAAAAGAAAAAAAACAAAACAAAAAATAAAAAAATCCAACTCTAAACACTGCTTTGAGGTTTATGACACTAACCATGACGTTTTCTGAAGAGATAATATGCCAGGGTACAACCACACTATGGGTTATCACTCTTAAATAAAAAAGTATAATAAACTACTAATAAGCCTAACTTTGTGAATGAATCTCAAGCGCATTATGTTATATGAAGAAAAAAAGAACCAAAAGTTTATCTGATTGTACTTAGTTAATAGCTTTCAAGTGACAATGGCGTAGAAACACTCATGGCTTGACAAAGGTAGAGTTGGTAAATTTTTCAGTGATGATGTCACAGTTCTGTGTCCTCATAGTGGTGGTGGGAAAATTACATATTAAAGAATAGTAATGAACTCTTACAATTCAGAATTGTCTTGGTAATTTTTCTACTGTCATGTCAAACACCATGAACAAGGCAGCTTATGAGAGAAAGCATTTAATTGGAGCTCAGGGTTTAAAAGGGTTAGAGTCTGTGACCATCGTGGTGGGAGAACACGTCAGCCAGCATGCGCTCATGGTGCTGAAGCAGTAGTTAATAGCTTACAACTGATCCAGGCAGAAAGAAAGAGAGAGAAACTAACTGGGGATGGCGTGGGCTTTTGAAATCTCAAAGCCCACCCAATGACACACCTCCAATGAGGCCACACTTCCTAGTCTTTCCCTAACAGTCCCATCAACTGCAGAACACATGTTTAAATATAAGCATATGGGGGCCATTCTCATTCAAACCACCACAAAAAACCCAATTTTTAAAAGATTACACAGAGAAAGAAAATATTTGTAATACCCTCAAAAGAGAAAAAAAGTGAAAAGAAAATCAAACAAAGAAGTCAGTATTCATGCAACATGCAGGTTCCTAAGAAAGGAGAAGGGAATAGAACTAAGACAACAAAACTTCAGAAGCCACTGACATAGTAGCATTCACGTCAGAAAACTGTAAAGATGAAAAACAGTCTCTGCAGTGTGACTGGTATTCATTTATAGACGGTAACCATATCTAGCAGAGAGACCTGACACAAGTACACAACAGTAATTATTATTCTGAGGAGTTATCTTACTTAATTTTAAATATGTCTGTCTTTGTTAGATTTCTAACTAAGAAATGTGATGTGGTAAAAACAACATGATCAAAGCATAGAGAGAAGAATTTATTTGGCCTATACATTCTGATCACAGTTCATCACTAAGGAAGTCAGGGCAGGAACTTAAGGCCAGAAAAATATTGGAAGACAGGAACCAAAACAGAAGCCAGGATGAAATATTGCTTGCTGTCTGGCTCCCTGTGGCTTGTTCAGCTTGCCTTCTCTATGCAACCCATGCTACAGTGAGCTGGGTCCTCCCACATCAATCACTAATCAAAAGATGCCCTCACAGACTTGCCTAACAGCTATAACAGAGGCAATGCCTCAACTGAGGTTCCTTTTTCCGGGCAACTATAGCCTGTGTCACGCTGACAAAACAAACAAATGAATAAACTAACAAAACTATGGTTTTATCTTGGTATATCTTATTAATGTTTGTGAAGTCTAGCTGAAATTTCAGTATATCCACTAGCTGTCTGAAATCAGAGTTAATTAAGTTCAAGGTCTGAGCTATGACGCAAACCTCAGTTTCAGGAGTTCATGCTGCTAGCCTCAAGTAAGCCTGACCAAACCAAGTTTAATTTCTTTCCTGTTTTTTTTTTTGTTGTTGTTGTTTGTTTGTTTGAGACAAGGTTTCTCTATGTAGCCCTAACTGTCCTAGAAGCTTGGTAGACCAAGCTGGTCTCAAATTCACAGAGATCCGCCTGCCTCTGCCTCCTGAGAGCTGGAATTAATGGCATGCAAAACCACGCCCGGCTTAATTTCTTTGTCAAACTAAAATTTTTCAAGTATCTTGAAAGTACTTCTTATTATAAGAGTCCTTAATAACTGAGAAAGGTGGGGGAGAGAACAGGGACGGTAGCAGCCGTCCTACATTGTTTTTGTGTGTCCTGTATTAACAGCCACCCTCAGGAACTTCTCATACACAACACTAAAACCACACACTGGTGTCTAACAGACCTTACAAATATCCTTGGAATTCCTTACATTTAGTCCCCTTACCTACCTTACATTCAAGGGTATTCTACAAAAAGGGTTCAAACATCTTCCATCTTCCAAGGGCACACGGCATGCTAACTGCAACTGCATTTCATTCTCATCTGGCCTTCTTTTAGTTAGTTAGCTCTATATTATCCTTCTCGTTTCTGTTCCAAAATGTTGTGTCTGCTTCAAAACCAGACACAGAATCTTTCAGCAGTCCTTATGCTTTTATAAATCTTCAAAGATCACAAGAATTACTAATAAGTGGAAGATGTTGATTGACTGCAGCTCCCTCCTTGGATCATCTACACCATTCTCTGGCTTCTGTGTCATTAACAAGCTTGTTTTCGTGTTTGTTATTGGTGTTTCTAGCGTTCTTCCTCTCTGAGAAGCTTCTAAACCGAGCTGAGGTCCCTCCTTCACTGTCACACACTATTACTGCACTTCCCTGAACCTACCTTCTTTCATGAAATGTCAAACAACAGACCTTTCTGGACAGTGCTCCCATTTTCTAATGTCTCATCTCATTTGAACCCCAATCTTCCTGATTTTTATATGGACTTTTAAAAAATACTTTACAACTATCTGCTTCATTTAAACACTGTGCATATCTTTAATGAGCTCAAGGTGAAATCATATCAAGGATCTTTTTATTGTTAGAAAAAATAAAAATTACATTTTAACTCCTTAAAACAGTCCTCCTTTTTGAAAAATATAAAATGAAACCATGTTAATAATTTCTCTGGTCAAATTTCAGAAGAACTACAATTAATTAAATGGCACTGTGTAACACAACTATGCTATAGATGACCATGACAGAAAGTTTATAATTTTTAGAATATATCTTATATAACAGGACATTTAATAGTATCTGGAAGTCATTTAAAATATACATGTATGATATATATTCATATTTGGTTAAAGATGCAATGTCTAAGTATTATTTTCTTTTACTAGAATAGTAACATTTCTTCTATATGCTTTTCAGTGCTTATCAAATTGATGTAATCAATATGTATCACTTTCATAATAGGACAAGAATTATTACTAGAAAAGAACAAGCAGAACCAGAGATAAATATTCCACAAAGTATAAGGTAAGAAGATTCAGCTTGAAGTTCTCCTTTTACAATTTTATTATGGTAACAAGCTTATAAAAATCATTTCTAGGCCAAAGACCACCAATACAAAATTTTTATATATGTATATATGTCACATATATAATCAGTAAAAATATATAATATATAGTAATATATACATGCACACACATATATAGATAGATATAACTGAATGCTCATATTTTTAGAGACTAGGCAGGGGAATAATAATGATATGAAATAAGGCAAAGATGTTATAATTACTTACATTAGAATAAAGTAATTTTAATATACCGAATATACCAAAAATCCCTACAAAATAACTTGTAATAAAGACAGAGGAAATTTTATTAATATGTTAAATTGTGCTAAAATTTCCTAATCAAGCAAGTATTGTCACCTGTAAAGATTTAAAATATCACACCAAGAGCAATTATCCTCGTTTACAAATTTTTGATCAGGTTTAACATTAAATTACACTAACACACAGATCGTGCCCGGCAATTCTTTCTCAGTAGCAGCATTTAGATCTTCTGCTTGCATCCTGTAGACTAGACAGTCGTCCAGCCACAGGGCTTCCCCATTCAAACAAATTCAGTCTACATATAAACAGTTCCATTCATCTCTAATTCATTTCAAAGAAAAAAAATCTCCTTAACTCCATTTTCAGGTAATTATTTAATTTTTTATCTTGAATTTTATTTCCAATGTATCAAATTGCTTCAAAATTTGTTTCCTTAGTTAAGTTTTGCATTCATAAAATATAATACTAAATATAATACATTCTCAGGTTACATGAAATAACAAAGCACCAAACCCATGAAAACAATAACATACTCCATTTATTTTAAATGTACCATTAAACTCAAATCAAAAGCATGGTCTTTTACATTTAGAAATGTAAATGCCTATTATGAAACAAAGGCTAACATTTCTCTCTCTACCTCTCTTATATTCATTCTTGTATATAGTTATAATTCAGAGATAGCATGTAAAAAATGAATACACACCTTCCTTTAGTATATGCCAGGGTAGACACACAAAAACAAGAGAAAAAATTTAAAATCAGAGTGTAAAGGGACTCTGCTTTTTCAAACAATGCAGCACTGAAAGCCAGGTCAGCATCCTTGGGCATTACTAGGAAACTTTAGTTCATCTGGTATTTCCATCATCCTCAAGATCCTTCTGAACAATCAGAAAATCTTCCAGTCTCCTCCTACCTCACCTGTCCAGACTTCCTTTAGCTTTCTCCTCTCTACTGTGTAATCCTGCTGTTGCAGCTATTTAAGCCTTAAATGTTCAGAGAATCAACCCCCTCTAAATATTAATTCAGCTCATTTTCTCACAGACACTGACTCAGCCGTGGGTTGTGCAGCACTGACGTTTCTAACCAAACAGCATCGTGTGAGCAGTGATCATCCCACTTCTCCATTCCTAAACAGTGATTGGCTATTGTAATTGATAGGCAGGTGGAAGAAAACGCAGGAGCGGAGGGCTTAGAGATATGTAGATATGTTGCCAAATGCCATCTGTAAAGCTAATTCTAGCTCTGATGGCTTGCCAGGTCTTAGAACTAGGATGCAGATAACTCCATTCCTTCCAGTATCCGTGTATCCGCTGTAGACAGCGAGCTCTTTAAAGCCACAAGGAAAATACCTGCAGCCTAAGAATCCACCCACAACTATTCTGTTAAGAACCAAACTTTCCTATTCTAACTATTCTAAAAGGGAATGGAAAAGCATGTTTTACATGTAGTCTCAAAAAAAAAAAAAAACAACAAAAAACCAAGCATGTATGCTTCTGTGTGGAAATGAAACCTTGCAAAGTCTGATATTGGATATATGCATTTATCTTTAGAAACCTGAGCAGACTGCAGAGAGCAGTTTTTACATAGTCATATTCTATCAAATTCAAGAGCCTTTAGTGTGTTTTTTTTTAGTCAGACATTTTAACATTTTACAAAAGAGGTGTTAGTTTTCTTTTTTAAAAATAGTTTTAAAAAGCCCTCTAATTTGTAATTTAAAGAAAAGTTATCACATTTCAGGCCAAGTATGCTTCAACTGAAATCACTGTTACCAACTTCAGCAAGCTAGAAAGTTCCTCTACATACATATTACCTATACTATACATATATCATATATGTATGTAACACAGAAGCAAAGCTCACTGGTTTTAACCTAATTTATTTGTATATAAATTCTAGGTTCATCATAGAAAATCTGCATTAAAAAAACAGAGGGAATTAGAATTATATATACACACATACACATGCATGCAATAAAAACTGGTGAAAATAAGGGGTCATGGACTTGAAGGAAATTGAGCAGAGATTTGTGGGAGGGTTTGAAGGCAGAAAAAAAGAGAAATGTTTTAATTAAATAATAATCTGATAATCTCAAAAATAAAAAATTGTATTACCTAGAAATCATGATTTCTATACCAAGCCCTTAATTATTAACAAAGTCAGTACACATAGAAGGTAACTACTATTTCTTTTATAAATACACACTTATTTGATCATTGGGAGTAAAGAAGGCGGGGGCATTAAAGTAAAACTACTAAAAACATAATGTTATTTAAAAATACACATAAAATAGCACATTTAAAAAATAACTTTTACGTTATCTACTAAAATTAAATGAAGAAAATTATTTACTATTTACAAAATCCATTTTAGTGTGTATAATTTTCCAGTCTTGCTTAAGGCAACAACAGACCTAAATTAAAAACTATATTTCCTTATTCTCAGCCTCCCTGATCTAGAGATAGTGATATCATTTTATAAGCAGATACCTATTAGAAATTCCCCCAAATATTCTCATTCACCTTTGTCTAGAAGGTAAAGATAATGGTTAATGCTACACATTCATCTTGTGAACCTGAGGGGAAAGTCAAACAAATTAGAGGACTCTGACCCTGATATTCTTAAGCAACTATGATGCACGAGGTACCTCTTTCCTCTGGATTTAAGTACCAAAACTACCACCACCACCAACAAAACCCCTTAAAAAAAAAAACAGGCTAATTTATTCAAATGTCAAAATACTTGAGAGTAAAAAGGGGGTAGGGAGTGGTGGTGAACAGGAGGAAATACAGAGTCTAAGAGTATCAGACATGAATTAGTAACCAGTCTGGGTGATAGGAAATGAGTTCATTATACCTGATCTATCTGTAAAAATACATTATTTAAAAATTTAAAAAGAAAATGGATGAGAATAACGTCTATAAATTAGAGCTTTGTGATTACATGCTGGATAGTCTTGGGCAAGACTATTAACCTCATTTTTTTTTTCAGCTACCTAATGGAAACAGTGATACTATACAAAGCTGTGCCCTCAGATCCGGGCAAGGTAATCTCCTGAAGGTCCTGACAGATATACCCATCCTTTACTCTAATGCTGTAAGCGCCTCAGGACTAGCTCATCTTATTTTCCTCTAACTCAAGCTGACAATGACCCTTTCTCTGAACTTCATTTTACAAGTCAGTGCGATGATTTATGTGTCCTACAATTTTCTAATTAGCCTATATATGGATCCAAGTACTCCACAGCAGTGCCCACAAGCATCCTGGCACCCTTTGAGTGCCCTCCTGAACTGAGGGCAGGTTTGTCTCTTTTGTTGTTGTTAAACAGCCTTTTTTTTTTTCTCTTACAGTGTTTTAAGTGAAATTCCTAAAATACAGGATGAGCAATTTCTAAAAGTAAGCTGTTTTTATTTGGGCTTAAAATAAATGAGTCTTAATATAAATCCACTCAAAAGGTTTCCCATAATATTAAGAAAATTATTTATGTGTATGCATGTATGTCTGTATAAGTTTATGTTATGCACATGCAGGTGCCCTAGAGGCCTCAAGACACAGGGATCCCCTGGAACTGGAACTGAAGGCAATTCTGAGCTGCCAAATGTAGGTGCTGAGATTGAACTTTGGTCTTTTCTCTAGTCCCCATTAACATTTTGCTGACTTGAGACAGGGTTTCAAGTAGCCCGGTTGCCCTTGAATATCTGATCCTCCCAACTTCACCTACCAAATGCTAGAGCTTAAGCATGCGCTACCACACCTAGCTTAAAAGAAATTTAAACCAATTTCTTTCTTCTTCCACTTTCTCTCCCTGCCCCTCAAAATGAGTCTCAGTTTGTAGCCCTGAATAGACTTGAAGTTACAGAGTTCTGCCTGCTTCTGCCTCCTATGTGCTGCCAATACACTGTCCTGCCTTAATATTTTTTATTTCACTTCAATATCTTACATTCAAATAACCCTATATACTATTACTGCTTACCCCAAAACAGCATCAAAAAGTTGCTAACAAAATTCTTTGTAGCAAAGTACTTCGTTAGCATGTACAAAGCTCTATGCTCAATCCCCAGAACCACAAAAAGTTTAAAACACAGCCATTCAGGATATAGAAACAGAGAGGTTACTGAAATGAAAACATCACTACTATAAAATTTTCCCTCTGAATGCATGAACCTTTCTAAAAACAAACAATGAAATTTGTACCCTTATCACATCTTCATTAAATAATGCACTACTGCACACCAGCAGAAACGTATCAAGAATTAAAAAGCATAACACAAAATTCACTTGAAATAGACACATGTACTATGATACATACAACTATAGTTCCATACAATGATAAGACTCATATCATTAAAGCCTCTAAAATAAGAACAAGATAATTTCTTGTTCTAGGAAATAAATGAGAGTCCTACTTGAAGAACATATACACAGAGAATAAAACAAACAAAAAATATTTACACTGTATAGCATGTACTTGCAAATTAATGAAATCGACATTAACTTAAGACAACACATGAAAATCTACAATATGTGTAAGTATCTTGTCAGGTAAGAAGTTAGAAAGTACCTAATCACTCATATTTTCTAAATACAAAGTTTAAGGTATTCAAACAGTTTTTAATATGACAAAAAGGAATTCAAAGTTTTAGTATTATTATTTAGAGAAGATTTATATTTGTTGTCAATAATCAGAAGAAATTTTTTATTTGAGTAAGCTAATTTACTTCAGTAATATCCTCTACATAATATTCAGAAAGCAAAATTCTCTATGAAAACATCCTTACATACCCATGCAATGTGGTATTTATGAACTGTCAGTTAATGTCTTATATTATCAGATTACAAAGTATTCTAAATGAAGCTCTCATTTTATCACACAGTGTAAAATCAAAGTTAAAAAAAATAACAAACATAAGCATGAACTTTTGAGATCAATTTCATTCCATGCAACAAACTCAAAATGAACCAGCCGAGTCTGTCTGGAAAGATGAATGTTCCCATTCCATCAGTGTGCCCATAGAATACATTTGCACACTTAAAGATGTCCTGAGTACTGACACAAACACATAAACTGTCGATTGAAATCTGCACACATAAAATATTTAAAGAAGAAACAACCTTCTGTTACAATGTCAAGTACATAAGAACTAACCTAACTTGCCAGAATTTCAAACTGATCACATTATAATACCTAATTATGTTAGTCAACTAAGGTGTTAACATAATCTAGAGGCAAAAGTATTCAAAGAAACACAAATACTAAAAAAATTAAAAGAAACGTTTCTCTAAAAGCCTTTTCAGGAGAAACAAACATGCACAGTGCTTTATAAACAAGGCCACATCCTGACATGGTTTGCCACAATCAATGAAGCAATGGTTTTAATAATCAGACTGAATAGCACTTTGATATGGGAAATATATATATATATATATACATATATACACATTCTACCTACCTTGAATGTTTATAAAGTTTACGAGGTCTACTATGCAATTTCCGATCCCAATTCTCTGGATCGCTGGAGTTACTGTCATAGGGATGAGGCCGTCCTGCCATCCCACTTCAAGTTTCCTCACACTACTGCTCTGAAAGCACACATGTAGCACCCATAACCTACATAAAAGAGTAGTGTTGACCTTTAAATCTATGCCATGCAGAATAAAACAGCCATAGAATGTTATATACTTGAGATTATTATGATATACTTGTAAAGTGCTAAGTAGATCATCAAATGCTAAACATAAAATGTCACAAATCAGATTAAAATAAACCCTGGAAGTCTTTTAAAGGTACTTTCCACTTGATACATCTGTTCAGTTTGCTGCCCTTGTACTTCAGTTTAATATAGTACTTACGTAAGTACACTCAAACAATTATCAAATTATTTCATGTTTCCAAACATCAATCAATCAATACCCCTAAAACAAAAACAATCCATAGAATGATTATTTTACATGAATTTTCACTTGGAATATTTCTTAATTGCCAGAAGTTACGATGCTTTAAAAGGCATCTTTTGGTTTTTTCTCTCCCAGGGATTAAGTTAGGAACTCGTGGAGGCTATTCTAGTGCTCTGCCTCTAAGCTACATCTCCCAGTGGCACAAGGCATCTTAAGACAAAATAATACTCTTATTTTTTCCTTAACCAAATTGATGCTAAATAGAAAGTTAATTTTTGCTGACAAATGTTTGTATAAAGTTATCCTAATGTTTCCCTACAGTGCAATTACTACAAAGTGCTTTATCAATGAATCCTATCAATATTTTCTCCATATATACAAGGTTTATGGCTACTAAATCTATCAAAGATACAAAGAAACTCAATAGCTTTACATAATACCTTAACTAAGTATTTTAAAAGTATATTAAATATCTAATCTCCTCAATCATCAAGATGACTGGCCTTATAATCCCATATATAGAACAGAAAATAACCTCAGAATTTTGGTAATTTTGCAGTTTACAATGTTGATCAGCAGTCAGATTTAAAAAACAGTAATAATGCCGGGCAGTGGTGGCACACGCCTTTAATCCCAGCACTCAGGAGGCAGAAGCAGGCGGATCTCTGTGAGTTCGAGTCCAGCCTGGTCTACAAGAGCTAGTTCCAGGACAGGCTCCAAAGCTACAGAGAAACCCTGTCTCGAAAAAACAAAACAAAACAAAAAAACAGTAATAATTTAGTATATAAAATAGTCCTGATCTTAAAAATCACACATTCATTTGACAACAGATCAGATTTTACTTACAGAAATTGTGAACATACACCACTACCACCACCATCAAACTAATTAACTGATAAACAAATGTATACAACTTTGCTCAAATTATCTAGCAAGATTATGTATATCTGACTAGAACCAGGTTCTCTGACACTGGCTCCAGCATTCTTTCAACGCTCATTTCTAACGGAATTCAATGGAGTAAAATGAGGAGTTGCTCACAAAAGTCAAAGACAGGGCCAGTAAGATAGCTCTTGGGTAAAGCACTGTGCAAAGCAAAGTCTTATAGTCTGAGTGGGAGATCCAACTCCGGAAGACTGTCCTCTGACTTCCACATGCATGGGGCAGCATGGGAGTACACACACACACACACACACACACACACACACACACACACACACACACAATACTGTGGAATAATGGTCTTGTACCCTGTAAAGATTTGTTACTTGTACTGGTTTAATAAAACGCTGATTGGCCAGAAACCTCTGCCAACACTACTACCAAAAATAATGGTAATTTTTTTAATTTAAAGATAAACATCAAAATTGGGGAAATAAGTTCTTGAGCTGTATATGGCCTCATCATCTTGATCTCTCCTATCAGTTGGGGTCATCTTTATTCATCAAGTTAAAAAAAAATCTAAAGTCACTTTCCCCTATCAAGTCTGCTTCAAAAATTTCTTTTGATTCCTTCTTTCCCGCTTTATCCATAAAGCTTGTGAACCAACCTTATCGTTTATCAGTAAGCTTCTTGGCATATTTGCTTCAATAAAATTAAAAACAAAAAAACTGTTAAAGGCTTTCTATTTCCCCTACCTAAATTGCTTAGCTTAAAAAGTTCCTTCAAAAATAGGCATTCGAGTCCCAAACACCCATCCACATCACAGTAGGCAATCTGAAGCATACTACTGTTGGATCTTCAAAAGCAATTACTGGAGTACTGCAAAGGGTTTTGAGAGAATACAGAAACAACAGAAATAGTCCATGTTCCAAATAACTTAGAAATAGTCTATTGCAGAGGCTGGGCCTGTTCATTAGGTCTGCGACTGTTTGGAAAAGTTTGGATGGTGTAGCCTTGGAGGAGGTGTGTCATCGAGGGCAGGCTTCAAGGTTTCAAAAAGACTTATGTCATTTCTAAAGATAGCTCTTTTAGTCAAGATATAGCTCTGAGCTACTCCTGACACTATGAGGCCTTTGTCTCACCATCATGGACTCTAACCATCTGAAATAGTAAGCCCAATTAAATGCATCCCTTTATAAGTTGTCTTGGTCATTGTGTTTTATCACAAGAATAGAAAAGTAAGTAAGATGATGTAAAAATCACAAAGAGTTGAAAACGTTCTAAAAAACATTTATAGTTTCCTTTTGAGTATCCTTAAGGAGTGTAATATAAATTCATAAATTAACTGACAAGGGACTGAACAGTCATTTTAGAAAGATCAAGAACTGTAGGATTTTGAGGGACTTGAATACTACACATACAGTCATGACACACACACAATTTAAAACAAATGAAAATCTAGGAACAAAAAGGAATGTTGTCTAAATGTAGCCTAGTAAACTTCTCTACAGAAAACAACAACTTAAACCTGAATAGATTATTTTTAAAAGCCTGTTTAAAACAGGGGCTGGAGAAATGGCTCAGTGGTTAACAGCACTGGTTAGATTTCCAGCACCAATATGTCACCAGTGGATCACAAGCATCTGTAACTCCAGTTCCAGAGGATCAATGTCCTTTTCTGACCTCTGTGACACTAGGCACCCAAGTGGTATATAGACATATATGCAGGCGAAACATCCATATACATAATTTTTTTTTTAAAAATTAAAGCCTATTTAAAACACTAGAAAATCTCAAAAGCAAATCACAGTGAAAGAAAAGGAATAGACCCTGAGTTCATTTCCAAGTTTTTGCTCAGTGTCTTCTATCTTACTTTAAATACGGTGAAGAGAACCAGGAAGCCATGCAGCTCAACATGGAAAAGGAAACCTCAACAAGTACAAATAGAGACTTAAAACAGATATACCAAAAGTGGAGGTAAAGACCCAATATTTGAGTAAAAACTTTGCTTAGATCATTGACTGATTGCCAAATTATACATGCAAGGGACAGAAGCCCTGGAGAACCCAGATAACCTGGTGATAAAATACAGACTACAGAAAAATCTTCACAAGGTAGAATCTACCATCAAAACTTGCATGACAGAAGATCTAGGATTTGATGTTTCTTAACTCAGTGTATTCCTTAATCATACATAACACACACAGCAGAAAACTGAAACCTTTATGGTTAGGATTTCAAAAGAACAAAGACCAAACAGGCTGGAACCAAAAGGGGTATATCCCCCCACTTACCCCACAAAAAAAATACAGAAAGGGTGAATTTAAAAATCTGACTATAATCTTTGCCCAAGTTCTTTGCAATAGGTGCAGGAAGAAATTCCTCCCACAAACTTGCTCCCACCCCCGGCCCCAGATATGAAGCCAATAAGTAAAAAGCTTGAAAAAGGAAGATCTGGTCAGAGCTACTACACAGTGCAGGGGAAATCAGTCTGCTTGAGTTCAGCAAAATAGCCCTTAGATGAGCAAACAACTCTCATGATAACACTGGAACAGTCAAGTGTCAACTAAAAACTGTGGCATGGGAAGAAACAAGACAGTAAAAGGGATCTGATAAAAACTGACTCCATGTGGACCCAGATGTTGGGTTAGCAAACTTCAAAGCACTCTTTATGAATATATCCAAACAAAGGCCCATAGACCCAAAGAGCAGAAAGAAGAAAACAGTCTTGATGAGTAACAAAAAGGAATCTCAGTAGAGATATGTATGACAAGCATAAAAAAAACCAAAAACCAGAAATTCGGCTTGAGCTAAAAAAACACTAAGATGAGAAATAAGAAGCCACAGCAGCAGATGGTGACGAGAAATGAGCAGAGCTACAGAGAGCTGGAGCACATCTAACAACACACACAACACGTTAAGTATTGGAGCCACTACTGACACACAACATCATGAATTATTATTAAAATAATAGAGAAGTCAGGGAAGTCAGATTTAATAAAATGTCTGGAAATATCAAGTAGAAAAATAAGAGGAAAATTCATTTTTCTTTGGATCCCTTCTTACGTTATTTGAATTTTCTAAATATGGTTTTTATCATGATAAACTAACAAAATAGTAAATTAACAAAATAGTTAAACAAAGTAGATGAAGTGGCTTTGTCATAGAAATTTCTCTTAATAATAGAATTTTTCTTCTTTAATAATTGCTTAAGTATAGTTCTGTTATGTATACATGATTAATACATATAGACTAGCAAAATGTTTCTACCATGAGTCCCTCATTATACTACAAGATCCTTGAGGACAAGAACAAAGTATAATTCATGTTTATGTTCCCACAGTTTAGTACAGCTTAGTGTAACCTGAATATAAGCATTTACAAAATGTTCTAATTAACTAATTAAGATGAAAGACACTGACAGGCATGTAATATGACCCACTAAAGCAGAGGAAATGCAAAGCCTAAATATTTTATAAGAAGCCTTTATAGCGGCTTGTCTTAAAAGAGAATTATCATACAACTGTACCTACAGTTCAGCCATGGAAAAGAGCACTAATAGAAAAACTATGATCCAATTTCTAATTACAATACCTGCTCAATAAATATCAAGAAAATAGAAGTAGAGCTTTGAATGTAGCTCATACTTGTCTGGGTTCTATCTTCAGAGCACGCACACATGCACGCGCGCACACACACACACACACACACACACACACACACACACACGGACAGGGAAGGATGGAAGGAAAGAGAGCTGTAGGGAGGAAAGTAAATATAAATCCCCTGAAAATATTATTAAAGATATAAAGTGAGTCCTAGGTTTCCGATGTCACTCGAGCACTTTCCCAACTGAGTTATTTCCCTACACCCAAAGTATTACTTCATAGATTTTGTACTAAAATTACTTTGTTCACTTATCTCTCACTCCCTGCCTCTTTTCCTCCTGTGTCCCCTCTCCATTCATCATCTCTCCTTCCCTTCCTCCTTCCTCTCCTTTTATTTTGCTTTTTTCTTGGCAGGCACCCTCTCATGGTCTCCACTGGTACCAGGCACACATTCAGAGCCCTTACAAACATGCATGCAAAACACTCATGCAAAAAATAATTTTAAAAAAATAAAAATGTTTTTTGAAAAATTAATAAAGGGAGGAAATGATAGTGTCTCTTTTTCTTCTTTGGATCTGTTTTTTGAGACAGTGTCTCAAGGAATAGCCCTGGCTGTCCTGTAACTCATTACCATCTAAGAATAGGCTGGGATTAAACTCACAAAGATCCTCCTGCCTCTGCATCCCAAGTGATGAGATTCAAGGTATGTGCCACCACACCTGGCTCAAAAAGTGTCTATTTCAACTGAAGAAATTTATTTGGTTTCTCTAGATAAAGTCTCACTATATAATCTAGGCTAACTTTAAACTTACTGTGCAGCTCAAGCTAGCTTCTCTCATTTGCTTGCCTCGGTCTCTCGGGTACTCAGAGTTCAGACTTTTGCCACCATACCTAGATAAAGTGGACTTTTTTATCTTAGTCTTAAAAATAATTTAAATAGCCACATGTGCCTGTGTTATATAGCCATTTCCTTGGAGTTTGACACGACCATCATGTTCAGGAAGCTGAGCATGTGATGTTACCCAGAAAGGCTGATAGCTATTGTATTTGCCAGCACAGAAGCAAAATATTACAAGTTATTTTTCCTCTCTTAATCTTAAACAATATAAAATTTGCCCTGGAACAAAATACTTGGTAACAGAAAAACACTCTCTAGATATCTTTATAACTTAGGAATCTGAGCAGTGTTCCATTTGAAGAAAAAAAATTATATTCAAAGACCTTTAAATTAAGACTGATTTCAGTAACTTGCTTTAGCATTTATTACACTGCCAATCAAAGCTGGGATCTGCATCTCTACAGTCAAATTTGGAGGGATTTTCCCCACTATACTATACATCTCTCAGATTTAATATACAACACATCAGAAGTAAAACCCAGAAAATAAAAAGTGGTGGCATTTCAAAACGCTAAGAGATAAAAAGATGAGAGATAAGATTCTAAAACAGAACAAAGAACTTTCTTTCCTAATATTATCTTATTTCCCCCAAATTCCAGAAAGCAAAAAGTTCAAAGTGGAACATAAAAAAACAAAGTCAAGAGAAATAATAGATGAATACCAACTTTCAGAAGAAACACCAAAACCACTAAGCTTCACATTTAAATTAACAAACAAACAAAGAAAAACCTCTGAGCCTTGGGAGTTAGGGAGATGGTTCAGTGTTTGAAAGCACTTACTAGCCGGGCAGTGGTGCACACCTTTAATCCCAGCACTTGGGAGGCAGAGGCAGGCGGATCTTTGTGAGTTCGAGGCCAGCCTGGTCTACAAGAGCTAGTTCCAGGACAGGTTCCAAAGCTGCAGAGAAACCCTGTCTCGAAAAACCAAAATAAATAAATAAATAAATAAATAAATAAATAAATAAATAAATAAATAAATAAATAAAAGCACTTACTATACAATCATGAGGACCAGAGTTTAGATCCCAGCACCCACATAAACCAAGCATCCAACAAACAACAGTAACTCCAGCTCAGAAAAATGAAGTTCTTTTCTGGCCTCCATGTGCACAGAGACATGTGTGCATACACTCAGAGACACAAACATACAGACACACAGACACACATAAATAAAATAAAGCTTTAAAAATCCAACAACAATCTTTTAAAACAAAGAATTCTAGAATAAGAAACAAGAAAGTAGAGTCAGGGGCTGGAGAGATGGCTCATCAGTTAAGAGCACTGGCTGTTCTTCTAGAGGATCCAGGTTCAATTTCCAGCACCCACATGGCAGCTCACAATTTTCTGTAATTCCAGTTCCAGGGGATCTGACACCCTCACACGAACATACATGCAGGCAAAACACCAATGCACTTAAAAATGCAAATAAATAAATGTGCAGTTAGTTGCTATATGCTAACGTTTTTGGCAAAAACTCCTTGAAGACATCGGCGCCTGGAACCAAGGCTACAGACTAGTTCCCAAGAAGATGAAAAAATATGTTCTAAGAATTAGTCTTAAACACGCAGTTTTCACTGGGAGGTGGTGGTACCCGCCTTTAATCTCAGCACTCTGAGGAAGAGAGAGGCAGATCTTTAAAGTTCAAGGCCAGCCTGGTCTACAGAACAAGTTCCATGAAAGCCAGGGCTACACAAAGAAACCCTGCCTCGAAAAACCAAACCCAATACAAATATTAGTTCTAATGTCTCTTTCCTGCTGCATGATAAACATTTTCACACACCTCGTAAAATAGTATGTGGAACCCAACAGAGTGGGCAGTGGAATAAAACACTCAGCAAACTGTCAATCTATTTTGTAGGCTCAGCCTTCCTAATTCTAGGTATTATTTACTATCCTAATAGGCTAAGGGGTCTTGATCCGTGCGTGCTTCAATTTTCCCTTCCCAATTTTTAGAGCATTAATTATTTTAAAATACTTTTAAATATTATGGTTTGACAGTTCTGCTAGTCTCTAATAAACTAAATATAAATACTCTCTTTTGAAGGTGAAACTAGTAATTTGGGAGAAGTTAATAGAAAGAAATGAAGAATGTCCTACAGTTAATTTAACTGGAAGTTACAGGTTTCTAAAAGCAGCTGTCCCATGGCTTAGGATGCAGCTCAGGAACAGAGCCTACTGGGATGCCAAAGCACACAGTCCTGGGTCTCACACACACACACACACACACACACACACACACCCTCTAAATGAACAAATGAGTTAAAAGGAGCAGACGGTACCATTTGCTCTCTGAACAATAGAAAATGAAATTCAAGCCCATATTCTGTAAAACAAACTGACCTGAATGAAATATTTTTAAAATAAGTCAGCACTTTATATGTCCATCCAAAAACGAGAAAACAATAAAAAATATTTGTTATAATTTTTTTTAAAAAAGGTTTATTTATTATGTATACAGTGTTCTGACTGCATGCATGCCTGCAGGCCAGAAGAGGGCACCAGATCTCATTACAGATGGTTGTGAGCCACCATGTGGGTGCTAGGAATTGAACTCAGGACCTCTAGAAGAGCAATCAGTGCTCTTAACCTCTGAGCCATCTCTCCAGGCCTTGTTGCAAACTTTTATCTGCAATTCTTTCTTAGGTAACTGAGATTTAAAATGTATTTTTATGAGGATGAGGAGGATGACAAGGGGGCTCAGTGGACAAAGGTGGTTTGTACTGTAAGCTTGGTGACCTGAGTTAAAACCCTCGAAGCCATGTGAAGGTATAAGAAGAGTACTAATCTCACAAGCTGTCCTTGGACCTCCACATATACTCTGTGGTATGGACATCTTCTACAACCCACAATTAATTTTTTAATTACTTTTAAGTTGCCAGGCAGTGGTGGCACACGCCTTTAATCCCAGCACTCGGGAGGCAGAGGCAGGCGGATCTCTGTGAGTTCGAGGCCAGCCTGGTCTACAAGAGCTAGTTCCAGGACAGGCACCAAAGCTACAGAGAGACCCTGTCTCGAAATACAAAACAAAACAAAACAGAAAACAAAAACTACAAGGTAACAACCACAAAATACAACAATTTAAATGACCTTAGAAAAATATTATTCATAGTTTCTAATCAAGTAGTATTTTAAGCAGTGACTCACTATTATGGATGCTCATCTTATACCCAGCCAAATACTAAATGTCAATTTTATGTCCCCCAAATACTAATCCACCATTTCTTCTACCACAAAGATAAAAATGAGTAGTCAACTGATGGAGGACTCTCATTGGTTAATAAAGAAACTGCCTTGGATTTTTGATAGGGCAGGATTTAGATAGGTGGAGTAGACAGAACAGAATGCTGGGAAGAAGGGAAGTTAGTAAATCACCATGCCTCTCCTCTCTGAGATAGTTGCCATGAAGCCAGCCACCAGGTCAGACATGCTGAATCTTTTCCGGTAAGCCACCACCTTGTGGTGCTACACACATTACTAAATATGGGTTAAAGTAAGATGTGAGAATTAGCTAATAAGAGGTTGAAACTAATGGGCCAGGCAGTGTTTAAAAGAATACGGTTTCCGTGTAATTATTTCGGGTGTAAAGGGCAGGTCGAAAAGCAGGCCTGATCATCTCATCACTACAGTCAACCTTCCGTATTCTCAAGTTCAACACCCACAGAGTTAATGAACTCAAAATTGTAGAGTTTTGTCACTATTCTCTAAATATAGTAGAACAAGTATTTGCTCAGAATTTACACTGGATTAAGCATGAAGTAATCTCAAAATGACATAACGTATACAGAGGACTTATTGTGTGTAGGTTATACACAAACATTATTCCAGCTTATAGAAAGAGCTTCACTATCTAAGGATTTTGTATTCATGCGGTGATTAACACTAATCCTCCTTGGATATCAAGGAACAGCACTATTATATAAACAGGTACACTACATTTTTAAACATAATACAATTAAATTAATAAAGTAAGGTATCTGCTTTTATTGGCAAAGATAAAAGCAACAATACCCTACAATCTAAAGAAATCTGTAACATAAAATTGCATATTTACCAAATTCTTTCCTCTTTATGTTTTACTTTCTTAAATAGAGGTTAAGTATGCTTGGATGGCAAATGTTTCAGACTCTGGAGTTTTTCAGAATGGGACCTCAGACTCTACCTGTACTAATCCAGAACTCTGACATGCAAACACTCTAAAACTGTACTTGACCCAGTGTATTCCACGGCACACACAGAAACTTTACTAAGCTTTTAATCTTTTCCTAGAGAGCATCTCTGAATTCTAACTGCTCACCTTCTACCTCTGAGCTCTAGTCTGCTACCTTCTTAGCAAGGCGGTACTGGTTTCAAGAACCACAAAGTAAAACAGCAGGCCATATTAAGGAAACTGCAACTTTAGCTTGAACCCTAATGAACATTCTAGTAAAGAGAGAAAAACAAAGCTCAAAAACAGGTTGAGTATCCTTATCTGAGATGCCTGGGACCAAAAGTGTTTCAGTTTCCAGATTTGGGGATTTTTTTTTTCTAAAATTCTGGAATGTTTGCATATACGAGTTATCTTGGGAATAACTAAACAAAGTTCATTTACATTTCATAAACATCCTATACCCATACTCTAAAGGTAATTTGACACATGGAACACCATTAGATTGGTAAAGAGCTCAGAAGAATTCAGATTTTAGAGCATTTCAGAGTTCAGGTTTTGGGATTGGGGATGTGCAATTTGTAACGCTTCCTTTGTTACAAAAGTCTGTAACTACTTCTTCCCCCATCCCTACCTCTGCCATAATTTTACTTCAAATCAAGAAAGAAACAAAACAAAGGCATTAGATGAGGATTAAAAAATCAAAGCCACTGACCAAATTATAAATCACTTCAATTGTAAATTAAACTTACCCAGTTAGACATGTAGGTGTTCCATTTCCTTCTCTCTCATAGAGGTCCAGCCTGCTCAGATAAACCTACCATACAGATGAATATATTGAAAATGTATGTCCTAAGAATTAGGAGACCCAAAAACAGAACCAAAGGCACTAAGGACAGGACATTCAACCCCTTCTTCTAATCCTCATTTGAGAAATCATTTCAGAGGGTAGAAGGAGGGGGGGGGGGTAAAAAGCTACTTGCAAGAGAGCATTTCTTACTTTATAGAAACATGGGGGGGTGATAGTCCACCCTCCACCAACAGGCACACTATGAACAAATGTAAGACAAATCCCCCCCCAAAAAAATTAACTCTCAAATAGGAACATCTTACAAATACAGTATGTGTCTCCTGTTTTCACTTCTTGTTCTATAGAGAAGCAGGGGGCTGATGAGACATTAGCCTAGCTGAGCTTGAAAAGACTGTGCTAAAAAGAAAATCTAGTCCGACTTAAAAAAACAATGTCCTTTGCAGTTTTATACAAGACATAATAAACTCTGGAGTGGAAATCAGTCCTGTTTGTACAACTGCACAGGAATAGAGGGGTATTTAGCTGCTCCATCTTCCTTTTCAGAACTTTTTCTCTCATGCCTTTACCACTAAGCCAAAGACCTTCACTTGTAAGACCCATCTCTTGGGACTGGAGTTTGACCTATAAACTCCTATTCCTTACAGTCCAACAAAGCATGAAGCAGATTATGTGATTAAAGTACTTCCTACTAATAGGTAAATGAATTTTAATCCACAAGCTTCAATTCCACAAATGTTATTAAGTCATACTATGTATTAGGCACAAAGTTTAACCAAAGTACCCATTCTTCTTACGAGAAAAAGTAAGAAGCACAAGAGTGTCTGCATCACACCACACTTTCTTCCTCCTATTTCCAACCTTCTGGTTCTCCCCATGAGCCAGGGAATCTATATTTCCTTCGGTAAAAGTCAATGCCCAGGGACACAATGTGGTAAGGTATAACAAAGAATAAATACTTGAATTCTGAAATGAACTATAGAGGGTCTCTTGGACTTAATCATATATATATATATATATATATATATATATATATATGTACAATATAATAGTATAATAGTGGCCTTCTAAATAAACCAATTTACTCTTAAGATACTTATAAATCTAATAATAAACACTGAAAAGTTTCTCATCAGTTACTCCCATAGTAAAAATGTGTAATATAGTCCCCTCTTAAAGTATATATTCCAAGTTAGGCAGTAGATGCCTAAAACTGTGACTAGTACCAAATGAATCCCAGGTATTCTAAGTTTTTCCTTACATATACATACCTATGGGAAACATCACTGCTTAGGCACAGTTACAACAATAATTAACAATAAAATAGAAAAGCAGTAACAATATACCCAGGCAAAAAGTTTTGTAACCGCAGAGATACACATCTTAGCAACCTTGGCATGTGTTTTTCTTTCCTTGTGAGTTCAGAACGTTCATGTTTTTCACATACAAGAAGCACTTTATGGTTTCTTGTTGGCATGTATAAGTTAGGAAGAGCAGCACTACTTTAGTACCATGGGCCACCATTAAATAAAGGTTTTTGAACACATTGTGAAACCAGAAACCAGTCTGATAACCAAATAACTAGTAAATTGGCAGAAGGATGGGTAGCACATTCTGGTCACAATCACTTGGACAAAGGGGTGGTTTATGCTCCAGGAGGGATGATGGCAGAAACTCAGATTTATCACTGTACTTAGAACAGTATGCAATTTAAAACATATGAGCTTATTTCTGGAATTTTCCCATTTAATAATTTCAAGCCAGGAATAAACTACAAAAGCAAAAGTGTAGAAAAGGAGAGGCTACTATATAAAGTACCTGTTTAATTTGAAGCACTGTATTTCTTTTCTTTTCTTTTTTATTTATTTGTTTATTTTTGGTTTTTCGAGACAGGGTTTCTCTGTAGCTTTGGAGCCTGTCCTGGAAACTAGCTCTTGTAGACCAGGCTGGTCTCGAACTCACAGAGACCCATCTGCCTCTGCCTCCCGAGTGCTGGGATTAAAGGCGTGCGCCACCACTGCCTGGCCTGAAGCACTGAATTTAAAGTACACTAAACCCATCTACTGGTTTTTAATAAGGTCTGACATTTTTCCCAATTCTTATAAAACTTTGTAATTCCAAATTAAGTGACATAGGTTGATTTAAACCTTTGCTTCCAGCTATAAAATTAGTTCTGACCTTAAACCAGATATAAAATAAAATAGTTTCACATGTTAAAGATCAAAAGACAACTAAGTTTGGTTGGGACACTTGATGCTGTTTCAAGGGGCTTTATTTAAAATTCTGCAGTCCCTATATTCTTTTAAGAATGATGCAGGTTACTCGGGAGGCAGAGGCAGGCGGATCTCTGAGTTCGAGGCCAGCCTGGTCTACAAGAGCTAGTTCCAGGACAGGCTCTAGAAACTACAGGGAAACCCTGTCTCGAAAAACAAAAAAAAAAAAAAAAAAAAAAAAAAGAATGATGCAGGTTGACTCCATGTTCATACACATGATTAATCAGGCGGAGGAGGACACTGATACCTCTCAGACAAGACAGCTCTCTGGTGCATTTGACATGCTCATTATCTGTCTAGTACCTGAAGGCATGTGAACGTTGCTCATTCCTAGTTCTCTGAGATGCACAGCATTCCCAGATCACTTGTACACTTCGGTAGGTCATTTAGATGTAAAAGGCCACAAGCAGACACAGTTCTCTGTGATTTCACATAATAGTGAAAAAATTACACATATCTTTGAAGAACAGAAAGAACAAAATAGAACAAAATTCAGACTGGTGGGAGGAAAACACAGGGGAGATAAAAGGCCCACCTACAAAATTTGAGAGTGTGAAAAAAATGTGTAGAAACTCAAAAATATTGTTTGGAACTTTCTGAACTCCATCACCCTGGATCGTTACCACACTCTGTGCTTCTGAAATTCCCTTCTTACTTTCTCTCCACTCAGAAGAATAAAAGTTAAATAATAAGCTCGAAGTCAGAGAAAATTATTAAGCATAAAACTCCAGAAATGACTGTCCTCAAAAACTTTATTAACCCAATCTTTATCTACTATTAAATAATTTTCCAAGTATTTTCTACTGCTTTCTGCTTAATATTCAAGTATTAGTCTTTGGTTCAAAGCCCGGGGTTGAATTCTAGATGGCCTCTCCCATACGGAAACCCTTTAGCTTTTATATTCGCATGTTTTATTATTATTGTATCTTTTATTTCAATTTCTACATTCTCTCTCATTCAGAACCCATCCCTAAACCCCTCTCTGAAAAGCTTTGATCGAATTTGGCGAGTGGAGGTAAGAAAAGGGACGGGGCAGAGAAGAAGAGCAGAAACCCAACTGCCAATCAATACACTGTAGCGCTTCCTTCAGACTGTTAAATAAAAGGCACGAAGACTCGTAAAGTATGGCTAGAAAATAATTTCATATACTAAATGAGCAAAGTGGAAAACTGTTCTTAGCATGTCACAGACTCCAAATACCAATAAGGGGCGAAAAACAGTAATTCTATTAGGGCCCAGACTCAAATTTCTAAAGAGAAAAAAAGAAACGGGAATCCGGTAAAGGCCGAGCCTAAGCACACTGGCCCGCACTAACAAACTGCTAAGAGAAATCCCAAATACAACCGCATTCCCAAATACAAGAAGGGATAAGACTTGTGTCTCACAGAGAATCAATCAGAACCTTTTCTGGGCAAGTTAGGGGCAAAAAATGCTTTACCATTGTTGATAGGGCTACAGGATAAAGCCACGCAGCACATTACAGGTGTCTCATCCTCCACCCAGAGGGCGACTCCCCACCACCTTATCCCCAAACTGGGAGCCTTACTCACCGCCCTATTGTGATGCGCCCTCTTCGGGTAGTCGCAGCGGTGGCCCAAAGATGACAGGAAAGGGGCGGGGCACGGGGTTACTCTGCCCTGGAAAGGAGGTTGGAAAGGAGGTGTGAGGGATCGCCTTTTTCCCCTGGGGAAAGGCCTCCGGGCTCCTAACCCACAAAGCATCACCCGTCTCCGCCTCTCCGGACCCGGTGCCCGAGCCAGGGGCTCTGAGCGCCACCCACGCTTCTCCAGCCGCTGCCAGCCACCCGGACCCCGGCCACAGCAGCCAGCCTCGCCCTCGGCTTCCACCGCAAACCCAGCCACCCGCGCCCGACCCGCTCCAACCTGCCGGCCCCTGAAACGTCCACTGTGAGGCGAGGAGGAGGGCTACGAGAGCGACGCCCCGCGTCCCCCACCTACTCAACCGGATCCCTCCGGTGCTAGGTGTGAGGCGGCCGCTCCACCAGCTGCGCCTACCAGAGCCGCCCCGGCAGGTTGCAGGCCGGCTCCTTAGCTGCTTCTCGCGAGACCTTGCTCTAGGCAGAGGCGAGGCGAGGCGAGTTCTCGCGCGAATGACGGCGCTCCTCCCATAGTGGGCGTAGCGCCGGGTTCCCGGGCCAGCTGGAGTAGAGTCCCGGCCGGAGGCACTGAGCGGTGGGTTCGGTGCGACCGCGCCACCGCGCCGCCAGCCGGGACCTGTCTCAGGCCACCCACAGGTCCCTGCGCCCCCTTTCTCACCACCCTTTCGGTCACCGTTAGGCAAAACCGGACAGCATCTCCGGCCAAAGCTGCGCCTGGAAGACTTCTTCCAGGAGCGGGTCCCGGTCTGCAGAGGCCAGGGTCGCCCCCGGGGGGACCGCCAGCAAGTGCGAGCAGCTCGAGGTGCCGGCAGGCGATGGTCCTGAGGGACCCGCTCCGCTCCCCTGCGGCCGCGCCGCCGCCAGATTTCAAACGCTCTGTTGGCGGGAACTGGTGCACCAGGTGAAACGCCTTCGGTGGCGCCACCTCGGGGACCTGGAGAGTCACCTGGATGGGACGCGCCGATAATACCGAACCTACTGGGTGCCTAATGTTAGGCTCTACAGAGATGAAACGGTGAGATAGATACGGTCTTGGCACTCCCAACTCTCACCCGCAGGGATTCAGCCCCACAGAGGAATAACTAATCCCATTATGCTGTGTTAGGGAATGTACTCCCCGTAGTGAGCCCTGGGAACTGATCTGAGATCTCATCTATCTGACTTGTTAAGTCCTCAGCGGGTGTGGTGGGGCTCACCAAAAACGCCTAATTTTAGGATTTGAAAGGGAGGCAGAAGCAGAAAGATTGTTGCGAGTTCGAGGTGCGTCTGGGCTAGAGTGAGACTTGTCTCAAAAACCCCAAACCTGCCAGGCGGTGGTGGCGCACGCCTTCAATTCCAGCACTCGGAGGCAAAGGCAGGCGGATCTCTGTGAGTTCGAGGCCAGCCTGGTCTACAAGCGCTAGTTCCAGGACAGGCTCCAAAGCTACAGAGAAACCCTGTCTCGAAAGAAACAAAAGCAAACAAACAAAAAAACCCAGCAAAACAAAAAAAAACCCTAAAACCAAAAAACTTCACCAGGGAATGACATTTGAGCCCCTTCTTAAAAGTAGACGTTCCCCAATTTGAAGAAGAGTGGGAAAGGCATAAACAAAGAGGAAGAGGACATTCGAGCTAGTGAGTGAGAGGACAGTTTCCAAAGCTACACAGAGAAGTCCTGTCTCGGAACACCAAAAAAAAAAAAAAAAAAAACCCCCCCCAAAAAAACTTTGTTTTAAATCTAGTCACTATAATAATAATAAAAAAAATTCCTGACTCTACTAAGACTCCTCCCAGCAATCTAGCAATGGTGGGAGAGGGTACTTGAACTTTAAGCAGATTTGTAACTTCCCTAACTGGCGGAAGCAGAGGCAGAGATCCACAGACAAGCACCGCATTGCGCTCCCAGACTCTTGCAGAAGAGGGATTGTACCAGCCAAGAAAGTCATGTTGGGTGAACCCACAGAGACAGCTGATCTGAGCCCTTGGAAGCTCATGGACGCTGAACCAACAGTCAAGGAGCCTCTAGGCACTGTATGTGTATGTAGCTTGCTCTCTTAGTAAGACAGTGAGAGCAAGACCTCTCCCTGGCTGGCAGTTTTTTGGTCACCTCTTCCCCAAACTGGATTACCTGGCCCCTCATTGACATAAGGGGAGGAGCTCAGTCCTGCCTCACCTGATGTGCCATGCTTGTGCAAGCCCACTGGAGGCCTGGCCCTTTCTGAATGGAAATGGAGGGGAGGAGGAAGAGATGGGGAGGGGGTAGATGGAAAAAAGGAGGGGACGGGCAGAGAAGGAGGGGAAACTGATTGGTATGTAAAAAAATGAAAAATCTTATTTAAATAAATAAACAACCAAAGAACCTTCTAGTTCATGCAAAAAAAGAAGAAAAAGATGCCTTGGGTCCCGAGACGAACTTATAGAGATCCGCCTGCCTCTGCCTCCTGAGTGCTGGGATTAAAGGCATGCCAGGGCCCTGCTGACGCTGTCATTTTCTAAAGAAAATCTCTCAACACTCAGTGATAGCACTCTGCCACTACCCGGTTAGCCACGTTATTGTATATAGTTATACAATATATATATAGTTTTATATATAGTTGATATATATATATATCATAGGTTTCATGTGCCTCACTCTACTTCCAACAAATAAACCTACAACTTACTAGAATAGCAGAAAGTCATCCTAGCTGTTGTGGGCCAATCAGGTGTATGTTTAGTATAATTTACAAGTTCTAGTATAAATTCTAGTCATTTCTTAGAAAACAATCATAATATTGGATTTCAAATGAAATATAGGAACTTTATTCAACGTTGGATTCCATTCAAACCATTTTAAGCCTGGAGTTCACTGTCTTTCAAATTCTGAGGAACCGCTATGTATGTAGAAGGTTATGCCATTAATTCAAATAAACGCAGATTTGTTCTAATGATAACTGCTAGATGGATTAAGGCTCAAATACTTAAAATTTTCTGTAACACCAATACACAATGCCAAAGAGTTTAATAAAGAGAAGTTTTTATTTAGAGACAATGAACTAATTCCTTTGCTAAATGGAAAGGATGGACATATTTGTTACTAACATACTAAGTATGTTAGTAACGGATGGACATATTTGTGTTTTTCCTCAATATCAGAGTGTATTGAATAACAAATTCACATAGTATGTCAATTTTGCCGGTTTTAAGTAGCCTAGAATTGGAGAAGGGTGGTATGCGTGTGCCTGTGTGTTTGCGGTTGCCTATGTGTAAGTGTACCTGATGCGGGAGCCAGAGGCTGATATTGGCATCTTCCAGTCAATCTCCACTCTAGTTTTTGAATCTGGAGCTCTTGAATTCTGCAAGGCTAGCTAGCCAGCAAACTCCAGGGCTTCTCTCTTCTCTGCTTCACCAGTATCCAGCTTTCAACTGGGAGTACTGGAAAATGAACCAAGCTCCTCACGCTTGTGTGGCAAGCACTTGGCCAGCTGCACAATCTCACAACCCCAGGTCACCTAAATTAACTGATTTTATTTTGTATGTGAGGGCTACCGTTAATGTTTTGAGTTTAAATTACTCTGCTTAAGAGAGCTATAAAACAAAAGCTTCTACCTTGTAAGCCACAGTTGCCCAAGGACAGAGAAACCTGTAAGCCCTGCTTGCTCAAGGACAGATAATTTCCTGGAATGCTGGGGGCTGTTCACATAAGAAATTGATTCTCATCCTTCTTAATGCTGTGACCCTTTAATACAGTTTCTCATGTTGTAACCCCCAGCTATAAAATTATTTTCACTGTTATTTCATAACTAATTTTGCTGTTATGAATAATATAAATATAAATCATAATATAAATATCTGGTATGCAGGATATCTGATAAGGAACCCCTGTGAAAGGGTCATTTGACTCTCAAATGGGTATTGACCCACAGATTGAGAATTACTGATGTAAGATAACAATCCATACATTTTCACTTCTGTAAGCAGGTTGGGTGCCCACCTAACTGCACTGATATGTAATGATGAAGACGCTTAAAAGAAATCCCACACTAGCTCAAAATTGAGAAATAGACGGTTATTTATTTAGGTGTAGACTCACAATCAGAATCCTCTGTTTGAAATGAGAACAGAAATGGAATTCCGCAGTGATGTAGGTGTGTCTTTTATCTATCTGATGATTTCATTGGTTAATTAATAAACTGCTTGATCTGATAGGTCAAAACATAGGTGGGTGGTGTACACAGAACAGAATGCTGGGAGTGAGGCAGATGCCTCAGGCAGACACCATGCCTCTCCTCTCTGAGACAGATGCCATGGAGCCAGTTGCCAGGTCATACATGCTGAATCTATCCCTGTAAGCCACCACCTTGTGGTGCTACACACATTACTAAATATGAGTTAAAGCAAGATATGAGAGTTAACCAGTAAGAGGCTAGAGATAATGGGCCAGGCAGTGTTTAAATGAATACAATTTGTGTGTTGTTATTTCGGGTATAAAGCTAACCGTGCGGGAGCCAGGCGGGACAAAAAGCAGGCCTGCTCGTCTCCTCACAACACCACAGCCTGAAAAGAGGCCGGCCGCATTCTCTACATAGGCATAAAGAGTACAAGAGGCCACACCCCAGTGGGCAGGTAGCCACTGGCTGTAAGACTTACTACAGCACCTTCCCCTTTTGTTTAAATAAGAGAGTTCCAAGCCTAATACAAAATTATATACAATAACAAATATATTCAATAATTATCTTACCCTAACTAGTTTAAGTCTTGGCCAAGTCATGAGAGGAAAGTAACTGCAACTATCTAGTCTTCAACCCTGTGGAAGACCCTGGAAGGAAAATAATATTACTTGAGTAAGCAGGAAGTGCAATCAAGCAACTTCCAAAATGTGCAACAAATGACAGAGACAACTGGCTATCTCTGTAATCACCCAAAGTCTCATTTGCAACATGGAAACAACCAGCTTTGGCTAAGGCGTAGAATAACTGACAGACCATTTTCAGAGGCAGAAAACTTTTCAAAACCATCTTACCCTGACTTGGCAAGATTTGACAGTCCTGCTTCTTCATTTCTGGATACCATGTACCTTGTCAGTGGTTGAAGCATGGACATTTCTTTGCCCAAAGGCCAGTTTTGCTAAGAAGAAAACAAGCTGCAAGTGGAATGTCTTCAATGCTCAACTTTCTCTGGGGAATAGATCAGTGCTGCCAGGAGCAACTGTGTTTCACTTCAACAGAACCCTAAGTTATTTAATTGCCATATTCTGCAGCTCTTTGAAGTGGTTGAAAATTACCTGTCTATGCAGAATACATCTATGTATCTAAAGAACCTGATTAGTCTAACTGTAAGTATGACATAGATGACTATTGATCTATAATTCTTAATACCTATATAACTTAAAGACTAAGACTTACTATTAGAATATTATACAATAAACAATTGTGCAACAAGTGAGGACAATGACCACAAAATGTAAACAATGTATGAGTAAGTATCTTGATCAGAGGTAGAAATGTACGTTACAATATGTTAAGTATGTATCAATACATAAAAATGTTTTTTTTTTTGTTTTTTGAGACAGGGTTTCTTCTGTAGCTTTTGGAGACTGTCCAGGAACTAGCTCTTGTAGCCCAGGTTGGCCTCGAACTCACAGAGATCCGCCTGCCTCTGCCTCCCGAGTGCTGGGATTAAAGGTGTGCGCCACCACCGCCCGGCTTACATAAAAATGTTTTAAGCAGAGGTAGAATCATGCATGCATACAATATTCAATGTAATTTGAATATAATATTCAATGTAATCAATATTCAAGAATCTATACCAATGTAATTGCCTATAAATAATAACTCACAAGTATTCACTCTATTACTCACTATTATTAGTGAGTAAGCTCATGCTAATCTATTATCCCATCCAATTTTTCCTTTTTTTCCCAAAGAGATCCCTGAACCTATAAAGTATACCCCAACCCCCAACCCTATACTAATTATAATCAACTCCTAAATGATGTCCTTAACCCTGAGGACAAACTTTGTTGGGAGAGGGGGATGTCATCTTCTAGAATTACTTCCAGCTGTCATGAGGGCAATGTTCTTTCTATGGGATCCTGTGAAAGTAAAATGATGGTTAAGTTCCAAGATTAATGTCTGGTATAATTGCATATAGTCTCTGAGTATTTGGTAGTGTTTTTCTGAGGTTCCTATTTGGAGGTCTGGCCAGAATGTTGCAAAAAAGTGCACCATTTCAGCTAACCAAGTTAGAACCATCTTGAGCAGCTGGTACCCAAAACAGGTCTTATAGTTGTGCTATCAGCATCATAACGTCATATCAACCAAGTGGAGTTGTTGTTGTGGGGCCCCACCTTCTTCCTGAAAACTTCAAGGATTATTGCAGTAAAATTTATTGTTCATTGTGGAAAACTTAAACATTATTTATATAGACATATACAGACATATGCATTCAATGAAAAGTATGATAGAGACAAAAATAGATATAAAGAAAAGTATTTTTTTTCTAAATTCTTTTTTCTTTTTGTCCCATATCATGGCTCCTGACATGAGACAGAAACTCTGAAATTTTATTTTAACAACATGCTTGGATTTAGAGAGAGAGGGACAGAGCTAGTGTCCAACTCCAAAGCCAGCTCTCTTTCTCTCTCTCTCTCTCTCTCTCTCTCTCTCTCTCTCTCTCTCTCCATATATATTTATATATGTATATATGTATGTATATATATGTATATGTGTGTGTGTGTGTGTGTGTGTGTGTGTGTGTATCAATTACCTGATGGCAAAAATTGTGATTCTTTTTCTCAATGATCTTTAGTGGATAGATATTTTTCCATCTGTCAGCATTCAAATATACAGGCTCTCTTGAATTTTTGAAAATGAGTATTTCCTGCAAAGACAGAACAGAACCCTGCCCCAACCCTTATGAGGTTTCCTTACCATCTGTATGGCTGTCACCATTGGTGGATGAGCTGTCATTTCTCTTTTTCAAGACGTTTCTCCTTTTCAGACCGAATCTTTATTAATTTTGATGGTATCCATAGTTTTTCTTCTCCTGTGGAAACAAGAGCAAAACCCCTTCCCCAACGTAGGACATCTCCTGGCTTCCATTGTGAGGTCAACACATCCTGAAATAAACTATTGACTTAGTTCAGACGATTTTTCTATTATCCAATGTCTTTCTGTTGCTGTTGTCCCTTTCTCATTAGCATTAAGAAAATTAAAGGTTAATAAAGCATTATGTAATCATTTTCCACCCTTTTCTGTTTGTTTAACATATCCTTTATAGTTCGATTTGATCTTTCTATAACTACATGACTTGTAGGATTGTGTGGTATACCTGTAATATGTTTAATATTATAATAGCAAAAACACCTTTCATTTTCTTAGAAACATGCTGGACCATTATCTGTCCTTTATTTTGCAGGTATACCCATGATGGTCATAACTTCTAATAAATGTGTGATTACTGAATCAGCCTTTTCTGAGCTTAAAGCAGTTGCCCACTAAAGCCTGATAAGTGTCAATGGTGTGATGTACATAGTTTAATTTCCAAATTCTGCAAAGTGGAACACATCCATCTGCCATATTTGATTCCTTTGAGTACCCTTTGGTTAGTCCCTGCAGATAGCGGTGTTTGGTTATAGAAAGAGCAAGTAGGGCATCTATTTACAATCTCCTTAGCTTGTTGTCATGTAACAGAAACTTTCTTTAAAAACTTTGCTATTGACACGATGTTTTTTATGAAATTGTGAGGCCTGCAACACATTTCCAATCAATATTGATTCAATTTCTGCATTACCTTGTGCTAGAGGACCTGGCAGACTCATATGGGATTGGATGTGTGGTGTTATGTATATAGAACAAGCTAATTCCCTGATTTATGTCTGCACCGGATAAATAACGAAGTCAATTCTGTATCATCTAGTATAAATTTAGCAGTTTCAATCTCAAGATAATCTGCATATTGTGAATCAGTAACTATATTAAGAGGTTCTTTAAAATCCCTTAGTACCATGAGAATGGCATATAATTCTGCCTTCTGGACAGATTTTAAGGGCTTTGTTCCACCTTACTTAATTCTTCTGATTTGTATCCTGCCTTCCCTGATTTGTTGTTTGCATTAGTATAAGAGGTATGGGCTCCAGTTTTTGGAGCATCACGTACAATTGTGGGAAGAATCCAAGAAGTTCTCTTTATAAGGTTAAATCTATCGCTTTTGGATAATTGCTATTAATTTCTCCAAAAAAATTAGCACAAGCTCTTTGCCATGGTTCATTTTCTTCCCTAAGTTTTTTTTATTTCATCAGTAGTGAAAAGCACTATAATCTCTGCTGGGTCTATACTTACTAATTGATGAAGTCTCAATTTACCTTTTATAATTAATTCAGAGAATTTTTCCACTTAAGTTTTTAATTTTTTACTTGGTTTATGTGGTAAAAGATCCATTCTAATATAATATCACCACCCCTTTGCCCTTAAAATTCCTGTAGGAGAAAATATGGAAGGGCAATATAACCTAGAATACAATTATAGATTGGATTCACCTATCCACATGTGCCTCCTGTAATTTCTTCTCAACAATTGTTAATTCATTTTCTACTTTAGCTGTTAATTCTCTGGGACTATTCCAAATCTTTATCACCATCTAAGGTTTTGTTTAAATGATTATTAGATTAGGGGTTATCCAACAGCCGGTCATAGACTGGAATGTCTCCTAACAGTCTTTGAAGTCATTAAGAGTCTGCAACCGGTTCTCTCCTAATTTGTGCCTTTTGTGTCCTAATTTTCTGCAAACTTATTTTATAACCTAGGTAACTGACAAAATGCTCTTCTCTGTATTTTTTAAGGAGCGGTTTGTAATCCCCATTTGTCAAAACTTTCTTTACTTCTTCAAACATTCTTTCTAAAGTATCTGTATTTGAATCAGATAGCAAAATGTCATTCATGTAATGGTAAATTATAGACTTAGGAAATTGGCTTATGTATTATTTTTAATGGCTGACTTACAAAGTATTGGCACAAGGTGGGGATTACATTCCTTTTGGGGGACTGTTCATTGTATCTCCTAGTTGGCTGAGATTATTATTAGTAGGCACTGTGAAGGCAAATTTTTCTCTATCCTTTCTTGTAAAGGTATAGTGAAGAAACAATCTTTCAATCAATAACTATAAAAGGCCATACTTTTGGTAATAAAGAAGGCAGAGGAATTCTAGCTTGTAGATGGCCCATAGGTTGAATTACCTTATTGACAGCTCTTAGATCTGTCACCATTCTCTATTTACCAGATTTCCTTTTACAGCAAATACAGGAGAATTCAAAGGGCTGGTTGATTCTTCAATATGGTGAACATCTAGTGCTCTTGTACCAGCTCTTCTAAAGCCTGCCAACTTATCTTTCAGCTAATGCTTAATCCATATTGGTTTCTCAGTTAATCATTTTAAAGATAGGGCTCTTGGTACCTCTAAAGTTTTACTAGTTGCTTTATGTTCTTGTACAGCCTGAATGGCTGGTATCTTTGTGTTAGTACCTTATATACACAAAGTATATCCTTCCCAGAATTAGGAGTTCCTGGGACTGCAGGAATGTTAATCTGGGTATTCTCATTGCTGCAGCAGCTCACGACCCTATAAATTTACCTGCACTATTAGTCTCATATAACCTCAGCTTCCCTTTTTGAACCTTCTGGCCAATAGAGTCAACCCATTTCGTGCTTTGTTTAACTTGGGATATGGTTCACATTCCCAGCAATTGAATATTCCTCCTTGTAGAAGCCAATTTGGACGCCAAGATTCTGGAGTAATGATACTCACATCTGTCTCTATCAAACCAACAATTACAATTGCCATTTATACACACTCTTAGCTTTGGTCTTTGCTCATTTGTAGAAGTCTGCAAGAATATACGTTTCCTATTTCCTATTGGGATTTTTGACTTATCCTCCATGTATGCCATAATCTAGAACAGTATGGTCTTTTATAAAAGGCTCTGGATTTTTTTTTTAATTTTCCTGGTTGAGACATGTCCTCAACAATTCTAGAAATGACTGGGTCACTTTTGTCTTTGGGGCCTGCAGAGGCCCCTCCAAGGAGTTTCTCAATTGTATCAGGTTGCTTTGTCTGTCTTTTGTTGATCTGCATTCATTGGTCCAATGTCCAGCCTTTGCCATACCTTCTTACATATATCTGACGGCCATTCCAGCGGAGATATTATTCCTAGGAATTCCTTGTCTACAATCCCTTCTCAGATGTCCTATTCTACCACAATTTAAAGCATTTGGCATTTTCATGTCTCCTCACTCCTTTGGAAATGCTTCTCCTACCCAAGATTCAGTATTATAGTCAAATGTCTCAATGTTTGTTGTATGCAGAATCCATTCATCCATAGGTGCTGATCTAACTTTAAGGCTCAAGTATCTTTTTCATTTCTAAGTTGGCATTTTCAAAAGCCAGAGATTTACTAAGATTAGTCTAGCATCTGGGTCTGTTACTACTATTTGTATAGCCTAGTTAATCTTTGTAAAAAGTCAGTAAAGGTTTCTCTCTAGCCCCCGTTCACGCTGGTATCTGATTTAATTCTTTTCTTGTTCTTGAATCCTGCCCCAAGCATTTACGGCTGCTTTGTGGCATAGGGACAAGATTGGTTCATTATAAAGAGCTTGAACCTGTGGGTCAGCATAAGGGCATTCACCAAGAATTTGATCTTGGGAAGTCTCAGGGCCTTTTGCTTTTGCTTGTTCCAAAGTGTTCGCTTCTTCTCTGAAATAAATTCTAAACATTTATTGAGGCCCATCATCCAGGACTGCTGAAACTAACTTTAATCCAATCATGTGGTGTTGCTTTAATACTAGAAGACCATGTCTTTATCATCTCCTTAACAAATGTGGAATGCAAGTCATAAGTTACAACGGCTTGCTTAAATTCTTTTAGATCATTCATTCCTATAGGTATCCATCTATCTTCTTTGGATCCTTTTGGCCTTTAGAACTTGATGCTTTATCAGAGTAGGTTATAGGGTAGGAGGCTAAAAACCCTGGGTAAGTCATCTCTGACAGCAACTGGTGATGTTGCATCCTGTCCTTATACCTTCTTTCCCTGTTCATCAGCTCCAGTAATTTCCTCAATCATTTCAAATCTTTTTACTATTGTCTTTTGTAAAGCGTGAATCTCCTGGTCTGTATATATTTCTAGTGATTTCACTGAGGCACCTAGCCTCATTGGTCTTCATTCTGGACATGTGATTTCAAGGTCTGAAGTTTCTCCTTTAAAGATAACATCTCATCCTTGGACATTACTTGAATAGTATGCAGATTGCCATCCTGGAGAGATACTCTATCTGCTAACTTATCATAACTTTTTAACAAATTTTGATTGTCAAATTCAAGTGTATGAATTCTTTTTTAAAAAAAGATTTATTTATTCATTATGTATACAACATTCTGCCTCCATGTATGTCCACATGCCAGAAGAGGGCACCAGATCTCATCATAGATGGTTGTGAGCCACGATGTGGTTGCTGGGAATTGAACTCAGGACCTCTGAAAGCTCTTAACCACTGAGCTATTTATCCAGCCCAACAGTATGAATTCTTTTAGATAACTTCTTAGTACCCTTAGATATGGGCTCAATTTTGTCTGTCAAATTAATGTTATCCTTTTTAATAGTATTAATTTTTTCAGGTAATTTTTGATTTTTGATGGTATTAATTCTGTCAACTAGCTGTTCATTATTAATCTGTAAAGACTGCATCATTCCTAAAAGTGCCATATTCTTTCTAAATGATAGAGTATGAAGAAGAAAACTGAGTCCCAATACACAATAAATTGAAGTATAACCAAAACCATATAAGCTTCACATAATACAATCCATAGTATTAGCAAAAATGTTAGTAAAAGTTTCAATATTAATGTAGTCTGCCATATTGATTCATTAATTACCTGTCATGTGATCAGGTAAACTGTATTAGGTGTAATAATCTTTATTGTCCAGCAGACTCTGAGGTTGCAGAGTCGCCGTGGCGACAGGAATGATCCTGAGTCCCTTTAGTTTCTGAGTTGCTTTAGTTTCCTGCCTTGGTACTGGTTAAATACTGAGAAATATGCTTTGCTTGACAAATTAAAATCAATTAAATCAATTCCATATTCAGAGCAAGAAACCCAGAACTCACAGGCAGGGAGCAGAAACCGGAAGCCACATGGCAAGGAACCAAACCAGGGAACACGGCAGTCATGAATGCACTTGGGAAATTTCCAAGTTGCCACACGCAGTAAGCTCCGCTGTGGCGGGAGTTCTACAAAAAACCGCATAGGTAAAAGCAAGCCAAGCAGGCAGGGTTGGAAGAATTTCTGGGTGGTGGACTGGCTAGGCCTTTAGACCGTCCACCCGGTGAGTGTGGAGTCCGAATCTATGTGGGCGCCAGATGATGATGAAGGATGCTTAAAAGAAATCCCACACTAGCTCAGAATTGAGAAATAGATGGTTATTTATTTAGACTCACAACTCAGAATCCTCTGCTGGAATGGAGAACAGAAAATGAATCCGGCAGCCAGAAAAGAGGTCGGATGCATGATCTATATCAGCATATATAATATAAGAGGCCCTTCCCAGTGGGCAGGTAACCATTGGCTGAAAGACTTCCTACAGCGATGTGCATAATCACATGTAGGCGGGAGATATGTACGTGGAAAGTATGTCCGGAGGCCTGTGTGCCCGGATAGGGTGAAGGCAGGAAGTAGGTAACCTTGTGGGTCTTGCTTTTGTTAGCACTTGACTAATTTAATTCATGACCATTTTCTGGGAATCCTGGGTATGGACCTGCCCTGTGTAGTCCTGGTCAGTATTTAATAACGTTTGCTTCAAATTTGTGGTAGTGTTATTATTCTCACCCAATGGGATTAGCAGGTAGTCAAGTTTTTTGTTTTGTTTTGGTTTGGTTTTGGTTTGTTTTTGAGACAGTCTCAAACATATCCAGCCTAGACTGGCCTGAAATTCACTATATAGCTCAGGCTAGCCTCCAATTTGAAGTAGTCCTCCTGCCTTAGCCTCCTGATTGCTGGCATCATAGGCACAACCCACCATAATCTTCCCTAAAACCAGGTTAATTTATTGCATTTCAATGTGACAGCTTATTAAATTTCAGGTTACTCTTGTCACACAATGATATATGAGCTACAAAACAGAAAAAGAGGGGTTATCCAAGGAGCCTAATTGAAGGCAGCCAGGCAGAAGGCTGATCCAAAGTCAAAGAGAATCACTGTAGGTCAATAGATAGTAAGACAAGGAACCCAATTCCAGAGCTGTTCTGAGGCAGAGCTGATAGAGCACCATTGGATAAGACCTCAGAGCTGGCTTAGGGCACAGTGGGTCCAGATGATGGGTTCAAGTGG